>NW_027266286.1:45408503-46608503 GCF_022045235.1 Haliotis cracherodii | reverse complement strand
GACATGATTACCAACATCTGCTCGCGAAATCGATGAACATTTCTCCAACAAACCAGACTTCTGTACAGTCCGTCTATGATGTTTAAGGTTTTGCATTTTTTTCAAATGACACATAAAACAATTTGACAGGTTTTCCGTGTTTCCTCTTCTCAATGCGAAATGCACGTCTCTGCCGATGCACGACGGTTTGATTTTTAAAAAAACTGATGAACTTTTTGGAAACTTGTCTTTACTATCAGTGCTATATAATGTACGCTGTGTAAATGAGACAGAAATATAACTGCAATAATGTGATCTTTTAGTTTTTTAAATAACTACAATTTTCACGCATGACAACACGTTTAGTGAGTAATGCGATTGGACAGTGTTTTTTCACACGCGGATTTATACAAAACAGCTGATTCTTGATCGGCTAAAGCTCGGAATTTAAAACATTAATTTCACTCGTGACATATTTTCCGTAATCACTCGTACTTCGTGGGTTATTCTATAATTACCAACCTACCTTCGCTTTGACGCCGTGAGTTTTGAAACAGGTATTCCCAACGTGCTTGGCTATGTGTGAATACCTGAGAATGAAGCTAGGACTAAAATGAGTTATGATTACTTATTCAGCGAGTGTAGCATTTAAATGGGTTGAATGCACATTATTTCATGCTCAGTTTCAGTGGGCCCCAGTCAGCTGTTACAGCCACGAAGTGCGTTGAATGCATTATGCTGAATAGCAAAGAGTATGCTTCATTACAAAACTGTATATCACGGTGGACTGACTGCCTTTTGCAAAGGCAATTCAGTGGTTGATAGTAACTAATGCAATAATTTCCCGATAGTTGCACATGCACTTTTTAAAGATTCTCAATTATGATTTGTCAGTTGAAGTCCCATGATGTCAGTGATCGGAACACATGATATGACGGCACGTCATCCATTGTTCCTGACAACAAATTCGAGACATTGCGTTATCTTATACATTATGGATTGTCTGTTCCAAGTCTATGAATGTTCAGACTTTACAATGCTCCCAGGAAAAATAAAAAAATGCTTACTGTTTAATGTTTCAATGTGTTTCAAGGAAACTAAGTCAAATTCGATATGATTTAGAAATTATCTTGACAAAAATGTAATTATTTCCATTTATAATTAACAGTGTCATGCAATACCAGCTTTAAAAAGTGTTTCTCTCCAATAATTAATGGGTTTATAGGGGATGGAAAGCTACAATGCGTTTTACTTAACAGGGGAGATAATTTAGTAATGTCGAAAACTATCACATTTTTTACAGATGATTTCAGAACCATAATGTTACATTCCAGAAGAGCCAGTTTGTATTATTTTCATCTAAGCAGGTTCTGGGGCTGGTGTATAGCCCTTGCTTCGTGTTTGCAAACTGAAAAAACTGCACGGTGAGGCATGAGGGGAGCACTGTCAGAAATGTCTAATGCATGAGGGTGATCTTATGATGGAACTTGATAGTGAGCAATAGAGGGACCTTAAGTGGACTGGGTTTTTAAATGTACTTAATGTACCTGCACGTCCAAGTTCCATAATTTCTACACGGCAATAAAGCGCAGCAAGGCAAAACAAGGGTTGTCGATCACACACTGCCAACACCTGACTTCAGATCGGCTTCTCCAAATGCCAAATTGGATGTGAAAACTTCTATTTCTTCTGCATCAGTGCACATATACCTTCCCAGTCACCGTTAGGCATGCTAAAAGCTGAAAACAGTGTTGAGACAATATTAAATGTTAAACAAATTTGGATATAACAGCCAGGAGACAGTTCTTGAGAGAACAAAATAATTAGTTGAAAGTCATATTAGTAGAGGAAAAGTCTGTTTTAAGAAATGTAATAGAACAATTAGCATCATTCATTCACAAAACAAGCATCTAACAGAAGGAACTGGTGGTATGCTACATTGTATACATTACATAAGGGGGTTTGTGACATATTCCGCTGTCAGCAGTGTACATGCTTCATACTCAAGATACCGGCATCACGCAACTTGACCGGCAGGCGATTAACACAGAGACAGAAATTGTTGTGTCAGTGGTGACTTTATCCCAATTTGTTGTCCAGTTCACCAGTTTCAACACATTCAGAAGGCAGAGGACCAGGAGTTGATGGACAGAGCTACCCTTGGGGCTCGTGCCGAGTTCGACCACAATACGAAGCAACATTCATTTCCAGGCCATCCAACTGCTCCATTCAACCCAAATTGTCCCCAACTTCACTGTCGTTAATTTTAAATTTGCTTCCTTATACATGCCAATATGTACGAGCGTATCCATGGTGAAATATAAACAGGAAAGCCCATAAAGTATGAATTACCGAAATGTGCACTCACCCTACACGTTACACACAACCAAATGTGTTCCCATAGACTTCTATAGAAACGTTATATTTTTTTTAAAAATAATTAAGTATTCAACAGCTATTACCTGTTTGGCCTTAGAGCAGCAATAAAAAAATGACTAGCTTAGCCAGCGTACAGGAAGCTAAACACACCATCCCTGGTTCCGCACTTATGTCACCTACTTGAAAATATCTGTGGTCACATCCAGCATAAGTCATCATGTGGAAAAAGACAGCTGTATACAGGCCGATTCCAACGAATTTTGTATTTATTTAATTATGACAGAGAACTCACTTGTGTTGGAGATTGGTGTTTCCCAATGTCGTCACGGGGATTTCCGAGCCTTTGACAATAACAACATGGAGAAGTGACCGAAATTCATGATAATATTTTGAGGTCATATTGTTTAACACGCAACTATTTGAGTGAATTTCAGCACAAAGTAAAGCAAACATGCAGAGTCCTTCGCCTGGCCTGAAAAGTGAAACAGAAGGCTTACTGTTTGCTGCTCAGGACCAGTCACTTCCCACTCAAAACCGTCAATGTGTGATTTTGCGTCAAAATGTAAATATGAAATGTAGATTGTGCAATGAATTTAATGAGACTGTCCAACACATTCTCATTGGATGCACAGCATTGGTACAAACATAGTATCTTAAGCGACATGATGGAGTGGCTCAATCATGTTATTACTGTCTTCGCAATGCCTGTCTTCCAGGATCACCCAAACCCTCTTTGCTGCTTTTATTTATTCTAATCTGTAAATAATTTTAATAATAATAATAACAAGAAGAATATCAATGGTAGTGCTGCTACTACTACTACTACTACTACTACTACTACTACTACTACTACTGCTGCTGCTGCTACTGCTATTGCTACTGCTACTGCTACTACACTATTGTGAGTTGTTTTAGGTTGGAAATATATAAACACAAATTCCAAGTGTTCCGAACTGTTTCCCTTTATATCCAACGGTTTTGAATTGACTGGAGTACTTACAATTATTGTGTTACCTTTCAAGATCTCGGCATATCTGGATGATATGTTTTATTCGATTTATACTAATAGATTATGTCTTTTTTACTTATATTTTGACGAAATACCTTAAATGTGATTGCATATGCATTGATGACTGAAATGGGAGGAGATAATAAATACATTGGAAGTAAATGAAAGTGACGACGTTGTATGCCCCTTATCTCTTGCATCTATGCATGAATAGGCATTCAAGTCATTGCAAATATTTGAGCATAGATCTACAAAGATCCCTATTGCCTTCTCCGGCTTCCTACTTGCTGATTCTGTAAACAAGCAAATAGTTACAGCATAGCATAAGGCACAAGGATGCCAGTAGGAGATACCCATGATATAGTTGAACACAATAAGATCACTGAATAATACAATATGCATATATGTTTGTTAAATATTTTTCCATTACCTATAAGCTTTGCTGTTTGATTGTTATTTAACGCCGCACTCAGCAATATTCCAGCTATATGACGGCGGTCTGCAAATAATGGAGTCTGGACCAGACACTCGAGTGATTGATATCATGACCATCGATCCACGCAATTGGAATACGATTATATACATCAACCAAGTAAGCAAGCCTGAACACCAGATCCCGTTAGTCGCCTCTCACGACAAGCAGAGTCGGCTTGTACGGCAAGCATGGGTTTCTGAAGACCAATTCTACCCCGGATCTTCACGGGTCTCTCTGTAAGCAGCAGAATCACTGCGTTTGTACACAACACACACAATTCATATTAACATATCGTTTTTAGTTTCAATATCATCAGTAAACACGCAATAGTTTGACTGGATTTCTGCTTCATTACTAGATTGTCTGGTTTATTATTACATGCCGTCGTCGAGGTGACTGTATGCTGTACAGGTAGTAAGTACGTGAAAGGAATACAAAATGTGAAATTGATCTATTTCAACTCAATAGACACTTTAAATGCATAGTTATCATACTGACACTGTACCACAGCTACACGTAAAGCACTTTAGCGTGTATATAAACAAGTTTCCAGCGGTTGATTTCTGTACTCAACTCACGCGTTTAGTGTTTAACGCACGCCGCATCGATCCGATTGCAATGTTCGCTTTTTCATGCTTTCTTCACTGACTGCCTCAAATAGTTTATCCAATAGCTAAAAAATATTATGACTATACAAACATTTTAAAGCATCCAAAAAGTTATTAATTGAGTAGTTATATCCTAGAGGGATAAGTTTGCTTCGTAACTATCAAATACTATAGTGTCTCTCCTGATACCATAAAAACGTTAAGAGCTTGAAACTTAATGCCCCTTTAGGGGAGTTGCGACCTGGTATTTGTGTACCTCCTTTGTTCCCGCTAAAGAAGTTCGCAACGTCATCTCCGGTATGTAAGGGGCGTCATGATATGACGTCTTTCATCGCACACTTGTCATGATCATGCGCTTTCCAGCCGATAACTGATCAACTCACATCAAGCAAACGCTCACCAAAACTGCATTCATAAGGACCGAGTTGCACTCGTTAAATGGTAATTATCTGCGAGCATCCGTATGTGTAAGTAGCCCCGTGTGAAGGTATTTCAGCTACTGTACATACGCACACGTACATATTTGATAAACCGCCCCCGTGGTCTAGTGGTAGAGCGTCCGCCCGGAGAGCGGAAGGTCCGGTGTTCGATCCCCGGCCGCGTCATACCAAAAGACGTTAAAAGATGGTACTTGATTTACCCTGTCTGGCGCTCGGCATTAAGGCGCTCAAACAAGGACTGGTCGGCTCGGAGTCAGTATACTGTGTCTGAGTGGGATATTCATGTTAAACTGCGGCATGGTATCTCAGTGAGATCATCAGTCCGGACTAGTACAAGCAGCCACACAAACACACACACGTACATTCACGTCACTATATAAGTGCAATAATCTTGGACGCGACGTTAAACCCCATTTCACCTCACCTCACATATTTGATAGAATAGTATATTCTGACTTCACAATCACTGCGTGCACAGTGCTGTACACTGTTACTTTAAAAACGATTGATTCCAGACAAGTCTTAGAGCAAAAGTGGATCAGGCAGTTGCACTATGCTGATTTTATTTCAAACACAGTAGATTGTCACTCACGGTTATTTGTATACTGTCGTGCTATTTCTGAGGTATTGTTGATTGTAACACAAAATAAAAGCTGTATCTAGCTTGGGAAATATGTATCGATATCGATTGCTTGGGAAATATGTATCGATATCCCACAGCCGTGTTAAGATGCGCTGAGCATGGGTACGAATCTCATATACGAGAGCGATTGTTCCCTGGCGTTGATCTGCATCCTAAGTTTGATTACAATGACTTTGCTGCTTTCAATATGACATACAGGTTAGTATTGTGTTATTTATGATCAACCTACAAAATCATGACTAGTTTGTTTCATTGAAGCATTCGTGGAGTTTTTTAATAAGTTGCGATAAATTGAAATATAGTTGTTTTTGAATGACAATTACTGACCAGATGTTTCTTTTTTTATTATGAATAATAGATAAATTGGTCAACTAGTGGCAGTTGTAAATTTGATAGGGATACTAAATTCAAAGGTATGGTATGTTGTATTCTGTTCTAGAAATTAAGGTCTTTCTTTTGTGAAATTGAGACACCTTTGGTTAAATTAGCAGACTACATTCAAAGGTGCTAGGACTACAGAGTGACACGAACCAACATGTAGCACTGACCTCCGGGATTTTGCCTACCGAATGATGACTATTTCTTGTTCGAAGTATGCAAATTAATACACGTACACATGACGCAAGTCGCATCTTACAAGCCTTCTTTATTACTGCATGTACTGGAACAGCAGCGGCGTGCTGTCCACATGGTTGGATCTTTGAGTTCCTCTCAGCAATATTTCGGCTACATGACGATGGCCTGTGTATGAGTTAGTCTGGACCAGGAAAATCATTGACTGATATTTCGATCAACGGCACACACTGTCGTATAATGTGTATGTATTGTGACCGTGTGGGGACATCGCTTTATTGACCACAAATGCGGATGCGAGAAAGCCAGAAAGCACTTTCTTTTCTAGACCATTTCATGACGCATGTAGGTTTATAGTGCATGTGTTTTCCTTTCAGGATTAAGTCACCCGCTATGTGTTTGGCATGCAGTGACATGCACGAATGACATCTGTCCACTTGATGCATGTGTTTCGCTGATTACAATACCATATATGAAGTAAATACTAGCAAACGCAGATGCCAGCTAAGCCTGAAATGACTTGAATATTTCACTGTTATTGAATCTGAAAACATATAACATCTTCATCCAGTGTTACAGATTTTGATTGTAAATGAATTGTTCGTCGTTATTTGGATGAAAATGAGGATGTGCAATGCAAGAGTGGAATTAAATCCCAATTTAACGTTGCATCAGCAATGTTACGATCGGCCATAACGACTTATAAGTGGTCATGACGAGTTGATTCTACAGTGATTGCACGTACATGTACATGTCATGGCAAAACAGGAGGCAATTCGCGGTGCAGAGTTGCGTCCCTTGGGCACGCCAATAACCTATGATTGTGAGTTCGAATCCCGGTTCGCCCCGATTATGTTTCGAGGTTTGTCAGCACCATACCTGTGCTCGTGGGTTTCACCGAAGTGGTAAACGTCGAAGATCTGCATCACTTCGGGCTTTCCTCCCACATTAAGCGTTAAACGCGATTCACTCACTCACTACCAACATGCTTGTGCCACCCACGTCTCTCATGTTACAGTTGATTGATGTGATTGAACTTAGGTATACATATATGTGTTCATGTAAATTCCTGCATTCTGATTAGCTGAATTGGTCACGTGTTATTGCATTCATTTCCCGATGAATGTAAAAAATTAAGCCACGCCCACCGCTGCGCACTACTTTTATTACTCCGGAATGTCGGGGAATCCCAATATTACAGTCGAGGGAATTCCTTTTCTGCTCACGTGTATCCTCATTCACAGGACATTTAGCGACTTTCATGCATATTCATTGTCAAAACTACCCTTTGAAACCGAAGGCCGAGAATAAATGAAACAGCAAACGTGCAGGCTCGCTCGCCTGTTTTTTTTCCCGCTCGCCTCGGTTCAACTTTCATGTTTTCGGGTTTCATTTCTAACTAGCTTTTCTCCAACTGTGTTTTACCGTAATCAGGGAACTATTGTTTGAATCACGCAGTAAATGACCATGCTATTTGAAACAGCCGCCTTCTCTCGGACATATTTCTTCCGGTTCGTTACAGTCTGACTGTTGCAGTTCTTTTCGCCTCTTGCCTTAATTGACAGGTCCAGTGAACATTGTTTTGATCCCACTCTCCGTTCATTGGCTACTGACTGTGTAGGCGTGTCAAGTTATGTGCATAAATTAAATGATCACCTGATTCACGCCACTGTATGTATTCCTACACCTGGAATGTTTATCAATGTCGTCATATTTGTCTGTTTTGATATATGTAACTGTTTTGGGTTAAACTATTGTAGATAAAACATGTCGAAATTAATTATAAGCATTGACTGTATATTTTTTTCGGTTCATTGAGGTATGAATCGAAAAACTGATGTGCAAACTTTTGTAAAAATCCGCTACGGTTTGCACATCGGTTTTTTTATTCATACCTCAATGAACCGAAAAAAATACACAGTCAATCCTTAATTGTAAAAACATCCAATTCCATTCAGACATAACCATCTACAATTATGCACAATGGGCACCTATAAGTATGGAAATTCCCTCCTCGTAATAACATTTTTTTAATTGACCTACCTCAGTTTTGAAATGAGTTTGCAATCCGTAAACAAAGAAATAAAAAAATGTCGCCTTAATGTGTAAGTCAATGGATGCGTGCAGTGCTACAAAGTTTTTAAATGCTTGAGCGGAGTAAACAAGTATCTGTTCTGAGGCTAATCCTGTTTCATGATATATATATACACACCTCTGTGTGTGTATGTGTGTGTGTGTGTGTGTGTGTGTGTGTCAGTGTGTGTGTGTGTGTGTGTGTGTGTGTGTGTGTGTGTGTGTGTGTGTCAGTGTGTGTGTGTGTGTGTGTGTGTGTGTGTGTGTGTGTGTCAGTGTGTGTATATATATAACATAGCTATGAGATAAAATCGCGAAGAACAATGCATGGTTTATATCACAATCATTGTTCTATCATTAAATCAATTCTGGAGATTCGAAAGTACGCTCGCAACTCGATGACGTCGTTTGTTGTTTAACGCCACACTCAGCAATATTCCATCTATATGACGACGATCATGCATCAACCAAGTCAGCGAGCCTGACCACCAAATCCCGTTAGTCGCCTCTTACGACAAGCAGAGTCGCCAATTACGGCCTCATGGGTTTCTGAAGACCTATTCTATTCTAACTCGGATCTTCACAGGTTGAGAGAGTGGGTAGTGAGTTGTTACCATTGGAGGTATCTGGGCAACGCAGAAAAGGAACACTGCAGAGAGAATAAAATATTTTTCTCTATTCTCCATTCACCCTGTAGTGATTTATTGTCCGGTAAACAAGTGTGTATGCATAAATATCTGTATATGCATACACAAAAATGTCCGTTATTTACGTCAGCGGGTAATACATATAATTTTGGCTGTCTTTTGTTGTAATATTATCTAATGAATATGCCTCCTTGAGCTCCTGGTTTGCTGTTTGACGCTGCACTCAGCAATTTTCCAACTGTATATCTGCGGTCTTTAAGTAATCGAGTCCCAATGATTGATGATGTGAGCATCGATCTCCACAAATAGGATATGAGGACTCATCCACCAAGTCACCGAGCCTGACCACCCGATCCCGGTAGTCGCCTTTTACAACAGGCATGGCTTTGCTACAGATCAAAGCAGAATAGTTATGAGTGAGTGAGTTGGATTTAACGCCGCTTTTAACAGTATTCCAGGTATATCGCGGTGTGTCAGCTTAATGTGGGAGGAAGGCCCGAAGTGATGCAGGTCTCAGACGTTTATCACTTCGATGAAACCCACGAGCACGGGTATTGTGCTGACAAACCTAGAAATATAATCTGGGCGAACCGGGATTCGAACCCACAATCATAGGTTATTGGCGTGTCCAGCGAATTGCGGCGACTTAGACAACTTGGCCACCCGTGACCCCCGATAAGTTATCATTATGGAAAGGGTTTCGTGGATTTTATTTAGGTAAGGGACCAACGCAATCAACAGTGACCCTTCACACGCCGGGGGTATCCCCCCCCCCCTCCCAACTGATATCACTCACTCACTTACTCACTCAAAACGCTGGTATAGGCTTCAAATGGAATATTCGGATTCTGTTTTTTTATTTATTCTTATTTCTTATTTTATTCATTTTCTTGCGTGGTATGCCAAAACGACCTGCATCACTTCGGCCTTTCCAGCGACACCAAGCTGACCCACCGTGATGTGAATGAAACACTGTTCAGGGCGATGTTTAACCACACTCACTCACTTTAACACCCCTATTAAAGGATTGCAAAGCAGACACCCAGATGTTCATGAAACGGCCAGTAAACGATGATCAGCAAGCTCCGGTGATATTGGGTTGTCAACCTCGCGATCGTCGAGTACGGATCGCCCTGATTAAGCTGTATTACACACCGGATGGAGTGAACAAAGTGCACGAGATATTTAAGCTGATGAATGTTTACTGAGCATGACGTTCAATTAAACTTGAAACTTAAAACTGGGGCCCAGCATGCCTAAGCTTACGACACATTGCAATCAGATCAATTAACGAAGGTACATGTACACTACTGTCCAGAAGTTGATTCCCCTTACACGCGTTGAGAACGCGTGTAACACGCATGCGACACGGGTGTGCACCGGGAGTGCAGCGCGTGTGTAACCCGTTGAGCCCGCGTGTGCCATACGTGTAACATGGGACCACGTTTTCAATCCGTGATCCATTCCACTAGGACCGTGATCCATTTCACTAGGGTCCAAGTCCAGCCGCTGTGACAAGCCGACAGTAGAACAAGGAGTTAAAATTATATACGCTTTAATTGTTTTGGGAAGCCCCGAGTTGACACTATTGTCGCGGGTTGGAAAATGTTAGCAATTAATTAAGTGATTGTGTTTGTTGATTCCGGAATTTGTCGTTTGAATTTCTGCCTATATAAATCATTCCAGGTGATTCGAAATATACTGATGTTCGTTCGCCAACTTTATTCTTCTGATAGTACACTTATGCTAGAGCAATCACCACAACTAGTGTTTTATTTTCTCACTTAGGGATATGTTCCATTTCCGCACACCCCATGTTTTATTTTGCTTTGGTAAGAATAAATAAGAGGAAGTTTTGTGGGGGACTCTACCATTTACCATTAATATTATAAGAGGATATTGGAAATGAACATAAACTACCATGTTGTCCGGTTGTAGATAGAATTTGTGATCTTAACAATCATCTGGCTTCGACAAAATATATAGAGAATCTCATTCGGGTTTGTGGTTATAACAATTGCCCAGTTCGCATACAGAGTAGTTCTGATTGGGGACACCAAAGGATACAGTTTATTATTAGAGGAAATTGATGTGAATATTTATACCATGCAGAAATGATATCTAAAGACTTTCTAATCCTCTCTCTCTCTCTGGGTAATCCTGCCACGCTGATGGAAGGAAGTCAGTTAACAGGTTCAAGCATTCTTTGTTGGTGTCGACTCTCCTGATTGGGAGACAGACAACATTGGTTTTACATTAGTAGTTGGTGGCAGCACTACAGGACCGCTCCTGGCCTCTGATTGGTCGGTTTGAGAGGTCACATGACTTACGCAGGGAATCCAAGATGGCGTAATTTCCGGTTCCGTGAGGCGTGCGCCTCCGATATGGCGCCGGCGAGAAGGCGGGAAGGTGGGAAGGAGGAAGGGAGAGGGTGGGATGGCGGGAAGATGGGAAGAAGGCGGGAAGGCGGGAAGAAGGAAGGCGGGAGGGTAGGAGGAAGAGGAGGGAGAGAGTAGGAGGGTGTGCAGGGTGAGTGCTGATTGCGTGTGGAGATGATAGATCATAGAGACGAGCTCATACACAGTCGATGACCCAGCAACTTTGTTGCTAGGTTGACGTCACATCGGCGAAGGATCTTGCAACAAAATTCCACAAATGACATCATCGGGTATTATGACGTGATTGTAAACTTTGAGGTGCAAGGTCTCGTTCCACAAGGCGATCGTATTGTAGCACAATGACAGTCGTTCGTCTAAGTTAAAGTATGTGAGTGGCGATCGATCATGTTGTGGAACGGACGCCTGAATTCTAAAGGTGAATCGACATGCACAGACATGGACGTGGTGTAGGTATGCAGGGAGCGGTCAGATGTCGATCTTGTTTTGTTTTTTTTTCTCTGGGGTGTGCATGGCGATTCCCATCCTAAAAAAACAACAACAACGCTTGACTGTGTTGATTTTTCCATCACAGGGGATAAATATTTCAAATCATCATCAATTAAGGATCTTTTTAATAGAATCAATTATCATTTAATTTTAGTTTTTTTTAAAGAGAAATTGAACTTTTGGATAAATTTTGAATTGTGTAAATAGCTATATTTTATATTGGTAATGTATAATTTGTAACTTAGATTGTCAGTGGCTATATCCTCAAAGGGGGTTGAAGTAGCATAAAATTATTGTCCCCCTGACAGGATATGAAAGACCACATCATTCAAAATACATTTATTCTTACCTCGGTTTTAAACGTAGTATATTTGTTTATTTTAACGGTTGGCTAAACTGCAAACCATTACCAGCAGCTGAAGGGTTGGTGTAAATCCTGCTGGGGAGTCGTGCAGGTAGCAGAAGTAATGTAAGTCCCCTCGGTCCCTAGTAAGGTGGCTTAACTTTGGTTGCTGGTGATCTATAGCCCATTTTTATATTGTATTGTTGATTATAAATGTATTGTTTTAACTGTTCTCAACTAGTTTTACAATTGAAACTGTGATATTCTAGTTATCCTACTGTCCATCGTTGACAGCTTTTTATTAAATCAAAATATAATTGTTATAACTGTTTTGTCGCGATATGGCTGAAATACTGCCGATGTGACGATAAATGTCACTCATTCACTCACTCACTCATCTTCAAGATTGCTTTGTTACTTCTGCGGAAACTGCTCGACAGACCATAGGGACACACCAGCCACACATTAGTGCGGACACCGTGCGTCGACGATTGACGAGCAGACACCTCCACTGTCACAGGCCACACCGAGGACCCATTCTGACACCACGTCATCGCTGGGACCGTTTTCAGTGGGCAACAGAGCACCAGCATCGGCGCCACCAGCAGTGGAGAAGAGTTCATCTTCTAGGACGAGAGCCGTTACTGTATCTCAACAGCAGATGGCAGAGAGAAAGAGTCTGGCGCCGCCGTGTAGGACGTTATTCGTATGCTTGTGTTGTTGAGAGAGACTCGTGGGGTGGTCCTAGCATCATGGTGTGGGGTGGAATTGGTCTTGCACAAAGGGTCGGCCCTGTGATCTTCAATTAGAGTTTTTATTGTGTAAAGAAATCAGTCAAGCTTTCAACAATAGATGAAAAAGCTGATAAATTTGGACCTCAGCAGAATGAATGTTACCGATAAATAACTAAATACAGGGAGTCGATATATAAGCACAGTCATGGTGCTGTTGAGACGCGTGACAGTTAAAACGTTGGAGCGAATGGTGGTACCCAGCGTCAACATTCCCCAGTAACACTATCAAAGACAGCATCACCCATTGCCGTCCGAGAGACAGTTCTCAGCTATATCTTGTGGGATCAATCGCCTTCAACATGTCTAAGAATATACTCACTTTAGGTCAAAACTGGGCGCCCTGATTAGGGTTTTAGGTTTGACAGCACCATGACTATACTCGTGGATTTCAGCGACATATATTAGTAGCATATATTAGTGTGTAGCAGCAGCTGGTACTAAAGTCTGGTGTTAATGAGATTGGGAATTTACTGAATAGTGGTATTTCCATACCTAACTCTTTCACGACTCAACAGCCACAGTCAACTGTCGTAACAATTGGTATATCAAATTTACAAAGGTTTTGGGGAACATTTCTTCGGGGAATTAAATCAATAATTGGTCTGAAATGATCAGTCACACAACCTTATATTGCTGATATCTTCAAATCTAAACATATTAATATATTACATAATGGATTCTCTGAAAAGTGTTGGTCTTCATTTTGCTTTGATAAATACATCAGCATGCAAGGGTTGTGGTTTGAAGATAGTACTTATTTGATCTGACATCTAACTTGGGTGCCATGATATTGATGCTGTCCTATTGTTACCACCGCAAAGCAAATTATTTCAGGCGAATGTCTCAGCAAAACTGACAAACATTCAATCATGATGTTTGGGTTTTATACAATTCTAAACATGTTTAGGATATAGACATATTTAGTAATCATAACACGCTTTAATTATCGGATAAGGAATAAACACGTTTTTGTACAACAGTGTGACCTGTTAAACGTCTTCTGATGAAATAAGTGATTTTATGTACAGTTGAATCAATGAAAACCGGATGTCCATAACCTGGTCAATGAGGTCCTGTTTGTTTTGATTTCATGTAACTGTGGCTGTAGCCCAATCTTCATAGTTCTCCACACATTTTCCATGAAATTTCAGTGTGGAGACTCATTTGAGAAAACATTACATAGCAGTTTTTTGAAGGCACATGTAGTCACAATAGATACTTAGAACAACGCCCACTGATTTGACTTTAACTATTGACTTGTTTATGATATTCCGACTTTCTTGTTGGATAGTTTAAAAAAAAGATATTGTTTTAAAATGGTAATTCTACAGCATATTAATTACATGAAAATTATGAGTACATTACAGATTACATTGCTGAAATAAAGTCGTTTTTTTTCCTCCAACTGGAGTGTCTGTGGAACACGTGGTTGACGGCGAAGGCGCCGATCCATCTCATCCTACATGCGAGCCGGGGGGGGGGGGGAGGGGGGGATGACATTCACGTTGTTTTGTTGAAGATAATCCTGAACAAGTCGAGCAATATGAGGCCGGGCGTTGTCATGTTGAAAAGAAATGCCTGGGCCGTGACAACGCAAAAACGGTAGAACAACAGGGCCGATGATCTCGTCGCGGTAGCGCTGTCCATTGAGATTTCCCTCCACCACTATCAAACGGGTCTTCTGTCTTGCTGTAACCCCACCCCATACCATAACGCTGCCGTCCCCGAACCGATCTTCTTCCATGACACAAAGATTGACGTAACGTTCACCTCGACGTCGGTACACTCGAATCCGTCCATCGCTGTGGCTGAGGTGAAAACGAGACTCGTCAGCAGACGCTGTCTGCTCCACTGTAGACGTGCTTGACGGTGGTTTCCTGTCAAAATGGGACGTCTGGCGGGTCTTCTGGTGACAATCCCTGCGCATCTGAGGCGACGACGTACGGTTTGTGAAGATATTCGTCGAAGGCCAGGGATGCTTCTTGCAGTCACTGTTGCTGGCTGGAATGGATTTCGTAGGTGTGTTGTTCGAATCCAGTTGCCTTGTCGATTATTGGTTACGCGTGGCCTGCAACTCCGAGGATGGTCTCTGACTGCATTTGTCTGTTGCCAACGTTGCGATAAACACCAAATGGTGTTTCTGTAGACGTTAAATTGTCTTGCAACATCAGGTTGACTCAATCCTGCTTCAAACATACCAATGGCTCGTAGACGCTCAATTTCGGACAGGCGTGGCATTTCGTTATGTTGTATAGTTGCGTAATTTTGTTGTTTTTCTGAGTTGTCAGCACGATGCTAAACCATGCATATGGAATCCCGTTAATGCACTTGTTTTTATACCCATTCTTGGGTAGTGAAATGCATGGGACTTGCATAAAAGTCAACTTTTGCATGGAATGCATGCTTTTCTATAGCAGTTGCGTTTTTGTGACTTGATTCCATACATGTACTACAATATTGAAAACCAAACTTTACTTGTTTTGAAAAATACACTAAAATATTGGTGTCACAGGAACTTTTGTTGTATAGTATAGTATAGTATAGTATAGTATAGTATAGTATAGTATAGTATAGTATAGTATAGTATCAACAATACACATGCAATGGGCAGTCTGTGTTGACCAGAAATTTGAAAAAGAGTTGTCTTTTAGTAGCAAATTGTGTTTCAAAAATAAAAATAGCCTGCACAGATTAAAATAAATTGTATACCCATTTGCCATTGCTCGCTGTTGGCAGATAGATCCAGACGCTAACCGAATAATATGTGGACCTGACACTCGATCTATGATAGCTGACCCGTGTTGATAATTTCTGTTGTGTCTCTCCAACATAATTCAATCCACAAAGGCTAGGTAAGTGTTTAGTTTTTAGATATACTGTCTCGGCCCAAAAGGTTTCTATTCTGTTTGTTCAACATTTGTTCTGTTAAATGCTACTGAGCTATCCACCAGCAGACAAACCGACTGGGTTCATGTAAAGCAGGACGACATACCAGGTAGAAACTGCAATTTGCCAAAGAACATGAACTTAAATCATGTATGAATTCTTATAGGACATGTTTGTGTTATTTGATAGATTAAATACGCCATAATTGTTTGTTGTACTTACATATATGCTTAGTATCATAGCATCTCTTATCATGTTTTGGATGAAATATTCCAAGTTGATGATACGAATTTAATAAAGTAATAACTTTAGTTCCGTTTATGAAGTATTGTTCTAAGATTTCTACAGATTGTCTGTGGTTTGACAGGCAGTTTGTAGCAATATTGGGTATTACTAGCTACAAACTGCTAACACATCATATAGAGATTCCCTTATCGCAATAACAATATCCTTTAGATGAGGTTGAATGACCGTGAATATTTCCGAGACTGAGTACATATTGTTTTGTGAGTGCTGATATGGTTTTGTGGGCTTGAGCTGCCATTTGGGTTCACAACTTTACTTTCACATATCAACAGGAAGTGATTATGAATTTGCAGAAGGCAGTTGCGTTTTTAAATTATAACCACGGCATAAAATAAACAAAACTAATTGTCTATGTCAGTGTAACTTATTATAAAAGTCCATCTCAACTCAATAGTCCATTTTATACACATGCACAAAAGCGCCACCCACCATATTGGTGAGCTGTTACTTTTGGCACTTAATGATGACTATTATAACGAGATGTACGATTGTTGTAGTGAGTAAGTGAGTGAGTATGGTTTTACGCCGCTTTTAGCAAAATTCCAGCAATATCACGGCGGGGGACACCAGAAATGGGCTTCACACATTGTACCCATGTCAGGAATCGAACCCGGGTCTTCGGCGTTACGAGCGAACTCTTTAACCACTAGGCTACCCGACCGCCCGTACGATTGTTATAAGCCGTATATGTAAACCTCATGTGATGCAAAAGTTGTCCCAAAGCAAGTTTATCTTGTGTTCCAAAAGAATATGAGCAGAAAGGAATTTTACCGAAGACCAGAAATTGAAGGATTAGAAAACATTGCAAAACTTTTTTTGTCATGTAACTTTTATGATATCAGCAGACCATATCAAGTGTCACATAGGCACCCTAGGGAGTGTAGAGTCTATTGCAAGACAGAAACGTCAGTAACATATGATCCACGGACATTGACCACAACTTCAACCCTACGCCTCATACTCATTACAAGTCGTTGAATGCTTCTCTGACCAAAAGGATCCATTCTTCATGAAGTGCGGCGTAAAGTCCAGCGAAATTTTGAACTGGGGGATCATGATGTCTGATTTTCCGGCCAAGAATGTCCCAGAGATGCTCAATCGGATTAAGATCCGGACTACAGTCCGGCCAAGGAAGAGTTGCAATAGCTTCTTGACGCAAATAAGCCAAAACTGCCCGAGATGTGTGTGGTCTAGCATTGTCGTCCATGTAAACAGGTCTTGTCTGAAGAAGATGGTTGTCAAAATGAGGGACTACCACTGGACGAAGAACGGCATCTTGGTATTGTTGGCCATTCAGGTTTCCACGAATTATCACCAGCGGAAGTTTGCAGCCGAAGAAAACACAACCCCATATCATGACAGACCCCCCGCAACATGCTAAGGTCTTCTGGCTGTTTCTTGGTGCAAAACGAGTGTTACGTTGCCTCCAAACACGTATTCGACATCAACAGTTCGTAGCAGCATTCGACACTCGTCAGACCAATGGATCCTTCTCCAGTTGGCCAAGTTCCATCGACTACGGGCACGACACCATATCAGACGATTCCGCATGTGCCTCTCAGTCAGTTGAGGACGTTGTACTGGTCTTCTGGCGTTATAACCAGCCGCTCTGAGGCGACGCCTTACGGTGATCGTCGAGAGTCTCTGATGGGTAATCCACTGCAGTCTTAAATCTGTTGAAGTGGCACATGGATTTTGTCTGACTATCCTGAAAAGACGTCTATCCTCTCTGTTTGTGATCTTTCTTGGCCTACCAGACCCTCATGTATGCCTGTCATTGACATCATTGGTTTGACCATGTTTGACAATCAAACGAGTGATAACACTGTGATGACGACCCATTTGTCTTGCAATGGCCCTGCATGACATGCCAGCATTTTTCATGCCTATCACTTGCCATCTTTCAGCGTTCGTTAACTTTCACCTCGACATGGCTGATTTCCAACCTCTATTGGAAGGGGAATCTCACACAAGAGTAAAATGCAACCACGTGTCTGAAACTTGAATTTCACTATTTATAGGTTAGGGGAACTGCAGCAACACGTAAAGCACGCTTTCCTTGTGGTATCTGGACACATTTGGGTACATGAAACTATGGAAGCCTAATTCAGTCATACATCATCATATTTCGTATTTCTGATTCCCACACGTGAAATCAAGAGACTATGAATATGGTGGCGCTTTACTTTTGTGCAAGTGTATATGTCGTCTTAAATTAAAATGGTTTCAATACTTGATCCATTCGTACATCACTTGTGAGCCGTGTGAAATGAGTCAAGATATTTAAGATTGTAATTTCATCATATCTGTCAGAGATATTCAGGCTTATGAACAATAATATTCACCTCCTGACAATGTGGATATGTGTGTAGGTGCAGTCAGTCCTCAATGTGTAGTCACATCTGGCTGCTACCGTTAATTGTTTCGTTATTCATTAACCGTTTGATTGGCATTCTACGCCGGGGGGGGACCAGAAATGGGATTCACACATTGTACCCATGTCGGGAATCGAAACCGGGTCTTCGGCGTGACGAGCGAACGCTTTAACCACGAGGCTACCCGACCGCCCCTTGTGCGGTGGGTGAAACGTTCAGGATCAATAGATGAATATGAAGTGCGGTAATGAATATATGAAGTGCGCAGGAGATAGGGGTACAAAAGATCTCATTTCAAATGAAAACAAATGTTTCCTAAGCCTTATACAGCCCGATGTTTTCTTAGGCGTTAGTTATTGGTGTTATTTTCCCCAATACTAGCTTACTATATACATAGTTCACCTCATCTACTTGTGTAATGACTAAGAGTTCTCATATCATAGCCAGTAGGTACGATGTTGGTTTACAGATCATGTTCCACAAGACAATTAAGTAATCACATTGTGGCATCACAGTTTTCTGTTACACTACTTGTGGCAAATCTGAACATGACACTGTACATGGAGGTCACCACAAATCCATGTAGTTGAACCGCATGAACAGTTTTTTAACATTTTGTGGCAATTGAACACAGCAAAATCAAACCGAAAACCACCTCGGATACTGGTCACAATCCTGATGTCCATCTTAAAACGTTGAAGAGATAATGCGTGATCCAGCTGCAGACGTCTCAGTCAACATTGACTGCAGTAAAAGTTAAAATGTCCATTACCACATCAATGTACGCTTTGATTTACCATTTATCGCCAGTCACTTGATGCTAATGTTGTGTTGAAAAGACACGTGTATTCCATACAACTTTAGCCTCTTCCACTGATGACAGATAAATTAAGGACAGATGGTCAATGCGAAACAAATTAAACCTACATGTACATGTATAATTCTGATATTGACTGCATCTTATCACTTGTAAATATAATTGTTTTTTCATCACAAGTTAATTAGCTCTACAATGGCAATATTGTCCAAGTACTTCCTAATACTATAAACTCAGGCTTCAATGAAAATTACAATCTACCTAATCAGATATTCTACCATGAATTTGGAATTTACTCGATTCTGATTGGTCAATCTGAGGCTATTAAATCACAATAAACCCCTTCTGATTGAAACAGATGGTTTGACGGACACATCACCGCGGAAGCTAATATTCATAGAATAGTACTATTTTCAGTCATTGTTTGTAGGGATATATAAATAATCATATCTACAATTACAGGTTACAAAATGGACAGATGCGGTTGCTACAATATTCAAAGGATGTGTGGCAATACATTTCATGCAGTAAACACGACAGAAAATCTACAAAGGGAATGTATTTACGTTTTGGAGAAAACAGAGAGCTTAGAATTTTGGCGCTCTTCTATATACAACTGTGACGTCATATCTTTTGCGTCACAATGAGCGATATGACGTCATAATGGTATCGTGCGATGTTAGAGCGAAAGCCTTGCAAAGCTTGCTTTGTTTCCTTTAGGGATGCCCACCTCATGTTAGCTTACCAAGTTGCCGTGCTTATATGCTGTCAATGCCTGTCAAATGTTCGAATGAAGTATTACGGTGTAAACAATCTGCTTGAGTATATACAGCGCCATGTTTTGTTCGGTGATTCCCTAATTCAGACCGATAACCCACTCAAAAACACTGGACTCAACCCATGCCGCTTCACTATATATTTGCAGTATATTTGCTAACACCAAAGAGTTCGCTGCGCGTTTAGTTCCAAATTTAATTTAACGCGGTTAAATCTACAGGTAACCTAGCTCTACATTGAAAACAAAATATGTTTATCTCCTAATTACCTCACACATTTCCTGCTTCAATAATAACTTGAAATTAGAAGTTTTCATAATTAACGACGCAATTTCAAAAACCACTGAGAGACTTAGCTTCTGTTGGCAAAGTTATCAGGCAATCTCCACAGGCTTGGGCAACAGGCTGGCTCGCTTAGAGCCCAGTCAACATACATGTAGGTCATAGTGTTGGAATATTGCAGCGTGAAACAACAAACAATCAAACAAACACGGGGACAACCTCCTCACATTTTGCGCAATTGTACATGTACCCGAAATCCAAGTCGGAATATGATCACAAATAACTGACCACACATACACATTCACACACTCTAACACACACAACCACAAACACACAAACGAAACACACACACATTATTACCAAGGTAACATGGAGATTAATAATAGCTTCTGATACTTGTATCCATAAGTGATGCACATAATTGTTTTCTTAATACTTTGATGAACTGAAATTGAATGAACGCTGTATTATTAAGAGCACCTAGATAACGGACAGCGACAAAAGGACTGAGATCATCATGGATAGATATGTGAGAAACCTTATTTGTCCAAACACGGTAACCATACTTTGTGATATATTTAAAAGATGAAACTTGGCAAAACTGATCATCAAGTTTGAAATTTAAAAGTCACACATCACTAGTCTCTGAGAAAATGGCATCACAAGTCAATATCTCGTGTGTCCGCCATGTGCATTGATGATTGCCGTGCAACGTCAATACATGCAGTTGTCGGCCTTGGTCGGACGTTATTCAGCCGTCTTTGAATCTCGTCCCACAGGTGCTCAATGGGATTTAAATCGGGACTTAGGACAGGCCACTGCATGGTTCTGATGCCATTCTGCTGGAGGAATTCTCTTGTTGCTCTCGCAGTGTGAGCACGGGCGTTATCATGCTGAAACTCGTGGTTGCGGCGACGTGCCAAATGAGGTATGGTGTGTGGTTTCAAGACGTGATCAATGGACCGAGCTGCTGTGACACCATTGCCTCTCCCTAAACCGATGTTTTGGAAGACCACAGGGCCGACCCCCTATGCAAGACCAATTCCACCCCACACCATGATGCTCGGACCACCCCACGAGTCTCTCTCAACAACACAAGCATACGAATAACGTTCCCAAAGGCGTCTCTCTGCCATCTGAAGTTGAGATACAGTAAAGGCTCTCGTCTGAGAAGAGGACTCTTCTCAACTGCTGGTGGTGCCAATGCTGGTGCTGTGGTGCCCACTGAAGACGGTCCCGGCGATGACGTGGTGTCAGAATGGGTCCTCGGTGTGGCCTGTGGCAGTGGAGGTGTCTGCTCGTCAATCGTCGACGCACGGAGTCCGCACCAATGTGTGGCTTGTGTGTCTCCATGGTCTGTCGAGCAGTTTCCGCAGCAGTAACAAAGCGATATTGAAGATGCTGTCGCACAATCTGACGATCCTGACGTCGGGTGGTGACCCTTGGTCTTCCACTACGTGGTCGGTCATCTGTAGTGTTGGTGGTCTGGTACCGTTGCTGGAGCCTGTATATGGTCCTAAAGTGGGCTTGAAATGCATTTGCTACTTGCCGGGCGGTTTGTCCAGCTTGCAATCGCCCAAGGGCTTGGTGTCGCTGATTTCTTGTCAATTCTGGCATGTGGTAGCAATTCTATAACGTATGAATGTTATC
Source organism: Haliotis cracherodii (assembly GCF_022045235.1). Lineage (NCBI taxonomy): Eukaryota > Metazoa > Mollusca > Gastropoda > Lepetellida > Haliotidae > Haliotis > Haliotis cracherodii. The sequence continues at coordinate 46,586,563 of NW_027266286.1, read as the reverse complement.
CGATCTGGATGGATTTTTATAGGGCAAGAAATGGCAGAACGCATGTGCATTTCAATTTGCACGGAACTCACATGCATCGGGTTACAATGGCCGTTTGGGCGATCGGTTTTATTGCCATCTGATTTGGTTTTTTATCATCAAATTTCATTTTTCTGGACAAGGCCATGTGAGATTTTAGAAACTTTGACAAAAAATAACCCAGATACAGTGTAGTTCAATGACAACTTTTCATGCATGCAATGTTACTTGGGGTGACGTTTCTTTCGCGGTTCAGTACATATATATAGATAGTATATAGTATATTTATGTAGCCAGGTAGCCATATAGGGACATGTAGCCATTGCTGATTTTGTGTCATACTCTCCATTATTTACATGCCGTCGTGTATTTGCTCGGACACCGTTGACCTCAACACACACTAAAAGCGCCAAAACCCTTTCCACATTCATGAGAAATATCTGCCATTATTCAACTGTAGTATCCCGACTGTTCATGAGCACGTGCTTATGAATAACTCTCAAATGGTGATGATACCAGGTGTTCGTCACCCGTCACGAACACATGCAAAGACAAGTCAATTGTTCATCTGCAAAACACGGGAACATATTGTGCAGGAATGATACAAGTACAGAAACGTTCATTAATTATATTTTTTAGTTTGTATGAGTACAAGCGAGGAATACGTGCACAAAAAAAGGCTGTGTTTTTCGGTAATGTTTTGTTTATTACCACAAATACCCAATGAGTGTATCCAATATACACATCTGGGTTTAGAAAAGGTCCTATTCATTCTCCTGCCTGTACCATGGTTTCTCTCGGATGTGGCTCTAGATATCTATTATAGTTACAAACGCCCTTATCGACGTTTCCTTGGAATCTGCATACAAGTAACCTGAATCACTGTACCTTATCCATCTCCCTAGACAACACCCTGGAACGTAAAATCAAATATATCTTTTGGTTATATTGACAAGTCCGACATATCAATGCCATTGTCTAAGTAAGGTATGCTCAAAGTTTTAAGGTGAAGCTAGGTATCTAGCTGGGCAAACCTGTATCCCTGTATCTGTAACCTGTATTGTTGTGTTAAGATGCGCTTGGCATGGATTCGAATCCCACATACGAAACTGATTATTCACTTGAGTTGACGTTTTATATCCCCTTGTCAGATGACATGGTGTAATTATGAAAACAATCATTTACTCATCAAACAACGGACATGTGTTGTATTTTTGTGACACACAAATCTTTATCCAATTTCCAAAATATGGTCTAGATTTTTAGCTAGATCCGGCTTCCCACCATTCAATCATCTTTTATTCAGCCCTACTGTCCAGGTGTATGAACATTATATTGATATAATATGTATATACACATAGATCAATGTGTTTAGTTGTGAATGTTCTCATGATCTAAATCTATTTTGTTAAGGAGGCTAAATATTAACAGTATGACATACACGAAGGACAGTGTCAAACAATCGTGCCACACATTTTTTATTATGAGAAGGCAATCCACGTTAAATGTTATTGTCAAAACATGTTCTTGAAAACATATCTCTCAATAGTATAAAAATGTATTGCTCTAGCAAGGTAGTTGTGTCACGCTGTATGCTCTTCCTGGCCTTCCTTGCATAAATCTTTATCATTCACAGACTAGACACCAGGCCAACATCTGGGTGTAATCTTTCTAATTTTGAGCCCATCATATGCCACTTCACACTCCAAGAGATACTATTTAAACCGGCTTCTTCCAGACGTGAGTCAACAAGCGAGGAGGGCATCCTAAGTATGATTACAGTGATTTTGTTGCTCTCAATTTGGCATACAGGTTAGTATTGTGCTGTGCGCTACGGATTTGTTATCATGGTAAGAGTGAGTGAGTATGGTTTAACGCCGCTTTTAGAAAGGGAGGGTGGGTGTAGGGTGAGCGATTTAACTGTACAGCCCAAACTTAGCCCCCAGTGACTATTTCCTGTTTTGGCAAATGAAATCTGCCCTACGTGGAAGATCGACGTTTCCAGGATGACGAGAACATAATATAAAGGCTGTCACAGAGGCGTGCTAAGTGGGCCAATCTGCGGATTTCTATAAAAGTGGTATTAAAAGCTTGAAGGACAAATGGAATAAGTGGATTGAGGTGAATGAAGATTATATTGAAAAATAAAAGTTCAAAAGATATTCTGTGACTTAGTCTTATATTGAAGTTGCAAAACTTATTGAACGACCCTCGTACATGTACATATAGCATTGAGCTCCGGAAGTTGATGACATAATGATGATTATTTCTTTTTCAAGGTATGCCTTATATCTATTACTTAGTCTACTACAGCAGCGGCGGCATGCTGTCCAGATGGGTGGATGCAGTATGGTGGCTCCTGTTACACCATCATCACATCACAGAGGGACTGGACTGAAGCATCAGTTCGTATTGTTATTGCTTCCAACACGTTCATAATTTTTATCTTTCAAATGAAGAGGTTTAAATTACTATTCGGTTATGTGAAGTACTACGAGCATTTTTGTTAACTGATTTACAATTTTTACTTTACACTCCATACTTTCTACGGTTTGTGTCACGATCGTCTCTGTTGAAAATCCATTGTTTATATAATCAATTTACATAATCTGATCTTAACCATATAGTTGTTTCGTCAACTTAACAAAGCCTTCTGGTGTTGTTTTGATAGACCGACTGTGGTATTTACGGAGCACACCTGATAAATATTGAAACAAAGGCCGAAAACGACTTCATCAAAAACTACTTGAAGAAGTTTACAAGTAATACATATATACTCATATGTCTCCAAAAAAACGATACAGAGTAACCATTTATAATATCCAAATACACGTCGGTAATACTAAGTGGAGAAACAGAATAACGCATGTGATGTGATAACTGGTAGTGTAAACGCACCGAGCTGATTATGTTCTTATTTGTCATGCCAGAAACTGGAGCCTCCTTGACATCTTGGATAGGTTTGAGCGACATGATTGGTTCCTGGCAATGGACTCCCCAGGGAGAATCTGTATCCTTCACAGACTGGTCACCAGGGCAACCTGGTCGCGATGAGCCAAATTCTAACTGTGTAACTCTCTGGGCACCGAAAGGCTACACATGGGATGATTACGGATGCAACTTATCTGCCAACTTCATATGCGAGAAGGCGTATGTACATAGAGTATACTATACTCATTTCCGTTTATCAACTAAGATACCATTTGTTACGAAACAAATTAAAGGACTTCCTGTCGTATCTGGCATAGAAAGCGAGGTAAGATTATATAAAGCAAGTTCATGAGTATTTTACTATATTGGGAAAGTGGAAAAATGTAATATCAGAATGCTTTCATGTTAACTGTATAACTTGCATGTGTGTCATTGGCAACTTGAAACGAAGGGCAAGGTCGCCATCATAAATGATCATCAGATAATCACCATCTATACCATTTCACGCCAGACATCAATATTCAATGTTATTGTTCACCTTTGTGGTGTTTCGGGCTACGTTCATGGAGTTTTCGTATGATGTGTGTTATAAATGTTCAATTTGAGTGATATGATCGTGTACGTTCAGTCTTACAGGGCCACTAAATACGCTTCGAAGGAGATGCTCAGAGAACAGCCTGGCATCCTGTAAATCTAGATATCGGTCTAAACATCTTAAACAGACATCTTTTCGCCACACCGAACTTTTTACATAATATCAAATTGAAAGTCGCGAAAGTGGTCGGGTGCATCGCGCTCACATGGACACTGATCTATCGGTATGTTACATGATAAATGGATAGACATAAATCATAATGTCTGTAGTAGTTCTGTGCATAACTAACACAGAATGAAATCTTTGAATGACATTTAGAAGTGATAGACATAAGGAAGATAATTTATGGATGTCAACTACTATATTATGAGGAACACAACTTTTGGGAGTGCATGTTTACTCCATCATCAGGTGAATACTGAATTGAAACAAAATGTGATGCATGTGAAGACCTTATTTCTTTATCTTCGAAATAGTCTCGTTATTTGTTATGAAAGAAAAAGAAGTTCTAGGGTGACCTTTCACGCGTGACCTCAGCGAGGTCACAGGTATAAAACCAAATATAACGAGGCGAACCTTATATATGCGACATAAGTGTTACATACGGATTAATTATATGCCAGCCTCTTCACCCCGATGGTAATAAAGTATAGTATGTTGTATGTGCAGTAGATGTCTGTCGCTGTATAACGCACATTTAACAGATGTATATTCCTAAGTTATATGTTTTGTGGGTTTTTTGTTTAACGCATCGCTGAGTAATATTTCGACGAAACGACGATGGCCTGATTATAGGTTAGTCTGGACCAGGAAAATCAGTGACTGATATTTGGATCAACGTCACAGATTGTTGGATAATGTGTAATATTTGGAGGCTGAATGGGGCGTCGTTTTATCGACCTCATTACGGATGCGTGAAAGCGATAAAGCGATAACACCAGACAAGAAAGCGATACAAAATATGCTTTCTCTTCTCGTGGTATCTTTTTCTAGTCTCTTATATACGCTTCATCGCTTTCTCTTGGCCGTAATTAATGTTGAAAAAGCGATGTCCCCCTCGGTCAACTCAGTAATAGGCAGATGGACCCTTTCTTAACTAGATCATTTTATGATGCATGGAGGTTTATAGTGCATGTGTTTTCCTTTCAGGATTGAGACGACCCCTCTTGTTGGATGAACCAAGGTACCAAGTTCACATATGATTTTATTTCAAAGGCCAGTTGTACGTAGTTTTGTAAATTGTACAATTTGAAAATAAACACAATCCCCGCCTTCATCAAACTATTCTAATCGCCATGCTTTCCCCGTGTTCGTACAGGTGATTAGCATCAAGTGACATACATTCACACTCATGAATGACAACTGTCCACTTGATGCATGTGTTTCGCTGATTACAATAGCATATATAAAGTAAATACTAGCACGCGCGGAGGCCAGATTAGCCTGAAATGACTGTTATTGAATCTTCGTTCAGTGTTAAAGATTTTAATTGTAAGTGAATGGTTCGTCGTTATTTGGAAGAAAATGAGGATGTTTTTGTTTGTTTGTTTGCTGTTTAACGCCGCACTCAGCAATATCCAGCTATATGACGGCGATCTGTAAATAATCGAGTCTGGACCAGACAATCCAGTGATTGACATCATGGGAATCGATCCACGCAATTGGGATACGATGACATGCATCAACCAGGTCAGCGAGCTTGACCATCCGATCCCGTTAGTCGCCTCATACGACAAGGATAGTCGCCTTTTACGGCAAGCATGGGTTGCTGAAGACCTACTCTCCCCCGGATCTTCACGGGGTAAATAAGGATGTGCAATGTAAGAGTGGGTTCGAATCCCTGTACGCCCCGATTATGTTTCTAGGTTTGTCAGCACCATACCCATGCTCGAGGGTTTCACCGAAGTGGTAAACGTCGAAGACCTGCATCACTTCGGGCTTTCCTCCAACATAAAGCTGACACGCCGTGATATAACTGGAATACTTTAAAAAGTGGCGCTAAACGCAACTCACCCACTCACTCACTCACTATCACCATGCTTGTGCCACCCATGTCTCTCATGTTACAGTTGATTGATGTGAATGAAGTTATATATACATATATGTACACAGTTTAAAACGCCAAATTTTTGTTTTAAGACATATTTGTACAAACATCACATTTCATTTACAAAATAATGCATAATTGTTAAGGAAAGGGTCACAATTAAATTCATTAAACACTTGTTCAGGTTTACACTAAGTCTTGCCTTCAACTCCAAGCGGAGTGAGAAGTTTGTCATTGAGTCTTGCGAATGTGGCGTTGTGTGGCAAGACCATACGGCAAAATATCGCATAAAATAGCGATTTTGTAATGATCATAATTCAGTGAATACACAAAATCTATACATTGCTTTGCATAAATGTACCACAGCAAGGGGAGTAACTCGAGCAGTCTTGTGGGAGTAGGACAGCGTTGAAACTGGGCATACGAGGCCAGCATTACCAGACTGATAGATAAACAGATAGATATAGATAAAATCTCTCTCTCTCTCTCTCTCTCTCTCTCTCTCTCTCTCTTTTACCAATGGGTCTTAAAGTCTAAAATGGGTCTGTTTAGAATTGATCGAGTGAATGAGTGTTAAAAGCGGCAATATTCCAACAAAGTCACAAAATCTGACCTCCCGATGACGGATAGTGGGAACTAAACCAATGTAACCTTACAACATTATGTCATGGTGAACCAGTCATGTTGTTGCAATACATAAATACATAGGTACAGAATGATGAGACATTGGAGCCTGGCATAGCCAGATGGTTAAAGTGTTCGCTCATTACGCCGAAGGTCTGGGTTCGATTCCCCACGTCGATGATATATATGAAGCCCAATTCTGATGTCCCCCGCCTTGATGTTGATGGAATATGGCTAAAGCCACACTTACTCCCTAAAATATTTTATTCCTATTTTACAAATATTGTGTGGTGACGCTATATCATCCTGTTTCTTTCGACCATTTATGTCTCGATCTCTTGGCTCGGTGAGAAACTTATAGACTGTCGCTCATATTAAGCGTTCTCCTCTATTACAAAAAGCGTGCATGCTAGTCGGATAATGATAATAATTCTGTAATTGCTAACATAGTTTTGACGATATGCTGAAATATTCGATATCTGAATAGTTTTTAGCAAGTAATTTCCGTGACAAGTAAAATAAAGTTTCTTTGAAAAGTTTTCCTAAAGTTTATTTTTCATATTTCCAATGACAGACATTGTACAGTAGGAATTTTACTTTAATATTTTAGACATGTTTCAGTGTATAAGTATTACTACAGAGGTCATTTGTCAGTCTCCATCTACAGTTAATTGTGCTACTCTCCATCTTCTATCAAATTAACAGGCCTCAACCATCTTTAACCCTCTCGCCAAGGATTTACAGTTCGAACAGACCTTGTAAGTATAAAATATGTCAGACTTGATATATTCATGTGCATTACTCATTTCTTCATCAAACAGATGCAGATTCATATGATTCAACGTTAATCTAACCAAAATGAAACTTTAAGGCATCTCTTTCATTTGGATTAATAATAAATACGATAAGTATGACGCTAAATATAACCTTACTGCATACTACGCCTGCAAACAAAAGCTGTTTAACAAGCAAAGTATTTTTGAGCCCTGAATAGTCTGGACAATGTTTCAGCTCCGATCTAACAGTGTTGTAATACCAAGCAGGTTACATATCACCTGTTTGTATGCAGTAAACCGTAATGTGTTGCCTTCCTTGTAGTGGAATATCTTTGGTGTTAGGCCCAGTGTGACTGCAGTAAATGAGTCTCTCCAACACAGTCAGTGCATATAGGTATGTCCACAAAGTTCAAAAAAAGATTTCTTGTGTATTCTTCTGTGGAAAAGACATTTTGATTCAGGAGTAAAACTTATAATTACTTCCCGTCCTTGAGTCCTTGGTGAGTCGTGCTAGACATACTTCTATGGTCATTGATATTGCTTGGGGCGGCTGAAACATGTAGTTTCTTTACTCGTCTTCTTTCCCTGCAACACCAAAATATAATGAAAACCAACATATTAATACACTCAGGTCATATGATACATCGTAATACATATATCCTGACTTATCTTTATACAGTTTAAGAGGAATATTTTGCAAGGAGTATTTTTTCAAAACTTCATGACAACTTTTTAGTCAGGATGTCCTCTAAACCTACATGTGTATGTGACCGGTAGTAAACCTACTGATCTTGAAACATGGCTCACAAATCAAACTAGACACATGGGTGAAACAAATAGATACGTTTGACAATAACACGTATGTAAATTATTCAGTTTATTTATTCAAGAATAGTAGTAAGGTGCTATCATCTTGACAATAATAGCTCCTTCGAACACTTACCTGCAGTAACCAACAAGCCCCATTAATAGTATCGCCACTACAACGGCAGCAAAAATACCGACCACGATCAAGCTGACTAAAACATAAAACAAATGCATTGTCTGTAATACAACACGAAAATGTACTAAATAACAGGCAATAAGACAGGACGCTGTTGCAATTAGCTGCATCTAACTTTGATCACAATGACAAGTCATCGTATAGATGATCATGATTTTTTACGTTTTGTGAAGTTGTGAAGCAGTTATAATGATAAGGCAGAGAATGCATGGATGTCAACTTCTTTTTTAACAGGGACACAACGTTTCGGAGTATATGCTTACTCCTTTGTCAGGTGAAGATGAAGGAGTAAGCATATTCTCCGAAACGTTGTGTTCCTCATAATAAAGAAGTTGACTTCCATGCATTCTCTTCCTTATTAGTATCACTACTAAATACCTTTCAAAGACCAGTTATAAAGACTTCCAATATGTACTTAAAGCGATGCTAATTTATGGCCGAAATGTCACTTCTATAAAGAGTACTGTCATCAAGTACTTTGAGGGTATGGCACACTAAAATTGTATTCCATTGGAAAATCAGGCGAATTAATTAACCGTTATCAACAAAAAAGGCCTTCGCACATTCTTATTTCGATGTGCGGACTTCGGACGGACTTCAGTAGGACAAGCACACGTTTTAACAACTGATCTGGCCATCAAACCGCAGATCCCAGCGCGCAGATATGAAGGATGTATCCATGATATCACGATTCTTACCAACAACAGCAGATATAGCAGTGGTTTGCCGTGTATTGTCAGTTTGATGGGATGATGCATCTGGTGTCAATGTCCCTTGTGTACATGTCAACCCCATTGACCCCACTGGAAATATAAATAATAAGTCATACAATCATGTCACATTCAATCGGTCATAAACGCTGAACACAGACACTATAAAGGCCTGTGGCGTTGAATGGCGTTATTCAGTGTTCTAATAATTATTATTTGCGGTTTTAGAACAACTAAATCTATCTGGATAGAAGATAACGGGTATGATTTCGACAACAAAGTGGAGACAATTATGTAAATGGATCACTGACAATCCGTGACACCAGATGTTTGCTAAAGGGTAACGCAAATCCTGCTCTACTGTAACACCCACCTCTCACACAATTTGCATAGAATTAGGAGATAAACATACTGTGTTTTCAATGTAGAGCTAGGTTACCTGTAGATTTAACCCCGCTAAATTGAATTTGAAACCGAACGCGCAGCGTGAGGTTTCAAATGTTAAATTAAGCACGAAATGTATTGCCACATATCCTTTGAATATTGTAGTAACCGCATCTGTGCATTTTGTAACCTATAATTGTAGATATAGTTATTTAATATGCCTACCGACAATTACTGAAAATAGTACTATTATACAGTAATATATACATCAATCAGAGGGGGTTTATATGTTTCAATCAGAGGGGGTTTATTGTGATTTAATAGCATCTGATTGACCAATCAGAATCTAGTAAACTCCAAATTCATAGTATGCATATCCAAACTAGCGCAAGCTAAGTGTCACCTAGTCTTGAGAGATGCATAATAAATATACAATAACTAAATATTTGTATAGCATTAGTGTTCATTTAATGTTGGCTGTTCGGAATTTATTGTTAGCGACTGCATACCATTAGGCATATTTTAGAAAACAATTGAGTCTGGTCTCATATACGTGTATGCCTGTGTGGACATTTGCCCGGAATGTAGTCAGTTCTTGGATGCTTCAGATCTTCAGTGGTAGAGTTTTCCAGAACAAAAGAACTGGCGACCACCAAGATGACATGGTGGTCCCTGATGCAGAGACACTCAACTGGTGGTGGTGACCTGAAGGAGATCTGTAAATAATCGAGTCTGAACCAGACAATCCAGTGATTGACATCATGAGCATCGATCCACGCAATTGGGATCGATGACGTGCATCAACCAAGTCAGCGAGCCTGACCACCCGATCCCGTTAGTCGCCTCTTACGACAAGCATGGGTTGCTGAAGACCTATTCTACCTCGGATGTTCACGGCGGGCGCTGGTTTGCCTATACCAGACTGTATCATTTATAGGCTGTCGAGATTTCACAAGGAAAATTCGCTCCATGTAAGCTCACCTTCCGTCGTTGTTTGAACCACCTTCACACAAAAGTCAGCTATGACGTCAGGGGAGGGTTTGAAAAATGAAATGAAGGCCGTCTGTCCGGGCTCGATTCTTCCTGCTACAGTTGGGGGTGACTGATCTGCACAGTTATACATGTGATCGATCGGGGGTGAGAAATACAGGGTAGCGTCACAGGCTGCGTCGACTTCATGAACTGATAACTCGAGATCAACGGCAGCACCTTGCGCTCTGAGTTGGCAGACACAGTTGCCCTCATAGTTGACACCTCTGGCGGTGTTCAAGTAGAAAATGTCTCCACTAACAAAGTTTTTCTCACATATATGCACAACTGAAATTGAATGAATACAGGTTATTCAGGTGTACACAAAACACACATGTATGTAAGAAGTAGCATTGTGTAATATTTGTCACTTAGGGGATATAGTTCCTCGTCTCTATATGGCTTACATAACGCCGATGCTATGTTAAATTTTAACCCACCCACTAATTATAAGGGATATTTCTGTCCTTACACCAATGATTTCTAGATCTATTGTATGATCATAAGAACGCTGATTTCACTGTACGATTCCGACTACAACATTATGTGTTCATGAATCACTACGGTGATGAAACAGGGTGTTTGCGAAAATGAGAGCGTACCCAGCCCCAATCAGTGACACCGGTCACAAACACATGCAGAGACATTTCAAGTGTTTACAGCTGCGAATAACGGGTGTAAGCTAAGTGTTAATATCAAATACGATAAAAATATAAGAAAATTGTAATTTTGTTGTATGCTTTCTTACTAAAAGCCCGTTATCGATAAGCCCGTTATCAGGATACGTGTAAACGTCAAAATATCTAATAGATATTTTGACGTTTACACGTATCCTGATAACGGGGAGTATCATACATACCTTCCTTTCCATCTTCCGAAGGACAAATATTTCCTGCAACCAACATAATAATATCAGTTAACGCTGTACGGCTCTTTTTCCCTGTTTCTGCGTGCTCACGCGAAATAATTTGCGTCAGCGTTACAAAATGTGTGAAGACATAAATACTTTACCCAGTTTGTATAACTATTACATGTACACTCGCTTTGCGTGCATTTGACTGACTGTCGCATATAATCCCCAAAATAAACCTTAGCAATTTCTATCAAGCTTAGTAAATTCTGCCATTTATCCGTGATGGTGCGTTTTTGACGTGTCCGTGTTAGCGAATCTAGATACACTTGAACTCAATTACTAACGAGCCGTATTCGTAGGGAATCAATATTGTTTTCCAAGACATAATTTACAAAACCCATTCCGTAATGATCATTGCCTTGTAACTCATGGCTACTGTCTTAGTCGTGCGAAACGTGCATACCAACAAATGTACTTTCATTTACACGTATAAAGTGAAATCTTGTGTTGCTTTTTAGATATAGTGATCGCAAATCTAAAGCTATTTAATGGAAACCCTATCTGGTAATTGGTGGACTATTAACAGAACCATGTTATCGTTGTTGTATTTGTCTGTTTTTAACGCCGCACTGAACAATATTCTAGCTATTTGACTGCGGTCCGTAAATAATCGAGTCAGGACCAGACAATGCTGTGATTGGCATCATAAGCATCCATGCAATTGGTGGGATACGATTACATGTTTCAACCATGTCAGCAAACATGACCACCCGATCCCGTCATGCCTCTTACGACAAGAATGGGTTGATGAATACCAACAGTTCCTCTTACTCGGATATGCATGGGTCAAACGATGTTATCAATACTGAAACAAAGTAAATGTGGCCATGGTACTGCGCCCTGACGATTACTGTTATTTCTAACACTAGATGACAAAAGTAAACAATTGCCTTACCTTGCATTAGATACGGACTTGGTAAACTTAAAAAGAAAATGATTCCGATACTGTTATCCATCTTTCAAAGAAAATTCATGTCACTGTTTAAGTCCAAAATAAACTCACTTCACCACGCCATCGATTTTAACATCTTACTCGACTTTTACCTCAGGTCATGTTCTCGTGGTTAAAGTTACACTGACAGCAATAAATGCCTTACCTATCTATTGTCCTCCCTGTCAGCAGCATATAATTGCATGAGTCGTGCGCGTGTGTATCTTTCTATTGGACAAAGATCAGAGTCAAAGATATCTTCAGATGTTTACATACATAGATCAGTGACCTATGTTTAACACTGGCCCCCACATTCTTTCAACGTGTGCCATAAAAGGTCTTAACAATAGATGAATATTGACCGCGAATTACTGTATGTAAAGTAAATTGATTTTCCTCATCTTACACTTGTTATATCAATTTGATTGAGATCCTTCACAACAATCAATACGTATTGAATAGTAATAAATATATTTCTGCAAGTTTATTTGAAATATACATGTATATATGTTACAGGGAATATGTATAATCAGGGAATTTGTATAATCCCTAAAATTTTCAGGGAATATATTTAATGTCTGATTCACTCAGGGAATATACATAATCCCTAAAATTTCCAGGTATTATACATATTCCCTGATTTAACATCAAGTTTGTTAGACATATTCCCTGAAATTACTTTTGAGGCTCTCATATGGTCAAACTTGATAAAACAAATCGAGTAGATAAATTTATTTGATATGATAACAAATACCTTTCACTTAGCTTAACAATTAGTCTTAACTGTAATGAAGTCATAGGATAGAAATTAGATTAAAATACTGTAAAACGTGAAATTAATGCGTCTCCAAAAGAATGCGACCGCTGGCCCCTAGCCAAAAATGCGATTCAATATGAATGCGACCCCCTCCTCTCAAACATCACTGGATTTACATCTAAAGAAAATACAAAAACGAGTTCGCAGCTGCCACAACATGCGAAATTCAAGGTATAAAACTGCTGACATTATGTATTACCTCACATTTTTAAGATGGAGTTTGAGAAGAATTTCTGAAAAAAATCTGTACAAGAGCTATGAAGCGAACAAACGAGTCTTGCTACCCAAGGAAAATCATAGGCGTAATACTAGGAGCCACAGCTAATTACAGTTAAGACTAATTGTTAAGTTAAGTGAAAGGTTTTTTCTTATCAAGTTTGACCATATGAGAGCCTCAAAAGTAGTTTCAGGGAACATGTCTAACAAACTTGATGTTAAATCAGGGAATATGTACAATACCTAGACAAATTAGGGATTATGTATATTCCCTGAGTGAATCAGACATTATAATATTCCATGTAACATATATACATTATATAATGTCGTTGTTGAAACATCCTCACCATACGGTATTACAGTTTCCTTCGTATTGTAAACAAATTAATTCAGACAATTTTCGGATAAAAGCAAGCCTATCACTACATGGCTGTCACCTTTGATACCTATTGTAGAAATCAGACATTCCAAAACTAATGAGCTATCCATTTGATTGCAAGGGCAGTCGAATACTGTAGTGTTGTCGTTAGACACGTATTGTTTAAGTTATTTACACGACTTTAATTAACCAGCAACTCATTGCAAATGCGTTTAATTCCACAGATGACCTACTTCATCATGATTGCGATATTCTCTATATGAGGTAAGGACAGTGTAAGTATGAAGTCAGAATCAAGTTTGTATGGTTTATTCACAAGGCAAAATTATTGTCTTCAATCCTACAAACAACGTGAAGGTTCAAGCAAAACGCATGCACACTATTGTTGCATATCCTGGATGGATTAAGATTTCCTTCTTCTTAGAACACTAGCATTGGCGTCACTGCACATATTGGGTGATATCGTGAGCTAGGCTATGTTGTCCATCTTCTTAATTGTTCCCAGCAATCCCGTTGGGTCCATCTATATACATGGGAACTCACATCCGTTGTGGAAAACAATACATCGATTTAAACAACAGTTAAATCAATCATGTTAATCAAATGCCATCTATCTCTTGTTGGCTTTCGCGAACCGACTATATCATATCCCACTGTTCAGCACATGTTGTCAGATACATTTTGATTTTTAAGCATGTATTGAAATACATTGCTGCCTTGAGGAAGGTCTTTGTGTTCGTGAAGTGTTTGTCTTCGTCGTTACACATTGGTATGACCATTGGGAAGATTCTGTGCAGCTCTTAGTTTGCCGAGTCTTGATTTGTCCCTGAAAAAGAAACATCTTTGCATGAGGAATCTCTTCAAATGGATATTGAAATTACACATCTTGCTCATAGATGAAAATATTTATCTATATTTATGTATCCCTGTACTTGACGTTTTGATCTTGACTGGACTTTATTTTCTTCCTTCCTTATTAGGGGGTCGGTCGGATATCCTAGTGGTTAAAGCGTTCGCTCGTCACGCCGAAGACCCGGGTTCAATTCCCGACAACGGTACAATGCGTGAAGCCCATTTCTTGTGTACCCCTGCCGTGATATTGCTGGAATATTGCTAAAAGCGGCGTAAAACCATACTCACTCACTCACCCTCCTTATGACGGAAATACGAATATCAGTCCATTATAGACCATTGTTTGTGTAATGTTCATAATTTAAACACTTACCTGCAGTAAGTAAAAATCCCAAATAGTATCATCACGACCACGAATGCAGCAAAGACCCCAACAACGACAAAGCTGACTTAAATGGAAAAGTGGAACACATTAAGAATACTTTGATAAATATTAAAAAAAATAATTACATAATGATCATATAACATTATCAACAACAGCTTATCAACAACGGACATTGCCTGTAACATCTGTCTGTTCTTAAAAGTTTCCAATTACATAAATATATTTGGGTATTACTTATCTACAACCATCTAGACACTTTTTATTACTAAATGTAGATCCCATGTTATTCATGTACAAAATACGAGTCGAAATATTTATAAACATGAATATAAAAATATTCAATTTCAGGTTTAATGGATATACGACGACCAATGTTATAAAAAGTTGAAATAAATATGTATTCGAAGACGTATAATTATTTTATCATAAAGTGTGTCGTATATATTTATGCCAGGGATTTGTGTTAAGTTTATCAAATGGATTTTATAAATGATGATATGAGACTTTCAGCGTGGCTGCACATGACGGACGACACCGATTCGTACCTACAATGACGGACTGAGGAGTCTCTGCAGTATTAAGACCTGTGTTTCCGGACGGTGTTATATTTGGGCTTTCGGTGGATGATCCTTTACTCTCAGTTACTCTATTATCCGGATTTTCACTGGATGATCCTTTACTTTCAGTTGCTGTATTATCCGGATTTTCACTGGATGATCCTTTACTTTCAGTTACTGTATTATCCGGATTTTCACTGGATGATCCTTTAGTCTCAGTTACTGTATTATCCGGATTTTCACTTGATGACCCTTTGCTCTCAGTTACTGTATTATCCGGATTTTCACTGGATGATCCTTTACTCTCAGTTACTGTATTATCTGGATTTTCACTGGATGATCCTTTACTTTCAGTTGCTGTATTATCCGGATTTTCACTGGATGATCCTTTACTCTCAGTTACTGTATTATCCGGATTTTCACTGGATGATCCTTTGCTCTCAGTTACTGTATTATCTGGATTTTCACTGGATGATCCTTTACTCTCAGTTACTGTAATATCCGGATTTTCACTGGATGATCCTTTACTCTCAGTTACTGTATTATCCGGATTTTCTGCAAAGGGAACAAAATATTAGGGCACAAAAATGTAAATTGCATCACCCTAACCTCAGAAGGGGTTGGCAGGGTTCTTGGCGTGAACATTAAACCTACACCTTTAGCCATATATCGGGCATTTAGTCACATAGTTTCCCGACCGCCTCCATTTTTTAGTGGTAGAGCGTGCCCCCGGAGAGCGGAAGGTTCGATCCCCGGTCGCGTCATGCCGAAATACGTTAAAACCTCGTACTTGTTGTTACCCTGCCTGACGCTAGGCATTAAGGGGCTAAAACGAGGACTGGTCGGCTCGGAGTCAGTATACTGTGTCTGAGTGGGATTTTCATGTTAAACTAAGGCATGGCATATCAGTGGGCTAGCACTATAAATTGGCATCAGTCCACAAACACACACACGTGTATGCACGTCGCTATATATGTGCAATCCCATATCACCTCACTCATCTCACCCGAGTTTATTATTAAGTTATGAATAATGATGTTTAGCTTTCATAAATAATTATTTAAACCACATATGGAAAACAGTTTATCTGGAAAACATCTCTTTCGCCTTTGTCATAAGAAAAATGTTGACATGTTGAGAAATAGGAAATAATTGCATTCTGGTGTGTTGCACAGCCATACCTAATATAGGACATTTACCATCCCAAATTACACAAGCGTGATAACCTCTTTTTCATGTATTGTCATTTTTAAATTTTGTCGTCGAAAACCTGTACTGCTCTCTCACAAACATTACCTAAACATTGCAAGTGCGCATCAACAAATATTACGTGAGAAGGTCAGTAATTCGTCAGTCGTACAGTAGGGACGATCAATTTAGTTCCCATTGAAACCTGTTTCATAGACACTGACGTAACTACATATAGGCAAAATAACAGTTGCCTACACATAATGTCTCTACTTCCCTTTCGCGGCAGTCCTTCCGTCCTACCTCAAGAGCAACTACCCTTCATCAAAGGAAAGCTACTCTAACACTTTCTATGATAGTCTGTTTGTCCTTTCCTAACGTAACGAAGTGCAGAGTCTGATATTCACACAGCGACAAAATGAAACAAGGTAATAATTCTGACATATTCCGGCCAAATCCAGCTTCTTGAAATTAGGCAAATACCTCAAACCTCAGAGGTTCTACAAACACAATCCGATGTGGAATTAAACTGAACCAGCAAGGCTAGGCCTGATGTCCTCGCTAAATTGTTAGCAAATATATCTCCAAAACTTCCGTCTCGATCGACGATTGACAAGAGCGACGCCATGTTTATTTGTAAACACAGCAAGTTGTACCTACGTGACCTCCATATGTGACCATAACGGAAACCGTTTTTATCCTGGCGAGACACGTACCCATCATGTGATTATAATACATGTACACGTCACATCGTATCTGTGATGATTGATTCTTCCACTGATAATAATTCGTTTTTACGAAGTTGCGGAGTAAAAACAAAAATCATGCAAGGGGTATCATTAAGGTGAATATAAATTATCGTTAAGATATCAAAATTACCCGGCATCAAAATTCGCAGCACAGAAGGGTTCAAACGATCTCATTTCAAAATCAATGTAAACAATTTCTGTTTCGACAGAGTAAGGTGCAGGCATTGGATTTTGTAAAGGCTCGCGATCATAAGTGCTATTTTCCTGAATGTTAAGCATGGCATATTTAAGAAATAAACAACGAGTGGGAGTTGGTGATCGTACAATAAAACACAACAGCGAAAACAAACCATGAGGGGGGCGCCGATCAGGAGTCGTTTATTTCTTATGAGATATCAACATGTTGCACAGCCTCTCCAACATTTCGCACAGCCTCTTTAAGGATGTTGATAAAATGTGCTAGCTTTCAATACATTGACCCGTGTTTAATTTAATGGTGATGATTCTCCCAACACCGATGACAAAGTTAAACCTAAACGCCAGGGTGAAGGATAGTTGACCTAGTCCTACCCTATCACTAGTCTTATCACTTGTAAGATAATGTTTATTCCACAGATGCTACTTTTCACATTTGTTATGACTGAGTGTGTTGTAACGGTGCTATGTCCAGCGAATTGTGGCGCCTTAGAACAACTTGACCACCCGAGCTTCCTTTCATATTTGTAGCATATCTTCAACATGTTGGAAATGTAATAGCGGGAATGTAATTACCTATAATAGTCGTTGGAGAGGTCGTCACTGCAGGTGCAGGTGCTATTGTCGTGGTGCTTGCAGGTTTCAATGTACCCTTTGTGCAAGCAACGTTCAAAGACCCAGCTAAATAACGTGAGAAAATATACATGTTAGAAATTCATTGGACATGCAAAGGAACACTATAATGATTTACCTTAAATACCTCACGTTTAAGCTTACAATCGATTCTGTATGTGAATTTATAACTCCATCTGGGATATTACCATCTGTAAATGAAAGAAAATCGTAGGCATATACATTTCTGATTTCAAAACATTAACTGAAGCCAAAGAAAGTATTGATTGAAATGTTTCAAAGGTATGCATGTGAACCAGCAATCGTGACAAGGTCTACAATCATAAGGGTGTTACAGGGGCTGCTCAGGATCACTGTATGACGCTTCATACTGACAACAGCTGTAGACCTACGATTACGCAGAGTGTCTGACCAGAGAGTACGGATCCGGAACCGCATTTGAGAGGCAGGTCTAAGAACAATACAGCCTTCCGAGGATATGTTTTAAGTATCATCATCCCATGTGGACGCATGTGGTGCCAAGCAGGCAGAATGTGGCCGAACTAGCAAGGAAGAATGGTTTGGTTCAGCGATGAATCGAGATTGGTGATTTCATGAGCTGACGGAGAACCAGATGGTACCGACATGGCTAGGAACGTCTTGCCGTTGATACCATGCGAACGTATGGAGGAACGTGAGATAAATTATTTCCTTTCAGTTTTATTAGATCAATGAATTTAAGAGATGGAGCTATTAACCATGATGCCTATTTGTAATGGTGTAGCTTCTTTGACCCTCTTCCAACGTATCTTTCAACCTGAAAACGACCCTTAAGTTTTAAAAAAACAATTCTGCATTTGATTCTAAAATACTAAACATGCGGTTGTGAAAACACAGTTATTGCATATATACCTTACGTCAAATTAATAAATCAAGTTTTAATTCGAATCCCTTTTACATGAATACAATGTGTCGCGGGACGTATAATTAAAGCATTGTACATTGCAAATAACCTTGTTTTCCTAGCTTTATTCTAAAGATTACAACATATTCAAAGTGAACGTCAGAATAACCAGTCTCGATTAACTGCCAAAACAGATTCCATAGGACGTAAGAGGCAAAGATAGCAGTGAAAATTACATGAAAGGATCACTGATAATGAGACTATGTTATTTTTTAGTTCATGGCCAACACCTGGTTACATTTATAATTAAAACCTAGCCCGACACAATCAGTCTTTTTTCATCTTGAACGTTGACGTGATACCTGCTAGGTGTAAACTTACGATACATTATAACTGCATCCAAATGCATCCATGGTTCAGTTACATTATGCAGACTCACCTGTTGATGTCTGTACTAAATGGACGCAGAAATCGGCTACGTCAGAGCTTTTGGTGAGAGAAAGGAAGACCGACTGCCCTGACTCAATCCTTCCTGTAGTAGTTGCGGGTGTCTTGTCTGCACAGTTATAGGTGTGATCAATAGGCGGAGCGAAATACAGGGTAGCGTCACAGGCAGCATGAACCCCCTGAACTGATACCTGGAGATCAACAGCGCCTCCCTGTGCTCTGAGTTGACATGTACAGCCGCCTTCATAGTTGACAGCCTTAAAGGTGTCCAGATAGACGGATGTTCCAGTGGCAAATTTGCCCTCACATACGTGTACAACTGAAGTACAATATACACTTGTTGGTTGAATAATAATAATAATAATAATAATAATAATAATAATAATAATAATAATAATAATAATAATGATAATAATAATAATAACAACAATAATAATAATAATAATTCCGGTGAAAAAGCTAAAAATTAAGCTGCTATTATTATTATTATTATTATTATTATTAGCTTTTTTACTGGCTTTACCGACACTTTTTATTGTATATTGATTTCAGTATTCTACCTATTTCATATCAGAGAACATGTATCTAATTTTTCATCTATATGATTCAAGGTAAGCATAAATATACAGGAAGAACCAGCGTTTGTTTTGTGTATTTGTTGTTTATAATTAGTGCCACACTCAGTAATATTCCAGTTATATATATGACGGCTGTCAGTCAGCGAGTCTGACCACCCGGTCCCACTATTCGCTTCGTAAGACAAGCATGGGTTGCTGAAGACCAATGCTAACACTGATCTTCACAAGTAGGGTGCCACTGGCACTGGTGTTGATATATGTATTGTTGATGTATTACATATAGTGACGCCACAATATATGATGTCATCAATAACTATACTCATTTACGTCATGTTTGGTTCAGTCAACATCATTGATTCTATTTAGTCAATACAGCCTTTCTAACAGTGCACAATGTGAAATTGTTTTGACGTCACATTGATTTTTCGAAACGTATATGTAAGAGGAGATGCTATCAACTGTATGGATTACGTAAATGACATTTAACCTGACTTTAAGTCAATGATAAGCATACATACCCTTTTCTCCAGATGTCGTTGGACATATGTTCTCTGCAATCAGCGCAAAATACCAGATTATGCAATGTCTACTTTCATCACTCCGTATCCATACCTCCTTTACTCTACGATTATATGCGTGAATAAATACGTTTAAACATTGTATGTGGTAAGAGGGGTATTGTATCTACAACTGAAAGTGTTTTGTTGTGTTAATCAGGGATAAAAGCCGAATCCGCTAGAAGGATTCCCGCCTATATGTATTAAAACGATTGTGTTGGAAATAATTGTATAGACATAACTACATGTAAATGGTCAAATGGGAAACAGAAGGGGTTGGCAGGGTTCTTGGCGTGAACATTAAACCTACACCTTTAGCCATATATCGGGCATTTAGTCACATAGTTTCCCGACCGCCTCCATTTTTTAGTGGTAGAGCGTGCCCCCGGAGAGCGGAAGGTTCGATCCCCGGTCGCGTCATGCCGAAATACGTTAAAACCTCGTACTTGTTGTTACCCTGCCTGACGCTAGGCATTAAGGGGCTAAAACGAGGACTGGTCGGCTCGGAGTCAGTATACTGTGTCTGAGTGGGATTTTCATGTTAAACTAAGGCATGGCATATCAGTGGGCTAGCACTATAAATTGGCATCAGTCCACAAACACACACACGTGTATGCACGTCGCTATATATGTGCAATCCCATATCACCTCACTCATCTCACCCGAGTTTATTATTAAGTTATGAATAATGATGTTTAGCTTTCATAAATAATTATTTAAACCACATATGGAAAACAGTTTATCTGGAAAACATCTCTTTCGCCTTTGTCATAAGAAAAATGTTGACATGTTGAGAAATAGGAAATAATTGCATTCTGGTGTGTTGCACAGCCATACCTAATATAGGACATTTACCATCCCAAATTACACAAGCGTGATAACCTCTTTTTCATGTATTGTCATTTTTAAATTTTGTCGTCGAAAACCTGTACTGCTCTCTCACAAACATTACCTAAACATTGCAAGTGCGCATCAACAAATATTACGTGAGAAGGTCAGTAATTCGTCAGTCGTACAGTAGGGACGATCAATTTAGTTCCCATTGAAACCTGTTTCATAGACACTGACGTAACTACATATAGGCAAAATAACAGTTGCCTACACATAATGTCTCTACTTCCCTTTCGCGGCAGTCCTTCCGTCCTACCTCAAGAGCAACTACCCTTCATCAAAGGAAAGCTACTCTAACACTTTCTATGATAGTCTGTTTGTCCTTTCCTAACGTAACGAAGTGCAGAGTCTGATATTCACACAGCGACAAAATGAAACAAGGTAATAATTCTGACATATTCCGGCCAAATCCAGCTTCTTGAAATTAGGCAAATACCTCAAACCTCAGAGGTTCTACAAACACAATCCGATGTGGAATTAAACTGAACCAGCAAGGCTAGGCCTGATGTCCTCGCTAAATTGTTAGCAAATATATCTCCAAAACTTCCGTCTCGATCGACGATTGACAAGAGCGACGCCATGTTTATTTGTAAACACAGCAAGTTGTACCTACGTGACCTCCATATGTGACCATAACGGAAACCGTTTTTATCCTGGCGAGACACGTACCCATCATGTGATTATAATACATGTACACGTCACATCGTATCTGTGATGATTGATTCTTCCACTGATAATAATTCGTTTTTACGAAGTTGCGGAGTAAAAACAAAAATCATGCAAGGGGTATCATTAAGGTGAATATAAATTATCGTTAAGATATCAAAATTACCCGGCATCAAAATTCGCAGCACAGAAGGGTTCAAACGATCTCATTTCAAAATCAATGTAAACAATTTCTGTTTCGACAGAGTAAGGTGCAGGCATTGGATTTTGTAAAGGCTCGCGATCATAAGTGCTATTTTCCTGAATGTTAAGCATGGCATATTTAAGAAATAAACAACGAGTGGGAGTTGGTGATCGTACAATAAAACACAACAGCGAAAACAAACCATGAGGGGGGCGCCGATCAGGAGTCGTTTATTTCTTATGAGATATCAACATGTTGCACAGCCTCTCCAACATTTCGCACAGCCTCTTTAAGGATGTTGATAAAATGTGCTAGCTTTCAATACATTGACCCGTGTTTAATTTAATGGTGATGATTCTCCCAACACCGATGACAAAGTTAAACCTAAACGCCAGGGTGAAGGATAGTTGACCTAGTCCTACCCTATCACTAGTCTTATCACTTGTAAGATAATGTTTATTCCACAGATGCTACTTTTCACATTTGTTATGACTGAGTGTGTTGTAACGGTGCTATGTCCAGCGAATTGTGGCGCCTTAGAACAACTTGACCACCCGAGCTTCCTTTCATATTTGTAGCATATCTTCAACATGTTGGAAATGTAATAGCGGGAATGTAATTACCTATAATAGTCGTTGGAGAGGTCGTCACTGCAGGTGCAGGTGCTATTGTCGTGGTGCTTGCAGGTTTCAATGTACCCTTTGTGCAAGCAACGTTCAAAGACCCAGCTAAATAACGTGAGAAAATATACATGTTAGAAATTCATTGGACATGCAAAGGAACACTATAATGATTTACCTTAAATACCTCACGTTTAAGCTTACAATCGATTCTGTATGTGAATTTATAACTCCATCTGGGATATTACCATCTGTAAATGAAAGAAAATCGTAGGCATATACATTTCTGATTTCAAAACATTAACTGAAGCCAAAGAAAGTATTGATTGAAATGTTTCAAAGGTATGCATGTGAACCAGCAATCGTGACAAGGTCTACAATCATAAGGGTGTTACAGGGGCTGCTCAGGATCACTGTATGACGCTTCATACTGACAACAGCTGTAGACCTACGATTACGCAGAGTGTCTGACCAGAGAGTACGGATCCGGAACCGCATTTGAGAGGCAGGTCTAAGAACAATACAGCCTTCCGAGGATATGTTTTAAGTATCATCATCCCATGTGGACGCATGTGGTGCCAAGCAGGCAGAATGTGGCCGAACTAGCAAGGAAGAATGGTTTGGTTCAGCGATGAATCGAGATTGGTGATTTCATGAGCTGACGGAGAACCAGATGGTACCGACATGGCTAGGAACGTCTTGCCGTTGATACCATGCGAACGTATGGAGGAACGTGAGATAAATTATTTCCTTTCAGTTTTATTAGATCAATGAATTTAAGAGATGGAGCTATTAACCATGATGCCTATTTGTAATGGTGTAGCTTCTTTGACCCTCTTCCAACGTATCTTTCAACCTGAAAACGACCCTTAAGTTTTAAAAAAACAATTCTGCATTTGATTCTAAAATACTAAACATGCGGTTGTGAAAACACAGTTATTGCATATATACCTTACGTCAAATTAATAAATCAAGTTTTAATTCGAATCCCTTTTACATGAATACAATGTGTCGCGGGACGTATAATTAAAGCATTGTACATTGCAAATAACCTTGTTTTCCTAGCTTTATTCTAAAGATTACAACATATTCAAAGTGAACGTCAGAATAACCAGTCTCGATTAACTGCCAAAACAGATTCCATAGGACGTAAGAGGCAAAGATAGCAGTGAAAATTACATGAAAGGATCACTGATAATGAGACTATGTTATTTTTTAGTTCATGGCCAACACCTGGTTACATTTATAATTAAAACCTAGCCCGACACAATCAGTCTTTTTTCATCTTGAACGTTGACGTGATACCTGCTAGGTGTAAACTTACGATACATTATAACTGCATCCAAATGCATCCATGGTTCAGTTACATTATGCAGACTCACCTGTTGATGTCTGTACTAAATGGACGCAGAAATCGGCTACGTCAGAGCTTTTGGTGAGAGAAAGGAAGACCGACTGCCCTGACTCAATCCTTCCTGTAGTAGTTGCGGGTGTCTTGTCTGCACAGTTATAGGTGTGATCAATAGGCGGAGCGAAATACAGGGTAGCGTCACAGGCAGCATGAACCCCCTGAACTGATACCTGGAGATCAACAGCGCCTCCCTGTGCTCTGAGTTGACATGTACAGCCGCCTTCATAGTTGACAGCCTTAAAGGTGTCCAGATAGACGGATGTTCCAGTGGCAAATTTGCCCTCACATACGTGTACAACTGAAGTACAATATACACTTGTTGGTTGAATAATAATAATAATAATAATAATAATAATAATAATAATAATAATAATAATAATGATAATAATAATAATAACAACAATAATAATAATAATAATTCCGGTGAAAAAGCTAAAAATTAAGCTGCTATTATTATTATTATTATTATTATTATTAGCTTTTTTACTGGCTTTACCGACACTTTTTATTGTATATTGATTTCAGTATTCTACCTATTTCATATCAGAGAACATGTATCTAATTTTTCATCTATATGATTCAAGGTAAGCATAAATATACAGGAAGAACCAGCGTTTGTTTTGTGTATTTGTTGTTTATAATTAGTGCCACACTCAGTAATATTCCAGTTATATATATGACGGCTGTCAGTCAGCGAGTCTGACCACCCGGTCCCACTATTCGCTTCGTAAGACAAGCATGGGTTGCTGAAGACCAATGCTAACACTGATCTTCACAAGTAGGGTGCCACTGGCACTGGTGTTGATATATGTATTGTTGATGTATTACATATAGTGACGCCACAATATATGATGTCATCAATAACTATACTCATTTACGTCATGTTTGGTTCAGTCAACATCATTGATTCTATTTAGTCAATACAGCCTTTCTAACAGTGCACAATGTGAAATTGTTTTGACGTCACATTGATTTTTCGAAACGTATATGTAAGAGGAGATGCTATCAACTGTATGGATTACGTAAATGACATTTAACCTGACTTTAAGTCAATGATAAGCATACATACCCTTTTCTCCAGATGTCGTTGGACATATGTTCTCTGCAATCAGCGCAAAATACCAGATTATGCAATGTCTACTTTCATCACTCCGTATCCATACCTCCTTTACTCTACGATTATATGCGTGAATAAATACGTTTAAACATTGTATGTGGTAAGAGGGGTATTGTATCTACAACTGAAAGTGTTTTGTTGTGTTAATCAGGGATAAAAACCGAATCCGCTAGAAGGATTCCCGCCTATATGTATTAAAACGATTGTGTTGGAAATAATTGTATAGACATAACTACATGTAAATGGTCAAATGGGAAACAGAAGGGGTTGGCAGGGTTCTTGGCGTGAACATTAAACCTACACCTTTAGCCATATATCGGGCATTTAGTCACAGAGTTTCCCGACCGCCTCCATTTTTTAGTGGTAGAGCGTGCCCCCGGAGAGCGGAAGGTTCGATCCCCGGTCGCGTCATGCCGAAATACGTTAAAACCTCGTACTTGTTGTTACCCTGCCTGACGCTAGGCATTAAGGGGCTAAAACGAGGACTGGTCGGCTCGGAGTCAGTATACTGTGTCTGAGTGGGATTTTCATGTTAAACTAAGGCATGGCATATCAGTGGGCTAGCACTATAAATTGGCATCAGTCCACAAACACACACACGTGTATGCACGTCGCTATATATGTGCAATCCCATATCACCTCACTCATCTCACCCGAGTTTATTATTAAGTTATGAATAATGATGTTTAGCTTTCATAAATAATTATTTAAACCACATATGGAAAACAGTTTATCTGGAAAACATCTCTTTCGCCTTTGTCATAAGAAAAATGTTGACATGTTGAGAAATAGGAAATAATTGCATTCTGGTGTGTTGCACAGCCATACCTAATATAGGACATTTACCATCCCAAATTACACAAGCGTGATAACCTCTTTTTCATGTATTGTCATTTTTAAATTTTGTCGTCGAAAACCTGTACTGCTCTCTCACAAACATTACCTAAACATTGCAAGTGCGCATCAACAAATATTACGTGAGAAGGTCAGTAATTCGTCAGTCGTACAGTAGGGACGATCAATTTAGTTCCCATTGAAACCTGTTTCATAGACACTGACGTAACTACATATAGGCAAAATAACAGTTGCCTACACATAATGTCTCTACTTCCCTTTCGCGGCAGTCCTTCCGTCCTACCTCAAGAGCAACTACCCTTCATCAAAGGAAAGCTACTCTAACACTTTCTATGATAGTCTGTTTGTCCTTTCCTAACGTAACGAAGTGCAGAGTCTGATATTCACACAGCGACAAAATGAAACAAGGTAATAATTCTGACATATTCCGGCCAAATCCAGCTTCTTGAAATTAGGCAAATACCTCAAACCTCAGAGGTTCTACAAACACAATCTGATGTGGAATTAAACTGAACCAGCAAGGCTAGGCCTGATGTCCTCGCTAAATTGTTAGCAAATATATCTCCAAAACTTCCGTCTCGATCGACGATTGACAAGAGCGACGCCATGTTTATTTGTAAACACAGCAAGTTGTACCTACGTGACCTCCATATGTGACCATAACGGAAACCGTTTTTATCCTGGCGAGACACGTACCCATCATGTGATTATAATACATGTACACGTCACATCGTATCTGTGATGATTGATTCTTCCACTGATAATAATTCGTTTTTACGAAGTTGCGGAGTAAAAACAAAAATCATGCAAGGGGTATCATTAAGGTGAATATAAATTATCGTTAAGATATCAAAATTACCCGGCATCAAAATTCGCAGCACAGAAGGGTTCAAACGATCTCATTTCAAAATCAATGTAAACAATTTCTGTTTCGACAGAGTAAGGTGCAGGCATTGGATTTTGTAAAGGCTCGCGATCATAAGTGCTATTTTCCTGAATGTTAAGCATGGCATATTTAAGAAATAAACAACGAGTGGGAGTTGGTGATCGTACAATAAAACACAACAGCGAAAACAAACCATGAGGGGGGCGCCGATCAGGAGTCGTTTATTTCTTATGAGATATCAACATGTTGCACAGCCTCTCCAACATTTCGCACAGCCTCTTTAAGGATGTTGATAAAATGTGCTAGCTTTCAATACATTGACCCGTGTTTAATTTAATGGTGATGATTCTCCCAACACCGATGACAAAGTTAAACCTAAACGCCAGGGTGAAGGATAGTTGACCTAGTCCTACCCTATCACTAGTCTTATCACTTGTAAGATAATGTTTATTCCACAGATGCTACTTTTCACATTTGTTATGACTGAGTGTGTTGTAACGGTGCTATGTCCAGCGAATTGTGGCGCCTTAGAACAACTTGACCACCCGAGCTTCCTTTCATATTTGTAGCATATCTTCAACATGTTGGAAATGTAATAGCGGGAATGTAATTACCTATAATAGTCGTTGGAGAGGTCGTCACTGCAGGTGCAGGTGCTATTGTCGTGGTGCTTGCAGGTTTCAATGTACCCTTTGTGCAAGCAACGTTCAAAGACCCAGCTAAATAACGTGAGAAAATATACATGTTAGAAATTCATTGGACATGCAAAGGAACACTATAATGATTTACCTTAAATACCTCACGTTTAAGCTTACAATCGGTTCTGTATGTGAATTTATAACTCCATCTGGGATATTACCATCTGTAAATGAAAGAAAATCG
The DNA here is from genome assembly GCF_022045235.1 of Haliotis cracherodii. Classification (NCBI taxonomy): domain Eukaryota; kingdom Metazoa; phylum Mollusca; class Gastropoda; order Lepetellida; family Haliotidae; genus Haliotis; species Haliotis cracherodii. The sequence continues at coordinate 46,558,654 of NW_027266286.1, read as the reverse complement.
TAGGCATATACATTTCTGATTTCAAAACATTAACTGAAGCCAAAGAAAGTATTGATTGAAATGTTTCAAAGGTATGCATGTGAACCAGCAATCGTGACAAGGTCTACAATCATAAGGGTGTTACAGGGGCTGCTCAGGATCACTGTATGACGCTTCATACTGACAACAGCTGTAGACCTACGATTACGCAGAGTGTCTGACCAGAGAGTACGGATCCGGAACCGCATTTGAGAGGCAGGTCTAAGAACAATACAGCCTTCCGAGGATATGTTTTAAGTATCATCATCCCATGTGGACGCATGTGGTGCCAAGCAGGCAGAATGTGGCCGAACTAGCAAGGAAGAATGGTTTGGTTCAGCGATGAATCGAGATTGGTGATTTCATGAGCTGACGGAGAACCAGATGGTACCGACATGGCTAGGAACGTCTTGCCGTTGATACCATGCGAACGTATGGCGGAACGTGAGATAAATTATTTCCTTTCAGTTTTATTAGATCAATGAATTTAAGAGATGGAGCTATTAACCATGATGCCTATTTGTAATGGTGTAGCTTCTTTGACCCTCTTCCAACGTATCTTTCAACCTGAAAACGACCCTTAAGTTTTAAAAAAACAATTCTGCATTTGATTCTAAAATACTAAACATGCGGTTGTGAAAACACAGTTATTGCATATATACCTTACATCAAATTAATAAATTAAGTTTTAATTCGAATTCCATTGACATGAATACAATGTGTCGCGGAACCTATTATTTAAAACATTGTACATTGCAAATAACCTTGTTTTTCTAGCTTTATTCTAAATATTACAACATATTCAAAGTGAACGTCAGAATAACCAGTCTCGATTAACTGCCAAAACAGATTCCATAGGACGTAAGAGGCAAAGATAGCAGTGAAAATTACATGAAAGGATCACTGATAATGAGACTATGTTTTTTTTTAGTTCATGGCCAACACCTGGTTACATTTATAATTAAAACCTAGCCCGACACAATCAGTCTTTTTTCATCTTGAACGTTGACGTGATACCTGCTAGGTGTAAACTTACGATACATTATAACTGCATCCAAATGCATCCATGGTTCAGTTACATTATGCAGACTCACCTGTTGATGTCTGTACTAAATGGACGCAGAAATCGGCTACGTCAGAGCTTTTGGTGAGAGAAAGGAAGACCGACTGCCCTGACTCAATCCTTCCTGTAGTAGTTGCGGGTGTCTTGTCTGCACAGTTATAGGTGTGATCAATAGGCGGAGCGAAATACAGGGTAGCGTCACAGGCAGCATGAACCCCCTGAACTGATACCTGGAGATCAACAGCGCCTCCCTGTGCTCTGAGTTGACATGTACAGCCGCCTTCATAGTTGACAGCCTTAAAGGTGTCCAGATAGACGGATGTTCCAGTGGCAAATTTGCCCTCACATACGTGTACAACTGAAGTACAATATACACTTGTTGGTTGAATAATAATAATAATAATAATAATAATAATAATAATAATGATAATAATAATAACAACAACAATAATAATAATAATAATTCCGGTGAAAAAGCTAAAAATTAAGCTGCTATTATTATTATTATTATTATTATTAGCTTTTTTACTGGCTTTACCGACACTTTTTATTGTATATTGATTTCAGTATTCTACCTATTTCATATCAGAGAACATGTATCTAATTTTTCATCTATATGATTCAAGGTAAGCATAAATATACAGGAAGAACCAGCGTTTGTTTTGTGTATTTGTTGTTTATAATTAGTGCCACACTCAGTAATATTCCAGCTATATATATGACGGCTGTCAGTCAGCGAGTCTGACCACCCGGTCCCACTAGTCGCCTCGTAAGACAAGCATGGGTTGCTGAAGACCAATGCTAACACGGATCTTCACAAGTAGGGTGCCACTGGCACTGGTGTTGATATATGTATTGTTTATGTATTACATATAGTGACGCCACAATATATGATGTCATCAATAACTATACTCATTTACGTCATGTTTGGTTCAGTCAACATCATTGATTCTATTTCGTCCCTACAGCCTTTCTAACATTGCACAATGTGAAATTGTTTTGACGTCACATTGATTTTTCGAAACGTATATGTAAGAGGAGATGCTATCAACTGTATGGATTACGTAAATGACAATTAACCTGACTTTAAGTCAATGATAAGCATACATACCCTTTTCTCCAGATGTCGTTGGACATATGTTCTCTGCAATCAGCGCAAAATACCAGATTATGCAATGTCTACTTTCATCACTCCGTATCCATACCTCCTTTACTCTACGATTATATGCGTGAATAAATACGTTTAAACATTGTATGTGGTAAGAGGGATATTGTATATACAACTGTAAGTGTTTTGTTGTGTTAATCAGGGATAAAAGCCGAATCCGCTAGAAGGATTCCCGCCTATATGTATTAAAACGATTGTGTTAGAAATGGATGTATAGACATAACTACATGTAAATGGTCAAATGGGAAACAGAAGGGGTTGGCAGGGTTCTTGGCGTGAACATTTAACCTATACCTCTAGCCATATATCGGGCATTTAGTCACAGAGTTTCCCGACCGCCTCCATCTTTTAGTGGTAGAGCGTCCCCCCGGAGAGCGGAAGGTTCGATCCCCGGTCGCGTCATACCGAAATACGTTAAAACCTCGTACTTGTTGTTACCCTGCCTGACGCTAGGCATTAAGGGGCTAAAACGAGGAATGGTCGGCACGGAGTCAGTATACTGTGTCTGAGTGGGGTGTTCATGTTAACTAAGGCATGGCATATCAGTGGGCTAGCACTATAATTTGGCATCAGTCCACAAACACACAAACACACATGTATGCACGTATCTATATAAGTGGAATCACATTTCACCTCATCTCACCCGAGTTTATTATTGAATGTATGAATAATGATATTCAGCCTTTTCAACAATTATCTAAACCACATATGGAAAACAGTTTATCTGGAAAACATCTCTTTCGCCTTTGTCATAATAAAAATGTTGTCATGTTGAGAAATAGGAAATAATAGTCTTCTGGTATGATACACAGCCATACCTAATATAGGACATTTACCATCCCAAATTACACAAGCGTGATAACCTCTTTTTCATGTATTGTCATTCTTAAATTCTGTCGTCGAAAACCTGAACTCCTCTCTCACAAACATGACCTAAGCATGGCAAGTTTTCTTTGGTTATGCACATTAATATATATTACGTGAGAAGGTCAGTGATTTGTCAGTCGGACAGTGAGAACAGTCAAATAAGTTCCAACCGAAACCCTTTTCTCAGACACTGACGTAACTACATATAGGAAAAATAACAGTTTCCTACACATATTATTTCTACTTCCATTTCGTGGCAGTCCTTCCGTCCTACCTCAAGAGCAACTACCCTTCATCAAAGGGAAGCTACTCTAACATTCCTGTGCAGAGTCTGATATTCACACAGCGACAAAATGAAACAAGGTAACAATTCTGACATATTTCGGCCAAATCCAGCTTCTTGAAATTGGGGAAAATACCTCAAGCCTCAGAGGTTCTACAAACACAATCCGATGTGGAATTGAACTCACCCCGCAAGGCTAGTCCTGATGTCCTCGCTAAATTGTTAGCAAATATATCTCCAAAACCTGACACTGATTTTCAGTATCTTTGCCTACTGTTTTGACACTAATAAAGATTATCCCAATAGTTTCTCAGCGTCCCCTTCCGTCTCGATCGCCGATTGACAAGAGTGACGCCATGTTTGTTTGTAAACACTGCAAGCTGTACCTATACCTTCGCATCATGTGACGATAATACATGTACACGTCACATCCTATCTGTGATGATTAATTCTTCCACTGATAATAATTCGTTTTTTTACGAAGATGCATTAATGAATTATCGACGTTAAGATATCGAAATTACCCGGCATCAAAATTCGCAGCATAGAAGGGTTCAAATGATCTCATTTCAAAATCAATGTAAACAATTTCTGTTTCGACATTGTCATGTGCAGGCATTGGCTTTCGTAAAGGTTCGCGATCATTAGTGTTATTTTCCTGAATGTTAAGCATGGCATATTTAAGAAATAAACGACGAGTGGGAGTTGATGATCGTACAATAAAACACAACAGGGAAAATAAACCATGAGGGGCGCACCCCGAGAGGTTTATTCTCCCTGCAGTGTTTATTGTCCGACACATAACGATCAGGAGTCGTCTATTTCTTATGAGATATCAACATGTTGCCAGCCTCTTCAACATTTTGCACAGACTCTTTAAGGATGTTAATAAAATGTGCAAGCTTTCATTACATTGACCCGTGTTTACTTTAAATGGTGATGATTCGGCAATGTCGGACAAGTCCATCTTATGTAGGGGTGGGGACTAAATTGTGTATTCTCATATGTTTTACGTCAATTATCTTCAGCTTTTCTCCCAATACCAATTGTCATACCGTCCCACTTAAGGTGCGATCGTTCCGCCATTGCTTTCATCTGGGTTGCCGAGCTATATCTTTTTTGTCACTAGGCACTTACCTCTAATAATTAACGTCGTCCAATTTACGACGTCATCAAGTTCCGAGCGCATGTTCGAATCTCCAGAAATGACGTCATGATAGAACATTTTTTTGCTTCAAGATATCGTGTTGTTACAAGGAAACACTATTCGGTTCACATTTGACTAAACACAAAGGAGCGATCTGATTGCTATTTCACATTTTTATGATCAAGATTTCTACTTGATATTGTGAACATAACACCATAAGTAACCACATTACACCGTGAGTGAACACAATCAACAATATCTTACCTTGTGTGAAATATGAACATGGCAAAATTAACGCGATAATTATCCTGAAACTGGTGACGATGCTCATCCCCATCTTTGAGAAGTAAAACGTAATATATTCCCTTCCGGAAGTGATGTTCTGGTGTTCAGAGAAAAAGTTAGTAGTTAGTGAAATCCCATCACAGTGTACAACATAAAAGCGAACATTGGTGCGTTAAGTGTAAGTGTAAGTTAAATGTCCATTGGATATGTCTCCTAAGTGACCATTATCCACCAGTTACAGTATAGGCCTAGTACATTTAAGAGTCATTCGCGTGACATCACAACACGGCACAACGTCAATTTTCTTTATTGTCACACTTAGATCAATGACCGACAGTCGAAATGGGCGGACCCGTCAATTCTACGTTGGCCATAAAAATTACTTACAATTACTTGATATTGACTTCATCTCGTCACTTGTAAACGTCATTGACTTTTCATCACAATAAGCCACACAATGTCATCATTATGCAAGTTCTTCCTAATAGCAAAGCTATTTTTGATTGAATGAAAACTTTTCTTCTCGAAGCTATTGTTTAGTTTTATGCGCAATATGGTAGGCGTTATGGCATTATGTTTAACACATAGCAGCCAATCACCTATTCAGATATCAATTATTGTAATAATGTGAGCATCGGGGTGCGGTTAGACCAACAGCACACGCCCCTCCATAGTCAACCCTTCATTTGTTACCTGATAGACCATGCGCTTGTAGAACGGTCATTTCACATTACGATTACATGTACATTTAGAATACAGATTTGTGTGTGGGTGGCAATACTAGGTGTGGTGTAACGATACTAGGGAGATCAACACTTTGAATCTTCAAAGACGAATTGTACCTTGTCACATCGTGAAGGCAATGTTCTATGAATATGAAGGAGACCCTTACACATATTCGTATTTGGGTCGCATTGCTTTCCCAACAATAGGGGTAAATGTGAGCAAGTTGACTTATTTAAACCAAAGGGCATATGACCATAGGCACATAAGTGAGCAAGTATCATACACCAATGATTCACCCTGACTATGTTGCTCTGTTCGGTACTACACCCGTGCTCGTGAGTTTAAAAAAAATTGAAAACGTCCAAGACCTACATTTTGGGTGAATTTATTTCTCCATAAAATTATACGCTGTGATCAAACAATTGTATGCATTAGGCGGCGGAAAACTCACTTTTGTTTAACCGCAAATATCTCACGGAATACTGAACAAGGAATGATGATCTTTTTGATACCATGAATGCGTGGTATATTAACTATTGATGAAACCTAAATATGTCGATAATGTGTTGAGACTGGATCAAGATGTCATTTCCGGGTCTCCTTTTAAAATCGCCCGATCAATTTATCATTCTCTCATCCATACCTTACTTCTTGTAATACATGTTCGTTGAAGGCGTTGAGTTGAATGCAGCTGTTACACGCTTAGGAATTAGAATATGCCTGCTCCTTTGCTAATCGTTACCAACCTGTCGTCCCATACACTTCACACTCAAGACGTCCTCTATCTTCACCCACAACGTGTCTCCTATATTTACTCAGAAGGCGTCCCGTAATTTTGCACACAAGACGTTTCCTATCCTCCCCAAGAAGGCTCCCCGTATCTTTACACACAACGCGTTCCCTAGCCTGTTTTCGCTATAAAGGTGTCCCTATCTTAACCCTCAAGGCATCCCCTATTTCCACCTACAACGCGCCCCTATCTTCGCCCACAAGACGTCCCCATCTTCACCCACAAAGCTTCTCCTATTTGTACCAACAAGACGCCCCATATCTTCACTCTTAAAGGCGTCCCGTATCTTCACCCTAAAGGCGTCCTCTGTCTTCACCTACAAGGCGCCCGCTATTTTCATTCTTCAAGGCGTCCCTTATCGTTTCCCAAAAGGCATCCCCTACCTCCCCCCCACCCGGCATCCCCTCTCTTCACCCCCAAGGCATCCCCTATCGTTATCCAGAAGGCGTCCCCTAGCTTCGTTCACAAGGCAATCGCTATCTTCACCCACAAAGTGGTCCATATCTTCACCCACAAAGTGGTCCATATCCTCACCCATGAGGCATTCGCTATATTCACACATAAAGGATCCCCTATCTTCACCCAAAAGACGTCCCATTACATCATCCACAAGGCGTCCCCCATGGTTATCCAGAAGGCGTCCCCTAGCTTCACCCTGTAGGCATCCACTATATTCAGCCACAAGGCGTCCCCTATCGTGTCCTAAAAGGCGTCCCCCACCTTCACCCAAAGGCGTCCCCAAGCTTCACCCACAAGGTATGTGCTATCGTCACTCACAAGGCGTCCCATTACATCCACAAGGCGTCCCATTACATCATCCATAAGTCTTCCCATATGGTTACCCAGAAGGCGTCCCCTAGCTTCACCAAATAGGCATCCGCCATCTTCAGCCACAAGGCGTCCACTATCGTGTCCTTAAAGACGTCCCCTTGGTGTTATTTTTCACAAATGCTGTTGAGATTACCTTTCTTACTCAACTCAGTGTCTCTGTTCAAAGTTTACGAGCAAGTGTAAAAAACATTAACACACAGTACATGTATCTCATATACATTTAAACTTACGCTTCTTGGTATGGGTCCCGTAATGGGCGAGCAAATTAAACCACATTAAGAACTAGTTGAAAACATATAACTTATTATTACTCATTATTACAGACCATCATATTCAATTTCGTATTGTACTATACCTGGACGTTGACTCTTTAATGTGTAACCCTGTGTCGTAGGTTTGGATAACACGCACTATCTACATACTTGGGGTAACACCTCCCAACATAAGTCACTTATTTACACAAACCTGGTGATATGCATGTTCAATGCCAGAGTAAACCCACAATTGGTGCCGCAATGATGTCACATTTGTGTAACGCTGATATATTCAGATCAATGTTTGGAGACGATGACCGTGCAAGGCTGGGTTATTGGGTTGTTGGGAATAAGTCAGTGACCTGATTTGCTACAAATAGCGACAGCGCTACAAAACGACCTAATGCATTCGCGAGTGATGCGAGAACATACTATATACAAACCATTGAAGTATTGACGATGGACGAAGAATTACATGCACCTCTGGACTGTCCTTGGTCGTATAAATTATCAGTGACTACACGGATCCTACACGATTACTCTACCTGGACGACCTACTCGTAGATTAGCTGAGTGATCCTTTCATTGTAATGAGTGGAAAGTCCGGGGTAAGAATCCCGGCCGCGTCCGACCAAAAGTCGTTAAAAGAAGGACCTACTTATTACCCTGCGTGGTGCTCGGCATTAAGGAGCTATTATAAGGACTGGTCGACTTGGAGTAGACTACGTCTAAGTGGGGCATTCGTGTTAATCTACGGTTTGGCACCTTCAGTGGCCTAGCACTATGTAATCGGCATTAGTCCGGACTAGTACAAGCAGTACACACACACACACACACACACACACACACACACACACACACACACACACACACACACACACACACACACACACACACACACACACACACACACACACACACACACACACACACACACACACACACACACATGCACGTCACTATATGAGTGCAAGAATCCTGGACGCGACGTTAAACCTAATTTCACTTCACTTTACTTCATCGAAATGATCATGTGAAAATCTCTGGTTTATGAACCATTAATTGTATTAGCTTTTTCACTCTGCCTGAACAAAGTACGACAAATTAAACACAAGTATGTAACCAGCCCTAAATGTCTTACGTTGCACTATTTTAAGGAATGACTCACCGAAGCATGAATAAATGTACGGACTTTACTGTTGTATAAGTAACATGAACCTTTAAACCGGATCCATCCATTAGGGCATCCTATTCCTGAAACAGTCACACATAATTCGCTGATCTCATGTAGCCTGTGAATCATATCCCGTACGGCGACTGTTGCCTGGTATGGTTGCTCATCTATCGTGCACATTGTGAAAATGATTATTGTTATTTTTTACATAAAATTTGTATTAATAATGCAAGATACAGGATACTCACAGGAGTCATGATTAACTTGTTTTTAGAACAATCTGGTGCATTCAAGAATGCTTCTGATCATAAACCAGACCCCGAGGCGGTGTAGTGGATAGAGCTTATGTCCGGAAAGCAAATGGTCGGTGGTTCGATGGCCGTGTCACACCAAAAGACGTTAAAAGTTTATATTTCGTTTTAGCGTGCTTGGTGGTCGCCACTAAGGAGATAAGAGAAGAACATGTCGGATCGGAGACAATACAATGTGTCTGAATGGGATAGTCATATCTTAATTAAACTGCGGTATAAGTCCGGCCTATGCACGTTGGTGTATAAGTGAAATAATCTTAAAAACGCGGAGTAAAATCCTATTGCACCTTAATATCATCTCATAGTACCGCGTTACTGATCCTAACGCAGTGATATTATATTGTATGTAAGTCCTCTTGACAATTGTCCTTTTGTATAGTAAGTAAGTCCTCTTGACAATATAACATATAGCGCCGGCAATAGTTTCGACTTGAGGAGGATATTCCTGTAATAATTCTACATCTATGTTTTGGCTTTCATTTTGCCTGTAATATATGTTAGATATAAAAAAAACAACTGACCTGTTCATTCCGTGTTATTACATTTACAAATTATATCTGTATTTTCACTGGCTGAGAAAGGGACATATGACCTTCCTTAAAGGACAGTATTGACTTGAGACCCACCCTGCCCTGCATTGCCCAGCGTGACTAAGCCAATAAACTCAAAGGAAAGAAATGTTTTCAGCCAATCAGAGAGAGCGTAAAGCAATGCTTGTTGTGCAACATATCTGACTTTCCGTGACATCTGATTCAATAGTTGTATGAATTTAAAATATTCTTCTTTTTTTATATTATGTTACAAAACAATTGTTGACCCAGATTCTTGCAATATTATGGTTTATGGACCAAAATAACGGATATTGACCGCGGCCGCTGGCTTCAGTGAATATCAGTAACTTGGGTCCATAAAACATAACATTGCCCTCAGGAATGGTCAATAACTGTTAAATAGCTATATATCTACCAACATGTTGATAGCCGTGAATGTAGAGAAGAAGGTGTTGTTGTTAGCTATCTAATTCCGTACTGTTAAACTATTGGATTCTATCCTTGATTGGTGAGTGAGTGAATTGGCTTTGAACCCGCTCTGAAGTTTAGTTATACAGTGGCGTAACCGGGTACAGAGCGGACAAACCAGAAATCCCAGTCAAGCAGAGAAGAAAACATGGAGGTGCTGTCGAAAAATGGCTCACATGTCCTACGATGTCACCCTTCGCCGTTTAAAGACCTTCATTTACGGTTATATTTACATGTGCGTTAAACAAATAACTGAAGAAAAGCGGGGTGATAAATAAATATTCAAGGAGCACGCGCCCTACAGAAAAAGATGCTGTCCAGAATAATTCGTCAACGTAATACAGGCGTAATGTGTAATGACGTAATAGTCGATTATGACGCCACATTGTAACATTTTGACGTCACGGCACTGAAACCACCAAGATAAAAAAAGTGAATGTAGTGACATCACACAACATCTCCAACACAGAATATCATGATGTGTCGATAAAATATGATTAATACGTAAGTGTTGGTATCATATATATTTAAATACAATCGCCTTGTGACACAACTATGACTGACAAGGTCATGTAGTTATGTCTAGACATATAGCGATGTATTCATCTATAAGTGTAGTGATATATTCATGCATCAAGGATACATTTTCCTCAACACTTGCCTGTAACTATTGTGGCGACTGGAATTAATGACATTACTACAAGTTTATACTGCATGTTCTGCCTGGTGTTGTTAAAATGTAGGCTGATGTTTGCTATCAGGTGACCTGTATTCAATCGGTCGTGGGTTTCTTATCGTCTGTTTTGTATGTACATTACGCGAAGATACTGATAAAGACTATTTTATATGCAAACTTGATGTTTATTGTTTCTATTCAATTCCAAAATCACCATGCTTGTGAGATGATGACCTCCCTAAAGAATTGTTGAACCAATTATGTAGGCTTGCTCATAAAGTAATAGATATGTTTCGGTGCCGTAGTTATACAAATGACAGCAAGCATCGGCGGTTAATTGCAAGGTTAGGGGTCCGAAACCCATAGATATGTGCCTGATAACACTATTCACGATATGTCCGCCAAGAGAGTGAGCGAGTATGGTTTTACGCCGCTTTCAGCAATAGTACGCCAACAGAGGAAACGTTACTTATTGCACATTATTTTAGCAACTTTGTGAAGTGGAATTGTTTTGTCACACTCTGATGACAACACTGATGACAAACGACAGAAGAAGACAACGACGAATTGTCACATCACCACTTGAGACACTGTATCACTTCTTTCAATCAAACAGGAAACACATTGCCATATTGCATACGGAGGAATCTATAGTTATTTCTTTTTTGGTTAGAGTTTGAATGTTTTAAACAGTAAAGAACAAGGTACACTTTGATCATACAAGGACTCTGAAGGTTTCCATGTCACCGCTTGCTTCTTAGTCAGCGGATCTCTGTCAGTCGGTATGGTTCCGAATAAAGCGTTCATATAAACGAGGTAACACGAAACGTTGTAATGACATATAATATATGCATTCAGACACATATCATACGCGTCCTGAACATTGCGTGTGTGCGTGTGTCCGGATAAACGGGATTCATTGTGTATCGGAGGTTCGTCATTGGTGTGTTTGTTGCATAGCAACATCATAATGGTTGTGGTGGACCTTTGTCTTTTGAGGCTTGAGACTCAGATGATTGTAAATGATTCTTCCTCCCCTGTGGCTATCGGCTTCCGACAGCTGACTAACTTGTTGCATAGCAGATGTCGCAGTGTCATAATGTTCCCACACACCGCGGGCCACGACCCCTAAGTGATCATATCCTTCCATAACTGGTTTTGGATCCTGTCCTCTTCCATGTATCTCCTCCGCTGTGGCATATTCATAACTGCCTGTCCGCTCCGTGAATGACCGAGCGTCTATCACCTCATGGTAGAGTGGTGCAAGTCCAGTGTCCAACCTTCTTCTACTCTGCTGTGGTGACTGTTTTCTTTGTCTGAAAAACATAGTTAATGAGTTAGTGAGTGTTGTTTTATGCCGCATTCAGGATTGTGCCAGTGTTTGCTGCATGTAGCTTAATATTCTCCCAAAGATATGTAAATGGACATTTTGTAATATAGATATCTCAATTCATCTAAGTGATCAATGTTTTATCGTAATTACAGACTACTACAAATGTGGTGTGTAGTGTATGAGAGAGTGCATGGCATGGTTTTGGGCCGCTTTTAGCAATATCACGTTTCTGGACAAAGGTAAAAGGTCTGTTGTATGTAATGGGCAATGGATAGTGAATACTATTAGTGCGGCTTAAAGTTTGAAACCACGTAATGAACGATGATATTACAAAATTTAAAGTACCTTTTCAAATAGCACAGGGTAACAAAAATTCCAGCGATGATGACAACTGTGACAGCGAGGCCAACGCCAACTTTAAGTCCCGTAGTTGCAAGGTCATCTACACAAAAAACATTATTATGTATCACGATGTTAACGGATTACAATAATAATTAATATTCACATCCCTGTGTTTGTCCAACTGTTGATAGTAGTTGAGTGCAAACAGTGGCAGTCGACGTAATACATCTGATTAACAATGGAACATGCAATATCGGTTATACAATTGTTACCGTATTTCGTTCCAGATAGAATCAGAATTGTTTCACTGAGAAATACGCTTACACATTACCTTGTATGAGAATGTCATGATCAGCTAACCTCCAAACCTCTAGCCTTATCTTGGCTTCAGATATACTCATTCAACTTACCTCGAATACAGTCGTACCTAACCACAGACAAAAACAAGTTTTGCTGGTGTGGAGCAAGAAACACGCACTGTGTCTTATCCAAACAATAAGTTGTGATGTTCTCACGAACTGTGGGGTTGAAGTCATGAAGGTCGTGATCTCCTTTTGTAAATACACAACAGTTTGGGTAGAACGGGGAGCCACAGGTAATCGTTGCACACTCTAATCCATCAGCCTTTTTAACAAAAAAGGTACTGTTAAAATCAATTCTAACTTTTTCACCGTCTCCACATGTGAGATGATGATGATAGGAGCAATTTTGAGTAGGCGTTGGAGTAAAGCACGACTGGCTAGTCTTCGTAGCTGAAATCAAAATTACAATAGTGAATGGGTATGCTTTTATGCCGCTTTAAACAATGTGTCAGCAACACCACGGGGAGCGCCAGAAAGCTTCAAACAGTGTGACGAAAACTGCAAGATGTATCTGCCTGCCCTGAAGACCACTATTTGATACCCCGCCCGTCCTAAACACCACCATATATTTCCCCGCCTGTCCCAAAACGCCGCCATAGCCTACCCTGCCTGCCTTAAACACCGCTGGCCTACCCCACGCTCAGGAGTCTTGGTTTCTTTTCTCCACATGGGTGAACTGAAAGAAGTGCATTCCTGGTGTCCCCCGCTATGATGAAGGTGGAATTTTGCTAAAAACTGTTTTTAATGGATATCCGCTCAGACACAGTATACAGTATACTGACTCAGAGCCAACCAGTCTTTATTTTAGCCCTTTAATTCCAAGTACAAGTACCGTCTTTTTACGTATGCTGATATGAGGCGACCAGGGGATCGAACCGGCCTACCACTCTCCAGGTAGATGCTCTATCCACTAGGCCGCTGAAGCGGTTGAATACATACGTATGCTAACACATTGGTAATTGTTATTTACAGGTAGTTTCACGATCGAGAAAAACTTGCCATTGGAACATAGGTATCGTAACAGTTGCTGTGATAAAGGTCTGTTAATCTCCACATATATGGCAATGATGGTGTGAATTCAACGTACCTTTTACGGAAGCCATGACCATCAACATGGTGCATGTGATGAAGTCTACACGTCCCTGTCGGTCCATCATGACATGCATGTAGCTCGTGAAGACAATAAGTCAGGATCGCTTCGCATAACGTCATTATATAACAGCAGCACACACAATAGACGGGTCTTCCTTCCTAGACTATTATCAGACACTGTCACACATGATTCATTTAATGATACGAGCATACGTATCACGGTTAAGTGTTACAGTATCCGTGTATGAGTAAGCTGTGAGTAGTATCGTAAGTTGAAGTAGTTAAAGTGAATGTACATCATACTAGATGACAGATGGTGTTATGTTGGATTGGAAACTTGAACCTCTACTCCTCCGCTTGCATAAAGAAATAAAAAAATGCTTCGCAACATGAGAAACAAAATGGTGTTTGGAATGGCGACTAGATATTGCATTTACTTCATATGCGGTTTGTTTGGCACTAAACACTAACCATTCGCTGCAGATGGATCCTCTGAGTACTCTCTTTAATGCAATTTGTCTGTCGTACCAAGGTTTAGTCTTGTGTCATGCCTGTCAACATGTATATATATATATATATATATATAATCCATCGTATAGTAACAAGAGTGTATCAGCTGGTGTATATCATCCACTAGACATCTATTGGAGGGTTCGGCTTCCATCGTCCAGACTCATGTCAGTCGTATTGTGCTAGCCGAATGATATGCCATGACGCAGTTAAAAATGGATACCATACGTCGACACAGTATATTGACTCCGAGCCGACCATTTATACATGCATGGTTTGTTAGTTTGCCACAAAATGTGTGAAGCCCATTTCTGATGTCCCCCGCCCTGATATTGCGGACATGTTGCTGAAAGCGGCGTAAATCCATATTCCTTCATTCATTCGCATATATTTTATTTTATCTGAATAGGCTAAGTTTATCGGAATATTTATATTGGAATTTATCTTCTTATTTTAGTCAATTTCCCTGAAGATATATTCTTCTGCTATTATTGACCATGAATTGTGACAGTTAGATTGTTGATAGAGGACGAATTGTATTCTTCCAGCATCACGTAGAGGCCATTACTCAAATGCCCTACATTCATATCCATTCCCTGTAAAGTGCATGTCAAATCTCATTAATGTGATCTTGAAAACATTATTATGTTCTGATTTGAACCCGATAGAGCACCTGAGGGATGAATCGGATAGACGGCTACGACGACGTCAACCACAACCCCAGACGTTGCAACAGTTGGCTTTTGTGTTGCAGGCCGAGTGGGCTACCATTCCCCAGGATGTGCTTCGCATACTCGTCTCTTCCATGGGAAGGAGATGTCAGGCCGCTATCGATTCCAACGGGGGGCCTACGGATTATTGATGGTAGCTGACCTTCACCTTGGACTTTTCCTATGTACCGATACCTGAAATGACTACCATCATCAAGAGTTCTCTCCCAAACATTTTGGCTGAATACCTTGTACGGTTCCTCGTATAAATGTACTTTCCTACCTCACACAAATTTGGCTTTGTTCCTTTTGCTAAAGTGTAAAAAAAACATCATACTGCATCCATGGTTTTGTGGATAGATCACCTACCCTGAGAGCGAAATGTTGTAGGTTCGATCCCCAGACGCTTCATCCAGAAGTGCGTTAAAAATGTAACTTATTGTTACCCTGCCTGGCGCTCGGTAATAAGGAGCTAAAACGAGAACTGATCTTCTCGGAGTCGGGATACTGTGTCTGAGTCATGTTACACTGCGGCATATGGTCGCTCAGCTGCCTGCCTGGTATATGTGTATTAAGGTAAGAGTATATTCATAACCATCTATGTCCAAATGAACACTATAGACTAGTACAAGCAGCAACACATACACACGCTCTCCCCCCCCCCTCTCACACTCTCTTTCTCTCTCTGTCTCTCTCTCTCTCTCTCTCTCTCTCTCTCTCTCTCTCTCTCGCTCTCTCTCTCTCTGAACCGGAAGAAATGAACGTCGCTAAATTTGGAACACAACATCACATTTGCAACGTCCACTGAGACGTGGTTTATACAACGGAGTCTGAGAGCTAATTAAACAGGTGTGAACGCGTCGCAAGCTTTCGGTGCATCACAACTGATTAATGCAACGGACCCTGTCGAAATATAAATGACAGCAATTTTACACCATATTAGCGCCGTCTCGCATCTGCGGCATAGTTTACACAAAAAACCCTGAAAACACAATCGGTGTTGCGACTCCAGCCAGAGCATTGTGAGAGATAAAATAGTCAATTCCTGGTATATATCTATCAACGTACATGTATATAAATATTCATAACAAAATATGACAAAACGTAGCATTTTAGTCAAATCGCGATATTTATTTGCGTTTTATTTAGCTGCATTTCGTTACCCTGAAACAGAGATGCGGAAAGAGCATTTATTTAAAATTGTGATATGTTAACTTATCATTGTTCATTACATTCTACATACAACAGTTTCAAGCTGCCTATGCGTTCAATAAAGAATAATGATTACACTCATTTGTATGCAGTATTTGTGTATGTCTTATCCCATACAAGCACATATTCAAGCCAGCATTGTGTGGCCCATAACCCGGGTAGGGTAGCCAAGTGGTTAAAGCGTTCGCTCGTCACGCCGAAGACCCGGGTTTGAGTCCCGACATGGGTACAATGTGTGAAGCCCCATTGCTGGTGTCCCCCGCCGTGATAAACCATACTCACTCACTCACTCACTGTAAACCCATACCCAGCTTCCTTTACTAGTAATTTGCATCTACATGTACGTAATACCATGTGAACTATACCATATCTGAACCCACATCCCCTTCTTTGCGCGCAGTATGTATTACCTAAATTCCCAACAACTTACTCTGTCTCACAAAATGGCTCGAGGTCAGGGCGGTCACAGTAGTGATCTGCCCACTGATACCCTTCAAACTTCCAGCTACTCATGCAGTCCTCCTCGACAGTCTTCTGGTTGGGTTCTCCAGGGTACCAATCTGTGTAGTTCAGTGGGTTCTCCGACTTGTCCCATACATAGTAGCCTTCAAACCGAATGTCGTTAGCGCCTAGCCAAACACCATCGTCAACTAAAGCAGAAATTATGCATCAGTGAGTGATATAACAGTTAGGAAATAGACAGTAATGACCGTATCATTAAATTACTATCGACATTGTAAATTCAATTAGCATTGGGTAGTTTTACGCCGTTCGATAGTTTCATTTTCTACATAACATAAGGATTTAAAAGATGACATCGACCCGTGAAGATCCGGGGTAGAATAGGTCTTCAGCAACCCATGTTGCCGGGTGGTCAGCCTCGCTGACTTGGTTGATGCTGTCATCGATCCCAATTGCGTTCATCGATGCTCATGATGTCAATGACTGGATCGTCTGGTCCAAACAGGATTATTTACAGACCGCCGTCATATAGCTGGAATATTGCGGCGTTAAACAACAAACAAAACAAAAGATGACATCATATGATTCCATGACAAGTGAACCGTTCGGTTATCAAGATTAAGGGAAGATTCTTCCCAAGCAAAGTATGTCGAATATTATTATATAAAAAATATTATAATACGTGTAGACTAACTAGTGATTGATACTGTGACCACTGACCCTTGCAGTTGGCGTACAGCGACACGCAATCTGAGTTCTAACACGGAACGCTCACGCGGTCGCTTACAACAACTGCATTCAAAGGAGTTACTGCTTTGGTTTCACTTACTAATCTTCCCCTTCAGGAATGCCTTCACATAGGCACTTTCCGTTGCTGTTTCAATCTCTGTCAAGTACCCATGGTGCTGTCGGCAGTATTCCTGGAAGTATAAACTATCATGAAGACACATGGCAAAAGACGAGGTATGGCAAGCCTCATGGCTGCAAGTAGGATAAGTCTTCATTCGGTTGTATATATTGTGAGCATCTTTAATCATACTGTTTTGATTTAATACGATTTTCAGTCAAGGTTTAGTGCAACACCAAATGAAAAAGTAACAGTACGTGAATTTCGCGATAACGTCTTTCACATAGATTTAGACTCTGATCAGTCATAGAATGGTTTGTCACAGACTTTCACAGTTAAACCAAAGACATATTCCCATCTGGAATGGTAACGTGATCAACTTGACGGGAAGCAATGGTGAACTTGCAGATGCTTTAATGAAGGTCATCTTCTGATTGTGGTGCATGTAGCAGGATTGCGCATACTGGGTATAGCCGTTGGGACAACCCACACCTGTAACAAGGCACAATAGACATAACGAGTGAGTGAGTGAGATCTCATTTATATGATTAATAGTATAAAATTCCATGCAAATGGCAACGAGTTGATACCACTGTCGCATTGTAAAACATTTGATATGTCCCAAATCGCATGACCCACGACGCATGCTTTTAATAATATCAATCGTATTACAGTAATTAGTAATATAACTGTCGGATATCATATTTGATAAACACTTGAGTTGATATTCACATACACTAGATTGCGGCACCAGGACAATTATTGTGTTACCTGATACTGCTGGGGTGAGTAACAGCCACGCTCCCAACAATGCCGCGATCACACTTGCACGATGTGCTAACATTGGTAAGTCAGGACAAAATAAGAGAATGTGTCTAACCTGAGATAAGTACAACATCTTATCAGCGGTTAACATGGACCGTTGACCTCAGTTAACCCCTAATATGCTAAACAAAAGGCATTTTAGTTCCAGATGCATGTACTGGCAGGTTATGTATACAGATATCCATGCAGTTAGGAATACTCAAAATACATCTTATATCCAATGTATTGAGTAGCATTGCTATAATTCAATATATTGGCTTGGTCTTGTGAAGATATACTTGGCGTCATTATTTCAACCGCTATGCTGTACTGCTGCCCAATATAAAACGTGTCTCGGATTATATTTAGACCAGGACACGACTTATCTGCTCATATGAGAACAGGACCTGCACTGTAATAAGATGTCGTCAGTTCACAAAACAGCGTCCGTTCTGCCGTACGGCAATGGACCGCCTTCCCTTATATAGGAACCGATTACAATGACCTGTATGCACATATGTGCCTCGGATGATTGACCCACTGACCTGTCGGGACGGTTTGACTCATTTCCTCGTCACGTTGGTACATCTACAAGAGACTCACTCATATGTCACTCACATGACAAACATTCACCCACTCATCCATTCACTCACGATTTATTGGTTGTTAGCCGATTTGAACATTTTCCAGTCATTATACGGCGGTAAATACTACATCAAGCATTGTGTCCAAGGATGGTATCAACCCCGTGCTTTCGTCGAGACTAGTCAATGCTTTAACCGAGGCCAAATGCCTGCAAGATGCTCTTGAGACACTAACAAAATTATTGACATGTTATACTATAACCAGCTTAGAAAACGCTCTGTCCATGAACACATATTGCTGACAATTGGACTTTCAGACTCACGCCACGTAACGTATGACTGTATGGTTGATACTATAACACACATATAAAGTCATGCTGCATATTTGTTCAAACTAACTGCCACACTCGGAACGTTGTATAAGGGACGTAACTCTGCCAGCACTAACATCCTCGTTGAGTTCAACATTCGCATTCACATTGTACCTCAAATGATAAGGTTCAAGTTTATAAAGGACATTTCTCAACTCTATTAATGGACACGTGTTCCAATGAACTGTCGTCAACACTTCTACGTGGGTTGACCTGTCATATCGCCTGAGAGGCAACAGATTGTCGGGAACCAGTCACACCAAAATGGCCGCCTTAATCGATACTTTCCTTTTGTTCGTGGTTTTTACCATCCTTCCCGCAGCAGGTACATGTATGATTAATTAATTATCGTATTAAAGCTTACGTATAAGACATTATTACATTATAACTTCACATTGTCTTTTGGAGTTTTAAAGCTCAACATACATGAATTACGAAAACAATGTCTTTGGGAATCTCACATCAATCAGATTCAAAGACATCGATTTTCATTTAATACTGTACGAAAGATATCAATATCAATAACCGTTTATATACTATTTGATTAGACTGTGCCTGTGCCTGCCCCGACGGCTGGGTCGTGTACAAGAACTCGTGCTACAACTTCAATTCAACCTGGCAACCATACGACACCGCCAAGGTAGGCATGTGTATTCAAGTGCAGTCAACGGATGTAGCTTTCCTTGAATAGGACACTTCAACCGTAAAGTACTACCGCCCTCATAAATATCTGCTTGACAAATACGGCTTGGGTTTCACGTGACAGGTATAAATGTTAAGTGTAAACGCAGAGCATGATTTTGGTGTTTATTATGAACGTGAACAAATATGAATATTTTCTTCAGCATGCTAAATATGAGTGAATCAGTCAGTGTGTGTGGTCGTACATGTGTGCGTGTGCATGTGCGTGTGCGTGTGCGTGTGCGTGTGCGTGTCCTTATGGTTTATCATCTGATTTTAGATCATTTGCCACATTGGTAAAAGACGCTATCATGCGCAAGGGGATTACAAACCAGATGTCTTTATGAGGACTCATTGATAAAGGGAGGGTAATTAAGGGTCACTTATTTAAAAAATGAATGGACGGATGCAACATAATTTTAGTTATTTACAACAAAAAAGGAAGCGTTTTATAACAGGCTATCTGCAGGACCTTCAACGCCTACCTAGCCGAGATAGAAGACAGTGAAGAGAACAACTTCATCAATAATTTCATTCTGAATTTTCAAAGTAAGTGGTTTGTAAATAGATAAACTTATCTGAAAAAAACAAAAAACGCAATTGAAATATGTCATGATAAAACTAGTATCTACAATATGTGTACATCCGTATTTACATTTGAAAGAAACCCGTCACGTTCTGTAACAAATATTACTAGTGATTCGACATAAACATATACGATGTGGTATCCACAGCCGGGTTCGTGGCGTGGTTCGGAGCGAATGACAAACTCCAGGAGGGAAACTGGGTGTGGGGAGATAGCGGGGTCAAGGTGACCTACGCCAACTGGGGGTCGGGGCAGCCTGGGTCTGAGAGCGGGAACGAGGACTGTGGGGTACTGCAGAACTACGGGTCGAGGTTCATGTGGTATGACGCCAACTGCATCGATAACGCTGGTTACATATGTGAGAAAACGTAAGTTGATTCGCACTGACATTTCAACTCTACTCAAATTAAATTACATAAAGGCCTAAGCTTTGAATTGTGAGTGAGTATGTGTTTTTTACAACGTCTGGTATTCGAGTTTCTCAGAAGTGTTTGTTTACTGTCTCAACAATATCAAGTCTAAGACCCCATCTGATTTCCCTAGATAATTGCAATGGAGATAAAAAAAACAGTACAAACATATGGTAAATCGACACGGACTTGCTATTATTAAAGCTCCATACCCTTCTTTTCCCACTCTTTTTACCTCACTATTTGTCTGCACACACACGTGTGACAAAATGCGACATATCTAATAATAACTACTATTTCAAGTGGACCACACATGCCCCTTTCACCTATATAGTAATGACCCATTAATGATATCTACCATTTCGAGAGGGGCCAAACAGACATGCTGCATGATATAAAGTTCGGAGTCTGTTACTTATATGTTAGAGAAGAGTGTCGTGTCGTTGGTATCGTTCAAACCAGGTGTTTATCTACTCTTTCAAATTCACTGGTTTTACAATTATTTTAAATACGGCATGACAAGGTTTGCCTTATCCAGGTGTTTTAATAAAACTATTTATCTATTTGTTACAGGGTATCAAGTGGCAGTCTGGTTGGATAAGCCTCATTGTATGCTTTCATTGTCCTTAATGTAATGCAGGAACTTGGTTCACTGAATAAATACAGCATATGGTACGTGTAGTTTGTATGTATGTATGTGAAGTGAAATTAGGTTTAACGTCGTGTGTGTGTGTGTGTGTGTGTGTGTGTGTGTGTGTGTGTGTGTGTGTGAATGTGTGAGTGTGTGTGAGTGAGTGTGAGTGTGAGTGTGTGTGTGTGTGTGTGTGTGAGTGTGTGTGAGTGTGAGTGAGTGTGTGTGTGTGTGTGTGTGTGTGTGTGTGTGTGTGTGTGTGTGTGTGTGTGTGTGTGTGTGTGTGTGTGTGTGTGTGTGTGTGTGTGTGTGTGTGTGTGAAGAAGAAAAAGTAGAACAATTGTACAGCATAAAAATGGCTACGTAGTTCGAATAGATATGTAGAATGCCCAGTCAGTATGACCATTGAGACACTACATGTGTGTATGTATGTTATGTGTAAATGTGTGTAGTGCGGTAATACAGCTTCAGCACGGCTACCTAATAGTATTAACAGTAGTATCTGGACCAGACAAACTAGTTGTGTGAAGTATTAGGGTGATGGGGGCCTACAATGCGACAGAAACACCTAATTAGATAGGTTTAGTAGTTACACATTATAGCTCCCCAAAGAACTGTTATTCATCAGCAGTATGGAAGTAACAACTGATCGGACTATCGATGCCTCGCAATTTTAATACGTCAGTAAGATCTAGCGATATGTAATATTAACATCGATGCCACGCTACACTTAGATTGAATCGATAGACTCAAAACAGTGAGAAATAGTTCGTATTATCCCCGAATCGCACAGTTATATCACGGCGTATGGTGAACTCGTTCTCGGAGGAAAGCCTAAACTAGTGTAGAACTGAACCATTTACCACCATGTGAAACCCACGGGTATGGTGCTGTAAACCTCGAAAGATAATCAAGGCGATAATCCACGATCATGGGTATCTGTCGCGTCTAAGGCACGCAGCTTCAAACAGTGAATTGAGGCGCTCAGCCGACCGTGTCACCAATGCCCACATGCAATAAAATAATACGTTGCCTGTACAGAAAGAAATCAATGACTTCAACAGTCACTCGGCAGCCAGTGTGACAAACCAGCCCCACTGTGTTCAGTTGTTATAAAGGACACGTACATATTTAAAACGCATTCCACATGAGCAGTGAAGCTCGGTAGTCACACACCATGAACTATACGCTACAGTGTAGTGTCATGGGATCCGCGGCAATGACGGATAAGTTAAAAGTGACTTGACAAGAATTTACTAACATAATATAAACGCAAAGGGAGAGCCTTCGTTGCAATAAAAACAGATCGACAGAACTACATCCTGGCACATGCTGACAAACAGTGCAAACATATGGGGATCACACAAATCATTATGTATTAACAAGTGAAGGAGGAAGTTGCGAGACTGACGATGGACTCGTGTCAGGGACGCGTGATCCACTTTTTGCATAAGCCATTGTTTCCTTGTCACGAGGAATCAAAAGGCCAGCACAGTAATCTAGTATGTCACTAATCAGGGTTGTCGATGCTGTAGCGTGTACATTGAGGAATTAAGTGTAGTTTTTGTACCAGGTAAAAGTCAACATGCATATCAGTGGCAAAGGCGTATTCAATGTAAACTGCACCCGGATAATGGTTTTAACTCACGAGTGGAAATATAATGACCTAGCAATAAGGACACACACAGGACAACCATTATATGATTGGATCACAACGTACATATTATTGTTTTAGGAAACTGTGTCATTGTCAAATTGAAATATAAATTTAATCTGCGCTTTACGAGTATTTTTTACCTAATAGAACAGTCTCCGGATCCTACTCAGTGTGATCTATCATCATAAAGTCGATGGTCGTAAGTAAGTAAAACAGAACGTGTAAAAAAGATAGAGAGGGATGAATAATATATAAAAGGATATAAAAGTGTTTAAGAGGTGAGAGAAGAGACTGAAGAAAACGAAATGTTGAGAGACAAATGGGGTATACAGACGGATGTTTGGATGGAGAATGGGCGATATATGGAGAGAAAGAATAGAAGGCTGAAATGTTGCGAGAGATATAGGTATCGAGATAGATGTAGAGGTAGAGAAGGGGATATAGAGAGAGAGAAAGAAAAGAGATTGTGTCAGAAGGAGAAGGAGATAAAAGGAATCGTAAAAGAAAGATGTGTGATACTGAAAGTTAGCAAATGAGAGAGAGCGAGAGAGAGAGAGAGAGAGAGAGAGAGAAAGAGAGAGAGAGAGAGAGAGAGAGAGAGAGAGAGAGATCGAAAGAGATCGAAAGACGAAAAGTTACATAAAGAGATAGAGAACAATAGGGAAGATAGAGGTACATGTTGACATCGAGAGTGTAGACAGAAGTAGCGAGATGTGAAATAAATGTGGACAATGCGAGGCTAGATAGTGATGGAATACGAGAGGGTAGATACATAATTATATGTGTGGAGAATGAGATTTGTAGACGAAATAGACATGGAGAACAGGATGTAGATATGCACAGAGATGAAGAACGCTAAACTAGCTAGGGATAGATGGAGAACGAGAGGGTAGATGCAGAGAGAGGGGTAAAAATAAGAATGAGAAGATAGAACGGTGGTAACAAGAGGGTAGGAAGTGGTAGAGCTTGCGAACGAGAGAGAAGAAAGAGGTAGAGGTGAAGAAAGAGGCAGTCAGTAAGGATTGTAATCAACAATAGGTGTAATCAACCAATAAAAGCATAACTTGTTAACTGACCTGGCTAAAGACCTTACCTATTCCTGATGGTATGATGTCGTGCGTTGTAGAAAACGCTAATGACGTTGTTGACCTAGGGGCCGTTGTCGTCTGCGATGTAGTCATGCCTGGGTGGGACATAGACTGATGTGTATGTGGAACTTTTCTAACTGTCGTATGTGATGTGTGATGCATCGCCATATGTGTGGTGTGTTTTGTGTGTATTTGAGTTGTTTGGGGGGGTGTTGCGTGTCTAGTTGGTACATGCGTCGTTTGCATAGCTGGAGCATCAGTCGAATGTTTATGTGGACTATATGTCGTGAGTTTGGTGGATGAATGCGTCGTTTGTTTATTTGGCGCATGCGTCGTGTGTTTAATTTGATGATGAGTCGTTTGTGTATTTGGTGCATTCGTCGCACGTTCAGTTGTTGTTGCCCTTCCACGTGTCACACTGGATGGGGAAGACACGTGTCTAGTGGTTACAGTTGTTGAACGGGCTGCAAAACGAAGACCTGTTGTGTAGTAATCAAGCGTATATGGAATTCAAGGGGAAATATGAACTGGACGGAATATTGATTTCTTCTATATATGTCTTCGTATACCGAAATTTATATGTTATCAAACAAGGTTTATCAACGCATATTGGTTCATACTAACGATGTGTCGACAATTTGCATATAGTTTTATTGTATTCCTACAATATGTGAGTCTAACAGCTCATGACCCATTACTACAGTGATCTGTAGGTGGAATAGAGTTGTGGATGCATAATATTAATGTTACAATGTTCATCGATATTTAAGAAATGTCATATTCTTTTGGGGGTTTGTTCTTGTGTGTTCTATTAGGATGTGCATTTGAACTTATGGGCATACAAGAATTATCTTTTATTTTATTTTGTCCAGATTATTATTTTATAACTGCTATTCGTCCTTTATACTTCATAACGTGTACAGTCATTTCAGTTTCTTTGTAACTGAAAATTAGCTAAAATTAAACAGACCATTTAGCAGTGGTTGCGTATTGGTGCGAAAAGGCGAATGTATGTTTCCATCATAAGAAGAACAAAAATGACCGATCTATATACGAAGCACGTACGTCTACAAAAGCCGCATGTCAGTGGACAGAAGTCCTTGGATATGTCAGGGTCCGTGCAGGCCTCTCCAACAGCTCTGTGACACGGGAAAAGGGACTGGTCACGACATGTGGACGGTGGAGCAAACGTCAACGTCGCCGAAGTCCCTCCAACGCTTGTGGTTGTCGCTGAAGGTGTAGGTAGGTGCTTTATACCAAATGCATAGTCGAGACAAGTGTGGTCGTTGCAACAGAACACACACTCCTTGCTTCCTGAGGATTGAGTGCAGTCGGGTGGGTACTGATTTGATGGTTGGAGGCACTGGAATATCGTGGAAGAACATGAATGCCTAACATAAATCAACAAGTCATGGCCATGGGCGCCTGGAACGAACAATCAATGCAAACTACTGACCCAACCCTGGAGATATATATAAGACGCAGATAATGTCCTCCGTTACACAAGATACTTACCGACGAGTTGTGAGAACATCTAGACGACCATTTCCCATCAATGTTCTTTATTTCACATGTCTGAAGTGAAAGTTTTATATTTGTATATCACTACAATGTAAAACGAAGTCGTTATTAAATATTATTTAAAACATTGTTTATAACGCCTTATCAGTCGGGTTAGGAATTATATATTCATGGATGCGAGAAGTTCCTTCAATGATATGGTATGATTTACTCACTCTGTGGTGATGTTCACAGGGTATGACATTGTCAAGGCATCTCTGAGGGTCGTCTTCATTATGACAAACTGGACAATGGATCACGCCAGGCACAGTGTCTAACCCTGAAATACATGACATACAATGACATCCACATGCTAATTTGTTGAGGATGACAAGATGTATGTGGCAACGTGACGACTAGTTTTTTGTGTCACACAAGCAGTTTGGGATTTGTACTTATACACAACCCAACTTTTGTGGGGGATACTCCAAGTCTCTAAGTGGGACTGAATAGCTTAAAATGTTGTCAAGCGAATAGTATTCCATATTGTCAAGGCACTAAATCATTTTTAGCTTTATGTTAAGTTACATAAACATAATTACACTAATAAATTAAGTTAACATCCAGTTTGCTAACAACATGAAATATCTTAGTGTCCTTGTCACATGTTGAGTACTGTATATATTTCCAACGGACACATTCATTGTAGAGACATAAGAATATAATAACAATTAATTGTTATTGTTTACAACCAAGTTATTTATATCACATGGATAATAACAATAAAATGGACATGTAATATGAAACTCTATTGAAAGCTATTCGTTTCGCATGGAGTACATCCACAAATTATACTGAGGTACATATTAGGACAAAGGATATGTATATACAGACTGATCCTAAAGATGTATGTGTTTGATCGTAGCATCTTCTTACCGTGTTGTACGTGCATCATCCTAGATTGGCAGATGTCCCCTGTGCAGCACACAGTACACTTGTCGCGGGGTCCAAATGGGTGTGTACCTCTACAGTCAGTAGTGTCTTGTAGACCATCATAATCACATCTCTAAAGTCGGTGACATGAAAGGAATGTTTACGCTTTACGAGATTATAAATACCACGCAGCCAGTAGTAAACGTGTCCTATAATTGAATACACACTTCAACATGAGACGTATATTTGTACAATCTTCCACAGACCATGGAGTTTTTTATTATACCTTATATTGTCTTGTTATTCATGACGAAAGCAAACATTTTTTGGCATTTTATATATTTGCGCATGGTCATAATAACCTTTCTTTGAACTCAGTTTGTACAGAAAAAAAGACTAACCTGAGCATGATAGACGAAATGTTGAACGTTTGCAACTGTTAACGTTTATTCGATATCGAAAAGGTGACCAAGAAAGCAAAAAATATCTAGATGGAACACAATGTTTCTACCCTTAGTCGCGAAGGATAAAAACGCAAAGGGAGCGTACAAAATGTTTTCAACTTTCAAGGAAATATATGTGAATGTCTACCTTCATGGTGCCACACCCGAAGGTCACGTGCCATTCATCCAAAACACCAATGCACACCTTGGAAAATATATATGTGTCATGGAGAACAGTATGATGACGTAACGCGTTGATCATGAGGACTTTGCTACAACTAACACATTTGACCACAATACATACATACACACACACACACACACACACACACACACACACACACACACACACACACACACACACACACATACATACATACATACATACATACATACATGTACAGATATACTGTGTACTGTTGAAATACCACGTCATTTAATTGCATGATGTATATTTTATGAAAACCAATACATTACTAAACAAATTGATATTAATGATATTAGTTAACAAAATAAAATTTATTCTGACTACAGACATCTTGGAAGGCGCTGCAGGTCTCTGTACGTTCCAGACAGTGGTTCACATTCTGCACCCGGTGGCAGTGCGGACATTGTAGTGCCAACACATGGACTGTGAACATAATGTAGACATATGTGATATACTAACATTGCTTTTTATGTTTGACATGCTGAATTTTGAGGAGGAACAGTGTGTACATTAAAGCCCACTGATAATTACGAAGAATAAGCCTTTAGTGAGTGAGTTTGGTTTGGGGTCTCTTAGCGCGGTATTTTATTTAAATACATGTCATGACGTGTACGATGATATATTCCGGGACAAAATCCCACAGAGATGGAAGTCATGGCTGTATATGCTACTGGAAAACCGACGATCATCAAGGTGACGGTCTTGGATAAGACACCAGCGATCCATGAATTGTTAAGTGAGTTATTTGGCCAAACGTCTCTGGGCCACCCATTCCCCAATATTTGTTCCGAACACACACTTACTGACTAAACCGTGAACAAAATTATATTGGTTTGCATACATTTCCCCACACTAACTAGATTCTAATTTGCGTTTCTGGAATGAGACGTACACAATCAAACAAGTAGTCTATCTCAGTGAGCAAAGGTACGAGGTGGCGATATCAACACCCCACAGATATTTGACATTCCAGTCAATGACACATGTTATTGTTCGGAAGTGTTCTAGTATACGTTACATATAGTCTGTAACAGACAATATCCTACCAGAGCTTGAACAGATCATCAAAGCAAAGAAAACCAGGAGGATGTCACAGTGATTCATTGCCTTCGATATATTCCATTGACCTATGTTGACAGTTATATCACACAATGTACCTATAGGTGTACCTACTGGCCTGGATCATGTGGGAAACGGTGGACACGAAACACATGTTGACCTCCAACACTCTGTGAAAAGATCCTCTTGATTGGTGTGAAAGTCCGACGTTCATACCAAAAAACGTGATAAAGGAACAAGTTTGCACTGGTTCAAGATTGCTACGTGTTAGTAACTGTGACATGCATCACTTGTTGAATAGCAATATAAAAATATTACCATTTGAGAATTATAAACAGATGTGTTCACGTCACACTAATATTGGATGCCATACAAATAAGCGTAAGGTGAATCAGAAACTTTGTTAAAATATTGACGCACATGCTCTCACTTTAAAGATAATAATAAGATAGATGGATTAATACGAAAAGGGAACATGGAACAAATCACATACATGACGTTTTTATACCGATTTCAGAAATGTTTTTCTGTATTACTAAATATTCCAAATATGCTCAAACAACAAAGCCAATTGAGTTGCTAAATACAAGACTATGCCCAAGTAAACCATTCACAAACGAGGACATATATTGTCTGGAAGACATTATCTACAAAATTATATAAGATGTGTGTAAAATGCACTTACAAATATATATTAAACACAGTGTATTCTTACATCGAGACACAAAAAAAAAATGTGTAATAAATAGAAGATAGGATACAAATTTGGAATATATTAATAACCACCTCACGGACCCATATACCAAGTAGATAAATATTGCTTTTTAATTATATTCTACACTCATGTAGTCATGCAAAATACGTCAGAAACATTATACAGTACCTGCACATAACACCATTGATTTGGAAGATTGGGTGCTCTTCCTTAGGGAAACTTTATGTCTGCACAAGACTATGATCTACAGCATCTTTTCTGTTGATGAACGATGACCGTTTGCTTTGAAACGTTTCGCCAAACCGGAAACAGAATCCCCTAAATAAAAGCCAAGACTGCATATTCCTGAATTTGATATTTGCAAACAAGGGAATAGTTTTCCAAAATATAATTAACATTCTCAGACAATAGTCAGTTTCCCTAAATGTCCCACAATATTTCAAATTTTAATTTTAGTTACGATTTTTGTCTAAAGCATTAATGTCCATTCTAAGGGTCCATTAATAATCCGTACATGGGAGAAGTGGAATTAATACCATGTGGATGACTCGGAAAGTCAAAGAATTTGCTTGATTTTTCGCAATCCCAGAAACGAACCAATTTACGTTTTGTTTTCAACTTTGTACATCGCTATCCCACAAGACAAACTTAAAGAAATGCTTCATTCCCTGATCACAAAGCGTGTTGATCATAGATGTAGTTACAACCCCCATCTGCAAATTTCAGGACAATTTGTCAAAGATGAAAGTAAATTTCATATTAAGTTTTCTGATAAAACAATTTGCAAATTGTTGGACTTCCTCACTGATAACATAATTTCATATTTTTATAATTATGTGAAACGTGGGAATAATACATTTAAGCAAGAAGTTGGCATCCAAAGGGGCTCCCATTCTGCTCCCTTCCTTACTGGTCTGTTTCTTTATGCATATGATTCGGTATTTCTGCTCGTATTGACAAAATCAAGACAAGAACAAAACTAGCAAATACCCATACCTATACGAAGTATGTACGTATGCCAGCGCATAAATATGTCGTATGTAAGTGGACAAAAGAGATTTATTCTGATTACGAAAAGGGTAGTGTCACCTTTATTTGCTGTCAAGACAAGGAGGTCATATATTCTATCACATGTGTAGCGGAAAACATTTCAAAGCATTTCCTACAAATATAAAAACGCTGTATCGTACTAAGAACCAAGTTAACATTCGGATATTGGTTAATGTACACATGCTTAGTGTCGTTCATTATTAGTTGTTACCATGAACGATGCTATGTGTCCTTCAACAATGCAGTGAATGACAGTAAAGGGTTGGTGTCCTTGCATGTCACTTATTTACCTAATATTGAACAAGGACCATGTAATGTTTGTTGCAGACACTGGGTGTTCTTATTTTACTTCCTTGTAGGCGGCCTAAACAAGGACTGATATGCTTCCACTGCGACTATGAACTACTGGAGTCATATCGCGATCGCCTGTGTGTTCTACATGCTTCGGGTGGCTCATGCAGGTGAGGTTTATAATGAATTCGAAAATACTTTGACACCTTCACAGTGACCTTTTACTGAAGGCTAGTGGATACGTATCGCTTCAACAGAATATTTTTTAAAACACCTAAACAGGTTCGATTCTGAGCGGGTAAGGATTGCATTCGAATGTGTTTTATACTCGGAGCCCTCCGAAAATGTACAGTTATGCACTTGATGTCTACGTCGTGGGACAGGATCGCCTCCGTGGTCGAGTGGAAAGAGCGTCTGCCGGGAAAGCGGAAGTTCGGGGGTTAGACTCCCGGCCGCGTCTTACCAAAAGGAATGAAAATATGGTGCGTGTTGTTACGCTGCCTGGCGCTCGGCATTAAGGGACTGCAACAAGGACTGGTCGCCTCGCATTGAGGTATAATGTGTCTGGGCTGGGTATTCAGAAACAGTTTATGTATAGCTTCTAAGAATCACACCTCAGCAGCAATATATACAAAGTTTCAGCCTGAGAACAAAAATGTGTTCTATCTCCGCTTTTGGTGAAAATTGAGTTAATGGTGTTCGAGCTATTTTCAGTGTTTATTCTATCTCCATATCAAGTTTCAAAGCGAAACAGTGCCAGAAAATGTGTTTTTTTACAGATGGGCTTAGTTCTATCTCCACAAATTCAGCAGCCTTTCAGTTCTAGAGTGTTCTATGTTTACATCCAATGGTTATATGCGTATTTGTCACGTGATATGGAGATAGGACACTCTGGTTCCAACGTTGGATTGAAGTCACATGCACAAGGTAGGAGACTTTTTTTCATGTTTCATAATATTAATGAGCTTCTGAACATTTCATGATGATGCAAATATGCAGCAGACACCATGTTAAAATTTATGACCCCGACGGACAAACGATTTATGAGTGGTCTTATTTCATAGGTTGTTACTGAATAAATGTATCAGTCTGTCAGGTTGTTTTAATGTTTTGAAATGTTAACAGTTCAAGAGTTGTGTTTAAGCAGTTACCGGTTTCTCCTAAACAAGGGGGCGTGTAAAATTTTGTTGCTCGACAATGCTCCTGTGATATTTGATTGCCTTTCCCTGAATGGAATCGATGGGCACTCAAAGGTGGCATATTTAACTCAATTTGAATATCGACTCTATGCAAACTTTATTTGATAGTTACAGTGAATTATGAAGACTTAGTGTTATAGATTTCATTCGTTATTCATTCTTGTCATGTATTCAAATTGAATACTTTATTTTATTTTGTATCTGGTTTCCAATCAGATTTTGATTTACGATGTTTTGGTGATATTGTCATTATATTCATGAATCGTGTTTTGCCTTTCTTCTCTTTTTCACTTTGGAAAAGGAATGTACATGTTATAAATAGTTTGTATGCTGTTTTACAATACTTTACAATACTAATTTCATTGAAAATTTACAAGTAGTGACGTTAAATATCCAGCATAAGTCACATAGAACAATATGGAAGTAATGGAAATGGCTTCAGATTTTAGAAAAATGTTCTATCTCCAAACATAATTTTGTTATTGTAATTGACATTTTCAATTCATTTGATAAAATTTGTAGTTTATGTACGCTAACAATACAAAATACATATCCATGTAAACATTTATGAAGGTAGCTTTCATGATAATAAAACAGTTAACATCCAAACTTTTACAGCTCAGTTTCTCAAAACAAGGCTTTGTGGAGTTAGAACACCCTGGTTCTCAGGCGACGGTATGTCTGTTAATCCTACAAATATAGTAACATTTTATACATTGTTGACATTGCAAAACGTCACCTCTAATCTCGATATTGTGAACAAGTAATATAATGATTGATTATCGGTAATACTAACATCCTGTTGGGTGCAATCAACGGTGACTTCCCACTTGTCCAGCGGCTGGTCGAGGGATAATGACCATCGTGCTAATTTAAGCTGGGGGTGATACCAAACACTGCACAGGACCGGCGGATGCTTGTAATACATAGGATAATATAATACACAATAAATACATTTTTTCGTCGCATCTCAAATTTACATTATTCATTGTTCAAAATTGTGACAATCATTAACCGGTTTCTGGGTGGCAAGAAGTTGTCTCTTTTCCTTCTCAATGGAATGATCTAGGTTTCGACACTTCTCCTTGGGTTGCACCAAACTAACTGCTGTGATCGCAGTATTATCCTTCTCAACCTGCAGTATCTTAATGAATTTGTACGGATTCAGTTGCCACCCCTCGACATGATTTTTGGCGTCGACTCGCTGCTCAGTGACATAATATTGGGCTTCGTGACAAAGCCATCTTTGGTGTTAAAAGTGGTCGATCATCCTCATATCCAATGAATGGAAGTTTGACGTCCGATTGTTATTATGAGCTTGCATTTGACAAAACCAAGTGCCGACTCCTTTTACAACTGGGAATAAACTGTAACTTGTCTGTAATTTCTTTTATAGTCCAAATAACTACTAAATTATTATTACGTTCACTCACCCATTGATATCTATGTTTTTGTGTTAAAAAGTTTCACTGAGTACAATGTATGTAAATTAAGTTCCCCAACTAGTTGTTTGTGAGATATTCACCAATTATTTGCGTCATATGTGAGATGCCCTCCTCATCCAATATAGTATTACCAATCACCATGGTCGGGTGAATTTCTACCTGTATTCATTGCTTTCAGCCATGGGAGCCGTGCCAATTTTCACTTGTCAGAGGGGTACACAAAGTACGTGATTTAGACTACCAGTTGTCGGACTTTCATTTTGTTGTAGCCTCGGTGGCTGAGTGAGTTAGATCGCTGACTTTGTGTGCTGGCGATTAGGTGTCGCACTCTCGCAGTGTGGGTTCTAATCCCGGATGAGACTCAACCCAAAAAAGTACTGGAATCTGTTATCCCAAATAAAACATTTGTGACATTAACATAGGCACCATCTGTAGTGTTTTAGATGTAGTGTTTTAGATTCAGGCTTGGATTGTTTTACCTTTATATCACCTTTATATTTTCGACATTTCTGGTTATCATCAGGTGAATGATCAAAGTATAGTAAACTACGGTTTTCACGAACTCAAAGGGCCAGAGAATTTAGTTCGATATAAACGTAGTTCGCTTTAAGCATATGTACATGAATGAACAGCAAATGGTCGGGACCAAAACATATGTTCGTTATAACCGTCAGTTCGTTATAAGGGTATCCCTTATAAACGTAGTTTACTGCAGTACATTTCATGGAAGGGCATTTTGAATCATTTGGCTTAAAGCACTTATTTTTAATATAACTTTGAAATAGAGATGTGATGAGTATTTTTTTACGTTTAATCAACTACGTTCTAGTCAGTTACATGTAGCTGGCATCACATCGGTGTGCACGGTATTGGAGTTACCGGGCGGTGTGCCAGCTGACTGTTGAAAGACAGTCCAGAGTCACCCCTCTCGTATACCCAAGAGCGCGGACAAAGATAATACATGGGCTCTTCTACCCATTGCACCAACGATAGCGTATCTAGACTTCGCCCTCAAATAGCGTATCTAGACACCCTTTCCCCTAAAATATTTAGAGCATTATCATTGAAATACTTAGGAAACACATTACGCACTTTGCAATGTGTGTTCTACAAAAAAATGTCTGAGGATGAATAGTATAGTAGACTCGATGTTATTTTCGCAGACACCAACCATCGATAGAAGATGTTATAATATGTGGTGATTTGGTGTTTCTGATTCATATCGGGCGTGGCTGGCCTTTCGATGAGTGACAAAAACTTACGCTACTTTTGCTTACTTGTATTTTACTGATTGTCGGCAGTTATTCTATAAATAAGGTTTACATCACTGATCAGGTTCGTAAATATGCACGTTGGAGGAAACCCGATTCAAAATGGCGTAAATAGATCTCACATGTCCAGTCTGGGCAGACCGCACCATTCCCCTCGCTTTTAGTCGTCCGGCTTCCGTCACTATTCGGTGACCCGCGATCGTCGTACTCCAGTGCCTTTACGTACATTGTTATTATAGAGTTCATCTAAACTTTCTTAGCCACTGGCCTGAAAAACACAACTCCAAACTTTATGTTATATGGCGAATTGTGTGGGGAACCATTTAGTATTAAAGTTTATAAACGTGTTATCTCCTTTTGGCATAAGCTTGCTTACACAGATGTGTATCATAAGCCTCCTAAATACTTTACAAACACATGTATACTATCCATATAGAAGTTGAAAATGGCCCATGGTTAGAATTTATTAAGAATGTATAAGACAGTTGCGGTCTATCATATATTTCAAACCCCATCGGTATGTTCCACGCCATGGCCGGCCTCAATGGTTGAAAATATATTTCAATCTCAATTCCGTCAGAACTGGAAATCCACTGCCGAATCAAGCTCCAAAGGATCGTATTACAAGTACCTGAAGAATCAACCTTTATTTGTGAAATTTCTATTGCTCTCAAAATCAATATTTCTCCCTGTATTAAAATTCAGAACTTCTAACCATAGATTACCCGTTGAAACGTGTCGATGGCTGAACATTCCCAGGGAAGACCGCCAGTGTCTACTCTGTGATTCAATCGCTGTGGGAGATGAATTTAACTATTTATTCCGATGTGAAACTTTTCACCAACAGCGATATGAACTCTTAAGTTTCCAAACCTGTCCCAATTTTAGAAACGTATGATCACTAACAATGTAAGTGATCTAAAAGGCCTGTCTAAATTCCTTAACAATGTGTACAATACAGTTGGTAAATTGTATTAGTATCTACGTATCCTATTTTTATCATTTTTGTCATTGTGTACATAACAAAAATTGTATATGATTGTATCTCATGTACCACCGTGGGTGGTTTTTCTGATACTAAATGAATTTGAGTTTGAGAATCGGTGGTCCATAGATATTATTCTATGGCTGTAGAAACGCATACTTTTATCATGCATTGATTTGATATAAGTTATTTCATATATGTTTACTTCCTTATTCATGTATTGAAAATGTTTTAGTAACTTTGATTTTCACGCATTAGCGCGATTATCTAGTACTTGTAGATATCTGTCATGTATTTATGGTCATTTGTGCCACCTCAATAAATGTACGTATCTGGTAATAGATCGTTAATAGTACCGTTGGATGGCTTATGTTCAGTGCTTTATTTTGGAACTTACATCTTCCGTATTGGTTTAGTAGTTAGTTATCTATTCGGGTTTTTGCTACGTTGAGAAACACCCTTTGTTAGGCCCGCCAGGCTATCGCTTTTCCCATCGCTGACGAAACCCTTGCCGAAATCATGTGTCCTTATCAGCAGCGAAATCGGCACGTCCGGAAACGCTTTAAAAATGTCCAACATCTTTAGCAGCAACAGGGATCGCTTGACCGTGTACGGGTCGTTATGCCACTGGGTGGCCATTCGAAACTTAGGTTTCGTTCGTAAGTAATTACGGGGCAGATTGTTTCTAGTACTGACATACTCTGGTACTTATTAGCTAGGGTTGTTCATACTCCGTTTTTCTAGTAATCCGTTGATAACCAAATTTCCCGTGATTGTTCTAGCTTAGGTCAAGTACCTTATATTTTTGGGAAGTTTAGAATTTTCTTTCCCCTTTAAATTGGATGATTCTTTGGTCTTTAAGACTAGTTTGATATTCAGGGGTTATTGTCTATTTAATTGTCCAAGAGACTTTTTGTAAGGATATGCCCTCTATTTCCCACCATTTAACCAATTGTTAACTAACTCTCGGGTGTTAATTGGTCGCAGGCGACTTAATTGGCTGTCTTCGCATCTTTCATTATCTTGTCAAAGTGTTGATTTAGCTACTCTCGCGTTATCACTGTTATACAGTTGCTAAGTATATAATCAGCTTGTGTATTTACTCTGATTTTCAGTGATCATTGTCGGTTGGTACGTCTTTTGGTATGACGCGAACGTTGAACCTTCCGCTCTCCGGGCGGACGATCTACGACTAGACCACGGAGGCGGCCTATAGACGAGGAAGATGCATCTGTTGTTGTTACATTTTTAAGTAGCTTTGAAATTGCAGGCCTGTATTGCACATGAGACCTACCTTCTACTTCAACGTCGACATTGAGAGAGATGTTCTTGTCATATTATAAAAGTACCATACAAATCACGGACTGGGGAAGAAGTGACAATGAGTATTTCGAGACAAAATTGCATATACAATCAATGCCGTGAGAACGCTGACTGAGAAAACTTATGCGCAGATCATGGTGCCTTGCATGCTAACATGGGTATATTAATGTTGGTTTTACTTAGTATAATACCTTTTGTATTTGACAATAATAGGGTGCCCTTTTCACCTATTTGGTACAGTTTACGCCAGTCTATTATGTTTTAGCCAGGTCCCGGATGTATATATTTACGATGTACAACCACACAGGGTCCTGAAGTTACTTCCTGTTTGATCACCTGAACGTAGAAGACTGACATGCTCGCACTACAAACCAAAATGGACTTGTGGAGTTTAATAGCCAGTTTGTTCTACATTCTGCATACAGTTCATACAGGTAAGCATAACTACACGCTGATACTTGATATAAGCAAGTGAGATTCAGTGTGATCATGAACAGAAAGGACATCGAAAATCTATGCTATTGATGATTACGTGTAGGGCACGTCCCCTCAGTTAGCACACTGTGCTAACAGTAGGGTATGTCATATGTACACGTTCCATGGATACATGGTGTCATCACTTTTCAAGTTGATAATTATTTTATAACTTAGCTTCTTGTATGTAGGTCTGCGTTTTGACTCCCTTTAAAGTCAAATCTTTTACTGTGATATAATAACTTCGCCATTATCTGAGGACACCTCGCCAAACCCTGAGCACGTTTTCTATGGCCCGGTACACAAGCCAGTAAAGTCACGGGTAGAGTGTCGCAAGATACTCAACAGTAAATGTTATAAATGCTATTTGTGTCTCATCAAGGACAAACAGTGCCTACCCGCCAACAGTTGTATGCTAAAGTGATCCGACTGCATTTTCAAAGGATAAAACACGTCCCATTTTAATTCTGGAAACCCAAAAGTCAAGAAACTCTACGGTCTTTTCCCAGTCTCAGTCAAAGGTATTTACAAAAATAAGCATGCTGTTTTCATGGGAACATACTAAGGAAGAAAAAAGGAAAAAAAATAAAAATAAATATATATATACACCATCTCGCCCATGGGCAGGCCCATGGGCGAGAATATTTTCATTTACACAAAACTCATGTTTTTTTTCGCAAATACTTAACTTGTATTCCTTCAAGTATCATGACACAAAATCTAACTCATTTTAACTTAATTCAACGATTTTATAGCGATATTGAAATAGTTCGCCCATGGGCGAAAAAAAGGTTTGGCCAATGGGCGAGAATATTTTCCTTTACACAAAACTTATGTGTTTGTTTCGCAAATATATTTTAATGCATTCCTTTACGTATCATGACAAAAAAATTAACTCATTTTAACTTAATTCAACGATTTTAAAGCGATATTGAAATATTTCGCCCATGGGCGAGAAGAAGGCTTGGCCCATGGGCGAGAATATGTTCCTTTACACAAAACTCATGTTTTTGTTTCGCAAATACTAAAATTGTATTCCATCAAGTATCATGACACAAAATTTAACTCATTTTAACTTAATTCAACGATTTTAAAGCGATATTGAAATATTTCGCCCATGGGCGAGAAAAAGGATTGGCCCATGGGCGAGAATATGTTCCTTTACACAAAACTCATGTTTTTGTTTCGCAAATACTAAAATTGTATTCCATCAAGTATCATGACACAAAATTTAACTCATTTCAACGATTTAATTCAACGATTTTATGGTGATATTGAAATATTTCGCCCATGGGCGAGAAAATGGTTTGGCCCATGGGCGAGCATATTTTCCTTTGCTCAACAGTTTTAGTTTCGCAAGTACATTAAGGGATTATAAGCATGACACATGATTCAACTCATTTTAACTTAATTCAACTAATTTTTGGCGTTATTAAAATATTTCGGACCATGTTTTCGTCAGTCCCTTTAAAGAATTAACTAATTGTTTACAAAGTATATTATATCATGTGAAACACACTTTGTATCATTACATTACTATTTTAAAAAGGCCTTTGGTTGGATGTTTCCCCTGCAGAAGTTTTACAAATTTCACCTTTTTTACATATTGCAACGATCTTTAATGAACCCGGCCTTATCTCTCAAAACATTTTGACAGTTTATCATACAAATTCATGCGCGTGTACACCAATTTATTGGCATTATTTTTCAACAAATTAAAGTTTAGTTTGTTTCTTTTTCACTTCCCATTTTATGTCTCGTTAGTACATCACATTGGGGAATTAAGTGACAATAGATATGCAATATACAGGTACACGTGCGCGTATTTTAATGGGGGGAAACCCGAGTCGTCTTTCATTGCATAACGTCTAGCTGAATATCTCACATTCTAACTAAATCTCGAAATAATTATTTCATTATATGCGGTGCGATGTTTACAGGCGATTGAGTGAATATTGTGACACTAAAACAACTTATAAATGCATTGTCACTTTTGGTATGAAAATGGTAACAGTTCAGAAAAAAACCAGCCTTCTTATGATAATTCTCATATTCTCATTAGTACGTTGTATCTAATTACAGTGTCGGCATTATTCACAGGTGATTCTACAATACCTGCTCTCAGTCAATTACGATCTACCACACCACACCACGCGCGAATAAACAGTTATGCAGGTATATGTATATTTTTTTTGGTCGATACATGTATTACATATTTTCGTTGATATGTGGATATATTAAGCACAAAGACAAAAAAAGTTTATGAAAAATGAATTAGTGCCTTGATATATTCAACGAGATGTGTATCATCGTTTAATGGGTCATTCAATAAAAGTATGTTTGGAGGAGATATCAAAGGAGCCGCCCAATATACACAGAGTCGTCCGGTGAACTACCACCACACCCTGTCCGTAAGAGTTATGTAATGGGTACACAAATATATTTGATGCGGTGTCAGTGTGGAAGGAGTTTGAATTACGTCCGCCACTGGCCACAGAGATAATCCTTGATAAAAAAAGTAAATACGTCAACTGGGAATTCAACTGGATGTTACCTTCCTTATATCAGGTAACAGTCCTGTTTGTGAAAATATGTACTGGACATAAGATTTATAGACTAATAAAATCAATTGTAAGACCGCATGGACCATAAAACCGAATTAAATATGTCTTGATGGAATACATCTATGTATTTGCGAAACAAAAACATGAGTTTTGTGTAAAGGAACATATTCTCGCCCATTGGCCAAGCCTTTTTCTCGCCCATGGGCGAAATATTTCAATATCGCTTTAAAACCGTTGAATTAAGTTAAAATGAGTTAAATTTTGTGTCATGATACGTGAAGGAATACATCTATGTATTTGCGAAACAAAAACATGAGTTTTGTGTAAAGGAACATATTCTCGCCAATGGGCCTGCCCATGGGCCAAGCCTTTTTCTCGCCCATGGGCGAAATATTTCAATATCGCTTTAAAATCGTTAAATTAA
This sequence comes from Haliotis cracherodii, assembly GCF_022045235.1. NCBI lineage: Eukaryota > Metazoa > Mollusca > Gastropoda > Lepetellida > Haliotidae > Haliotis > Haliotis cracherodii. Next base: position 46,518,476 of record NW_027266286.1, on the reverse strand, counting down.
GTTAAAATGAGTTAAATTTTGTGTCATGATACGTAAAAGAGTGCATTAAAATATATTTGCGAAACAAACACATAAGTTTTATGTAATGGAAAATATTCTCGCCCATGGGTCAAACCTTTTTCTCGCCCATGGGCGAACTATTTCAATATCGCTATAAAATCGTTGAATTAACTTAAATGAGTTAGATTTTGTGTCATGATACTTGAAGGAATACAAGTTAAGTATTTGCGAAACAAAAACATGAGTTTTGTGTTAATGAAAATATGGTGTAAATATTGAGTTTTTAAACTTTTTTTTTCTTCCTTAGTATGTTCCCGTGAAAACAGCATGCTTATTTTTGTAAATACCTTTGACCGAGACTGGGAAAAGACCGTAGAGTTTCTTGACTTTTGGGTTTCCAGAATTAAAATGGGACGTGTTATAACTATTTTTGTGCATGATAATACCACGTGTGCAACGTATGAAGTAAACAGAGCTTTGTAGTTACACTGTATTGTCCATCCGCTTCAGTGTGGGTCGTCCCGTCTCATGTGTAATCAACGGGGCCACAGTGTTTGCCAAGGATGTATATTACAGCTAAAATACCACGGCAAAATATGCTACTTCCTTGTAGACCGTCTAAGACTAAAATGATTGCTTACAAACATGAATTATTGGGGAGCGGTGGGGTAGCCTAGCGTGAAGCCAATTGCCCGGTGTCCCCGCCGTGATATTGCTGGAATATTGCTAAAAGCGACGTAATATCATACTCACTCACTCATGAATTATTGGCGTTTTATTGTCATTTCGGATTGCATTCTTCGGGAGGTTTACGCAGGTAAGACTTAATCTTACTAAGTCAGTATGGTCCAGGTTTTTAAATGTATGTGATGAGTTTGAAATCTTATGGACATCACACTGTATAAAAACTTTCCTTAGGAGACATGCTGATGCGTTTTGAGAACACAATTTGTCACCGTAGCGTCTTTTCTATTTGATAATTAACTCTGTCCAATAGTGTATTGTGATGGAAATACGAATTTGACCCCCTAAGGCCCTGATTTTCTGAAATTGCTCAGCTATTTATGATGGTTGTGTCTTTTTAACAATGTCTTTAACCCTCTTTTCTTTACGGTATGTGTGTTGAAGGGACAGCATATAAAACAATATCTTACTTGAATTGTCGACATTTATTTAAAACGTTATAACGAGTTTTAGCTTTTCATGTACTTTATTATTTTGATTATAGTTTGTATATGCCTTATCAAAAAGTACAAATGAAAGATATACAGATTTGAGGTAAAACAAAGTGTACGTTAATGTGATAACCATCATAGATAAACCCTTGATCCAGTTATCTCAAACTGTATTTGTATGGAGCATATGATATATTTTGTGACAGAGATACCCACAGCCATTAGAATATAGCAAAACCACCCATTATATTGACTCTTTACGACAAATAATACTCATCAAAAGTATGTGTTAATATGGGAGAAAATAACCAGATAATCAGATTTGTATTTGGTGAGTCGATCGTTGCTGGAAACAACTGATTTGTCTTTTTCAGTTTCGCTGTTTACTGGATTTTATATTGCTGGTTGTGGCGTAAAACTTAGTTCATATATCAACCATCTACTTATTCTATTTTACCTATGTGCTATCCGCGACTCAAAAAGTTGTCCTGACTATTAACTTGAGACCGCCTCCGTGGTCTAGAGGTAGAGCGTCCGCCCGGAGAGCGGAAGGTCCGGGGAACGATTCCCGGCCGCGTCATACCAAAGACGTTAAAAGATGGTACTTGTTGTTACCCTGTAGGGCGCTCGGCATTAATGGGCTAAAACAAGGATTGGTCGGCTTGGAGTCAGTATACTGTGTCTGAGTGGGGTATTCATGTTAAACTGCGGCATGGTATCTCGTGAGCTAGCACTTTAAATCGGCATCAGTCCGGACTAGTACAAGCAGCCAAACAAATACACACACGTACATGCAAGTCGCTATATGAGTGCAATAATCTTGGACGCGACGTTAAAACCCATTTCACCTCACCTTTTAACTTGAATGATATATACAATCATTATTTCGGGTAGGTGTGTTGCCAACATTTTCGACTCTCATTGTCAGTTATATACACCTGCATAGACCTGTCTTGACACTTTCAATAAGGACTGGAATGACCGAGTTTTGTCTTGTCACTTTTTCAATAAATGCTTTTTTAATGAAGGAGAGAAACATATTGATTTTACTGTCAACCCATATATTTTCCAACTTTCCAAATGGTCTGTACCTAAAGTTAATACGTAAAGTTGAACGAATGAATGAATGAATGAATGAATGAGCATGTCACAGATTCATAGTAAAACAAGTAGGTACATCTTATGAAGTGTCTTATTGAGACACTGAGACACTTACACATGTAAATTTACGGATAAATTATGCATGTTTTGTACACTTCCAAGATATTTTTTTTACCACATTCCCCAAAATTTTCTAAAATAACATTATTTTGTAGTTTCATTTTAACATCTTGGTTGTCATGAACAAAGGCTGAATTCGTTGACATTTTAGAAGAAACTTTTTTTATTTTCAATACAGTTAATAAAACAGAATTTTCAAATCTTTCATTTGGTGGAATACGATATGTGCCTGTTTCTATTTCTAGTTTTAAAGAGCCACACCTTAAAGTACCTAAAATATAATGGGAGCGCAATAAATATGGTTCTGTTTTGAAATACAACATAAAATGCTTCTATGTTCTTACTTTGGGCATTGGCTGGATTATTTTATACTAAGCTTTCTGGTCTTTTTCCCTGAGACACATGGTATTTGATTTAAACGCCATCCTTAGGTTCGATCCATGATATAAATATCTGTAATACCAAAGTCGGCAAACACTTCTTAAACAATAAGTCTACATGATTTACTGCAACGGTTTGACCAAGGCCGTACTGTCTCTATGTAACCTCAGAACGGGGATCTAGTTAACCCATATATCCTCCAACGACAGCACTATGTAAGTCCTTGAAAGCTCTACAGGCACGATGTTGGATGGCGCACGTGTACATTTCCTGATAACTGGTGGCACCCCATATTTCTGAACAGAACTTTAGAACTCGTTGTGCAAGACTGTCACAGAGACTGGTAAAACCATTGCAGTGCATATCTCTGCATAAATGATACTTATGCAGCAGGAAACCCACCGGTTTTGATCAGGTTCATCCGTAATCTAAGGTACCGTCCTAACTGTCATTGAAATCAACAATGACGGGACATTAAAAGTCTTTACACTGTGATGTATTCATCAGTCTCAAATGAATAACGTTAGTCGTCTTGTAAATGTACGGAAGCTATCCAGTACGCGTTGCAATTGCAATCTTGCTGTGTCTGTGGATAACAGCACAATAGAGGACTGACACATTGTCATTACAAATTTGTTTTCCACAAGTAGTCTACTTCAGTTCCGTAGCCAACTCATTATGAAGAATGGATAGTGAAAAGAGTAAAATTCCCCCTTGTATGTGGTTACATTTCAGCGAACAAGACACATTATCATATGGGATCTGATAGTTTCCAATCTATAGCTACTAGTCTAGTATTTCCTTTTATACAATGCTCGATAAGCCTAAACAATAGAATTCACGAAGTCAGAAGCCTTTCGGATATCAACCACCTTAGCAAGTTTTCTAAGCATTCTTTCTGTTTTGGTGCTGCATATGTGGTCGAGGAATGATCTTCCTTTCCTGAATCAGATCAGTTTTGTTCATCTACGAGTCTATCTTCAATATCTAAGCATTTAAACAACCTACGGTTGATAAATTCAGCATATCTTCGATGGTGTTTATACTACTGTCAAACATCTATAACTGAGAGGATCTTTGCTGTTACTGTTTCCACATGGTTTAGCTATGGGATTAATTGTCCTGCAATTCCATGTGCGCAATATTTGGCCAGTTTGAACATAATTGCCTCATATTTCAGGATATATCGTGAAATAATTTATAACATCTGACGCCTTGTAGTTTGTCTGAGGTTTCTCGTTTTATATTTCTCGATCACTATTCATAGTTTATTTAAATGAAGACACATCGATGTCCGAACGTATGTTTTGCGTGACAGTCTGTAGTCTTCGCAAGGCTTCTTTCAAAGTACTAAAATCGTCATTTTCTGGTAGAGAACGGTGTCTGTACGATTTTGCATGCACATTGGACAATACAACCGTGTTTAAGTACCAGTGAGAAAAACATTTTACGGTTGGATGTGCATGTAGGCGACCTGAACATGTTGGAACAAATGTCAACGCAATGACTATGTGTATGAGCTGTTGGAAATATATTAGTAAACAGTATTATGCGTCACCCTCCAATCCCTCAAAATGTGTCAGTAGACGACAAAGGGATATTGAATATATAGTGCCTGCACTCCTGTGACAAAGCTCCGTTATCAAAAAAGGTGATAAAGCCAATGTTTAGCCGAATTATAGGGCACGGTCACAGTAGTCCAATGCGCCACGATTCTATACTCACACGCAAAAGAAACGCAAGTCGGGTATGCAGTATACATGTTATTTATTTTCAACAGTAAAGACAAGAAATACTATATTGGCAAGATTGACAAAAAAATGACTGAAGACAGTTTAATGGATTAAAAGGCAGATGACCTAATTGTTTTTTTTTTCAAATGAAAAGGGCTTACTCAGTTTCGGGTCAATACCCAAAATGTCAGACAATACCTGGTGTGACCACCGTTAGCATTGATCACTGCCACACATCTCCTGTACATTGAGTGGATCATGCGATTTGTGAAGGCCCTATGGATCCTCCTGCACACATCCAGAGCAGCTGTGCGTAGTTCATATGCGGGTGTAGGGACTGGGTGCACATGGTGCAGACGCCTTTGAACCTCATCCCACAAGTGTTCGATGGGGTTCAGATCAGGGCTGAGGGATGGCCACGGTAGAACACGGATGTTGTGTTGTTGCAGAAAGGCCATGGTAGCTCTGGCAACATGGGGACGAGCGTTGTCCTGCTGGAAAATGTGTTGTTGATGTGCAAAAAATTGAACAACGTGGGGTCTGATCACTTGGTCGATATACCGCTGAGCAGTGACGCCGAGTCCCCGACCTTGACCAACATTCAGAAAGCACATGGGTCCAAGTCTCGCATTAAGTCCAATCCCTGCCCATATCATGACGCTAGGTCCACCCCATGGATCCCTTTCCACAACGTTTCTGTCAGCGAAACGATCACCTCGACGCCGCTAAATTCTGACTCTTCAGTCTGCATGGGAGTCACAAAAGCTACTTTCATCAGTGCAGATGACATGCTTCCACTCACCATGACGCCAATTGTGATGACCCTGTGCCCACTGAAGTCGTGCATGTCGATGCCGTGGTTGGAGAACAGGACGACGTGCTGGTCGGCGACATCTGAGGTTGTTGGAACGGAGACGTCGGATCACAGTGTCCCGGCTAATGTGTCGATTATGTGTTCCTATGTTCTGTCGGGCACTTTCACTTGCAGTTAGGAACGGATGTCGCTGGTGTTGACGGGTAATCTGCCGATCTTGTCGAGGTGTGGTGACCCTAGGACGACCGACCCGAGGAAGGTTATCTGTGGTCTGTGTGGCATTGTATCGATGCAGGAGACGGTAAATTGTGGTTGTGTTAACAGACTCTCCAGCTTCCAAACGTCCGATAGCCTGGTTTCTCTGAATTTGAGTTTTGTTGGCATTGTTGACAAAGTAGAGGCAGGTCCAAGAATCGGCAACAGTTTTATACCCACTACATTTTGCGAGAAATGGGTGCATGATACCCACATATTCATTGAAATGGTGCGTTTTGGCGATTCGTTTTTTATGTTGCGTTTTTACTCGGGGATTCCAAAATGCAACCAAGAATGTTGATAACACCATCAGGCGTCACTACATGCTAAATCTCGTATCAATTTATGGTTCCGTGTTTGTTACCTATTTGCTTAAAACCACTTGCGTTTCTTTTGCGTGTGAGTATATTTGTATGTTATGAGTTACTCAACTCGATCGTGATTTCGCTCATCATGGTTTGGTATCCCCGATTCTCCCTTATTATAATAGCTGTTCTCACAGCATTATGTGTACGTGCTGGTGGGTTTCTCAGGGGTCGTAAACGTCTTTTACTTGCTGTATTTCTCTGTAAAGCTGACAATTTAAAACTGAAATATTCCCTCGGAGAATTATTAGATGTCCCTTCATATTCATGATTCATTAATAGTCTGGGTCTGTGGGAACGATTGAGCTAAACGCCCCGAATGTTAAGGTTCAGGTGTTTTGTCTTGACCCTGTTCAGATAAAGGATAATACTACTATCTAAAGTTTTGTGCAAGTTAACATTAAAACCACAGAACGTGAGATCAGGGGCATGTCTATGCTGTGTCTAACAATCATATGAATATGTATATGGATAGTTGAAAGGGTGAGAGGTTTTTCATGCGGCTTTGAACATTACATTAGTATTTTGGTTATGTGTCGACTTGCGAGTTTAACATGGAACGAAGCCCAAAGTGATGTAAGCCTTAGATGTTTACTTCTTTGGGGAAACTCACGAACACATGTATTCTGCTTACAATCAAAGGGTTATTGTCATGGGGTATTTTTATATCGAACCCAAGGTCCTAAAGGACGGCACTGTGCAAAGCGAAGTGCGTTGTTTCCGACTTCTGGGCTACTTTCTAAAAGAGCTTTACTGAAAAGACGCGCTCGTTCCCTGTGTGGAATTATATAATTACGTAGTGTCATTGCTATGCACACCCAGTTTGAAGTGGGCAGAAATATACAGCAAACGCGCGGTACTGTGACTTTCCTTCGCCTTTTACAACTCCCTACCTTAGAAGAGGGAGAGTGAAATACTCCCACTGCGACCATGAACTACTGGAGTCACATTGCGATCGCCTGTGTGTTCTACATGCTTCAAGCGACTCATGCAGGTGAGGTTTTAATGGATTCTAATTACTGGGACATCTTTACAGTGACCTCTTACAGAAAGCTAGTGGAAATGAGTTGCTTCAATACGATAATAAGTGAGGTGGTAAGAGACCAGCTGGCTATTGTGTTGATTTCTTACTTGGGGGTGTTTGAAAATGTAGTTATGTACATGATGTCTTAATGGTGAGTCACATTGTTGATCTCATATGAAATCTCATTTTATATCATGTCGTCGCGCGCTATTATTACGGGATATCTGGTATATCGTCACAATGAGGATTTTCATCACATGTTGGACGTCAACCGTTTAGTATCCGTTATATGTCTTTCTTTGAGAGAAATGTAAACATTTTGGTATTTAAAACCTATTACTGGTAAAGGTTTCCAGACTCATCTGTTTTATACATACTCCTATTCATTATACATTTTCCTGGTTGTGACATTGGTACTTACTTCCCTGACTGTGTATGGATGTAAACACGTCAATCGTCTTTTCATGACGATATATGGCATTATGGAATTCCAGTCAGAGGAGATAGAAGCGTTTAGAGCAAAACTCTTGACACTACCACATACAAAAAAAAACCCCAGCGAAATGTCGTTTCTCTTGTGATTGTGCAGAAATCAGTAGTCATTGGTATCAGTGACCTGGTTAACTGAGCACGCAGCCACATCGGTTTTGAGCTATTATCTCATAACATCCTGGTACGTCATACAAATGCTTGTCTGTCACTCACGGTCGTCCCGTTTATCAGTTATCAAAAAGCGGATTGGCGCATGTGATGCTGCAACTTTCCGGTCCAGACATGTTGCACTAACACTAACAGACATATCGTAGTTACAGTATATAAATGAGTGAGTGTGGCTGTACGCCACTCTTTGTTATATTCATGCAATATCATGGCGAGGGACGCACCACACTGTACCCATATGGGGAATCGACCTTGGGCCTTCACGAGCGAACTTTTTAACCAGTAGGTTACACCCCCGCCCCTACAATTAAATACTTTGGCTTTTCAAATTATAATGGTTATGTTTGTAGCTGTATAATGTTCATGGTGTTAAACAAAGTATGATATCTCAACAGGAGCAGTGATAGTGCGGTAGTTACACTGAATTGTACTATGACTATTAAATAAGATGGTGTATTTATTATCCAACATCAACAAAACGTCATCTGGAAATAGTTGTCCGAATTTCGTTATACTGACTGCATAACATTTAGCAGTAATAGTATTAATGGAAGTAATCTTGCTGACATAGAGGACAAATAAACTGTTAAAGTTCGATACAAACCGGTTAATAAAGGCTGACTGATGCTGATATACATATTCCTTGTATTATATAAACAGTATTTATTGTGCTTGGTTAGTATGTGTAATTTATGTATGTACACTGTGTAAGAATATACAAAAGAGACATTTCAGATACTGATGGAATTCGAAATCTAATGGCTGTTAAAAAATATATTTTGAGATTAATTATTCCGTCTGAAAGGGAACTAGCGGTATTGCAAATATCGTGACAGCTTAATATGGGAGTATAGCAATGACGAACACATGCTTATGATACACCTGGAAAAGTACAATCGACTCTGATTATAGTGGGAGATGCAACATTGTGGAAATGAGGTTTGTGACGTTTATTTACTTGACCCAGGTCGATTAGTCTGGTGGTGGTAATTTTTGACTTCGAGACATATCCCTAATTTGGTAGCATTTACTAAAAATGGTGACAAAACATAAAATGTCTGTCACAAGCCGGTAACCCACCCAAACGAAATGTTTCCTCTTTTTCAATTTCTGATTTCTTCCAATCACACCCAGCACTGACTTAACCAATTTTGGAAACATTCAACATATTCACCTACTGAACAGCATTGAAAACGCACCACCATGAAAATGGATGTATTTTTATCCGGTTTTAAATCATATGAAAATATATAAGTGAATGAGTAATATACGACGTTCTGAACGAAGCATGAAGAAGAACAGCTCGTCAAAACACATTCCTAATTTTGTTTTGTGAGCGAAATCGCCAAAACGCAACAAATTGCGTGCACATCATGGAAAACGTTTTTTGTTACATGGGGAAGCATGCATAATAGGGCTATAAAAAGCCACACACACTTTTAAAAGCCACATCACTGGTTGCTGCAGACGTAAAGGGTACTGACACAAAAAAATGCCAAGATTAACAGTAGAGGAACGTGAACGTGCCTTGGGCATGCTTCAAGTTGGTACGTCAAGTAGAGTCGTTGCACAACGGTTTCAATTCCATCATTCAACAGTCCTCAGGCTACTGAGCTGATACCAGCAGACAAGAACCACCAGAGATCGACCATGTCCGGGTCAACGTCGTGTAACTACACCACGTCAGGATCGCCATATTGTTCGTCGGCATCTTCGTGATCGTACACTTCCGGCTACCAGGACTGCAGCAACCGTACAATGCCGACGTAATTGATCAGTGCTGACACCGTACGTCGACGTCTCCGCTCAGCAGGGCTACGTGCTCGACGTCCATATGTTGGACCCATACTCACTGATCGACATCGAAATGAACGTCTGCGTTGGGCCAAAAGGCATCGTCATTGGAGATTGCGGCAGTGGCATGGTGTGCTGTTCTCTGATGAGTCCCGTTTTTATTTACGGAATGCTGACGGTCGACTGCGAGTGTGGCGTCGACGTGGAGAACGTTACCACAATGACTGTGTTGTACAGACAGATCGATTTGGGGGAGGGAGTGTCATGGTGTGGGGCGGCATCAGTCATAACCATCGAACAGAGCTCCATGTTTGTCGTTGAAGAGGTAATGCCCTTTACTACAGGAATAACATATTGACAAATCACGTCATCCCATTCTTTCATCAGCACCAGGATATGCACACCTTCCAGCAAGATAATGCAAGAGCGCACACAGCACGTGTTTCAACACAGTACCTAGCGAACAATAATGTGCCTCTGCTTCCATGGCTAGCCCTGTCACCCGATCTATCGCCAATTGAACATCTGTGGGATTACCTGGGTCAACGCCTCTCACGTCGTCCGCAAGTACAGAACCTGAGAGAACTTGAAGATACACTACGTCAAGAGTGGAATGTCCCAGAACGCTATTCGCAGACTTATGAGAAGACATTGCATGGCCTGTGTTGCTGTCAATGGCGGACATACCAGATATTGACTCTTCATTTTAATGCGTTGTGTCTTCCTTACACTGATGACGTAATTGTAATTACTGTGTGGTATTCCTGTTTCCTTTATCGTCTTTCCTAATAATCCGTCTATGTCTTTTCTAATCAAAATCGGTCATTGCTCAAGCTGTTTTTTTAATATTTCAAGATTTATTTCTTGTGCGTTTTCAATGCTGTTCAGTATATACATGTATGAATCAGATCTCTAATGGGTAATGCATAATGGGAAGGACGTGTGGCCGAAGAACCGTCAAACCGCCAGAACTTGCACCGAGTTTGTTATACAAGTGTGGTTTCCCAATAACACCACCAAATCCGTCCACTTCCTGTATGCAGTTACGTGCATAACGTTCCCCCCGACGCCAGTTAACACGACGCCGACTATTCGCAAGGAGAAGCATAAATCTAAACTTGTGTCCATCACATTTACTCTGTGGCCGTGACACCATTGACGTCGCGCCCGGCGATATGACACCTCGAACTGTTCGTCTGGCGCAAATACCTTCAGCGCGAAAACGGTTCCTCACTGTCTGGGTTGATTTCCTACGCAATCCTAGTGTTGCCGCAGTCGTATGAATCTTTCCTGTACTCTAGAAGTGATACGTGTTCGACAGGATCGGGGAAGTTTTGTCCCCTGTGTCTGATAACGGTTCAGCTGAAGATGATTCTCCTGTTTGCAGTCGCCGGTGGAGTTGTTGCGTTTGGCTTCCGTTAGTCGTGGCATGTTTTCGCTTATCACTTGCTGTTTGATTGTGATGGAATGCAAATGAAAACCCAAAATTGTTATTGCTCAACAAGTGATGTTGCACGTGTGCAGTACCTCATTCTTTCAGCGCAAGTCAATCCCAGTCCATGCAGAAATGACCAATTCAATTTTCGCATTAATTTTGTATTGATGTCAGCAGCACGGTTTCAGATATTCACGGTTTTACTACTTTTGGATTTCGTTTTTTGCAGAATATATATCGGTGCATAAAAGGTATTGAATTAAGTGTCTTTGAAACGAAAGGGAATATAAAACTGAACAAATACGTACGTTACATTTGTCACACACAACATATTGTGTGACAACCGTGATAACCTGCAGGATCAATTCTGTAAATAATAGTAGTAAATATATATTAATATCATTGACACACTACGCACGAAAGCTCGAAGGCCAGGACTGCACAGAATTTTGTAGTGAGGCCCCCAACTTCGCATCTAAGACGTACTGCCTTTACAAGATTCCATTTGTTTGTTGTGACATGCGTATTTTGCAAATATCAGCACAGAATATGAAAAAACAAGAGTGACGCTAAAGTCCTCTACAGGGGCATTATGTCAGCATCCAGCTGACGTGTACGATGAAGCTTTTAGATCTTTGTCATAGACACTTACGAAGACGCAAATAATAACTCAGTATACCCTACTATGGAATGTTCCACGTGACGATATAGGTGCGTCAGAAGAAGGTCAATGTCACAAGATACAACATTTGAACGAGTAGTGTAATATATGAATGCGAAAGTCACATTTATTCTTCATTTATGTCTGAGGGGGTGAATTTGTAAAAGCAGAAATAACGTCCTGCTTTCAATTTCATGCGTCACTTATTCTTGTGAATGTCATTTAAAAGCCTTTCTACATCTCTCCATGATGTTTATCTTATATAGCCTTGACCTATTCAACTGCACAACAGATCAGAGCATTCGTAACTGGCATGTAAAACTTTACATTGATGCGCTTTACATGACACTTAGTGCTGAACCACAGATAGCATATAGCTGCAGAGTAAGGAGATATGGGTGTTTGCACAAAAGATTGTTTTCACATATACCTCGGTCTCGAACGCGAATGTGAATTAGGACACCCGTGTCTCGTGCTATGATTTTACTTCTTTGTAGACGACCTCACCATGGCAAGTTGAATGCCAACAAATGTCTTCGTGTTTGAGATGTTGGAAATGTATCACAGTTTTATGTTTCACCCTTCACTCGGTTAATACAGGTCAGGACAACTGCTTTTATCGGAAAATTAGTTGTACCGCTTCGCTGTTAACACTGTGACAGTAGGCGACAAACGGGATATTAAATACATTTGTTCCTTAGCTTCTGTGACAAAGCTCCGTTAAGAAAAGTGTTATGTGGCCGATGTGGCCTTGTTTTTGATGCCCACAGTGATTCATAAATACATGATCTAGTCATACAATGGACTCAGCTTTGATCAGAAATTTATTATGAGTGAGTGAGTGAGTTGGGTTTAACGCCGCTTTTAACAGTGTTCCAGTTAATCACGGCGTGCCAGCTTTTTGTTGACGTTCATCGGCTGATGAAGACAGTGTCTCACGTGAGCAAATTCCATGATGCGGGAACGCTTCATGGTAAATTTGCTCACGTGAGGTACTGTCTTCATCAGCTGATGAACGTCAACAAATACAACTTCAATCCTTATATTGACAGATACATAAATCATAACAAAACAATCCATTAAACATCAAACTTTAATCATTGAAATTGAACTATATCACCGCGGAGAGTCGTGACGTCGTGACGTCATCCGTCCCAAACATTGCATTTGGAGTGACATCCCTTGGTTTTACAAACAGCAGAAAATGAAACACGAGTTGCACCCAGTAAAGTTAGCGTTGGAATTTGAAAGAAATCTATACCCGACTCATGCTGAAAATGGATACATACTAACGTTCTGTGAACTTTCGGTGTGTGTTTGAGTCATAATACGACTGCTGATTACGGGGATCGCGGTTGGATTTACTGAGGCTCGGGGATTTCTCTTGGTAAGTTGAGCATTCTCTGTTATAGCTTCGAATGGACGCTTCATTTCGGCTACCCGACACATACATTATCTGTCTGACTTCAAAGCCTGCATCATTCATAGCCTAAATTGATGTCGCTCTCAGTTTTTTCCCTAATATATTTTAATGTTATTTTTAGACATTGAGGAATTCCCCTAGAGTAGTTCTGTATGTCTCCGCGCGATTGATAACTTAATTACGTGACATACTGACGTTCATCGGGAAATGAACAACAGTCAGCTTGGAAGTGTTCACCTAGGCGAGGTCATCCGCTTCTGTCAATATTTGCGAAACGATAGCATCGATACAGAATCTTTCTATTGAGTTTAATATTGGGATACATCGGTGTATCAGAACGTTTCAATTTTAGTTAATACATTTGACCTCTAAGATGAAACTTGTAAATACAATCTTAGCCAACGCGGTTAAAATAAATATCATTCCTCATAGCATGTCTGCTAGTTTATGAAATTCGACGTACACATATGATTCATTCATGTTGAGAATGCTGGTCTAAACTGATAACTGCTGTAACTATATATACCATACTACTTCATTAATGCAGTGTCTACAGTACAGACCAGTAAGGCTTGCTATGGTGTTTCTGGCTTCTCCTGTACTCGGCACTTCCTCAGCTGCAGCAACACCCAAAAAACGATCTCCATCTGCGACGCCTACTACACTGACAATACAGAGTGTGGAGGAGGTGTCACTAATTGTAGTCTGAATCCGGAAGGCTTGACAGAACATGGATATCACAGGTTCAGCAACGAAGAGCTGGCCCCCATCTTCGACAGATGCTCTACCCAGACAGAGTGTGTGTATTCTGCTCCCTGGCGAGGCGTAAATCGAACGTTCTCTGTTTTGAAATATCAATGTATTAAAAGTAAGTGTATTTTGATAGTATTGTTTGCAGAAATGGGTTTAGTTATTTCTGTTTTAGAAACAAAAAGATTTAATTAAATGCGAACGTGTTCAGAACGTGTCAAAACCGAGAATGTGTGTGTGTGTTGTTGTTGTTTTTTTTGTTGTTTTTTGTATTTTGGGTGAGTGGGTGGGTGGGTGGGTGGGTGATTTCCCCTACTTTGGTTACGTCATCTTTTAAAGGTAGTATATGTTCATTTTTTATCAGGACTTAATACAATTCATGTTTGCCTGTGCCAAACAATGCAAGTGGCATCAACTATGATACTGTTTCGTATTATGACTGCAAGGTATTGTATCTGCCAGTATAAAAGTTAGAACACGAAGCGGTATTAAAGCAAGCTAAATAGCGACATCGCTGTAATTGTTGATGATATTATTATCATTATTATTATTATTATTATTATTATTATTTCTGCTAAACGTTGGCGCATGTAGTCTGACCTTGGAGTTGAATCGCATGACTTCACCTGGTACCATCACTAAATGATAGTGATTCATAAACATGTGCATAAAAATTATGATTTGGTCCTGGAATAAGTCAGCTGGACGCTGCTTTTAGCAGAGATTTCTTACGGTCACTAAATGTTGTGTCGCTTTTGTAAACATGCGTTTTATGTGTGGTGTAAACAGGTTAGTCTCTCCAATTTCAGCATCCACCCCGTTCAACAACACGTGTGAACAAGTGCAAACTAAAGGTAAGGTGTAATTCCAAGAAGTGAATATGTTGTTCTCTTTGCTGTATGATTCATTTTCAACTTGCATATGAAATTCTTCTTAAGCCTAATGCATCGTGAACAATTTCTGGCCACAAGCTGGTGTGGACAATTGTCTTACATATATATTTCAGAAACATAATTCCTTAATAAACGAATCTAAGATAAACATATTTTTTTAATGCAAACACGAGTGGATTAACAACGATAACAAGAAACAATATCAGTTCATCATGGATCACAGACGAAAGCACAACTACAGCAGCAGGTACATGTATATGAGGTGTTGTTAGCACTCCACAGAACAAACATTTGTAACGAAATAACTGGAAATAAATAGACGGTATATATTTATTTATGTATGTCAGTTAAATAAAATGTTTTGAAACATCATGCAATAAAACTATGAAATAGAATAAGTAGTTTCACTCTTTGACGGAAAATATGTATTACGTAAGAGAAATCAGAGTAGGTCGTAGTGAGGAATGTGTGTGTCGATTTAAAAATGAACCTGCCTTGCTGTTATCGGAATGTGGACTATACATGTTTGCATTACTAATGGTACACATGCGGTAGTTTCGGTTTTATAGAGAAATACCAGGGCCCACTTGCACAAAACGATCTTAGCGCTAAGACTATTGTAAGCCTATGCTAAAGTATGGGAGTTATGATCATCTTAGCGCTAAGATTGCTTTGTGCAAGTGGGCCCAGGGCTATAAAACAAAACCCCGATGTCAGGTCTCAAACATGTCCGGCGACATTGCTACACAATGGCAGTGTTACCTCGACTTGCCATTGTTATAACATTTTACAATAGGACTATTCACTGGTTCTAAATGGGGAGCTCTTTGTGTCCCCGTTCGGTTTTGTGCATAGGCTCCAACTGGTTGGGACTGAGCTTGTCGTAAGAGGCGACTCACGGGATCGGGTGGTCAGGCTCGCTGACTTGGTTGATGCATGAAATCGTATCCCAATTGCGTGGAGCGATGCTCATGATGTCAATCCCTGGATTGTCTGGTCACGTCGAAGCCCCGGGTTCTATTCCCCACATGGATACAAAGCCCATTTCTGGTGTTTTCCGTCGTGATATTGCTGGAATATTGCTAAAAGCGGAGTAAAACAATACTCTAGAATGAAACCCGGGTCTTTAATCACTAGACTAGTCAACAGCTACTTAGTTGAATGAACAATCAGTCGCCTCATCCAAACATCCAGGAAGCTTTTGGGGGGGCTTTTCTTCAACATTTTGCGTGTTTCGACAGGTTTTATGCAAGCATCTTCATGTACAGTGTACATTAAAGTTGATGTTTGACTTGACACATTCTTCCATTACAAATATGAGCTATTAACTACTTTATTTATACTTAAATCAAGTGATTTTAATATTCAGTTTATTCTTCACCTTGTCCCAGGACAAATTGAAACTACAACAAATACTGGTGCAATTATTGGTGGAGTTGTGGTCTCAGTCCTCGCAGCATCAGTGGCAACGTTTGTGTTGGTGAGGCTTATTCGGAAAAGGTAATTATCACATTTCTGCATTGCACATAAAAGTAAATGTGTTCATGTAATGTTTGTGATATGGTTCGGTCAAGTACACATATACATACTGATGTGGCACTTCATCCATACACTCAGTCCTAAGAATAGGAAACATCTTAAACGAAAAGTATAGAATAATAATTGATTATGATATAGGAAATGTCAAGCAAAGCACACTTCAAAATGAAACTCTCAAATTATATCGAGACATACATGATTCGCTTGACTCTTTTGTTTGTTTAACGCCACACAAAGCAGTATTCCAGGTACATGTATATTTAAATAATCTAAGCTGGACCAAGCAATCTAGTGATTGATATTGTGAGCAAACGCTCCACGCCTACGGTACGATCAACCGAATCTCCGAACCTGACTACATCGATACATGTGGTCGCCACATACAATCAGCATAGAATACTGGGGACCTATTCTAACTGGGAATACGCACGGGGACACTAAACATGTAGTGCACTTGATACTGGGGAGAAGACGGTCTGTAAAAGCTGCGTTCTCAAAAAAGAAACTTACATTACACAGAAACCCAGTGCACAATATGCAGGTGTGTACAGGATACGGAGAATTAGTTCGTGAAACGCTGACATGTTTATTTGATTTGAATGAGCTAATGCTAATGAAATCAACATTCTGCTTTAGTATTAATAATTACGTATGTATTTCAAACTCATTTACATCATTTTTCTAAAGCTGGTTGCCTTGAAATGTTGAAGAACACAAGTGTTCAGACAAGCTATGTGTATAATAAAAAATATGTTGATTCCTAGAATGTGCATATTTTTCGAAGTACATGTGTATTACATATAATTTATTTTAGAACCATACGCCTAAACATTTATTATGCCATCGTATTTTCAGGAGACAACGTATGCAAGATACTGAGAAGAAAACACACAATCCCCGTGTTGTAAAGACTGACAATACATATTGTTTGGCCAGTAATATCCCACAGAGTAATGACAATGACAGAGGAAATCTGA
Source organism: Haliotis cracherodii (assembly GCF_022045235.1). Lineage (NCBI taxonomy): Eukaryota > Metazoa > Mollusca > Gastropoda > Lepetellida > Haliotidae > Haliotis > Haliotis cracherodii. The sequence goes on along the minus strand of NW_027266286.1, from coordinate 46,501,376 downwards.
AGGCACAAAACACTCCAAGTGATTATGATTATGCTACTGTCGATGGTATGGCACCTCTACCAGACACTTATTCCACCAGTGAACCAGCTGGAAGAAACAATGCTAGCGACTCAGCAGCATTTGTTACTGATTGCGATTATGATCAAATTGGGGACAAACCAGCCCCACTGACCAGTACCTATGATACAACAGCCTCAGTTACTCAACCCACAAACACAGAAGGTCGTATTGGAGAAGATGAGTATGGTTACAATCTTTTTCAAAAGACGACAACCGAAACATTCCAGAATGACTACGACACTGCTGCTTCTGCTACAAAAGCAGTAACACAGCTGAGTAGAATCGTCCAAAACCCTGACGAAGACAACTATGATCACTTCTCTAGGGGAACCACGGGGTTGAACACGCTTGGTTCACCTTACGACACTGCAGGGAATATGTGAGATTGTTCTTGTGACTATACCTTTGCTAGACCAATACAATAGGTAAATCCATCAAAGTGAAATCCTTTATATTTGAACACTTGTGGTATAAGATCAAAGTTATGCTGTCAACAAGCGTAGATATACATGATTGACAATAAATCGTCATAAGTAGTAACTCAATGACAAAACTAGATAACGCAAATTATATTGATACTTAATGCTTCAGAAAGAGATACGAATTACAGTAATATGTTCCTACAGCCTACATATTTGTAACGAAACCTTGAATTTTATATATCATGAATTGCGAAGATTGGAAGAGAAATATGTTTAGCATTATGTAATTATCTTACTACTAGGCCAGAATAATGTACATGTGCATCACAAATCGTTTACTACCATGGTTTGTCGACAAGAAACCAATGTGGTGTGTGGAATAGGATTATGTTATATTTCATAAGGATGTATATATTAACATATTTCTCGGTGAATAAAACTTTTCAGACAGGGTTTCTCTTTGCGTTGTCAAATTCACATGATAAGTGACTTGCCTGATCTCATGCTCGACGTGAGAGCCGATTCTAGTGAGGATCGAATGTCCGTGTGAAAAGGTTGATTATTTATCGCTTGGGACGTTTATAATGTCATACTGGTTTGCTCGGTACAGATATTATTTACAGGCCGCCGAGATAGAGCTTAAATATTGCTGACTGTGGGAAAGTATGTTTAAAATAATAAAATACTATATTGTGTTTTGTCTTGAATATGTGTTGTGCCAATCTTAAGCGCATTTAAGCACTGAATAGTACAAATAGGAAATTGAAAAGAACTAAAGGTATCGATCCAGTATCGTCTTAACGAATGAAAACATTATCCAAAGTAAATCGAAACAAGTCTACTTGAGGAAACAAAGAATAGAACTTTACAAACAAATCAATGTTTCTACAAAATTACCATGAACATTCTTTTGCATGGGTAACGCAATTTTGGTCACTCATCAAAGTAAATGCATAACAAAAGGAAAGCTATTCTGCAAGCATAGAGTACATTGGTTTTAGTTCAGGCATTCTCAAAGGGACAATGACGTAAGTGTGGGAGCTTAATGTCGCCTTGATCATTACTTCAGTTTAATCATGGCGTATCACCTTTACGAAGTCATGGATGTCTTTAATGTGTACTCGGGTCATGGACATCATTGACAAATATTCTGTTCCTGTCCATACCGCTAGGACATCGTGCATAAAAAAGTTAACGCGACTTGGCACACACATGGCAACATTTTTGTAGTTCCTTGTCATCAAGTGTAGTTCCGAAGTACATCCTCTGTTACCAAGCTTCTATAGCTTTTAACGAAGGTATCTGTATTAAAAACACAATAAATATAGCTGGGCAGTCAATGCGGAGTAGTTGGAAAAAAGGTTTGTGTCCCAGTGCCAAGAGTAATATTACGATTCAGGTAGGTGCTTTATCAGCGAAGGAAGGTGTAGTTTCTCAAAATATTACGTTATACGGGGACTGGACAAAAGGTTCTAAGCCTGACTAATAAAACAAACATAATTTTGTGAAAGTGTTTTTAATTATATTTTTCAACATAATCTCCCTGCTTTTCAGTACACTTCTCATATCGATAGTGAAGAGGTTTTCTGAAGCCACCCAGAAAAACCCATTCGCGGCACCTTCGAGGTCATCCTTGTCGTCAACGCGCTTTCCACGAAGCAGTCAGCACTACTCGCCGCTTATCGTTGATAGAATCTCTCAGGCGATGAAGCATATCAACATAGTAGGTACCGGTAACCGTCTTTTGAATTTCTAAGTAATCAAAAAGGATCACACCCTTTGCATACCAGAATACAGTAGCCATGACTTTCTTCACTAATCTTGAAGACTTGAATTTCTTTGGTGCTGGAGTAGTGGAATGGTGCCATTCCATGGATTGACGTTTTGACTCGGGATGATAGTGGTAGAACCATGTTTCATCATCCGTTACTGATCTCTTCTTGAATTTGACGCAATCCTCCTCATTTAGCTCTAAATCTTCTCTGGCTATGTCAGTTCCTTTTTCCCTTAAGATCAGAATTTAGAAACTTTTGCACCCAACGAGCAGATATCTTATATACATGTATCTGTAAATGTTCAAGATAGTTTCAATGGATCCATGGCTAAGACCTGTGCACGTGTCTTCCTCAAGTTCAGCAATGGTAATACGTCTATCTGACAGTATACGTTTTTTCTGTCTCCTTCATTGAATATTAATTGATGGAGGCTTGTTCGCGGCTTGTTCTCCGAGCCCTAAACATAGCTGCTCAGCGTTTAACAGTGGAATAAATAGGGCACCTATCCCTATACACTTGCTGTCACGTTCAACTGGCTGTAACTAATATACAAACGGCCTCAACAGACCAAATACACGTGCAATGAACTACTTTAGCAATGTACAACATGTATGTTGACTAGTTCACATTGTTATTGTCCATACTTGAAAGTTAGTCAGGCTCAGAACTTTTTTACCCTCAAACTTTTATCAGGCACACACAACATTATTACGTTGAACCAGATACGGTTGTCAAAGGATATAAAAGAATTGGGACACTCTGTTATTCGGGCTGTTTGATACAAACATACTGAAAAATAATATATTCTATCTCAACCACAACGAGGTAAATGTATGACAATACAATTAGAAGGATCGTAGTATAGAGTGTGTAACGCTACTATTTCTAAACTGTGAAACTGAAAGTTTCCCAATATTGCCTTCATCCAAACATTGTTATTAATGCATCAATTGTGTGACTCGAGGTTGAGGTTGAGTATTCTTTACCACAAAGACACTCTCCGTGGCGTAGTGGATAGATCGTTTGTTCAGAGAGCGGAATGCTGGTGTGTCAATCCGCTACCAACAGACGTTAAAAACTGGGCATTAATGGGATATGCCATGGAATGGCCGACTCGGAGTCAGTATAATGTGTCTGAACGGGGTATTGTATGTCAGTGGACTATAAAGTTGAACCCCACTTCACCAAACCTCGCCACATTACCATCTTTTCTCAGCATATTCGAAACTCTGACATGATACTGTTTGAAATAACTTGAATTGCAAATGTTAAAGCTGTATGCACACCACATCAGCATAATCGTGTTTCTCTGTAACAAAACGAACAGTAAGTTTGTACTAATAAAAGATGTTAATTATCAGAAGTCTCATTACCAATTATCCACACAATCGAAAGTCGATTGTAATTGGGGGCGGTCGGGTAGCCTAGTGGTTAAACCGTTCGCTCGTCACGCCGAGGACCCGGGTTCGATTCCCAACATGGGTACAATGTGTGAAGCCCATTTCTGGTGTCCCCCGCCGTGATATTGCTTGAATATTGCTAAGTGCGGCGTAAAACCATACTCACCCGATTGTAATTGTTCCATTTCTATCGGGTTATGGACACCAGCTATGTATTATGTGGTGACATTAATTAATTGTTATATTAGAATGCTCAGCTGTATCAGCCGCAAGTTGCATTAGAGAGCGTGCTTGGTTAAACGCCGCTGTAAACATTATTTCAGATATATCACGCTAGCTGGATTAGGGAGTAAAGCTCGAAGGGATTCATGTATGAGACGTTTACCGCTTTGGTGATACCACGAGCACAGGTCTGGTGCTGTCAAAGAGAAACATAATCAGGGCGAATCATAGACTCGAACATACGATCACAGTTAACTATTGCGATACCCATAAGGCACGCAACTCTACACGAGGTCGACGCGGCAACAGCTCTAACTGATAGGTATACATATGACACCGAACTGCCTGTGATATCAGTTTCACTACTAAAGGAGTAATTATATATATACGAACACGCTCCTAAACGTTGTGTGTCTATCCGCAACAAAGAAGACTTAGTTGACATCTATAACTCTTTGTGTTTATTTATAGTGCCTGTGATCATACATGTATGTATAGCAGATGTATTTGAAGGGCATGTTTGTGATGTCCCTTGTAAGACCATCAGACCCGAACTATACATGTCAATTATGTCAGTGATACCTGTATCTTAGGGTTGAATTATGTATACGGGTGTTGTCTCGATATCTAAAGGTTTAAGCTGAATAACTGACGTAAGATTTCATATGTGACAGCCGTGTTACTCAAGTAGTAATAAGTACAGTAGTGACAATTACCAACACATAATGTGGTTGTGTACAGATGTAGTAAGAAAGCATCACACCTAGGTCGGTTATGTGCAGTTAAACGGACTGATCAGTCAGGTGAGTTACACAAGGAGTTCAAGCTGACCTAAACCTAACGTCCCAGTTTTACTTCCTTGTTGACAACCTTGTATAGCCGCCGTCACATGTGCTTTAGACTAGTAATTCAATACAGTTTGTACGTCTATGTGGTAGAATGTGATCCCATGTACAGAACACAGGTCAGAAATCAGGTCAAATAAAGCAACGATGGTCGCATTGATACATGTAGGTTGAAATGTGACAGTGTTCGGCAAACTTGACTGCTTATGGTTTCTAAAGCTTCGATGATATCCACACTGAGATATATGTAACGTGTGGTGTCTTCTTAGGCAAATTACTGTAACCATCCAGGTCTTATGGGCAGACGTCATTTAACAAGGAAGTAAGTTAGTTGTGATAATGCACCCCTCACACATTTTGTATATTTACAAATGAGCTGATCATAGAGAGTTGAGCTGTCAACATTATGGCAAAATTTGTGATCGTTTGGCAATGTGTCACCTTTATTTACTACATTATTCTGCCAGTTTCTACAGGTAAGATATACATCAAAATGAAGATGGTGAATATCAGGTGAGCACCTGACATAAAGTACAGTGATTCGATGTATACATAATGGTGGAAACCAAAGGATATGTTGACTTATGATAAGCTGTTTACGCATTTTTGTCTCAGACATGCTCTATACGTGTAAAGACACATGTCGCGGAAGGGTTTATTTCAAGTTTCAAATCAAAACGTTTACAGGTAACTTTGCATTGCCGATGTCAAGAGGAAGTTCTCTACCAATAGCGTACTAAATATCGGTTTCCATTGTCTGAAGCTATGCAGTATCCAGTTTCATAATAAGGAAAGGACAGTCAATACAACCAGATCAAAATGTAATGTCTGTTACATCAAAATCACAGTGCCCAGATGTCTATTCAAATACGTCCACTGTAGTCGGCCAGTTGCATACAGTGCCATTCGTGACCAACTCGTGTTATTCCGGGAGCCAAATAGCGACTTGTGCCCCGCTCATGGCCATTTTTGCGACCGGGTTCCGTCTTAGCGCAAACGGGCATACCTAAAACAATTTTCAAATCGTTGCGTTATGGTTCACATATATTTCCCCCATGTATTATATATATTTCAGATGCAATTTAAAGCACATCGGGACGTGCGGAATTATACAGTATAATTGAACACATTTTACTTTGTCTTGGGTATAGATGCAAGACATATGCAAAATCAAAAATAATTTTCAGAGGGATTCTTTGACGAAAAACTTGAAATCATACGCGCATTCTGATTAGTTTGTCGTATTTTCGCACACAGCATTCATCGATAGGGGGACGAGTCTTCTTGCAGGTCACGGAAAGAGGCGAGTGGTGACGAATGATACAGTGTATGTATTCTAGGGGACACAAGCACATGGAACAATAATTTCAGTTTCCAGTGGCGTTATCTGTAGCTATCATGTTGGATCGTGTTCATTTTGATTGATCATGATGATGCAGGTGATGTTCATTCTTCAAACCCGTGTTTGCTAAGGTACACACAGTAGATCTAATTTATAATTCAGATTAGAAGAAATTGTATTCATTATATTGATAGGTCTGTAATGGTAGTATAGTCAACTTCGGATATAACGAACCCGTATAAAGAATATAATCTGGTAATCATCTTAACACATTATTTCCTTTATCTATTCTAATCCTCTAGATGGACGTTGTTGTTCTAGTGAATATGAACCATCGAGTATGATGAACGTGATGACCTCTACCTTGTAGTTCATGAAGTCCAAAGTTAACTGTGTGTTCATTTTAGAACATGCAATACTCTTCAATATAGCATATATCCTGCTATACATTAACAGTAACGATCAAGAACTAACGTTTACAATTATCACTTATCATACAGAATCGAGTGCTTTGACTTACCAATATGTTTAGATTTGTATTCATTGCTGTTCGGCCAGTTGACAAGACATGACCTTGCTCTGTAGTGATACTCACTCCTCCTCCTCGTTTCCTGGAAATGTTGACTTGCTCCACCCCTTCCTTTTCCTCACATGGATGAGGGAAACGAGGTGTTGCCTTCTTTATTGTGTGACATCTTGCCCGACGATATGCTCATACTATCAATAACCAAGCTCGGTTACACAGTGTCAATCATGCATATGTACATTTATATGGTATCCACATACTATGCCCGACCCTTACATTTTCCCAAAATTTGCTTAAACAATTATGAAATGTCTGATTGTATATTATCGAAACCAATGCGTTATGGACAAAAGAGACAGTGTTATTATAATAATACATTATACATTCAAACTAATTTCATCGTACGTTAAATGTTCAAACATTTAGGTTGTGACGTGTTTATCATGTAAGCACAAGACATACAAGTAAGGCATGCTATGGTACACCGTTCCTGTCCTGTACTATGCATGCCATTAGCTGCAACAGCAGCCAGAAGATCGCCATCTATGACGCCTACTTCACTAACAATACAGAGTGTGGAGCAGCTATCTCTAGTTGCACAGTGAACCCGGACAGTGTGACAGAACATGGACATCACAGGTTCAACAACACGGAGCTGGTCTCCCTCTACAACCACTGCTCAACAGAGACTCGGTGTGTGTATCGTGCCACACGGCATAGTGCAGCTTTTACATTCTCTGTTGTCAGATATCAGTGTATTGAAAGTAAGTGTTTATTGTTAGTATTGGAGGAATAACTGGACTTGTTGTTACTGTTGTTATCGGGAAAAGATGTACTGTAATTATACGTAAACGTGATCGGAAGGTTGTGGTACCTAAATCCATCTTGTGAAATCATCTAGAAGCTATATTGTCCTCGACAATTTACAAACGACATATGGTATAATTGTTTCCTTTCTTTGCAACAACTTATATTTACTGCTCGTGCACTGAAAAATGGATGTTCCACTCCTTTCGGTAACCACGTGACAAAGCACAGACTAAATGACATATGGAAAGCTCTTCTTCGAGTATATCCCAGTGATATCTGGATAGGTTTGTGAAATCAACATCCCCTGATTACGAGCTTGTCACTGAGTGGAGCAGAGTGCAGATTGGTTGCGATGTCTCTATCTGAGAGTTACCGTCTTTGGCACAGAACGGAGGACATTTTGTAAAGATAGCGTGTCCGGTATCATGCGGTTATCATCAGTTTCAGAATCAAATGAGGATATTGTACATAATTACAACGAAAAGATCATCCACTTGTATGTTATTGATACGCAACTGATACCTAAACAGACATGACATTGGTCAAGTGAACGACAGACCCATTTTTCTCCAGGAATGGAGAGTTAGGAGCATATTCCCCTACTTACATTTTCAGCTGACATTTCGTCACACCATATAGCTGGAATATTGCTGAGTGCAACAGACAGTCACTTGGTATGATGTGGCTGGATGGTGGTTTCCCTGTGGCTTTAATTGTGTTCTGAATGGTATGACTTCTCTTGAAAACTAAGCTTGTGACTACAGTATCAAGAATGTGTAAAACAAGAAAGTGCCTGGCCATAGCTCATGCATGTGTGCAATGTCTCACACAATGTCTCTAAAGAATAGTAAAATAGAGCTTTGAGCACCGACATCCAAGGAACAGACAACTCGCCATATATAGGAGCCTACTGTCGTAACTGCTTTCGGACGTCCTTAGCGACCCTAATACGGTTACTAAATGTATTGCCGTTCCTGGTCCTCGTGGTCAATTAGGCCAAGACATTGCCACTCGCCTTGTCCGCCGCGACTCGGCTCCGTCAAGGCGGATTGGTCTAACAACCCTTACTCCAAGTTGTCTCTATCAGCATTCACACGCGCATAATAAAGAAACGCAACACCAGTTTTATACTTACATAGTTGTACTTACTCTCAGCCCATCTATCAATACAGGACAGGATCAGACCGGCCAGACTCGTCACTAACTGGGGAAACTTAGAACGATCGGGATTCGACTCGATCGATTGCAAACCGCGCTCTCCTCTCCTAATGTTGAAGGTATCATTTTATAGTGTTCGAGCCTGGCCTGTCCTTGTCACATGTCACAATACCTCATTTTGATTCGTTAAAAGTTAGATCTGACCATGAACTCATGTGTGTCGTAATAGGAAAAATACATAAGCCTACGTGCCAGATTGCTCATCTGTCTATTGATTTTGTGACACGTTTCCGGAAGTTCCAAATGAATTATACCTTAAAACTCTCTATTTGTTTCATTAACTAACCTTATAACACTACCAATTAGGTTTGTCTCTGGGCAAAGAAAAGCTGAATGCTGCGATCATTGTCAAGCTGGATTGACCTAAAATGTATTCAGCCTGGGTGTACTGAACGACGCTGTCCTTCATTATCATTAAATTTGTTAATGCCAGTTTTCTTTGTATTCGTTTTCCTTTCTACTGTAGGCGTCCTCATTTCTGCTTAACAATAGAGGGCATGTCTCACAGGTTTAACCATAATTGGTATTTGCTGGCTTCCCTCCAACTCGAATTTCAGCCAGAATGGTCCTTGTTATACTTCAGCTCACGTTAAACAATCAACAAGCTCTTTGTTTCTTGGAAGCCTTTCAAATCCTTTAAATAGTATTGTGTCCAAAGAATAGCATGATGTCAAAACGTAGTTAAGCTGAGGTACAAGTGTTCTTAAGTAAAGTGTTTTGTGGGCATAAGGCATAGGACATAGAGTCATACTAGTCGTATTAGAAAGGTTTTAAAATTTCATCTGACAGTCATGAATTGTTCTTAACTGTGTGAGTCCTCTCTGGGCATGATAACGAAGATGATAAGGATATGGTACCTTCAAGACACTCACGTTTATCTTAATTGTTTTAATGATTGAAACTATGTTGCAGAAGGTGATTTATTGAACATCAGTGGAGGTGTTGCAGAGGGATTGTCTCAAGTCTCACTCACCCACGGAGACCAAAGGATGTCTAATTCTTCAATACAAACTGACAATTATACCTGTAGCTTCAAGTCTAATGTCGCTGCTACAAGCATATCAGTGTATGCTTTTGACGCGCGATTGGAAAGAGGAACTAAAGGGGAATGCTTTTCACAGTTGTCTGTCCTACCTGGGGATGTCATCACAACAAATAATTGTTCATCTGTCTTCCAACCGTTTGAGAGACTCAACGTAACAGCGGAACTCCCGACATTTCTAAACTTCATTGATATTCCCAGATCATCAACCTTAATTTGGCTTCTGTTTAATGGTAAGAATGAGAAGTGCAGTGTTAGTATGTATGCTATTGTGCATAAATGCAGCTCATAGTATCTATATAATTTCAATAAGCGTCTTGTAGGAGGTTACACACAGAATCAGATATTGTATTTACAGAAATGTACATTTATAGCTCCAAAAGTAGAATATGAAATTCTCAGTCGTACTTCAACAGTTCCTATGCAATCACATCAAAAGTCAGTGTGTATTTCGATTGACCATACTTATTTGTCACTGTGACAGTGTTGTTTTACTGTCCAGCTATTATTTCACAATTTACATCTATTAAACAAATACACGACGCTTGTAAAAAAGCCTGACTAACTTTCAACTATGTGCCATAAGAAACTGAAGTAGGCAATTTAGGACATTTCTTTAGTAGTTCATTGCAAGTGTATTAATTTGGTCTGTTCAGGCCGTTTGTATATCAGTGACAGCCACCTGTACGTGATAGGAGTCTACCAGGCAGTCAGCAAGTTTTCTCCCCAAGAAATTCATGACCGCATGTCACAAGTGAATGGGGATACGTACCCTAGCTATTCCACTGTTAAACGTTGGGCAGCTATGTTTAAGGCTGGGGGAACAAGCCTGGATGGTGATCAATGAAGGTTTAATGAAAGAGATATAATAACGTATACTGTCAGACAGATAACAACCATTGCTGAACTTGAGGAAGACACAGGTCAAAGCCATGTCCACATAATTCTCAGGGTTTTTAGAAACTTCATTATATATTTTATTTGTTACACTTGTCACAAGCAAAAGCGAAGTAAACCTTTTTTAGTTGAGTTTGCTTTTCCTTTTACGTGAGCATTAAAACAACCAATCTTCATTCCCAAATACCACAGTTAGCATTTTGTGGATGGTCACGTGGTCGCTCTCTGTTCGGTGACCTCCCACTGTTTGAACTTAGATCGACACTGCAACTTATGCGATATATGGCGCACACAAACTTTCCCTCGTCATGATCACCAACTATACTGTATATATATGATACTGACCAACTCGAATTGTTTGGGATGATAGGACGCTACATTTTGCAAGCCATCAGTCTGACGACATATTGTTCGGCTTCGGTCCTGAAGTTAGAGTTGGCTTTTCTGAATGAACAATGATTATTTCTTCTCGGGTACTATTTGGAAAATAATCTTGAACATTATAAGAACACATTAATTAAACACTTACCGTTATATTCGAGGAAAACAGTACTCCAATGGCCGAGCTTGTGCCGCGACATCTGCGGGCGAAACACAGCGCCCTCTTGGGAATGCTTTCAATTAAGAGTTGTTTCCCTTGAATATAATTTCCGAAATGTTACCCAACGGTGTAACACCGTTAGGCCAACGTTAAAAAATCCGACCGTGTCAGTTGGGCCAACGCCTGAATGCTAACAGGGACGTGTGTGTCATATTGCAGCATCCAACTCTTTGGATGTGAAGTGTGAACAAGCAGCAAGCGCAGGTAGGCACATGTAAAATTCAGAATTTGATTGTACTTATTGTATGTGTACATAATGTGTAATGTGCTAATGTCAGGTTCAACATTTGTGTCTGAATATCCAAAGTGTGTTTGTGATCAAACAGGTACAAGTACAGGAACAAGAGACAATCATGTTTCCCAAACAAAAGACAGCGGTCGTGTGTCAACAAGTGATACATGTGTTTGGATGAGGCAATTAATGGTTTCATTTGGGTAGTTCATTGCAGTTCTTAAGATCATAAAATATAACTACAATAAACTTAAAGCAAATAGCAGCCTCGCATTGAAACCATAAGGCTACACACGCCTGTTTTAGTATGACTAAAATCGGATGCACCATACATCTTCAGCCCAGTCTCTTGAAATGATAAATTCCGCAATGGCTAATTGACAATTAGTATTCTATTATCAAGAACTTCCTCGAAAGGTAAACTTACACCTGTTACCTGTCGGCTTTGGTATTCCCTAGGGCTTGTAATTGATATTTATTTGTTTTTCAAAACCGATACATTCTATCTGAAAGAGCAGCATTTATGTGCAGATTGTGTTGCATTTCAAATACTCGCTCCTCCATGGTATGTCTCACCATGTAATGTAGAGCTTGTAGTATCATATTATGAATGCACCCTTCAGAAGTAATGGGTAAAACATGCAAAGCATAGCAAGGCTGAATTAAACATATTAGGTTCCTTTTCATTAATGGGTGACTCATATGTGTATATCCGTAGAGTTGAAAAGTCATGAAAAATCGTAAATATGTTTCTCCCAATCTATGGAAAACGTTTGAATTCAAACGAATGTTATAGGTTTCTTCTGAATTACATTTACCAAAATGCTTTTCGTTCTCTTGTCACGCAGTACATTTTGTGCGTAAAGGACAGGAAATATCTATAACCCCAAGTTGACAGCGTTTATTAAAGTTCTTGCTACTGTGAAGTTTTAAAATTATACAAAAACCTGACCCAGAGTCCATTTCGATCTCATCATATCGTCGAGGAAAGTTTGCTGGCGATTGTGTTCCAGACAGGTTCCTCGCCAGATTGGAAATGTTTACAATTTCACCATGTACATATTCTGAATCAGGGGATATTCCACTGGGACCATTGTTACCATTCCCACGCATAGCTTTAATCATTGTCAATGAGATATGACAACATGTGTTTGAGATTGTATGAATAGTGTATTATATACATTGCATAACATAGTTCCTAATTTAAGAGTCCATATCCAAGATAATATACTTCTTGGTTCGTTTTATCGTTCGCTTATACTCATTTTAGATCATGAATAACACATGCACGTTTATCCACTTTCTAACAGGGAGATTTACCACCGAGTCAACTAATAGCAGATCTCCCATGTCCACCTCCCGACAAGTCCCAGGTATGCATTATTCATTGTAGAATTTCTTATGTAATTGTTCAAAAGACAAATAAGTTCCTTCCTCCACAGGAATCTCGTCATAAACTCCGGTTTGAATGCTTCACTGTCGCTTACCATGTTGTTAAATCCGTATGGTACATCTAAGTTGTTATGGTGATACAATAGCATATACAGCATGAATCATTATCAATGCGATGTGACAAAATGAGTCTTAAATAGTATGAATTTGTGATTAACTATTTGCTATGAGTTTTCCAAATTTACGATAATATGTCGAAATCTATATATTTGTGTGTTGATTTTACTGTTTGAATAGAAGAAAACGTTTGTCAACTTTTTTGACAGGGGATTTCACCACTGCGCCAGATAAGGACAGATATCCGATATCCATCTCCTCACAATTCCCAGGTATGGATTATTCATTTCATTATTCACCATTTCATGTACAATTGTTCAAAATAGTACAAACGGTTACCTTCTGGTGTTAATGGGTGGCAATAATGGAGCTTACTAACACATATTAAGATATGCACATTCAGTATTTTTCACAACGTTTGGACAAGTTTTGTTGGTATTTGTACTTGTTAAGCAGAAATATGTAACTGCTGGTCGTTTGCTTGCATTCATTAATAATCAAGTATTGTCCATGGTTAATGGAAGTTTGTCAAATGTACTTTTTTGTTCTCAAATGTTAGTTTAATTGAATATCAATTAAGAATTTTTTAGTTCTTGTTTGAGTACACACTGGTTATTTCTGTTCCAGGTGGTGCGTTTGTGGGAGGCGTGGCTGTCGGAGTGGTTATCGTCATCCTGGTCTGTCTTGCAGTGTACGTCGTCGTTGTCAGGTATATTTAAAAGCACATTCACTATCTACCTTTTCGGGCTCATTTGGTGAAGGAGTATACTTTGAAAAGACAGTAATAACGTCCATCTCAGTTGTGATATGAGTGAGAGAGTGTGTGACTTTACTATTTAGAAATCCTTCCTGCCACAGTAGAGGACACCATGCATGGGATTTACCTATTTATTCATGTGGGGAATCGCAATGGGAAACTGACGTCCTTTTGTGATTGTCTGAAAGATTGATTCAAATGTCAGATCCCGTGTCCTTGCAGACGCCGGTATGATCTTACCCAGAAGAAACAAGGAGACACCCCAGCTTCTATTGAACACCCCAACTACTCCGGTATGTCAGCTGGGGGTGATGTCAACAACTATGATATTATTGAACAGACTTCCGGGTTTCAAGGGGAAACTGCACATGATGTGGCGGCTACTCCAGATTACCAGAACCTTTGATTTAAAACTTGTGTACCTATTTTATCAGAGGTAAATTTAACACAGACATGATCAAATTATATGATAACCATGTCATATCATAATTATCCGTGTTATTTTGAAAGTAGTATCTGTCCCAGGCGTGATACCGAGAGAAACGTAGTTCTGTGCGTCCTTTCTATTTCACACACACACACACACACACACACACACACACACACACACACACACACACACACACACACACACACACACACACACACAACCTGCAGGAGGTTTGTTTTTCTTTTAACTTTTACCTTTAACGCATTGACGCGCCTTTGACTACTAAGCCCACCCTTTTTGCAACTACTTGCTTAAAACATCCCTGCGGTCACAATTTATACGTGTACTCTATATATGGTGTAGGCTTTTCGCATTTCCTACAATTCGTCTTTTTTCCATTTATTTTTCTGAACAGTTTGTATCCTATTAATGCTTGAAATAGATACCGACATTACGCTTCAGCATTACACCTTTGTCAAGGACGATTATCTGTAACATGACCTACTCGTAACGTTCGTCATACACATGTTTGCAAATCACACGTCTCTCACATACGTTATCAGTGAAGCAGGAAGGGAAATGGTAATTGTGATTCACAGTTACAGCCATGTACACGTGACAATAACACTGACACAGTTAGTTACAACATATGAGGAAATTAGAAACATTGGCTTGTCAGATATGTTTGTAGTTGTACAGTGTACATAGTGTAAAACGAACTCCGATATCTCAGCCGGAAAAATGGTAATGCGGTAGTTCAACTGAATTGTACAAGCAACCAAGGAATAAATATGATTATAACACTAGTTTGTTATATATGTTGTGGTAGGATATTTAATAATAGTTCATCATCTACGGTCATACTATTGCCATGTTTTCTGTTGCATTTTTTGTTAGTTGATTTCAACCAATTTTATGATGTATGACAATCACAAAATGTGGTACATAGAAATATTTAATATATAATTATCTAAGTTTGCCAATGGGTCTCTAATAAATAACTTTAGGGCATTGTGTCACATTTAGTTGCATATGATGACATGCATCAACCATGACAGCGAGCCTGACCACCCGATCACGTTAGTCGTATCCAAGTGAAGCAGAGTAGCCTTTTACGTCAAGCATGGGTTGCTGCATGAAGATCAATTCTAACCCGGATCTTCACGGGTTATTTGATATCAGTTACGGGATTAATCGATTGGTATCGCTGTTAAATTGCAATTAAAACGATAGTTTCTTCACATACATAGTATATTAGTATTCTTTTTAATGTCAGTTACTAATATGCTGTGTGTTTGAAGATAATATCGTTTTAATTGCAACTTAACACCGATATCAATGGATTCACGGGTACAAGAGTAAAATGGATGTCTCACTGTGTAATTCTGACGTCACTGTAAAATTAACAATTAACCATAGGAAGTAGTTCTGTTAGCTATTTTGCAAAGTTATATCCTGCCGGAAGGCACGAGCTTTTTGTCATGCCTTATCATATAATAAATTAACATTTCTGTATCTAGTTGTTGGGTTATTATCATTTTCGCATTATACTAAAGTTTACCTAGGCTACTTTTTCTATAGCGTTATGAATCTACAGTAGACGCTATGATCCTAAAGATTTTCGTTCATAGAGGTTTTAATTCAACAATTTCTCAATATATACGTGTTTGATGGTGTTCAAATAAGGTGATAAACAGAATACACAGTTATGGCAATTAAGCAAGCACTATTATACTAGGGCGGTCGGGTTGCCTAGTTGTTAAAGCGTTCGCTCGTCAAGCCGAAGAACCGGGTTCGATTCCCGACATGAGTACAATGTGTGAAGCCCATTTCTGGTGTCCCCCACCGTGGAATATTGCTAAAAGCGGCGTAAAACCATTACTCTGTCACCTAAGTCATACTTATGTCGCCATCACGTTACCAACACTCATGGCAGATTTGTCACGATCTGTGCAAAGACCCCATACAACTGACATATCACAAAACAATTCCCATAACCTATCTTAATCATTTAATCCTTTCATAAATAAGACATATAATATTGTAAATCAAATATTTAGTTTATACCATTTGTGTTACCTCACAGACACAATAAATGAATAAATATTGCGAGTCAATAATTCAAAAGCATAAAGTAACTTGAAGAGCAAATTAACTTGATTAATTGAATTGATACTTGAGTGTTTTTGTGTTGCTACACATGAGCAACAAACGTCTGAAATAGAAATGAAGACAAGACTATCAGCTTAATACCAATGGAACTGACCTAGCATACTTTCAATCTGAGTAAAGATAGCTGGGCTTTTGTGCAGGTTTGCAGCGCGAAACCTTGTTTATACATGTGATCAATCCTTTGATAATTAATGGCCACCAAAACCAATGCATGTTAGCAGGTTCATGATGGATGTACTATCACATTATAACAACAAACACCGCGTTACTTCCCTTTAACTTTAACCTGAGGCAGGGCCGAGGTAGAATGGAAAGCTGACGCGTTCATCGTTCATTGTGTTGTGTTATTATTGCATTGCACGCACAACACAGCTCTGTGTATAACAGAGTATTGCCCCTCAGTGCGTGATAGAATAAGCTCCTGATTACTGTTTATTTATCCTGCATGTTGCAGGATGAGCAAACGCTGGTGGATCACTCGACAAACATTAATGTATTTATGGTATCAGCATTTACGACTACAGTGTTGATTTTTTCAGATAACCACTAGATGGATGTATTCATAAATATGCCAAATAAAGCTTCATAAGAACAACACGTGGAATGTCTTTCAGAGTGGGTCAAGTCAGTGCGTGATGTTGTCATCACGTGTGGTAGAATACACAAACTGATAAAGAGGAAATAGAAATGGAAAGAAACTAATTCTGTCCCGATCAGCTGTCATTCAAAGTCTGGCTGTCTTACATGAAAGGTGTGTAGCTATTCCCACTGACAAGGCCTAAAATAACATAACCATTATATATAAGCATCACAACATTAAATATTCGATCAAGAACTTTGTATGAGTAATATACATATAAAATGCCACATAAAAGGCCAGTACATGTATGTCAACTGAGAAAGAAAGCCACCCAAACCATTCCCTTGTGTACAGGATTTCAAAGCTATATAGAAATACAAAGTGGGATATATTCCTGGGTCCAGTAAATGTACCACCAAATCCATGTCTCAATTGTTAACCATGATCCTCAATGCAACAAAGGAAGGACTGTCTTTATATTCACAGAAAGTATTGAAAACAAGTGGAATTAATACCATGTGGATTCCCAAAACTCTCTTTACAATCTCAGAAAAGAACCAGGTTGAAATCTGTCAAAACATTTGATTTTTCAAGTTTTAACACCATTATCCCAAATGACAAACCAAAAGGAAAACTTTATTCCTAGATCCATGGGGCTTTTGTTACAATGACCTTGTATATAGTTACATATCTATCTTAAAGTCAATTTGCCAAAATGAAAACTTCCTTACTGATAAAAAACTATGTTAATTATTGTGGTAAGACATTAAGGTAAGAAGTAGGCATACCCCCATGGGCACCAATTTCGCTCCTCTCTTTGCTGATCTGTAAAATTGTGCATATGAATCTTAATTTCTGCTCCGATTGGCAACGTCAAAACAAGGTAATTTTGGTAAGAAGTTTAACTAAAGCTTCAGATATATCTATGTTCTGACATCGTTCAATAACCATCAAATAGCCAGTCCCCTTCCACTGGTTACCCACCTGGACTAGGAATAAAGGAGACCAGTGAGACCGCTTCATCTGTTTCATACATGTTATTAAACCTATGCATAGGGTTTCAGAGTGAAACAACACTCTTCACAAGACTGTATGACAAGGGGGATGACTTCAACTTTTCCATAGTCAACTTTTACTTCATGCAGAGTAACATTCCTTCAGCCTCAGCCCTTGGTGTCTACATTTCACAACTTTGAGGTAAAACGCTCTTTCTACCCATATTTCAAGGCGTGAGTGAGTGAGTTTGGTTTAACGTCGCTTTTAACAATTTATCAGTTATATCACGTCGTGTCAGCTTATTGTGGGAGGAAAGCCCGAATGATGCAGGTCTCAGACGTTTACCACTTCGGTGAAACCCACGAGCACGGGTATGGTGCTGATCATGACAAACCTAGAAAAATAATCGGGACGAACCGGGATTCGAACCCACAATCATAGGTTTCTGGAGTGCCCAAGGGACGCAACTCTGCACAGCGCATCGCGGCGCCTTAGACGACTGGGCCACCCCTGAGACCACCCCCACCCCAGATTTTAAAGAGCATCATACAACCCTTGCTCAAAAGTTATTTGATCAAGGTTACATTATTCAAGAGCTCAGTAAAGCTTCTACACTGACATCACAAATTACTTTTTGTTATACACCAAAGCTTATTGAATCAAGTACTCTTTGAAACATTATAAAAACACTACTTTATGTGTTACACTTGTCACACACAACATAGTGTTAATACGTTGAAAACAGGGATAGTATATATAGTCTATATATGAGAACTCAATTGCGATGAATTGAAGGACTAAATACCTTAACAATGGCTGTACATAAAGTATCATTGACTCATGATCATAGGAATAGACGCGGAGGCTATAATTGAGGAATGTATGTACAACCAATGTGTATCAACCTATCCCTCACTCTCTATTAAATTTGTATGTCTTTACAAGATGAAATGTGATTGTTGCACATGTAACATGTAATTTTATTGACGTCAGCATCACAACAACGCATACAATATTTTCGTATCAAGAAAACTATGTGAAGATTTTGCATTTCGAAGTATATTGTTGAAATATTGTTGAAACGGCTTAAATCCAAACTTATTCTGTCACGACAATTTGTGCAATGATATTTAGATGCCGCATTTAGCAGTATTCAGCTATTTATAAGTAATCGAGTCTTCACCAGACAATCTATTGACTGATATTGTGAGCAACCTTCCATGTCTTCGGCACTATGACATGCGGCCAAACATATCTCCGACCCTGACTACGTACTGAAGACTGACAATACATATTGTTTGACCAGTAATACCCCACAGTAATTACCATGACAGAGGCAATCTGAAGGCACAACACATTTCGAGTGATCATGATTATGGTACTGCCGATGGTAGATGCCTCTTCCAGACACCCATTCCAACGGTGAACCAACTGGGAGAAACAATACAAGCGACTCAGCAGCATCTGTTACTGAATGCGATTATGATCACATTGAGGACAAACCATCCCCACTGACCAGTGGCTGTGATACAACAGCCTCGGTTACTCAGCCCCGGCACACAGGAGAACGTGTTGGAGAAGACGATTATGGTTACAATGTTTTTCAAAAGACGACAAGGGAATCATTCCAGAATGACAACGGCACTGCTGCTTCTGCGACAAAGGCAGTACCACATCTGAGTAGAATCGACCAGAACACTGACGAAAACAAACTACGATCGCTTCTCCAGGGGAACCACAGGCTCTGACACTCTTGGTTCACCTTATACCACTGCAGGAAATATGAGAGGTTGTTCTGGTGACTATACCTTTGCTAGACCAATGAAATAGACATTGCCATCAAAGACAAATCTTTATGTTTGAAGCCTTGTGGTATCAGATCAAAGTTATGCTATCAACAAGCGTAGATATAAATGATTGACAATAAATCTTCAAAAGAAGTTTCTCAAATGACACAAATTATATTTATATGCTATGTTTCAGAAATGGGCATGAATTACAGTAATGTGCTACAACTGCCTACACAGCGGTAACGGGGCTCTTGAAATGTATATATCATGAATACATGTACGATGATTCCAATTGAACTACTGTGAGCGTATGTAACAATCTAAATACTAGGCCAGGACACTGCGCATGTGCATCACAACTCACTTACCACCATGTTTTGTCAGTAAGTAACCAATGTGTGTTTAGTAAACGATTATGTTATATTTATTTACGATTTATATAGTAATATATTGTTCAGTGAATACAACTTTTCAGACAGGGGTTAATCTTTACATTGTCAAATTCACATGATAAGTGACCTGCCCCATCGTATATTCCTTGGGAGAATATTTTGCGACTCCAGTGAGGATCGGGTGGCTCTGTGAAACGGATGATTATTTATCCCGACAGTTTGGGACGTTATTCATGCCATACTGGTTAGCTTGACCCAGACATTATCAACATACCGCCGAGATATGGCTTGAATATTGCTGACTGTTGGAATATATGTTTAAAAAAAGTTAAATAATATATTGTGTTTTGTCTTGGATATGTGTGATGTGTAATCATAACCACATATAAGCACTACATTCAAATGCGAAATTGAAAAGAACTAAAGGAATTGATCGATTATCCTCATAATTAAAGAAAATATTATCCAAAGTAAGTATAATACAAGTCTACATTAGGAATGAAAGAATCGAACTTTAAAAACAAATGAATGTGTCTGCAAAATTACCGTGAACATTCTTTTGCATAGGTAACATAACTTTGGTCACTCATAAAAGTAAAATGCATGACTAAAGAAAAGCTCTAAACACAGCGTTGACAATATTGCTTCAGTTTCGGAATTCTCAAAGGGACAGTGCCGTCAGTGAATGAGTGAGTGGGTTTAACGTTGCTATGAACAGTATTTCAGTTATATCACAGCGTTTCAGCGTCACGTGTCTGACGTGATGCACACCTTATATAGATATGTACTGGTGTCAAGTTCAACATTTAAGATCCTGTTCCTGTCTGTAATGGCTGGCTCATAGTGTATAAGGAAGTCACAAACACGGCTTGACACACACATGATAACCTCTATGTAGTCCTTTGTACATGTATTCAAGTGCAGCCAACAGCTGTTATTTTACTGAAGTACTCTGTTATCAAGCTTCTATAACTTTTGAGGAAGGTATCTGCATTATAAACACCATACATGTACACATGTAGTTTGGCAGTAAATGCGTAACAGTTAGAAAAGGGCAGAGACAGAGAGTGTGTCCCAGTACCAGGAATAATATTCTGAATCAAGTTGGCCCTTTGTCCGAGTTATCAGTGAAGGAAGGTATAGTATATTACAACACTACATGTACGTCATAACCTGCCAGGAAAACTTTTATCAGCCACACGCAACATTGTTACGTTCCAAACGTGGTTGTCAAAGGATATAAATGAACAAAGCACGGCGGTATCCAGGCTGTTTGATATGTTCATACAGTGAATTATGATATGATATATCTACTACAATACTATTGCAATACAATTAGAAACTGTGAAACTGGGCAAATAGTTCCTTCACCCAAGCATTGTTATTTATGCATTCATCCGGATGTTGAGGTTTGTGTGGATTGGGGTGACTATACATTACCACAGAGAAAAGCTCAATGGTGTAGTGGAGTGAGCGTCTTCTGGAGAGTGGAAGGTCAGTGCTTCGATCCACTACCGACAGTGGTAGGTGTCAGACCATTTTTCCTCACTCGCCACTTATACAATACGGATTTCCAGCCATCCTCCACATATCGGCATGTGTTACTGGTTACGTAAACGTGATTTACGATCCTTTTAGCTGAATACGTATACACTACATGAAAATAATCATGTTTGTCTGTAACCAAACGAACAGTTAGTCTGTACTTAGAAAAGATTAGATTTGTTAATTATCTGAAGTCTAATTTTTTATATCGACACAGTTGACGGTTTATTGTAATATGGACATCAGACATGCATTTCTATCGGGATACGAACACCAGTTGTGTATGATGAAGTGACACATACTTTTATTTCACATTTGAGTGCTAACCTGTCTCATCCACACTCTGCAGTCGCCTATTTGTTACTACGTTTGTTAACATAATACAGTTCAATATCGTTAAATATAATTCTGTAGACCTAATATGGTAGCCTACGTGGCAATATATGGAGATCGAAAACCGAACGAATAGGGTTGCTATCAATTCCAATTTATTTTTCATTGGTGCACATTGGCTACACCTATCTCACCTAAATAATCAACAAACAATGACCAACTCACTGACAATATATGGTGATATTTAACCTTTGACCATCGACTAGCTTATCATCACCAATATGACAATACCGCAAACACCCCGTTATAGCGCGCGACGAGAGACTCGTTTTACTTTTGCTCGTTTTCATTAGAAGGGAGTCGGACATAGATCTAGTTATCGGAAAATGATGAATTGATTCTTTTTTGGAATAAAATAAAAATGCACCATGATAAGAGCCTTGCTAAAATAAAATGTATAGACAGCACCAACAACCTGATGGTCCACATTTAGGCTACTTCAGTCAGTGCTAATTAGGCCTTTTCGGAAACAACAAGTGTGTGTTTCTATCTCTTCCCGAAAATACAATTTTTCATAACATCATTGAGCGCATTAAGACTAAGGCTATAACTAGTAGCCTACAGAGAGTCGATCTGAAAATACTTCCATTGTTTTGATTCCCTCTCTTCGCTGTATAAGAGAAATCTACTAAACCTTTCCCATGGCCTGAATGAGCCACATTGTTTCACAAAAATCAAAGACCGAAGATTATTATAAGTAAACTTTGAATAGTAATGATTTCCGAAATAACACGGAAGAAATGGCGATAATTGTCAGTGGTCAGTAGGCGTTGCATAAGTTAGGCCTATTTACAGACCTAAACGTTTACGATCGAAACCCGAACATAATATGACGCCATTGACGGCCACAAAACGCCGCCAGACTGAATTCTGGTCAAACATATATACTGCTTGCCCTTGGTAATTACCCTTGGTATCCATAAAATAATTATATGGAAAAAAGTCTTGGGCCTCCTTCACCTCTATACACATCCTGTTCTGTGTATTAAATATTAATATCAACACTGACGCTCAGTGATAGTTACCGGCAAACTGCATTCTAACCCCGCCACTTCTGAATAATACGATACATTTAAATCATTTGACGATCTGCATGTACAGAAACATATCAACAAGCGGAGGCTGCTTCTGACAAATTTACTTACCTCATCCGAATTCACAGATCATCTGTCCAGTTCCAGTTGCTGCACAATCTCTTGGTTGTAGACTTCGAATTCTAATATATGTCTAGAGTGAGCTTGAACTAAGATGGCTGGTGACAACAAATCTTCCGCGACAATTTGACGTCATTCTGACGTCACTTCACGAGGCAACAGGCTAAACTTTTCAGCAGTCGCTCTCACGCCGCTAAAAATGGGCGCAATCGTTTTTAACTGTAATATTGCTGGTGACAACATTTAGTAGACAGATAACTTCGTTATAGATATATATATATGTTTAATAAAAAATAAAACTAATTGATGGTAGATCTACAAGTGGTTTCCTAAACATCATTTACAAAAAAGTGTTGTAATGTCCAAAGCACAACGTTATCACAACGTTAATTTGCAACGTTGTTTTAATATTAAGAGATGAGAATTTAAATGCCGAATATATAGAAAGGTAATGCATTAATGCCTTGGTATTCTGACAAATTCATGTTGATTTTGATAAAGCAGTTCTATTCCTTTATGACTATCGAGAAGCAAACTCTATAACGTTTCACCGACGTTTCAGAAACGTAGCTACAAAACGTTGTGTGATGTACAATGCACAACGTTTTCACAACGTGATTGTGCAACGTTGTTATAACGTTGTGAAATAACGTTGCACGTTGACATTATAACAACGTTGTGACAACGTAATATCAAGACGTTACCAATCCACAACCTTTCCACAACGTTGTGACAACGTCGTGTGTTAGCTGGGTATACATTACCACAGAGAAAAGCTCAATGGTGTAGTGGAGTTAGTGTCTTTCGGAGAGTGGAAGGTCAGTGTTTCGATCCACTACCGACAGTGGTAGGTGTCAGACCATTTTTCCTCACTCGCCACTTATACAATACGGATTTCCAGCCATCCTCCACATATCGGCATGTGTTACTGGTTACGTATACGTGATTTACGATCCTTTTAGCTGAATACGTATACACCACATGAAAATAATCATGTTTGTCTGTAACCAAACGAACAGTTAGTCTGTACTTAGAAAAGATTAGATTTGTTAATTATCTGAAGTCTAATTTTTTATATCGACACAGTTGACGGTTTATTGTAATATGGACATCACACATGCATTTCTATCGGGATACGAACACCAGCTGTGTATGATGAAGTGACACATACTTTTATTTCACATTTGAGTGCTCACCTGTCTCATCCACACTCTGCAGTCGCGAGTGACTTTGGTTTAACGTTTGGTTTAACGCAGGTATACGAGGGCGTGTCAGCTTCGTGAGGGAGGGAGTGTAACACGAACTGATCAGGAAGGACTTTGACATTTACCCCTTTGATGAAACCAACGAGCCCGAGTATGGTGCTGTCAAACATAGAAACACTTTCAGGGCGAATCATCGACTCAAACCCAGGATCATTGTTAACTTATATGATACACCTAAAGGACACAACAGTGATCATCAACAGGGCCCCCGGGGCAACTTTCCTAACAGATATCCATGGCCATATATATATTAACAAAGTGTCTGTGCAGACAACAACGTCACCTGCAGTTCATGAATGATAAAGAATACAGAAAGCAAGTTTGACATTTATTATGTGTTTATGTATGGTGACTGTTATCATACATGTATGTGGTTTTGCAGGGTATGTTTGTAATGTCCCTGGTATGATCATCCAACACGACAAGTGATAGTCTAGTCTTAAAGGTGTCTTATGTAAACAGGTGTTATCTTGATACTGATATTGCATTACCTGCACAACTGACATCAAATTTCGAATCGCGTGACAGCCGTGTTATTAATGTAGTTAGTAAAGCAGTGACATTCCCAACAGTGTTGTCTTGTACCTATGAAATAATAAAGAATCAAGCCTCGGACTGCTGTGTAATGTCGTCGCACGGAATGATCAGTCAGGTGACAATGTCACACAAGGTATGACATTTAGACGAACGCCCGTTTGTATTTCCTTATTGACTTGCATGCACTTTAGACAGGTAAGAGCTCAATTGCTTGCGGCTAAGACTAATACTTCACAGTTTGTACGGTCATGTTGTGGAACGTGGCCCTACGTACATCACAGAGGTGACAAATCAGGCGAAATTTAAAAGAAACAACATGGGGTGCGGAGAGTAGGTGGATCGTTGACCGTCACATGTGCTGTGGCCTTAGGCAGATGACTTGTTTGAAATATACATGTACCAGTTCACCCAGCAGCGAACTGGTACCTGGTGGGATGTGTGAGTTGTATGACACGCTCCCCTGGCTGGTGAGAATGAAATTATTCATGGGCACACCGGAGTAAAAATGGTGCCCTTTGATCATGATATGCAAGTCCTGGTACTCTTAAATGGCAGACAACAAATTGGTAGTTACAAAACCTAAGGCACCAGGAACAATGGGGAGTCGGACAACTTGGTACTTGCGGTGCAAGCGTGACATTTCGAAAGCGAGGTCCGCATATTTGCCATGTTTTTCCTGAATTTTGTCAATCACATTAGCGTCAAAAGGGACAGAAAACTCAATGACATTTATGATTTCATTGGATTTATCAAAAAGGACAAGATCGGGTTTGTTGACCTAGATACGTCTGAAGCTGTAAACGGGCCTATTCCAAAGAATTATATATTTATCATTTTCCACGAAACCCTCTATATATGTTCTGGGTCGTACCATGGATGGGCCTCTGTGTCAAAACAACAAGCATGGCGAAACGGTAATACAATAATCGAGCCACACCATCATGTCGCTTAAGATACTGTGTTTGTACCAATGCTGGGTATCCAATGACAATGTGTTGGACAGCCTCATTAAATGCATTGCATAATCTACATTTCACATTTCATATTTTAATACAAAATCACACATTGGCGGTTCGATTTGGAAGGGACTGGTCCTGAGCAGAAAACAGAAAGCCGTCTGTTTCACTTTTCAGGCCAGCTGATTTCATCCAAGAAGAGGACCCTGTAGGGTTGCTGATCGCCTCAACACACTGCACACATAAACTCGATGAAGCGGTCGTCTTGGCCGGTTTGATGTGGCACTTCGCTTGGTTGACACTCAGTTTTGTACCGCCCATCAGCACAGAACCATCAACAGACTCAGCATTGACTTTGAGATTATGTCCCACATCCTTGGCCCGTTTACGAAAACTGTGGAATGACTTGTTTGTATTAGTATTATTATTCACAAGTCCGCGTATCTGTGATAATTGTTTGTTTCAATTTGCATAGAAAACAATATATCTCGTAAAGGATGAGGCTGACTGTGTGCAGTGTAGATTAAGGATTGCCAAATACACCGCCCGTCCGATCGTCAAATACAGCGCTTGGTGTATAATCAATATTACAATCATGACCATGTTGAACTGAGCGATACCAGTCAGTGGCCGACAGAAAACTTAATATATATTCATGCGCCTTGTGTTCGTTTAACTCCAAAATTCAGATTTCATTTTTATATATGAAACAATTTTAAACGTCCTTTAGTTGGTCGGAGTTCAACGCTCATCAACATATGTTTTGAAATAAACATGCCGTCTTGCTTCGAGGGGAAGAAGTAAATATAATGAATTTACAAAGAAACAAATGCGGGGGATTAAACATACATAACATTGCGTTTGGTAGCGTAAAATCGAAGCGCAATGTTCAGATGTAAGTCCATATAATTATATTCCACTAATAGCTGCAGGGTGGCCACCCCGAGACACTTTACAAGGCGGAACCTCTTCGTGAAGGTCATTTTTATTCATTTCAGTTACTGTCATATCGTGGTTACAAAAATAAAGTTTACCACAATGAGTTCCTTAACTTAGGGCTTTTCATAGTTTAGTGTGACTTAATCTCACGCCTTGATAACACGTCTCGTGGGGAAGGACTAATATCATCGACTTCCTCCCACCCCAGAATATCTCTCACCCCAGACTATCTCTCACCATAGACTATCTCTCACCCAGAATATCTCTCACCTCAGACCATCTCTCATCCCGGACTAACTCTTACTCAGACTATCTCTCACCCGAGACTGTCTCTCACCCAGACTATTTCTCACCCCAGACTCACCCCCTCATGATAATTTAACATGTTGGTTGCATTCATATTGTGTTGAGACCCACCTGTACGACATGACCGTCACAAATATGCAGGCGGGGTTTAACAAGGAAGTAAGTTATTTTTTCTAATACAAACTCTTCCCATTTTGTGTCTTTTAAGATGCGCTGATCATGACTCGGTGAACTGTCAACATTATGACGAAGTCTATGATCGTTTGGAAATGTTTCATCGTTTTTGGCTGCATTCTTCAACCCGTTTATACAGGTAAGACAGACATTTACAATAAAAATGCATATAGAGATCGGCAGCTGAAATAAGTACAGCTTTTCATATATACATACATAAAATATATGAGGTGTATGCATTTTTGTCACATGTAAACCATATATGAGTGTACTCACATACGGCGGCAATATTCATTGCAAACATCTATTTCAAAACGTTACCGGAAACCCGGTAATAGTTCTTAACTGATGGTGTTCTAAATGACGGGTTGTGGACTTTCCTGAACATTATATTCAACATAGTGATGTAATGTAAATGTACTCCGTTTGCATGGACGGTATTGTTCGAGTGAATAACAAACATCGGCTAGGCGAACTGGAACTGACGGCTACCTTGTTGTCAAAAGTAAACTGTGTTGTTTCTTGAAGTAAGAAAAACCAAACTAAACTACTGAGCCATGAATATAACCTGTAATAACAGATTCTAAAATGTGTAACTGAGACAAGAATGTGAGTGAGTGCGTATGGTTTTACGCCACTTTAAGCAATATTCAAGCAATATCACGGCGGGGGACACCAGAAATGGGCTTCACACATTGTACCCATGTCGGGAATCGAACCCGGGTCTTCGGCGTGACGAGCGAACGCTTTAACCACTAGGCTACCCGACCGCCCCGAGACAAGAATGTAAATATGTTTCACTATAGAAAATATTCTGCTAAAACATAACAGTAAGTCCAAGAATTTAAGTTTAAAATTACCTCTAATTATACAAAAAAGACTTGTAACTTTCCGATACTGTAGATTTATATTTTAGCGATTCTTAATGCTGTTTGGGCAGTCGAGGCGCCGTGACGTAACCAATCTCTGTAGTAATTACTCTTAGGTACTTGGTATTGTGTGCTCCATCCACTTCTTATCCGTTATGTGGATGAGGAGGGGGTCATCATTCGTGACCTAGGTTATTGTGAGACATCTTGACCCGACGGTATAAATCGCTGTAAATGATATCAGCCACTAGACTCGACGTACAGGCCGTTATGAAATAGTTTTAATATTGCGAAGCAAAACTACATTCACAATCGCAAACATTACATTACATTTTACATCAAGAGATCAATCGCCGAGTATGTGTCCGTATCGTAAAAGGAGTATGTAAGGATTGAACATTGTATTTGGCGAGCATAGTTTGCATTTATTTCCTAATATACACTCTTTAAAAAAAGAAATCCACAGGCTAACTTTTAGATCTTTTACTGTTTTCAATTAAATATGCACATTTCAATTATATGATTGAAACAAGGATGAAACTTAGCATGGTGATAGTCACGTGTTAAGTAGAAATAATTGGTAATATTGATTGTCCTGTCGCAAGACACTTACGTCCATGAGGGGGGCATTCAAATCAGTACCTGATGTGACTGACCACCGCGTGCCGTTATCTCTGCTCTACACATCCTTGGCACAGGCTGAATAAGTCTACGGATTCTGTCCTCTGGAATTCTCCTCCAATCTTCCCGCAACGCGTTGGCCAGTTGTGCAAGTGTCTGTGGTGTATGTTGTGGTGTACTTCATCCCACAGATACTCTATCGGGTTCAGGTCCCGAGATCTGGAAAGCTATGGCAAGACATTGACGTTTGAATTATGTTGAAAGTCAACAGTGACACGAGTCGTGTATGGTGTAAAATTGTCATGTTGAAACTATCCCCTCTGGTAGTTAACCGGATGAATGTGACGTTGAACAATTTGGTCGATGTACCGATTTACTGTCAGATTCCCGTGAACCAACAACTGGTCAGATCTCCGTATGTAGGATATGGCTCCCTCAACCAACACACTTCCGACACCGAATCGGTCAACCTGTCGACCGCTGTTTGGTGCAAAACTTCCATTTCGAAGTCAGTAGACACGCTGTCTTCCATCTCCGCGTTGAAGAAGAAATCGTGATTCATCACTGAACCAGACTCGCCGCCAGTTTCATGTCTTTACATTTATATTGCTCCGCCCCTTACGTTGTCGTCGATGCAAACGTTTCATGAATAAACAAAATTAACATTATCACTATCTACAAAGCGTTTGTTTTTTTAAGAGAGTATGATACCGAAGCACATGATGGTAATAATCTCTGTATAACATGATGCTATTTATAAAATAATTACTGGACGGTTAAGAAGTAATTTCATTCAATCAAGTAGTTTATGAAAGTACGTATGAATACAATTTGTGAGTGAAAAACCATATTATGCAAAACAACACGTGCCCATGTTTGTAACAATGGGAAACCCTTATCCACGCAAACCGAGAACGTTATATGAATCAATAGTTTAATGAGAAAGAAGGCATCACATTGATGTATGGGGCTCGAAAAGTAGATCCTGCCAGTCGACCTCTGATCGTGATATGAAGTTTATGGTATTTATTTAAGCATTTATATCATAAACGGTGCTATCAGGGATCTTACAATGTATATGTACATGTATCTCTATAACATCAATGTGTTATCCCTGACCCTTACATGTTCCCTGACTTTATTAACACATGTATATGAATGTCTGACCAATGAGTAAGTACATAGGCAAAAACATTGTGTTTTGGATACTATAGACAGCGATATCATAACCATAAATACTACTTTCAAACAAATTTCATCTCACAGTAAATGTTCATTCATGCATGTTGTGACGTGTACTCCATGTGGATGCTTTACTAACACATG
Organism: Haliotis cracherodii; assembly: GCF_022045235.1. NCBI lineage: Eukaryota > Metazoa > Mollusca > Gastropoda > Lepetellida > Haliotidae > Haliotis > Haliotis cracherodii. The sequence goes on along the minus strand of NW_027266286.1, from coordinate 46,471,273 downwards.
TACATGTATATGAATGTCTGACCAATGAGTAACTATGTATGTGAAAACATTGTGCTTTGGACAATATTGACAGCGATATTATAACCATAAGTGCTACTTTCAAACTCATTTCATCTCACCGTATATGTTCATACATGCATGTTGTGACTTGTCCTCCATGTAGGTGCCACAAAGACAAGTGAAGCATGCTATGGTACTCCTGGCCTCCCCTGTACTCAGCATAACATCAGCTGCAACAACACCCAGAAGATCGCCATCTCTGACGCCTACTACACTAAAAATAATAAGTGTAATATTACAGGTATCTCTAGTTGCACAGTGAACCAGGACAGTTGTACAGAAAATGGATATCACAGGTTCAACAACACCGAGCTGGTCTCCCTCTACAACAACTGTTCAACAGAGACTCGGTGTGTGTATCGTGCTCCCCGGCGCATTGCAGCTCTTGCATTCTCCGTTGTGAAATATCAGTGTATTAAGAGTAAGTGTGTTTTGATGGACACTAATTGATTTAATTGTAACTAATGGGTTTCGATAAAAAACAAATCAGTCTCGCTGTTGGTATTTTGCTCAAAGTCAAGATGCATTTATTGTAGACTCTATTGTAAAACATCAGTGCATCGACCCCCTGCATCCACAGCCCAAAAGCACATGACCGACTAGAACTCGGTATAAGTATGTGATGATATATATGAAAGAGAGGGAGGGAGGGAGGGGGAGGGAGAGAGAGAGAGAGAGAGAGAGAGAGAGAGAGAGAGAGAGAGAGAGAGAGAGAGAGAGAGAGAGAGAGAGAAAGAGAGAGAAAGCTTTATGTGTTTAATTTTAGACATCCATGTACACGCAAGAAATATGCTTTTCAAGGGTGTTTAAACATTTCTGACCCCAGTTCTATTTTTAATTACTAGCAGGGCAGGAAGTCAAGGCAAGGCTTTTCGGTGAATACCTTTTGCAGAATACACTTAGATTGGTCCACCTGGTCTCTGTAACCTGTAGTTTCTACTATTACAATAATCCGGGGTAATAATCTAAGACGACGAGCCTCGCTGTGCAAAGTTACGTCCCTTGGGCACGCAAGAAAACTAATATTGGTTGCCCGAGTCCCGGTTTGCCCCGATTATGTTTCTAGGTTAGCAGAATGACACCAGTGTTGTGTTTTATCAAAGTGATAAACGTCTAAGACATTACACCTGGCTGTCTTCCAAGCTGTTGTGATATAAACTGAATACTCACTCACTCTGAAATAATCCACAGACGAATAAACATACCATGACGTTATCATATTCACTTATACCATTAATGTAAAACCTTCAAATGTTTTCATTGGCCACACTTGTGGCCGAAGACGGAGACCGAGACCCATTGTGTTTAAGAAACGGGGAGTTACAAGGATACTCCCCTACTCCAAATACATTTTCAACAAAACAATCTTAACTTGATATTATGTGACTTGACATGTTTCATATACTCCCGGAGCAAAATCTTGTGTCACTTCTTTTCAATTTGACGTAAAAAGTCACATTTTCAAAAACAAAAATCGGAAACAAGCAGCCAGTCATTAAGTGGCTCACATCAAGTCGGTATGATTCTGTTGTCTGTGCCTGCGTTACCTGTACAAAACATGGGGAAGCAAATGATGAGGTGACACGATTAACGCAAAAACGACAATGCTACTGTCATGAAGTTGCTGGTGGTTTGTGTGTAAGTTGCTGAATTTATGTTATTGGATCAATTTAAGATAAAAGCTGCCAGATTTTATTCGAAGATGATATTTTCACTTCCATGACTTAGACCACTGTCCCCAACCCCGATAGTGACAGTTTGGATAATTTCAATGGTTTTTCTCCCTTTGGAATTACAAATTCTGAGAAGCCGTACTTTGAATCTTTTTCCTACATCAGTGACACTGATGATGTATCAACGTTTGAAAAGGCAGAAATAGATATGAACAACGTACTGTGAAGTCAACTCCAGACATTTCCGACAAAACTGACAATAAGCTGATATCAATGTGCGAAGCTGAGGAGAAGACTTGACACAGTTTGATCACAGATGCGTCTTATAGGTTTGAAGAGGAAATGTCCTCTTTTAGGCAAGCATGGTATGTATTTTGTTGAGCAAGTACATTTTTAGCAGTCGTTGATTATTCCTTTAATTCGAAACATTAAAAAAGTCGCTAGTGTCAGCATTCATTCAGCATTGTTACATGTACAGAATCTGTAATGTTTCCAATCTTAAATAAATATAAATAAATATCATATACATTTTCTTGATTTGTCCAATGGCAAATAATCGAATAGTTTAGTAAGTAGTAACGTGTATAACAAATGTTAGAATGGAATTTTACTGTATGATATGTGTCACATATATATTAATTCACAAAGCCTCAAACATTATATATATCGGAAACGTTAGAAAAAAAAAGTATCGTGAATCGTTCATCAATCGTAGATTTGATTACACCTTTACAGGAAAACAATGTCGTGAAAAACTGTTTTAAAGTTTTAAAGACAAAGTGAAACTATGAATAGTAATTTAGCGGCGTTATCACTTATTTTAAGTGACGTTTGATCATTATATAAAAAAATAACCATAATGTGATCTAGTAGCAACGACTAATGCATCTATGCAGTCATCGACTCCAGTTGATAAACGATTAATGTCATTGATGAATCGTTCTCGTTTTATAAGTAAACATATACATACATGTAAATGTATGACGTGTTGAGGCTACAAAATTATTCCTCATTTCAGATTCCTTGACAGCACCATGAGTGAGTAAGTAAGTGAGTGAGTTTCGTTAACTCCTCTGACTGTCCCACGAGTAAAATGTGATGGTAGGTGAAGAGTTTTAAGGTGTATCAAAGTAACGCAGAGATTAGCAGAAGACTTTTAGGGACCCTGGAGGAAGAAGACGTTCTATGGTCGAAAGGCTGTTTGCGAAGCAACAACCTGGACACGATGAGCTGTATCACTGGTATTAACTTTGCATTACATGGGCAGGAACACAGGAATTTACGCACTGGGCCAGCTTCACTATTTCAGATCTATCAAGGTGAAGGGTGAGTGAGTATGGTTTTACGCCGCTTTTAGCAATGTTCCAGCAATATCACGGCGGGGGACACCAGAAACGGGCTTCACACATCGTACCCATGTCGGGAAGCGAACCCTTCGACGTGACGAGCGAACGCTTTAACAACTAGGCTACGCGACCATCCCTGTCAAGGTGAAGAAGGTATGTGTCTAATGTACAGTAAGGAAAGGTAAAAACCAACAGTGAAGGGCTCAAACATGGCAGACATTGTTGCTGACGAACATCCGGGCAATGCTTACAGATGTGTAAGAGTGTTGTGAAATTTTTATAAAAGTGGCGCCTGCTGTTCATCGCCAACTATACCAGATGCGTTTTATTTGCAACCACTGGAATAACCGTTTTCGGAGCGTACTACAGAATCTCAGATGAAAGTTGTAAGCACTGTCATTCAAGGAAATACCAGTTTTACCGCGGAGCCTTCCTATGAGATTCGTGTATCCAAACACAGAACATTGCGATCAACATAAATCTGCATGCAACTGAAATTGATGTAATTATTGTTTACTCTATGACGATGTACTTCTTCATCATTAAAATTTTCAATGTGATCGTATCCTTGTATTTCATCTGTTTTCGTGTCCGAGTATGTGCTGACTTTCCTCCAGCTTGATTTTCGACTCGTACAGCCAGTGGTCCTAGTACTACAGGTCACATTAAATATAATATTCGCTCTACTGTCTTCGATACTGGAAGCCCCTCCATTCAATAAAAATATGGTGTGCGAACAATAGAATGACGTCACAAGTGTTACGTAACTGAGATAAAAGTGTTCTAAAGTAAAATGTGATGTGGAAAAGGACTAAGTGTGCGCCTAAAATCATACAAGTCATATTAGAAAGGTGGAAAGTATCATCTGACAATCATGAATTGTTCTGAACGTGCCCTCCCCGGGCACGATAACGACGAAGATTAGATATGGTGCTTTCATTACACTCATGTTAATTATCTTAATGTTTCTAATGACTGAAACAATGAATGTTGCAGAAGGTGAGTTACTTAACACCAGTGGAGGAGTTGCAGAGGGATTATCTCAAGTCTTACTCATCCACAGAGAAAATAGGATGCCTAATTCTACAATGGAAATAATCAATTATATGTGCAGCTTGAAGTCTGATGTCAATGCTACAAGCATATCAGTGTATGCTCTTGACGCGCGGTTAGGACGAGGAACTCCAGGGCAATGCTTCTCAAAGTTATCTGTCCTACCTGAGAATGAGATCTCAATGACTAATTGTTCATCTGACTTCGAACTGTTTGAGAGACTCAACGTAACAGCGGAACTCCCAATATCTCTTAACTTCATGGATTTTCCCAGATCATCGTCAGCCTTAATTTGGCTTCTGATTAATGGTAGGAATGAGAAGTCGTACCTCAACCAGTCCTGATACAGTACAATCAAAGATCTAGGTGTATTTCTATTAACCCAAATGTTGTTTTTGACTGTAGAGTGAAACTGCACCACCAGCAGTAGTTTTATTTATTGTGTAGTTATTATTTCACGATATACATTTCCAGTGCTTGTGTAAATACACACACAAATATACACATGTGAAAAATGGGTTATACGTCTAATTCCAGATAAACAGTAAGATTAACTGACAGCATGATATTATGTGTGTTATATATTGCAGCTTCAGACCCTTTTAATGTGACGTGTGAACCAGTGACAGGCGAAGGTAGGCCAATGTTATATCCAGATTTTCACTGTATAGAGTTCATATACATGTTGTGTAATCACATCCGTAATGTGCTATTGCCACGTTTAATATTTTGTATCAAAATATTCAATATAGTTTCTGTTCAAACAGGTACAAATACAGGAACAACAATTTCCTCAACAGATTATAACAACCATGTTTCAACAGGTAATGTTAGTTTCGCAGCGTATAGACAATTAGTAGCGTCTATTGTGTAGTAAATTGTAGTTCTGAATATCAGAAACAAAAATTAATTTAAGCTTTACGCTGTGTAACAACGCATTGAAACCATACGGCTACACACACTTTTGCCACTATCGCTCAAGTCGGATGCACAGTATTTCTTCAGTCCAGTCTGTAATGACAAACTCCTCACTAAAACATATCTAACAGACAATGATCATTCTGATTTCAGAAACTTCATCGAAAGGTAAACATATTACTTGTTAGCTTTGTTAATCCTAAGAGCTTGTAATTAATAATAGTTTGCACGTCAAAGCCGATACATTGTATCCTTGTTAGATCCACATTTATATCCAAATAAAACAAAGATGCACATATACATTGATTTGGTAAGGAGTTGCGTTTCAAATGCCCACACTTCAGTATATCTCCCCATCATGATGTATGCATTTCGTAACGTGTTATGAATGACCTCCTAGCCAATATGTCATATATGAAAACTTGGTAAATACTGTAATCTACGTTTATAACGAACACGCTTATAATGAACAGACGGATATAACGAACTTTTTTTATCCCGGCCACTTGCTGTATATATCCTTAAGACGAACTACGGTTATAACGAACTAGAATAAGTGATCCCTTCGAGTTCGTTATAACTGTGGTTTAACTGTAGAAAGTATATTATCATCAACGTTCACATTCTCTTATTATGTAGGATCAAGTAGATCAACAATAGATATCACTCCAACAGCGACGATGCTGGACTACACTCAAACAACAACAGGTATAATGCATGTGTAAATACAAATTTGACACATACCAGACCTTCAACACAACAGCTTAGAACAGTTTGATTTAAATGCATTATTGTCTTTGCTTCATGATCAACGAACGATCGTTAAAGAGAATACGTTTTTTGCTATTCTTATTTGTCAATGTAAGAGTTAATGTATATTCTAAATAAATAAAGAATATGTCCAACGTGCAGAACTTTGATAAAGTTCATTAGAATAGGGTTTTGCGAATACAACTGATGTGTTTTAAGTACATTTTCGTCCATTGCAGAATCCAGTGGAATAACAACGACCAATCATACAGTGCTTACGGACAAAGACACGCATACATCAGGTAGGGTGTGTTTACCCACATGTAATTTGCCACATTTGTTTATGGATCCGATAAATGTAATCTATAGTTTAGGACAGATCGATGTGAATGCATTATTGTCTTTTCTTTATGATCAGCAAACGATCGTTAAAGAGGATACGAGTTATGTTTTTATTTTTATTTGTCAATGTAAGATTTGATGTATTTTCTAAATAAATAACAAATATGTCCACCGTGCAGAACGACTTCGATAAAGTTCATTTGAATAGGGTCTTGTGTACACCACTTATGGGATTAAAGTTTATTTTTGCCTATTGCAGAATCCAGTAGAATAGCAACGACCAATAATACAGTGCTAACGGAGAACGATACACACAAAACAAGTAGGGTGTGTTGGTACATGTACACATGAAATTTGTCACATTCTTTATGGATCCGATCATGTAATCCTGTATGGATCAGTACAAATCATTACCAACATTTCAATATATCCTGCTACAGCTCCTTCCTTCAACAGACAGCAAACGTAAGTTTGAACGCAGATTATGTAAGTAAGAAATATTTAAATTGTACCTATCATTATATTTGACCTACCTAGTTATACTCTGTATTGAAAAAGAAGTTAGTCCAAACTTGATTCTAACGGGCCCTTTTAATGACAGTAACTGATGCAAGAGATAAAAGAAAAGATGTTCAAATAAAGGATGAATTGAAATATGTATGTGTGTAATGGTAAATTCGCAATTAACGTTGATATATTTCACATTTCTTTGGTGGTCTGTAAATAATCGAATCTGGACCAAACAATCCAGTTATAATGAGATTTCAATCCGACACATCAATCAAGTTGGTGAGCATGACCACCTGATCTCGTTAGTCGCCTCTTATGGCAAGTGTGGATTGTCGAAGACCAGTTCTAACCTGCATCTTCACGAGGGTATTGTATGTGCCAATTGTAAATACCCATTAGCAGCAGGGAACGTTTGTGAAGGATGTTAATCGTCAGGCAGTAATGCAACCATTCACAATGTGAAATTTTGGTATAGCCACCATAATATACAATGATATATGATGTATTATTATAATAATTAAGCTAAATATATTTGTTCGATCTCAGATGACACTGGTGCAATTATTGGTGGAGTTGTGGCCACAGTCGTAGCAATATTGGTTGTAACATTGGTATCAGTGAGGCTTATACGAAATAGGTGAGTATTTTTTTATGTATTCAAATATTTCTGTTAAATACAGTAATTACTCTCAGTAAAGCTATCCTACTATAGCAATTATACAGTGTGTGACTGTCACGCTGTACACATATTTGTAAGGTTTTGAAACACAAGGATACGCACGTTTCTTCTTCAGAAAATAATCTCTAACCAAGAATCTTGCAATTATATATAATACGCGAAGCAAACGGTCTCATCAGTAATTACCTTTTGACTACATACTACACTTGTATACATGTGAAACGAAATAAATCGAGAGAGATCTACGTTTTTGTTCAAAGGGTTTTGTTCATCGTGTTTTAGAGACTATAGACCCCTTTAAACTTCAGCGAGACTCGCATTCACAAACCGTGAACGTCATTGAAAGATCCTGAGATTATAACCCAGACAAAATTGTATTGATTATTCAAATCAAGATTGTATTTAAATGTGTTCTTCATAATACTGCTGTTTGTACATGTATCACTGATTATGTCACCTTGTATCTCTGAACTGACTTCCAGGCGAGCGAAAGGTGAAGGAAAGGAGAATATTGCATCATCTCCTCTGGATGTACAGCCTGACATGGCATACAGTTTGGCCGGTAAAATCCCTCAGAACAACTACCATGAAATCCAGGACCTGAAGACACAGAGCGGTGATTATGATTACGCTACCGCGGATGGTATGCAAAATGCAAACACACATTTCATTCTTGAACAAGCTGAGAAGCAAAATGCAAAACAGTCTGCAAAAGTTTCTACCACTGAAAGTGATTATGATCACATCGGAGACAAAGCATCTCCACAGACCAGTGACTACGACACAACAGCCTCGGTTTTGCAATCTGCTCATGCAGGAGGAACAATTGGAGAAGACAACTATGGTTACAATCTTTTCCACAAGAAAACCAACCCTAAGACACAGCAGAATGACTACGACACCGCTGCCTCTGCAACTAAGGCAGTAGCACAACTGGATAGGACCGATAGGAACACTGATGATGACGACTATGACCATTTCCCTAGGGTGACCAATCATCCTGAAACTGAGAGTTCGCCGTATGATACTGCATCGGGAATGGCAGACAAGTCTGATTATTCGATTGCAGGACCAATGAAATGAGCATATCCCTAAAATGGAATATGTTTTTGTGTGCTTTGGTTCGAATATCTCCATGGTTACCTTGAACTTGTCAATGTCATCAGTTGTGGCACCAAACACTTTTCGTATTCACATAACGCTTTTTTGTATATCAAAAATTAATATTTTGAACACATATGTTTAAGGCTGAACAAGGGTAAACCAGTTATCTAAGGCGCAACAATTCGCAGAGCCACGATCTATGCATATGATCATGTGTTCAAGCCCTAGTTTCGCCCTGATCAATTAAAGATTATAGCATTGTCAGCACTATTCCCGTCCTTGAGGGGTTCGCCAAAATGCGAAACATTTAACATTTGCAGTTCTTCCATATAAATCTGAAACGTCAGCTGCAATAATGCTTATTCGCTTTCACTTTAATCCTTCCATGTACTTAAACAGTCTTTGCATTCCCACCGTTATCAGATGTGTCACTTTGATAATACTTATACAGTTTACAAACTGTTTGACTTATAAAGGGTCAACGTAAATACCAGTTGAGCACAACGATAATGTTCATAAAGTACAATGAATACAATACGTGTATATAAGTTTGATTCAACCGTGATTACCGTATTCGACGTAATCAGCGCCCCGCTCTAATAAGCGGATTTGCTAATATGTTGGACAGTGAACAGTTGATCAATGTACACAAGACTTATTTATTCGCGTATAATACGCACTCATATGTTATATGCACACTTAATTATGGGCCATTGAATTCTGGAAAAAGATATCTAATATTTCTAATTTTGAGTGCGCCCTGGGCGCTTATTACGTCGAATACGGTAATCGTTTTTTACCGAGCATTTACTGTGTATTTCTTTTTTATGTAAGTGTGATTACATCAATTCATTCTATTACTACCAAGTATTTTACCGTTTGTGTAACATTATTCTGGGCCATTATGGCTTGTTCATGTTGGATGATACATATTACAGTATCAATTCTTCACCGTTTCGGTATTTTTTGACATTGCTTTCCATTTACATCATTTCCTCGATGACGAAAAAGCATTAGCAGCTAACTCCATCAACGCAATCCATCATAGTTAGGCTCGGAACTTTTCAGTCACCGCTCATGCCTTGAACATTGTACAGTGTTTACACAGATCTTTAAACCAGATAGCACATAGTCCTCAATTATTCTAATGCAATTGTAATAGCATTCCGGTGGTACCCAAATACTGGAGTGGGGTCTTTCCATGGGAAAACTGATCCTTCAGTATAACAAGATGATTGTCGTGCTAAATGTCGTATTACAATAACTTATTAAATAGTTAATTTCTTTTTTTAATTGTCTCAGTGTGCCTTATAACAACAAACTCTTGGTTTTTTTCTTTTCTGCGTTTTCTTAATTTCCTATGAAAACTTTTCTGTAAATAAAACCTGTTTGATCAACGAATAAAGGTCCATTTGAATTGAACTTTTAAATTTTATCTTTATTATTTTACCATTATCTGGTGAAGAAATGCAATAATTGGTATATGTTTAGTTTAAAGGGTTTATTTTTATTTAGGCTATTAACAAAATATGTATAGATATTTGCAGGTCATGTTTGTAATGACCCAGTGATGACCATCAAACAGATATATCCATATCCATATTACTGCTAAAACCGTCTTACATTGTATATAAATATGTGTTAAGTTGATATTGCTACGATATTACCTACATAAATCTTATTTCTAGTCAATGTATCAGTCTGCTCAGAGCTTTGTGAATCATGTGACTGCCGTGTTACTAAACTAGAACATCACCAACATACAATGTGCTTGTGTGAGGAGGTAAGAAAGAGCCACCTGTACATGTAGTCATGTTGTGTGCAGTCGAACGGAATCACAAGTCAATTGAAAAATGTTATATGAGTAAGTACGCGTTCAAGCTGACCTAAACGAACGCGCCAGTTTTACTTCCTTGTTGACAACCGGAACGCAGTTGATTCAGGTAGGGCCTTCGATTCCAAGTGTTTGAGATCAATACAAGCTATACTAACAGTTTGTACGTCCGTGTGGTGGAACATGATCCTGTGTACAAGACAGAGGTCACGATTCGGGCGAAGTTAAACGAAGTTGGTTGCAAAGAGTAAGTGGATGTGTGACCAGCAAACTTGTGTGCTTGATAAGAACAGGTATGTGGCGTTTTAATATTATTTGTTTAGAGAATAATTTTTCGTGATGTGGGGTTTCTCGTGGGATACATGTACAAATCATTGTCGCAATGAAATAGCCTGATTGTGTTCAATATACAGGAGTAAGTATCGTTAAATGCATCTTGACACCACCCGTTACATTTAATGCTGCTTGGTGATATATAATGAATACTGCACCTTGAACTTTCAACTTCAAACATTTTCCCATCTAGTTCGACGGTTACGCTCACCAACATATTTTTTATATAATATACATGGAAGCTGGGTTCGAGGTGTGTAGGTAAATATAACGACATTGAAAAAGAAACAACGGCGGATGATTACATAATACATTCCACTGTGTCAGTTCACGTGAAGTCGCAGCACAATGTCATGATGTATCTACATATATATATTATCCCACTAACAGGTGCAGGTTGGTCACATACGTTGTCCAGATACGAACTCTCAGTTACATCTGGAAGTTTGTATTGTAGCTGGGAGAACATAGGCCCGAAACACTTTACACGGTGGCCCCTCTTCTTTACGTCACTGTGATACATATCAATTACTGGCATATCGTGGTTACAAACACAAACACTGTGACCTGTTTAACTCCACGTGCGGGTCAGGGCATTTCGTAGTTTTATGTGATCTGATCTCACAACATTACGAGGTCATGGGTGGCGTTGTCAGGTAGGACCATTCTCATTGAACAGAGTATCACCAGACTATCTCCCTCATGATGGCGTAGTGACTGCATTCACTTTGTGTTTTACCTGTATTGCATGACCTACATATACAGACGGTGTTAAACCAGGAAGTAAGTTATGTGTGATAATGCAACCCTCTCCCATTATGTTTATGTACAGATGATCTTATCATGGCGAGTTTAGCAGTGAACATTATGGCGACGTCTGTGATCGTTTGGCAATTCATCACCATTTTCTGCTACATTCTTCAGCCAGTTTGTATAGGTATGACATACATTTATATGGAGATGAGGACTAGTTGACTAGCAAATATAAAAATAGAGTACAGTTATTACAGGTGTATATAATGACAAGGACACTTAAGGAAATATAGATTTATGACCCTCTGTTTATGCGGTCATGTCGGCACAGGTATGCCATACTAATGTACAAGTACGAATATATGACGTGGTAAGGTTTACTTAAAGTATCCAATTCAAAACGTTTACATTTTACTGGTATTCAACCATGACATTGAAGAATGCTTGATTCTGATTTGTTAAAAAGAGAATCTTCTTGCCTATTGATACCTCTTTTAACTAAACTTTCTTTTCAAACGAAAACCGTGTGTATTAAAACTTAGATCTATCGACAGCCTACACATCGATGCACATAAAAACGGTTTGTGATAACCATTTGAATATTATATATATACGTTCTACATCAGAACAACGGCTGATCAAACATGATGGAATCTATGCCAGAACACTCAATTTAGTAAAACACACACTTATAATTACCACTTTGTTAGGGCCGCATAGTCACAAAAATGAATAATCTCCCGTGTCGTTGTCTGCAGCTTAAAACGGTGGTGTTAAAAACTACTGGAAAAGTTTGTGCACACATATCTTGGCAATAGAATGGAGAAACGCATACTATGTTTTGAAATATTATGTCGTCCCACTGAAGATTAGATACCGCTTATTTATAATACGCTCGGTTCCAAATTAGAATAAAAAGGTATCTAATCTACAGTGGATTGACATCAACTACATCGATTGACAACCTCGATTAGCTCCCTTGGGAAGTGGTGGCATATCGCATTGTCACTCGCAACAATTGAAAAATATTGAAATCGAAACCTAGGCCAACCTCATCAAACACATTTTTGGGTTACATGAACAAATCACTCTCGTAATGAAATAGGCTGAATGTGTTCAATATATAAAATTTATTATAAGGAATGTCAAACATATCTTGACACTGCCCGTCATATTTAATGCTACTTGGTGTCTGATGAATATAACACTCGTGATCATGATCATGTTGAATATTGTAGAATACTAAACTGTCTGCGACAGGAAAATAAATATATATTCGCACGCCTTGAACTTTCAACTTCTAACCTTTTCCCATCTAGTCCGACCGCAACGCTCATCAACATATTATTTTGTAATATACATGAACGCTTGGGTCGAGGTGTATAAGTAAATGCAACAATATTTAAAAAGACACAACGGCGGATGATTACATAAATTAAATATATTTCACTGTTTTAGTTAACGTGAAGTCGAAGCAGAATGTTATGATGTTTCTACATATATTATCCCACTAATAGGTGCTGGTTGGTCACATACGTTATCCTGATACGAATTACGATTAAATGGTTAATCGGGAAGCTTGTATTGTAATAAAGAGAACAGTGACGTTGCCTTGTCGCTGCAATGATACTGTTGATACTCATTTGTATTGCATTTGACTTACATATGCACGCGGTCTTAAAAAGAGGAAATATTAAATTTGTGACTAATGCAACACTCCCTAATTTTCTGTCTTTCAAGATGAGCTGATCATGGCGAGTTGAGCTGTACCGTTATGACGGAGTCTATGATCATTTGGATTTGTTTAATCTTTTTTTGCTGCATTCTGCAGCCATGTTATACAGGTAAGAAATACATTCATATGGAGATGGGAAATATTGAGTGAGCAACTAAAATAAAACAGAGCTTGTTGTGTATACACTGTGACAGGAAAGTAAAGAACATATTGATGTATAATAAGCAATTTATTCAGTATCAAATAGTTTTCAGTTGAAAGCGTACTAAATGACGGGCTGTGTAATTGCCTGAAGCTGTACAGTCGCTTAAGTTGTAGTCAGTGTCAGAATCAGGAAAGGCCTACATACAGTCAGTAAAACGAGGCGGGTAAGCCCAAAGTCACAATGTCATGATGTATGTTTAGATAAGTCCACTGTATACGTATTGCATGAATTTAGGAGACACAGGCCAATTAAACAATATATTTGGTTTCGAGCGGAGTTATATGTAGTGCATTTTTCTAACCTGCGTATGCTGTGTTTTTCACAGTAGATTTAATGTATGGTTCAGAATATGAAACATTGTATTCATCGCAAGTGATAGGCATGTAATGGAAGTCAACCCCGGTTGTATCGAACTCGGATAAACAAAATCGTCTGATAAAATGAATCCTATACTAATCCTCCAGTGAATAACCAACATCGGGTTGGATAGGTCCTACCGTACAGTTCAAATTTGAATGTGTGCAGATTTAAAAAAAAAAAAATAGCAGTATAGTTGAAGGCATCGTGTTTGAATGTAGTTTCTGTTAAGTGACCTAGGCATATGTACCGGATCATGATACCCAGTTTATCGGATTGGTTTATCTCATCGATAGAATAAGCCTTTATCATAAACATTGCTATCAGCTATCTACAAATGTACATGTACATGTATCTATATCATATTAAAATGCTATTCCCGACCCTTACATTTTCCCTAACTTTACTAACACGTGTATATGAATGTCTGACCAATGAAAAAGCATATGTGCGAAAACATTGTGTTTTGGACAATATTGACAGCGATATTATAATCATAAATACTATTTTCAAACAAATTTCATCTCACGGTATATGTTTACACATGCATGTTGTGACGTGTCCTCCATGTAGGTGCAACAAAGACCAGTAAAGCATGCTATGGTTCCGATGGAATCCCCTGTACTCGGCATGACATCAGCTGCAACAGCACCCAGAAGATCGCCATCTATGCCGCCTACTACACTAACAATAATGAATGTGGTACAGGTCTCGCTAATTGCGCCACAGTGAACCCGGACAATGTGACAGAACGTGGATATCACAGGTTCAACAACACCGAGCTGATCTCCCTCTACAACAACTGTTCAACTGAGAGGCAGTGCGTGTATCATGCTCCTCGGCGTAGTGAAGTTCTTGCATTCTCTGTTGTGGAATATCAGTGCATTAAGAGTAAGTGTGTTTTGATGGACATTAATTAATTTAATAATAACTAGTAACTAGTAACTTCGATAAAACATACCCTGTTGGTATTTTGCTTCACGTCAAGTTGCATTTATTGTAGACTCTGTTGTAAAACATCAGTGTACCGACGCTAATTCAGTAGCAAATGTTCCTACTGTAGCGATTTTTGAAGTTATATTTTCCACGACATTTTTTATTTATCTAGTTTTTCCACACATGACTGCAATTGATATTATTTTCGATCAATTCACTATTTAAACGTGCCCTGAATATTGAATTATCCGTCTCATTCAGTAACCACTTGACAAAGAACACGCCAGGCGACAAAATATCTACTGTCAAACTCATGGTCGACTTTATTATGGTGACATATCGAGAAATATGCGAAGTTAATATCCCCCTATTTCAATAACTAGCAACTGACAGTTAAGAGGTATGCAGACGGGCTTCGATGTCCCTAGCTAGGTCTTCCAGCGTCGGCTTTAGGATGGAGTATATTTTGTAAGGATAGGGTAATTACCAGTAGTTAGAATAGAAATATCGATGTGGTCATGCATAATTAAATAATATTAAAAAATACATGACACGAACAACAGATTTTAAACAACCAAAAAGCACATTACCTACTGTGGAATTTGGTATGAGTATGTGATGATTCGGGAGTGCGTGAGTGTGCGTGTCCGTGTTTATTGGCTGATTTCTTAAATCATGGGCGTTATTGGTTAAGTTACACATGCAAGTAGATACACATGATACACAAGCAAGTAACATACCTTTCAAGGGTGTTTAAACATTTCTGGTCCCATTTCTTTTTTATGACAATCAGAGCCAGAAATCAAGGCTAGGCTATTCGGTGAATACCTGCTCAGAATACAATTAAATGTGTCCCACCTGCTCTCTGTAACCTGTACTTTCTACTTCTGCAATAATCCGGGGGCACGAGTGCCCAGTCGTCTTTGACGACGAGCCTCGCTGTGCAGAGCTGCGTCCCTTCGTCCCCATAATTAATGGTTCGAATCCCGGATAGCCCCGATAATATTCCTAGGTTTGTCAGCAACATACCAGTGCTCGTGGTTTTCATCAAAGTGGTGAACGCCTAATACCTGTCCTCCACGCCGAGCTGACAAGCTGTGAAATAACTTGAATACTGTTTAGTGAGGCTACACTGACTTTAAAATAAGACACATACGTATAAACGTACCATGACTTTATCAGATTCACTTATGTTAATAAGATAAAATCATTCAATATTTTTGTTTGGGTCTCGTGGCCAAATGCAGGGACCGAGACCCATTCTGCTTAAGGAAAGTAGAGTTACACGATACTCCCAACATCAAATACGTTGTCAACAAAAAAATCTTCTCTCTCAACAATAGCGACTATCCAGACTATCTCAAAGACCTTTTATCTCTGTACACTCCAGAGCGTGATCTCCGATCCTCTGGTGGAACTCTACTGTATCAGCCTCTGTCTACTTCTGCTATGTCTGACCGTGCCTTCTCCTTTTGCAGTCCACAGTTATGGAACGCTTTGCCTTTGAATCTGAGAAACTCTGCTTCTAAGGAAACATTTAAGTCTCTCCTCAAAACCCACTTCTTCACCTCAGCTTTTCAATAGATCTCCTGATTGTTGGCATATGTACATAGATATTACTTTTTAACCTTGTCACAGCGCCAGTGAGCAACTGTCGATGGATATTAGGCGCTTTACAAATCAATTATTATTATTATTATATTTTGTGACTTGACAGGTGTTCATTCATTATCAAATTGTCGTAACATATCAAAAACTTTTCAGCAACTGAATTTATGTTACTCGATCAATATAAGATAAATAACTGCAAGATTTTTTTCGAAGATGATAAACAACCAGGTGTGTTCCTTAGCCTGCCTCTAGTAAAACTAGTAAAACTCGCCTCCACCCGTCCATATGAATATTAACTGCGTGTGACAAGGCAGAAAATAGTTGTGAACAACGTATTGTGAAGTCAAATCCAGAGTTTTCCTACATAATTAACAATGAGCTGATATTCATGTGTCGTGGTGATGAGAAGACTCGACACAGTTTGACCAACCGTGTATTGAAATCTGTAATGTTTCGACAGGGACATCTTAAATAGATGTGAATAAATATCATAGTTAAACATTTCCTTGATTTCTCCAATGGCTATTAGTCGATTTGTGTTGGAAGTACCAACGTATAACAAATGTCAGAATGGAATTTTATTACATAAGACATGTCAGATATGAATAATGCCACAAAGTGAGATATATCGGAAATGATTTGATTACACTCTGATAACACCTTTATAAAGGAGAAAATGTCATGTAACACTTTTAAAATACAAAGTGAAACTGTGAAGCATATTTTAGCGGCAATACCGTTCACATAAGTTTGAGCATTATGAAAAACCCCAAAATAGATGTGTTCTGCGTCGTCATGATCACTTTGGTAATACTAGATGTCAAATTAGTCATATTCTATTTGTACAAATGTATCCATATGTCATAGATCTAGGTTAATGAGTTATCCAATGAAACCGAACAAGGTGTCAGGCTGGTATTCCTGACATTATGTTTGATACCTTACAGTCTGGCACTTTGATGTGATCTTGTAGCACCGACTATTGCATCTATGCAGTCATCGACTCGTTAATACAAGATTGGGGTCATTGATAAACCGTTCTTGTTGTATAAGTAAACATATCCATGTATAGTTTATGCTTTTGAGGCTACGTTATTATTCTTCAGTTCAGATTCGTTGAGTGAGTGAGATGGGTTTAACTACCCTGACTGCACAACGCGATACATTAGATGGGCGATGATGAGTTTAAAGGAGTGTCAAAGTAACAGGCACAGATCAACAGAAGACAGCTACATAGATACTGGTTTGAGGGAATTCGAAGATTCTGACTCTGGATGAGCTAGCGGTTAAGATGATCCTGAACAGTTTCGTCGTGTGCAATCAGTTGTTCGGGGATTTAAAGAAACGGAATTCTTTTAATTCATAATTAGATAATGTCTTGAAATTGAAGACGAAATACTTTTAGTTACCCTGGAGGAAGAAGAAGTTCTGTGGTCGAAATGGCTATTTGGGAAGCAACAACCTTGCGAAGCTGCTGGACACGATGAACTATATCGCTGGTATTAACTTTGCATTACATGGTGGGCAGGAACACAGGAATTTGCGCAGCGGAACAAATTCACTATTTCAGATCTATCAAGGTGAAGAGTGAGTGAGTATGGTTTTACGCCGCTTTTAGCAATATTCCAGCAATAACACGCCGGGGGACGACACCAGAAACGGGCTTCACACATTGTACCCATGTCGGGAATCGAACCCTTCGACGTGACGAGCGAACGCTTTAACAACTAGCCTTCCTCACCATCCCTGTCAAGGTGAAGAAGGTAGGTGTCTAATGTACAGTAAGAAACCAACAGTGAAGGGCTCAAACATGGCAGACAGTGTTGCTGACGAACATCCGGGCAATGCTTACAGATGTGTAAGAGTGTTGTGAAATTGTTTTAAAAGTGGCGCCTGCTGTTCATCGCCAACTATACCAGATGCGATTTATTTGCAACCACTGGAATAACCGTCTTCGGAGCGTACTACAGAATCTCAGATGAAAGTTGTACTCACTGTCATTAAAGGAAATACCAGATTTATCGCAGAGCCTTCCTATGAGATTCGTGTATCCAAACACAGAACATCGCGATCAACATAAATCTGCATGCAACTGAAATTGATGTAATTATTGTTTACTAAATGACGATGTACTTCTTCATCATTAAAATTTTCAATGTGATCGTATCCTTGTATTTCATCTGTTTTCGTGTCCGAGTATGTGCTGACTTTCCTCCAGCTTGATTTTCGACTCGTACAGCCAGTGGTCCTAGTACTACAGGTCACATTAAATATTATATTCGCTTTACGGTCTTCGACACTGGAAGACCCTCCATTCAATAAAAATATGGTGTACGAACAATAGAATGACGTCACAAGTGTTACGTAACTGAGATAAAAGTGTTCTAAAGTAAAATGTGATGTGGAAAAGGACTAATTGTGCGCCTAAAATCATACAAGTCATATTAGAAAGGTGAAAAGTATCATCTGACAATCATGAATTGTTCTGAACGTGCCCTCCCCGGGCACGATAACGACGATGATTAGATATGATGCTTTCATGACACTCATGTTAATTATCTTAATGTTTCTAATGACTGAAACAATGAATGTTGCAGAAGGTGAATTACTGAACACCAGTGGAGGAGTTGCAGAGGGATTATCTCAAATCTTACTCATCCACAGGGAAAATAGGATGCCTAATTCTACAATAGAAACAATCAATTATATGTGCAGCTTGAAGTCTGATGTCACTGCTACAAGCATATCAGTGTATGCTCTTGACGCGCGGTTAGGACAAGGAACTCCAGGGCAATGCTTCTCAAAGTTATCTGTCCTACCTGAGAATGAGATCTCAATGACTAATTGTTCATCTGACTTCGAACTGTTTGAGAGACTCAACGTAACAGCGGAACTCCCAATATCTCTTGACTTCGTGGATTTTCCCAGATCATCGTCAGCCTTAATTTGGCTTCTGATTAATGGTAGGAATGAGAAGTCGTACCTCAACCAGTCCTGATACAATACAATCAAAGATCTAGGTGTATTTCTATTAACCAAAATGTTGTTTTTGACTGTAGAGTGAAACTGCACCACTAGCAGTAGTTTTATTTATTTTGTAGTTATTATTTCACGATATACATTTCCAGTGCTTGTGTAAATACACACACAAATATACACATGTGAAAAATGGGTTATACGTCTAATTCCAGATAAACAGTAAGATTAACTGACAGCATGATATTATGTGTGTTATATATTGCAGCTTCAGACCCTTTTAATGTGACGTGTGAACCAGTGACAGGCGAAGGTAGGCCAATGTTATATCCAGATTTTCACTGTATAGAGTTCATATACATGTTGTGTAATCACATCCGTAATGTGCTATTGCCACGTTTAATATTTTGTATCAAAATATTCAATATTGTTTCTGTTCAAACAGGTACAAATACAGGAACAGCAATTTCCTCAACAGATTATAACAACCGTGTTTCAACAGGTAATGTTAGTTTCGCAGCATATAGACAATTAGTAGCGTCTATTGTGTAGTAAATTGTAGTTCTGAATATCAGAAAAAAATATTAATTTAAGCTTTACGCTGTGTAACAACGCATTGAAACCATACGGCTACACACACTTTTGCCACTATCGCTCAAGTCGGATGCACAGTATTTCTTCTGTCCGGTCTGTAATGACAAATTCCTCACTAAAACATATCTAACAGACAATGATAATTCTAATTTCAGAAACTTCATCGAAAGGTAAACATATTACTTGTTGGCTTTGTTAATCCTAAGAGCTTGTAATTAATAATAGTTTGCACGTCAAAGCCGATACATTATATCCTTGTTACATCCACATTTATATCCAAATAAAACAAAGATGCACATATACATTGATTTGGTAAGGAGTTGCGTTTCAAATGTCCACACTTCAGTATATCTCCCCATCATGATGTATGCATTTCGTAACGTGTTATGAATGACCTTGCAAATATGTCATATGTGAAAACTTGGTAAATACTGTAATCTACGTTTATAACGAACACGCTTATAATGAACAGACGGATATAACGAACTTATTTTATCCCGGCCACTTTCTGTATATAGGCTTAAGACGAACTACGGTTAAAACGAACTAGAATAAGTGACCCCTTCGAGTTCGTTATAACTGTGGTTTAACTGTAGAAAGTATATTATCATCAACGTTCACATTCTCTTATTATGTAGGATCAAGTAGATCAACAATAGATATCACTCCAACAGCGACGATGATGGACTACACTCAAACAACAACAGGTATACTGCATGTGTAAATACAAATTTGACACATACCAGACCTTCAACACAACAGCTTAGAACAGTTTGTTTAAATGCATTACTGTCTTTGCTTCATGATCAACGAACGATCGTTAAAGAGAATACGTTTTTTGCTATTCTTATTTGTCAATGTAAGAGTTAATGTATATTCTAAATAAATAAAGAATATGTCCAACGTGCAGAACTTTGATAAAGTTCATTAAAATAGGGTTTTGCGAATACAACTGATGTGTTTAAAGTACATTTTCGTCCATTGCAGAATCCAGTGGAATAACAACGACCAATCATACAGTGCTTACGGACAAAGACACGCATACATCAGGTAGGGTGTGTTTACCCACATGTAATTTGCCACATTTGTTTATGGATCCGATAAATGTAATCTATAGTTTAGGACAGATCGATGTGAATGCATTATTGTCTTTTCTTTATGATCAGCAAACGATCGTTAAAGAGGATACGAGTTATGTTTTTATTTTTATTTGTCAATGTAAGATTTGATGTATTTTCTAAATAAATAACAAATATGTCCACCGTGCAGAACGACTTCGATAAAGTTCATTTGAATAGGGTCTTGTCTACACCACTTATGGGATTGAAGTTTATTTTTGCCTATTGCAGAATCCAGTAGAATAGCAACGACCAATAACACAGTGCTAACGGAGAACGATACACACAAAACAGGTAGGGTGTGTTGGTACACATGAAATTTGTCACATTCTTTATGGATCCGATAAGTACAGGATCAGTACAAATCATTACCAACATTTCAATATATCCTGCTACAGCTCCTTCCTTCAACAGACAGCAACCATAAGTTTGAATGCAGCTTATGTAAGTAAGAAATATTTAACTTGTACCTATTATTATATTTGACCTACTTAGTTATACTCTGTATTGAAAAAGAAGTTAGTCCAAACTAGATTCTAACGGGCCCTTTTAATGACAGTAACTAATGCAAGAGATAAAAGAAAAGATGTTCAAATAAAAGGATGAATTGAAATATGTATGTGTGTAATGGTAAATTCGCAATTAAAGTTGATATATTTCATATTTCTTTGGTGGTCTGTAAATAATCGAATCTGGACCAAACAATCCAGTTATAATGAGATTTCAATCCGACACATCAATCAAGTTGGTGAGCATGACCACCTCATCCCGTTAGTCGCCTCTTATGGCAAGTGTGGATTGCCGAAGACCAGTTCTAACCCACATCTTCACGAGGGTATTGTATGTGCCAATTGTAAATACCCATTAGCAGCAGGGAACGTTTGTGAAGGATGTTAATCGTCAGGCAGTAATGCAACCATTCACAATGTGAAATTTTGGTATAGCCAACATAATATATATACAATGATATATGATGTATTATTATAATAATTAAGCTAAATATATTTGTTCGATCTCAGATGACATTGGTGCAATTATTGGTGGAGTTGTGGCCACAGTCGTAGCAATATTGGTTGTAACATTGGTATCAGTGAGGCTTATACGAAATAGGTGAGTATTTTTTTATGTATTCAAATATATCTGTTAAATACACTAATTATTCACAGTAAAGCTATCCTACTATAGCAATTATACAGTGTGTGACTGTCACGCTGTACATATATTTGTAAGGTTTTGAAACACAAGGATACGCACGTTTCTTCTTCAGAAAATAATCTCTAACCAAGAATCTTGCAATTATATATAATACGCGAAGCAAACGGTCTCATCAGTAATTACCTTTTGACTACATACTACACTTGTATACATGTGAAACGAAATAAATCGAGAGAGATCTACGTTTTTGTTCAAAGGGTTAAACATCGTGTTTTTTGAGACAATAGACCCCTTTAAACTTCAGCGAGACTCGCATTCACAAACCGTGAACGTCACTGAAAGATCCTGAGATTATAACCCAGACAAAATTGTATTGATTATTCAAATCAAGATTGTATTTAAATGTGTTCTTCATAATACTGCTGTTTGTACATGTATCACTGATTATGTCACCTTGTATCTCTGAACTGACTTCCAGGCGAGCGAAAGGTGAAGGAAAGGAGAATATTGCATCATTTCCTCTGGATGTACAGCCTGATATGACACACAGTTTGGCCGGTAAAATCCCTCAGAACAACTACCATGAAATCCAGGACCTGAAGACACAGAGCGGTGATTATGATTACGCTACCGCGGATGGTATGCAAAATGCAAACACACATTTCATTCTTGAACAAGCTGAGAAGCAAAATGCAAAACAGTCTGCAAAAGCTTCTACCACTGAAAGTGATTATGATCACATCGGAGACAAAGCATCCCCACAGACCAGTGACTACGACACAACAGCCTCGGTTTTGCAATCTGCACATACAGGAGGAACAATTGGAGAAGACAATTATGGTTACAATCTTTTCCACAAGAAAACCAACCCGCAGATACAGCAGAATGACTACGACACCGCTGCCTCTGCAACTAAGGCAGTAGCACAACTGGATAGGACCGATAGGAACATTGATGATGACGACTATGACCATTTCCCTAGTGTGACCAATCATCTTGAAACTGAGTTCGCCGTATGATACTGCATCGGGAATGGCAGACAAGTCTGATTATTCGATTGCAGAACCAATGAAATGAGCATATCCCTAAAATGGAATATGTTTTTGTGTGCTGTGGTTCGAACACTTTTCGTATTCACATAACGCTTTTTTGTATATCAGAAATTAATATTTTGCACGCATATGTTTAAGGCTGAACAAGGGTAAACCAGTTATCTAAGGCGCAACAATTCACAGAGCCACGATCTATGCATATGATCATGTGTTCGAGCCCTAGTTTCGCCCTGATCAATTATAGATTATAGCATTGTCAGCACTATTCCCGTCCTTGAGGGGTTCGTCAAAATGAGAAACATTTAACATTTGCAGTTCTTCCATATAAATCTGAAACGTCAGCTGCAATAATGCTGATTCGCTTTCACTTTAATCCTTCCATGTACCTAAACAGTCTTTGCATTCCCACCGTTATCAGATGTGTCACTTTGATAATACTTATACAGTTTACAAACTGTTTGACTTATAAAAGGTCAACGTAAATACCAGTTGAGCACAACGATAATGTTCATAAAGTACAATGAATACAATACGTGTATATAAGTTTGATTCAACCGTGATTACCGTATTCGACGTAATCAGCGCCCCGCTCTAATAAGCGCCCACGGCGATATTTGCTAATATGTTGGACAGTGAACAATCCCAATTAGCACCCCGTCCGATTGATCAATGTACACAAGACTTATTTATTCGCGTATAATACGCACTCATGTGTTATATGCACACTTAATTATGGGCCATTAAATTCTGGAAAAAGATATCTAATATTTCTAAATTTGAGTGCGCCCTGGGCGCTTATTACGTCGAATACGGTAATCGTTTTTTACCGAGCATTTACAGTGTATTTCTCTTTTATGTAAGTGTGATTACTTCAATTCATTCTATTACTACCAAGTATTTTACCGTTTGTGTAACATTATTCTGGGCCATTATGGCTATTTTTGTTCATGTTGGATGATACATATTACAGTATCAATTCTTCACCGTTTCGGTATTTTTGGACATTGCTTTTCATGTACATCATTTCCTCGATGACGAAAAAGCATTAGCAGCTAATTCCATCAACGCAGTCCATCATATAGTTAGGCTCGGAACTTTTCAGTCACCGCTCATGCCTTGAACATTGTACAGTGTTTGCACAGATCTTTAAACCAGATAGCACATAGTCCTCAATTATTCTAATGCAATTGTAATAGCATTCCGGTGGTACCCAAATACTGGAGTGGGGTCTTTCCATGGACAAACTGATCCTTCAGTATAACAAGACGATTGTCGTGCTAAATGTCATATTACAATAACTTATTAACTCTGACAATATGGTGAAATAGTTAAATTCTTTTTGTAATTGTCTCTGTGTGCCTTATAACAACAAACTCTTTGGTTTTTTCTTTTCTTAATTTCCTATGAAAACTTTTCTGTAAATAAAACCTGTTTGATCAACGAATAAAGGTCCATTTGAATTGAACTTTTAAATTTTATCTTGATTATTTAACCATTATCTGCTGAAGGAATGCAATCATTGGTATATGTTTAGTTTAAAGGGTTTATTTTTATTTAGGCTATTAACAAAATATGTATAGATATTTGCAGGTCACGTTTGTAATGACCCAGTGATGACCATCAAACAGGTATATCCATATCCATATTACTGTTAAAACCGTCTTACATTGTATGTGAATATGTGTTAAGTTGATATTTTTTGCTACGATATTACCTACATAAATGACATCTTATTTCTAGTCAATGTATCAGTCTTTTCATAGCTTTATGAATCATGTGACTGCCGTGTTACTAAACTAGAACATCACCAACATACAATGTGCTTATGTGAGGAGGTAGGAAAGAACCACCTGTACATGTCGTCATGTTGTGTGCAGTCGAACGGAGTCACAAGTCAATTGAAAAATGCTACATGAGTAAGTACGCGTTCAAGCTGACCTAAACGAACGCACCAGTTTTACTTCCTTGTTGACAACCGGAACGCAGTTGATTCAGGT
Source organism: Haliotis cracherodii (assembly GCF_022045235.1). NCBI lineage: Eukaryota > Metazoa > Mollusca > Gastropoda > Lepetellida > Haliotidae > Haliotis > Haliotis cracherodii. Next base: position 46,446,182 of record NW_027266286.1, on the reverse strand, counting down.
AGGGCCTTCGATTCCAAGTGTTTGAGATCAATACAAGCTAACAGTGTGTACGTCCGTGTGGTGGAACATGTTCCTGTGTACAACACAGAGGTCACAATTCGGGCGAAGTTAAACGAAATTGGTTGCAAAGAGTGAGTGGATGTGTGACCAGCAAACTTGTGTGCTTGATAAGAACAGGTATGTGACGTTTTAATAACATTTGTTTGAGAGAATAATGCATCCTGATGTGGGGTACCTCGTGGGATACATGTACAAATCACTGTCGTAATGAAATAGCCTGATTGTGTTCAATATACAGGAGTAAGTATCGTTAAATGCATCTTGACACCACCCGTTACCTTTAATGCTGCTTGGTGATATATAATGAATACTACACCTTGAACTTTCAACTTCAAACATTTTCCCATCTAGTCCGACAGTTACGCTCACCAACATATTTTTTATATAATAAACATGGAAGCTGGGTTCGAGGTGTATAAGTAAATATAACGACATTGAAAAAGAAACAACGGCGGATGATTACATGATACATTCCACTGTGTCAGTTTACGTGAAGTCATAGCACAATGTTATGATGTATCTACCTATATTATCCCACTAACAGGTGCAGGTTGGTCACTTACATGTACGTTGTCCAGATACGAACTCTCAATAACATCAGGAAGTTTGTATTGTAGCTGGGAGAACATAGGCCCGAAACACTTTACACGGTGGCCCCTCTTCTTTACGTCACTGTGATACATATCATTTACCGTCATATCGTGTGTTACAAAATTAAACACAGTGGCCTGTTTAACTTCACGTGCGGTCAGGGCATTTCGTAGTTTTATGTGATCTAATCTCACAACTTTACAAGTCATGGGTGGCGTTGTCATGTAGGACCATTCTCATTGAACAGAGTATCATCAGACTATCTCCCTCATGATGGCGTAGTGACTGCATTCACTTTGTGTTTTACCTGTATTGCATGACCTACATATACAGACGGTGTTAAACCAGGAAGTAAGTTATGTGTGATAATGCAACCCTCTCCCATTATGTTTATGTACAGATGATCTCATCATGGCGAGTTAAGCAGTGAACATTATGGCGACGTCTGTGATCGTTTGGCAATTCATCACCATTTTCTGCTACATTCTTCAGCCAGTTTGTATAGGTATGACATAATTTTTATATGGTGATGAGGAATAGTTGGCTAGCAAATATAAAAATAGAGTACAGTTATTACAGGTGTATATAATGACAAGGACACTTAAGGATATATAGATTTATGACCCTCTGTGTATGCGGTCATGTCAGCACAGGTATGCCATACTAATGTACAAGTACGAATATATGACGTGGTAAGGTTTACTTAAAGTATCCAATTCAAAACGTTTACATTTTACTGGTATTCAACCATGACATTGAAGAATGCTTGATTCTGATTGGTTAAAAAGAGGATCCTCATGCCTACTGATGCCTCTTTTAAATAAAGTCTTTTCACACGAAAACCGTGTGTATTAAAACTTAGATCTATCGACAGCCTACACATCGATGCATATAATAACGGCTTGTGATAAGTATTTGACTGTTATATACGTTCAATATCAGAACAACGGCTGATCAAACATGATGGAATCTATCTCAGAACACACTATTTAGTAAAACACACACTTATAATTACCACTTTGTCAGGGCCGCATAGTCACAAAAATGAGTAATCTCCCGTGTCGTGGTCTGTAGCTTAAAACGGCGGTGTTCAAACAACTACTGGAAATGTTTGTGCCAGTAGACTGCTTGCTCGTCAGTAAATCATCGGGTGAATGTTGAACATAACAGACTGCCCTCTGGGTTCATGCAATTCCTATATAGCTCTGTCATCGTGAACACATATTTTGGCAATAAAATGGAGAAAAGCATCCTATGTTTTCAAATATTATGTCGTCCCACTGAAGATTAGATACCGCTTATTTACAATATGCTCGGTTCCAAATTAGAATAAATGGTATCTAACCTACAGTGGGACTACATCGGTTGACAACCTCGATTAGCTCACTTGGGGAGTGGTGGCATATCGCTTTGTCTCTCGCAACAATTGAAAAATAATGAAATCGAAAACTAGGGTAACCTCATCAAACACATTTTGGGTTACATGTACAAATCACTCTCGTAATGAAATAGGCTGAATGTGTTCTATACAGAATTTATGATAAGGAATGTCAAACATATCTTGTCACTGCCCGTCATATTTAATGCTACTTGGTGTCTGATGAATATAACACTCGTGATCATGATCATGTTGAATATTGTAGAATACTAGTACTAAACTGTCTGCGACAGGAAAATAAATATATATTCGCACGCCTTGAACTTTCAACTTCAAACCTTTTCCCATCTAGTCCGACCGCAACGCTCATCAACTTATTATTTTCTAATAAACATGAACGCTTGGTTCGAGGTGTATAAGTAAATGCAATGATACTTAAAAAGAAACAACGGCGGATGATTAAATAAATTAAATACATTTCACTGTTTTAGTTAACGTGAAGTTTAATGTTATGATGTATCTGCATATATTATCCCACTAATAGGTGTTGGTTGGTCACATATGTTATCCAGATACGAATTACGAGTAAATGGTTAATCGGGAAGATTTTATTGTAACAAAGAGAACATTGACGTTGCCTTGTCGCTGCAATGATACTGTTGATACTCATTTGTATTGTATTTGACTTACATATGCACGCGATCTTAAAAAGAGGAAATATTATATTTGTGACTAATGCAACCCTCCCTAATTTTCTGTCTTTCAAAGTGAGCTGATCATGGCGAGTAGAGCTGTAAACGTTATGACGGAGTCTATGATCATTTGGATTTGTTTAATCTTTTTTTGCTGCATTCTGCAGCCATGTTATACAGGTAAGACATACATTCATATGGAGATGGGAAATATTGAGTGAGCAACTGAAATAAAACAGAGCTTGTTGTGTATACACTGTGACAGGAAAGTAAAGAACATATTGATGTATAATAAGCAATTTATTCAGTTTAAGCCATATACGAGTATAAATCCATGCCGCAGCAATGTTTATTTAAAGTATCAAATAGTTTTCAGTTGAAAGCGTACTAAATGATCATGACGGGCTGTGTAATTGCCTGAAGCTGTACAGTCACTTAAGTTGTAGTCAGTGTCAGAATAAGGAAAGGACTACATACAATCAGTAAAACGAGGCGGGTAAGCCCAATGTCACAATGTCATGATGTATGTTTAGATAAGTCCACTGTGTACGTAGTCAGTGAAGTGCACATATTGCATGTATTCCAGGAGACACTGGCCAATTAAACAATATATTCGGTTTTGAGTGGAGTTATATGTAGTGCATTCTTCTAACCTGCGTATGCTGAGTGTGTTTTTCACAGTAGATCTAATGTATGGTTCAGATTATGAAACATTGTATTCATCGCAAGTGATAGGTACATGTATGTAATGGAAGTTAACTCCGGGTGTATCGAACTCGGAAATTCAAAATCGTCTGATAAGATGAATCCTATACTAATCCTCCAGTGAATAACCAACATCGGGTTGGATAGATCCTACCGTACAGTTCAAATTTGAATGTGTGCATATTTTTTTAAAATTAATAGCAGTATAGTCGAAGGCATCGAGATTGAACGTAGTTTCTGTTAAGTGACCTAGACATATGTACCGGATCATGATACCAAGTTTATCGGATTGGTTTATCTCATCGATAAAACAAGCCTTTCTATCATAAACATTGCTATCAGCTATCTACAAATGTACATGTACATGTATCTATATCATATTAAAATGCTATTCCCGGCCCTTACATTTTCCCTAACTTTACTAACACGTGTTTATGAATGTCTGACCAATGAAAAAGCATATGTGCGAAAACATTGTGTTTTGGACAATATTGACAGCGATATTATAATCATAAATACTATTTTCAAACAAATTTCATCTCACAGTATATGTTCACACATGCTTGTTTTGACGTGCCCTCCGTGTAGGTACAACAAAGACCAGTAAAGCATGCTTTGGTTCTCCTGGCCTCTCCTGTACTCAGCATGACATCAGCTGCAACAGCAACCAGCAGATCGCCATCTATGATGCCTACTACACTGACAATACAGAGTGTGATGCTGCTCTCTCTAGTTGCACAGTGAACCCGGACAATGTGACAGAACATGGACATCACAGGTTCAACAACGCCGAGCTGGTCTCCCTCTACAACGACTGTTCAACAGAGACTCGGTGTGTGTTTCCTGCTCCCCGGCGTGGTGCAGTATTCTCTGTTGTGAAATATCAATGCATTAAGAGTAAGTGTGTTTTGGTGGACATTAATTGATTCAAAAATAGCTAATGGGTTTCGATAAAACATACCATGTTGGTATTTTGCTTCACATCAAGTTGCATTTATTGTAGACTATGTTGTAAAACATCAGTGCATCGACACTATGCGACCACTCGTGTAGAGGAAGACTAATTCAGTAGCAAATGTTCCTCATGTAGCGATTTTTGAAGTTATGTTTTCCACGACAGTTTTTATTTCTTTATTTTTTCCACACATGACTGCAATTGATATTATTTTCGACCTATTCACTATTCAAACGTGCCCTGAATATTGAATTATCCGTCCCATTCAGTAACCACTTGACAAAGAACACGCTAGGCGACAAAATATCTACTGTCAAACTCATGGTAGACTTTATTATGGTGACGTATCGAGAAATATGTTAACATCCCCCGATTACAATAACCAGCAACTGACAGTTTTAAAGAGGTATGCAGGTGGGCTGCGGTGTCCCTAGCTGGGTCGTCTAACGTCTGCTTTAGAATGGAGTATATTTTGTACGCATAGGGTAATTACCAGTAGTTAGAATGGCAATATCGGTGAAGTCATGGATAATTAATTAATATCGAAACATACATGACACGGACGACAGACTTTTAAAAACAACCGAAAAGCACATTACCTATTATAGAATTCGGTATGTGTATGTGATGATTAGGGAGTGTGCGAGTGTCCGTGTCTGAGTTTATTGACTGATTACTTAAACCATGAGCGTTATGTGTTTGAGTTTTAGATATACATACAAGTAACATACCTTTCAAGGGTATTTAAACATTTCTGGTCCGAGTTTTTTTTTATGAGAGTGCAAGAAATCAAGTTTAGGCTATTCGGTGATTACTTTCGCAGAATACATTTAGATTGATCCACTTGCTCTCTGTAACCTCTACTTTCTACTCTACAGTTATTCGGGGGCACGAGTGTCCAGTTGTCTTAGACGACGAGCCTCATTGTGCAGAGCTGCCTCCCTTGGGCACGCCAGAAACCAGTAATTGATGGTTCGAATCGCGGTTAGCCCCGACTATGTTTCTTGGCTTGTCAGCATCATACCAGCACTCGTGGGTTTCATCAAAGGGGTAAACACCATTCCTAATACCTCTCCTCCCACGCCCCTCTGGGGGCACGAGTGCCCAGTCGTCTTAGACGAAGAGCCTCGCTATGCAGAGTTGCGTCCCTTGGGCACGCCAGAAAACAAATCCCGGATTATGTTTCTACGTTTGTCAGTATGACACCAGTGCTCGTGGGTTTCATCAAAGTGGTAAACGTCTAAGCCCTGCATTACTCCCGGCTGTCTTCAAAGCCGTGATATAAATTGAATACTCACACACTCTGAAATAAAACAAAGACCTATAAACGTTCCATAACTTTATCTGATTCACTTATGTTATTAATATAAAATCTTCCAATATTTTTATTTGGGTCTCGTGGCCAAATACAGGGACCTAGATCCATTGTGTTTAAGGAACAGAGAGTTACATGGATACTCCCAAACATCAAATACATGTTCAACAAAACAATTTTCACTTGTAACACGTAACATTTTTAAAAACGGAAATCAGGCACAAGCAGGCAATCATTGAGTGGCGTACATAACGTCGGTTTGAATATGTTGTCTGTGCCTGCATTACCTGTATAAAACAAGCAGCACATTGACGGAAACAAACTGCCCCTAGATTCTTGGGGAAAATAATTTTGATAATGTGATAGGATTAACGTAAAAACGACAATGGTACTGCCATGAAGTTGCTAATGTTTTTTCGTTTCAGTAACTGAATTTATGTTATTTGATCAATATCCGATAAATACCTGCAAGATTAAATTCGAAGATGATCAGCAACCAAGTGAGTTCCTTATCCTTCCTGTGGTAAAACTAGTATCGTCTCTACGCATCCATACACATATTGACTGCGCGCCATGAGAAGACTGGACACACTTTGACCACCGCTGCGTCTTCTAGGTTTGGTATACCTAAAACGGAAGAAGACATGTCCTCCTTTCGAGCAAGTATGGTATGTCTTCCGTTGAGCAAGTATATTCTTACCAGTCGATGAATATTGGGTGACGCCATTAATTCCGTATTCAAAACATTAAACAAGTCGCGAGTGTCGGCATTGTGTATTGAAATCTGTAATGTTCCGAATAAGACATCTTGCATAAATATGAATTGATATCTAGTTACACATTTGCTTTTTTTTCCCAATGGCTAACAGTGGATTAAATTTGGAAGTAGCAACGTATAACACATGTCAGAATGGAATTTTATTGCACAAGGCATGTCGTATATAAAATATAGCTACAATAGAGCCAAAAAATGAGATATATCGGCAATGATTTGATTACATATTCTATTTGTTCAAATATATGCACATGTCATTGTTAATGAGTTATCCAATGAAACCGAACAAGGTGTCTGGCTAGTATACCTGATGTCATCTTTTGATAGAACATTCTGACTTTATGTTTGATACCTTACAGTTTGGCAGTTTGATGTGATCTTGTAGCACCGACTATTGCATCTGTTCAATCGTTGACTCCAGTTAATAAAATATAAAGGTCATTGATAAACCGTTCTCGTTTTATAAGTAAACATATACATATATTATTTATGACTTATTGATGCTACGTAATTATTCTTCATTTCAGATGCGTTAACAGCACATGAGTGATAAGTGGGTGAATGAGATGGGTTTACCTACCCTGACTGCACTACATGTAAAATTTGGCACAAAGTAACAGGCACAGATCAACAAAAGACAGCTACATAGATCCTGGTTTGACGGAATTCGAAGACTACGGAATACTTTAGATAATGTCTAAATACTTTTAGTTACCCTGGAGGAAGAATAAGTTCAACGAAGAGGAAAGCAACAACCTTGCGCAGCTGCTTGACACGAAGAGGTATATCGCTGGTATTAACTATGCATTACATGGTGGACGGGAACACAGGAATTTGCGCAGGGGACCAGCTTCACTATTTCAGATATGTCAAGGTGAGGAAAGAATATGACTCATGTACAATGAGCAAATGTCTAACACCATCAGTGGAGGGTTGAAGCATGGTAGACATTGTTGCCGACGAACATCCCGGCAATGCTGATAAGTGATCGCCAACTATACCAGATGCGTATTATTTGCAATCATTGGATGAACCGTCTAGGGAGGTTTCGTGGTTTGCTAAAAGCCTTTGGCTCGACAGAAGCTTGTGACTACATTATGAAGAAGGTGCAATAAAATCAGGCTAGACGGGATACCGCACGAATACAGCTAATATGTAAGATATGGTCTTAGATCCATGTGCACAACTGCAAGCGTACTAAGATGAAAGAAGTAAGCACTCTTATTCAAGCAAATATCAGTTTGACCAAGGAGCCAACCTATGAGGTTCGTGGCGGGGTGTCTCTAAACACAGAAAGACTTAACATTGCGATCAACATAAATCTGCATTGAAGTGAAATGTTTGCAACGTCTGTTTAGTAAATTACGCTGTACTTCAACATCATTAAACATTTTCAATGTCATCGTATCCTTGTATTTCATTTGTTTTCTTGTGCGGGTAAAGGCAGGCTTTCCTTCAGTTTGCATTTCCGACTCGTACTGCGAGTGGTGTAGTACTATTATAGCTCACGTTAAGTATAGTATTCGATTTTTGCTCTTCGATACTGGAAGCCCCTTTATTCAATAATAATGTAGTGTGCGAACAATAGAATGACGTCACAAGTGTTACGTAACTGAGATAAAAGTGTTCTTAAATAGAATGTTATGTGTTATGACAATCACGAATTGTCCTAAATGAACCCTCTCCTGGCACGATAACGAAGATGATAAGGATATGGTTCCTTCAAGACACCCATGTTTATCTTAATGTTTCTAATGACTGAAATTACATATATAAATGTTGCAGAAGGTGAATTCCTAAACACCGGTGGATCAGTTGCAGAGGGATTATCTCAAGTCTCACTCATCCACAGAGCAAATAGGATGCCTACTTCTACAACTCAAACCATCAATTATATGTGCAGCTTCAAGTCTGATGTCACTGCTACAAGCATATCAGTGTATGCTCTTGACGCGAGGTCAGGACGAGGAACTCCAGGGCAATGCTTCTCAAAGTTATCTGTCCTACCTGAGAATGAGATCATAATTAACAATTGTTCACCTGGGTTCCGACCATTTAAGAGACTCAACGTCACAGCGGAACTCCCAATATATCTAAACTTGGATTTCCCGGGATCATCGTCAACCTTAATTTGGCTTCTGATTAATGGTAAGAATAAGAAGTGAAAATATCTTTGTGCTTTTTTCAAAAATAAAAACATGTATCGATATATGTTTAGTATGTTTAGTGGGGGTTGCACACAAACCGTTTTTTTTTTGTATTTACACAAATTTATAGAAGTTAGTTCAATAGTAGAATAAAAATTCCATAGTCGTACGTTAACCAGTCCTGATACAACTACATCAAAGATCAAGGTGTATCTCTATTGACCAAAATGTTGTTTTTGACTGTAGAGTGACACTGCACCATCAGTAGTAGTTTTAATTATTGGGGCGGTCGGGTAGCCTAGCGGTTAAAGCGTTCGCTCGTCACGCCGAATACCCAGGTTCTATTCCCGACATGGGTACAATGTGTGAAGCCCATTTCTGGTGTCCCCTGCCGTGATATTGCTGGAATATTGCTAAAAGCGTCGTAAGACCAAACTAACTCACTCAATTTAATTATTGTGTAGTAATAATTTCACGATGTATATTTACATTGCTTGTATAAATACACACACATATATACACATATGACAAATAGGTTATACTTACAATTCCAGATAAACAGTAAGATTAGCTGACATTATGATGTTATGTGTGTCTTATATTGCAGCATCAAACCCTTTTAGCTTGACGTGTCGACCAGTGACAGGTGCAGGTAGGCCAATGTTATATCCAGATTTCCCCTGAATAATGTTTAAAACATGTTGTATAATCGCATCCGAAATGTGCTCTAGCCACGTTTAATATTTGTATCAACATATCCAATGTGTTTTCTGATCAAACAGGTACAACAATCAGTCATATTTCCCAAACAGATGGTAACAACCATATTTCAACAGGTAATGCAAGTTCTTTAGCATTGAGACAATTAGTAGCGTCCATTGTGTAGTTAATTGTAGTTCTGAATATCAGAAAAATGGATTTCTTCAAGCCTTACGCATTGAAATCATATTGCTACACACACTTTTGCCAGTGTCGCTAAAGTCGGATACACAGTATTTTTTCAATCCGACCTTTAAGGACAAACGCCTCACTAAAACACTCATGTCTTTTTGTCAGAAACTTTATCGAAATGTAAACATAATACTTGTTAGCTTCGTTGATCCTAAGAGCTTGTTTTTAATACTAGCTTGCGCATGAAAGCCGATACATCGTGTACGTGTAAGATCCGCATTTATATCCAAATAGAATAAAGATAGTCATATAAATAGATAATGTAAGAGTTGCGTTTCAAATGCCCACACATCAGTATATCTCCCCATCATGATGTATATGTAAACTTGTTAATATGGAAAGTGTATTATCATCAACGATTATATTTTCTGATTATGGAGGATCAAGTAGATCATCACTGACTATAGATATCACTTCAAAAGCAACGACGAGGAACTACACTCAAACAACAACAGGTATAATGCATGTATAAATACAAATGTTTATATTACACAAACCAGACCTTTAGGACAATAGTTCAGGACAGTTCGCTGTGAATGCATTATTGACTTTTCTTCATGATCAAACGACCGTTAAAAGGTAGAGTTAGTGATATGGGCTTTTGTTGTATTCTTATTTGTCAATGTAAGAGTTTCCGTATTTTCTAAATAAATAAAGAATATGTCTGGATCCACCGTGCAGAATGACTTCGATAACGTTCATTAGAATAGGGTTTTGTGTATACTACTTATGCGATTTATATTTTTCCTATTGCACAATCCAGTAGAATAGCAACGACTAATAATACAGTGCTTGCGGACAACGATACACGTACAGCAGGATGTATTGACCCACATGTAATTTGTCACATTTTTTATGGATCAGATGAATACAATCTTGTATGGATCAGTACAAAACATTAACTACATTTCACTATATCCTGCTATAGCCCATTCCTTCAACAGACAGCAACAGTAAGTTTAAATGCAGCTGATGCAAGTAAGAAAAATATAATTAAAAACTATTACTATGTTTGACCTACTCAGTTATACTCTGTATTGGAAAGGAAGTTAGTACAAACTTGATTCTAATGATAACAGATCATTTTAATGACAGTAACTGATGCAAGAGATAAAATAAAAATAAAACATGTTCAAGTCATCATGATGATCGAAATATGTATATCTGTTACGGTAAATTCACAATTGACGATGTATTTCATGTCTGTTTAGCTGTGTTGGTGGTCTGTTAATAATCGAATCTCGACCAAACAATCCAGTTATAAATGGGGTTACAATAAGAAATATCAAACAAGTTATCAAGCATGACCACCTATCTGGTTAGTCACCTGTTATGAAAAGCGAGGATCTTTACAAGGGTATTTTATGTGCCAGTGGTAAATACACATCAGTAACAGATAAGTTGTGTGAAGGACGTTAATCGTCCAGCAATAATGTAACCATTCACAAAGTGAATGTTAGGTATGGCCAACATATATAATGATAAATGATATATGATAATAATAATTAATCGACATATATTTGTTCGGTCGCAGGTGGTACTGGTGCAATTATTGGTGGAGTTGTGGCCACAGTCTTAGCAATATTGGTTGTAACATTGGTATCAGTGAGGCTTATACGAAATAGGTAAGTAATCGTTTATGTATTCAGTTTCATATATCTGTCACATACACTGATCATTAACAGTAAAGCTATCCTGCTATAGAAGTTATGTGGTGTGTGACTCTGTAAACATATTTGTTAGGTTTTGGAAAAACAAAGATACACACATTTCTTCTTCAGAAAATAATCTCGAACCAAGAATCTTGCAATTATATACAATACGCAAAGCGAACGGTCTCATCAGCTATTACTTTTGACTACTCACTATATCGTGGAAACGTTTGAACCCATTAAAGTGAGGCAGATGTACCTTTAGAAAGGTAAAACATTGTATTTTTGAGACAATAGAATCCCGTAAACTTTAGCGAGACTAGAATTCACAAACTGGGAACGTCGCTGAAAGATCCTGAGAGTATAACCCAAACAGATTTGTTTTAATGATTGAAATTAAGATTGTATTGAAATATGTTCTTCATAATACTACTGTTTGTACTTGTATTACTGGTTATGTCACCTTGTATATCTAAACTCTGTGACTTCCAGGCGAGCAAAAAGCGAAGGAAAGGAGAATATCGCATCATTTCCCCTGGATGCACAGCCTGACATGACACACAGTTTGGCCGGTAAAATCCCACCGAACAACTGCCATGACATTCAGGACCTGAAGACACAGAGCAGTGATTATGATTACGCTACCGCGGATGGCTTGGCTGTTCCTCCAAATGCAGACACATATTTCATGATAGAACCAGCTGGGAAGCACAATTCAAAGCAGTTTGCAAAAGCTTCTACCACTGAAAGTGACTATGACCACATCGGAGACAAACCATCCCCACAGACCAGTGACTACGACACAACAGCCTCGGTGGATCAACATGCACATACAGGAGGAACTAATGGAGAAGACGATTATGGTTACAATCTTTTCAACACAAAAACCAACCCGCAGAAACACCAGAATGACTACGACACTGCTGTCTCTGCAACTAAGGAAGTGGCACAACTGAGTATGACCAATAGGAACACTGATGAAGACGACTATGACCATTTCCCTAGTGTGATCAATCATCCTAAAACTGTTAGTTCACAGTATGACACTGCATCAGGAAGGGCAGACAATTCTGATTATTCTGTTGCAGGACCAATGAAAGGAGCATATTCCTAAACTGGAATATGTTTTTGTGTGCTGTGTTACGAATAGCTTCGTGATTACCTTGAACTTGACAATATCCTCAGTTGCGGTACCAAACACTTTTTGTATTCACATCACGGTTTTTTGTATCTCAGAAATACTAGTAAATGTTTTGGACTCGTGGAGCCTAGTCGTCCAAGGCGCCACAACTGGCAGTGCCACGATTTATGATAATGTGTTCGAGCCCCAGTTTCGCCCTGATCAATTAAAAACAATTACTTTGTCAGCAGTATTTCCGGGCCCTGGAGGGTTTGCCAAAATTAGAAACATTTAAAATGTGTTGTTCTTCCATATTAATCTGAAACTTCAGCTGTAATTATCCTTCCATGTATTTAAACGGTCTTTGGATACCCACCGTTATCAGATGTATCACTTTGATAATACTTATACAGTTTATAAACTGTTTGACTTATAAAAGGTCAACGTAAATACCAATTGAGCACAACGATAATGTTCATAGTATAATGAATACGTGTATATAAGTTTGATTCAAATGTGGATAATCGTTTTTACCGAGCGTTACAGTGTATTTCTTCTTTATGTAAATGTGATCACTTCAATTCACACTTTTACTACCAAGTATTATACCGTTTCTGTAACATTATTCTGCGCCACTATGGCTATTTTTGTTCATGTTGGATGATAAAGTCTAATACATTTTACAGTATCAATTCTTACCCGTTTCTGTAACTATTGATATTGCCTTTCATGTACATCATGTCCTTGGAGACAAAAAAGCATTAGCAGCTAACTCCATCATTACAGTAGATCATAGTTAGGCTCGGAACTTTTCAGTCACCTCTCATGCATTGAATAATTTACAATAGTTACATAGGTATTTAAACCAGATAGCACATAGTCCTCAATAATTCTAATGCAATTATAATAGCATTTTGGTGGCATCCAAATACTGGAGTGGGGTCTTCCCATGGGCAAGCTGATCACTTCAGTGTAGCAAGACGATTGTCATGATAATTTCCCATAACAAGAACTTATTGTTGAAATAGTTAATTTCTTATCATGTCCCAGTGTGCCTACTAAACTACATATAATAACAAACTCCTTGCTTTCCTTTAGTGCGTTTTCTCAATTTCATATCAAATGTCTTCTGTAAATATAACCTGTTTGATCAACGAATAAAAGTCCATTTGATTTTAACTTTGAAATTTTATCTTAATTATTTAACTATTATCTGGTGAAGGAATTTAATTATTGGTATGATATGTTTGGTGTAAAAGGTTTATTTTTATTTAGGCCATTACCAAAAAGAACTATAGATATTTGCAGGGCACGTTTGTGATGACCCAGTGATGACCATCAAACACGGTCTATCCATGTCAACACTGTTAATGATATATTACTGTTAAAACCGCCTTACACTGTATGTAAATGTGTGTTAATTTGATATTACCACGGTATTACCTCTATAATTGCATCATATTTCGAGTCAATGTATCAGTCATATCCTAGCTCTGTGAAACATGTGACCGCTGTGTTACAAAATTAGATCATCACCAACATACAATGTGGTTGTATGCAGTCGAACGGAATGGAAAGTCAGGTGACAATGTTACACAAAATATGCTTTGAAGCGTTCAACCAACGCGCCAGTTTTTACTTCCTTGTTGACAACCGGAACGCAGTTTAATTTAGGTAAGGTCTTCGATTGCATGACATTGTGTTTTAGATTGATACAAGCTAACAGTTTGTACGGTCATGTAGTGGAACATGATCCTGTGTACAACACAGAGGTCACAAATCAGGCAATGTTAAACAAAAGTTGGTTGTAGAGAGTAAGTGAATGGGTGACCGTCAAACGTGTGTGCTTGATAAGAACAGATAAGTCACGTTCAAATACTATTTACTCGAGAGAACAATGTGATGAGGGGTTGCTCGTGGGTTACATGTACATGTACATCACTGTCGTAATGAAATAGCCTTATTGTGTTCAATACACAGGATTCAGGATCTTGACAGCCCCCGTCAAATTTATGCTGTTTGGTGTTGATGAATACTACACTCATGACCATGTTGAATATTTGAATACTTGACAGGAAAATAAATAAATATTCATACGCCTTGAACTTTCAACTTCAACATGTTTTTCATCTCGTCCGATTACAATGCTCTTCAACGTATTTTTGTAATATACATGATAGCTTGGTTCGAGATGTACAAAAAATGTAACGACAATGAAAAGGAAACAACGGTGGATGATGACTTAATACATTCCACTGTATTAGTTAACGTGAAGCTGTAGCACAATGTTATGATGTATCTTCATATATTATCCCACTAATAGGTGCTGGCTGGCCAGATACGTTGTCCAGATACGAACTATCAGTTACATAGGGAAGTTTGTATTGTAACTGGGAGAACAAAGGCCCGAGACACTTTACACGGCGGCTCCTCTCCGTTTAGGTCACTGAGATACATATCATTTACTGTCATATCGTGTTTATAAAAATAAACACAGTGGCATGTTTAACTTCACGTGAGGGTCAGGGCATTTCGTAATTTTAGGTGCTTTAATCTCACACCTTGACATGTCACGGGTGGGGTTGACAGGTCGGAATATTCTCATTGAGCAGACTATCCCTGGACTATCTCCCTCGTGACAGTGTAGTGGCTGCATTCACGTCGTGTTTTACCTGGAGTGCATGACCTCAATATGCAGACGGTGTTAAAACTGGAAGTAAGATACTAATATCGTGTTATTGCCACACATTCTTTGCATACTGTAGTAACTTTTGTAACCTATAATTGATAGAATTATTTAAATCTGCCTGCCTACAATAACCGAAAAAAATACTATTCTATTAATATTAGCTTCCGCGGTGATACGGCCGTCAAGCCAGCTTTACAATCAGTTGAGCTGTCAACGTTATGACGAACTCTGTGATCGTTTGGATATGTTTAATCTTTTCTGACTACAAACTGCGGCCAGGTTATACAGGTAAGACATACATTTATATGGATGGGAAATATTGGGTGAGCAACTGGAATAAAGCATGTCATGTATACATAATGACAGGAAACCAACGAACATATTGATTTGTGATAAGCAGTTTATCATTATGCAGTTTAAGCCATATACGAGGATAATTATAAATCCATGCTGCGGCAATGTTAACTTAAAGTATCAAATAGTTTTCAGCTGAAAGCGTACTAAATGACGGCTGTGTGAAGCTATACACTCACTTAAGTTGTATGCAGTGTTAAAACAAGGAAAGGACAACATACAGTCAGTGAAACGAGGCGGGTGAACCCAATGTCACAATGCCTTGATGTCTGCTCAGATAAATCCAGTTTAGTCGGTTTGGTGCACGTATTGCATTTATTCTAGGAGACACAATATTTTCAGTTTCGAGTTGAGTTATATGTAGTGCATTCTCTTAACATGTGTATGTTGTATTATTCACAGTAGATGCATAGTTCAGAATAGAAAACATTGTATTCATCAGAATGATAGGTATGTAATTGAAGTCAACTCCGGGTGTATAGTCCATGTTTATCCTCTGGATAGAGGTTATTGTTACAATGAATAACCAACATCGTGTATTACGAACTGGATAAGCCCTACCGTGCAGTTCAAATTTGATTGTGTGCTGATGAAAATAAATATGATAGAAGACCATGAAATCTCTTCAATAGAGCATATATCCTGCAGGAACAGATTCTAACAATTGTATCTTGGAAAAAATCCAGACGACCATGAACAATCTTCAATATAACATATACTCCTCTTAAAAAGTAACAGTAACAGCCAAGATTTAAAGTTTAAAATAACCTCTGATTGCAAAGAAAACCTAGTGTTTAACTTTCCGATACATGTAAATTTGTATTTTAGGGATTCTTAATGTTAGGAGACTTAGGCATATTGATCGGATCATGATACCAAGTTTATGGGATTGGTTCATCGCATCGAAAAAACAAGCCTTTATATCATAAACAGTGCTATCAGCGATCTACAAATGGACATGTACATGTATCTATATTATATTAAAATGGTATCCCTGGCCCTAACACTTTCGCAAACTTTACTAACACATGTATATGAATGTCTGACAAATAATTCAGCATATACGCGAAAACATTGTATTGTGGACAATATAGACAGCGATATTATAATCCTAAATACTATTTTCGAACAAATTTCATCTCACAGTAAATGTTCAAACATGCTTGTTGTGACGTGTCCTCCATGTAGATGCTTTACTAACACATGTATATGAATGTCTGACAAATGATTAAGTACTAGTATATACGCGAAAACATTGTATTGTGGACAATATAGACAGAGATATTATAACTATAAATACTACATTCAAACTAATTTCATCTCACAGTAAATGTTCACCCATGCATGTTGTGACGTGTCCTCCATGTAGGTGCCACAAGGACCAGTAAAGCCTGCTATGGTGCACCTGGCTTCTCCTGTACTGGGCATGACATCAGCTGCAGCAGCACCCAGAAGATCGCCATCTATGACGCCTACTACACTGACAATACAGAGTGTGCAGTAATAGGTCTCGCTAGTTGCGCCACAGTGAACCCGTTCAATGTGTCAGAACATGGACATCACAGGTTCAACAACACCGAGCTGGTCTCCCTCTACAACAACTGTTCAACAGAGACTCGGTGTGTGTATCCTGCTCCTGCCCGGCGTAGTGCAGTTCTTGCATTTTCCGTTGTGAAGTATCAGTGTGTTAAGAGTAAGTGTGTTTAGACAATAATTAATTTAGTAATAACTTATGGGTTTAATCAAATCTCACTCGCTGCTGGTATTTTGTTTCAACTCAAGATCCATTTATTGTAGTCTCTGTTGTAAAACACCAGTGCATCGACAATCTGCATCAACTCGCGATCGTGTAGAGAAAGACTAAATGTAGCAAATGTGCGTCATGTGGCGATTTTCGAAGTTATTTTTTCCTTGACAGTTGTAAATTCAGTCACCATTTGACAAAAAACGCGCAAGACGACAAAACCTCTACTGCCATTCTCATGGTAGACTTTATAATGGTTACATCTCGATAAATATACGAAGACAACATTCCCCGATAACTAACAACTGGCAGTTAAGTGTGTGCAGGCGGGCTGCGATGTCCCTTGGTGGGTCCTCCAACGTCTGCCTTAGGGTGGAGTATATTTTGTAAAGGATATGGAGGTTATCACGCGAGTGTGTTTGGGGATGGTAAATTTAAATATCCTGCATTAGGAATAAACATTGTATTTAGCGAGCCTTGGCGACCTCTTTATCATATAATGTAATTCTTTAATACTGTGCTTGAAAATCGCCTTCCCTCTCGCACAAATATTACCGAAACATTGTGAGTTTTCCTGGAATGCGCGCATTTATATTTATTACGTCACAGGGTAAGTGATGTGTCAGTCGGACAGTGACAGTAGCCAATTTAGTTTCAACAGAAATCTGTTTCTAATACAGTAGCGAAGCAACATATTCGCAAAACAACATTTTTTTCTTACTTGTCTTTCGCGGCAATCCATCGGTCTGTCCGCTTGAGTTACTGCCCTTTGTCAAAGAGAAGCTACTCTAACCCTAGTGTATGAGACGTCACGACCACGTTCAGACGTTGTTGACAGTCGGCCTGTTCTGTCATAACGTTAAAAAGTGCAGTCAGATGGACACACAGCGACACAACGAAACAAGGTAACATATTTCGGTCAAATCCAACTTTATTAATTTGTGGAAAAGTTTTCAAGCCGCAGAGGTCTACAAGCACAGATATGGCTTCTGATATGGCTTGGCCTAGTGCCCTCGCAAAATTGTTTCGAAATTTATATCTGCAAAGTTGTCATAGCTGTTCACAGTTAGACACTGATTTTCAGGATATAAGGCTGTTCCTTTGATAATGATAGCAGTTATCTCTGTAGTTCATTCAGATTCCCGATGGTTAATTCTGACTCGATCGCCGAATGACAAGGGCTGCGCCATGTTTGTTAATAAACACTGAAAGTAGTCCCTATTTGATCTTTGATATTTGCATCTCTATCCGCAGATGACCCCAACGGATATCATTTTTATTCTTTTATCTTGCCGAGAAACCTACCCATTATAGGATAAAGGGTAATTACCAGTAGTATTGGCGGTGAAGAGTTTCAAGGAGTGTAACAGGCACAGATTAGCAGAAATACGTCATGGTTTGACGGAATTCGAAGACACGACCCAGAATGCGCTGACGGTTCAGATTATATCTTCACGTACTCTGTACAGTTTCGTCATGTGAAGCCAGTTACAACTGGATTCACAGGTACGGAATACTTTGGATAATGTCATGATATTGAAGACGAAATGGAGGAGTAAGACGTTCTATGGTCGAAATGGTTGTTTGGGAAGCGACAACCTTGGGAAGCTGCTGGGCACGATGGTGTATATTGCTGGTAGTAGCTTTGCATTACATGGTGGACAGGAACATAGGAAACTGCGCAGTGACCAACCTCACTATGTCAGATCGGTCAAGGAGGAAGGTGTCTAATGTATAGTGAGCAAATTACTAAAACAAATAGTGGAGGGCTCAATGTAGACATTGTTGCTGACGAATATCCGGGCAATGCCTACAGATGTGATTGAAATTGTTTGAAAAGCAATGCTAGCTGTACCAGATGCGTTTTGTTCGCAGCCGTCCGTAGTTTATCGAAAAAACTTTGGGGTGACAGACGTTTGTGACAACCTTATGAAGAATGTGTAGGATAAGAGCTTTCTATACTGGATACTGTATTGATAACGTTTCTTGCTTGACGTCTTTACCAGGCAGTTGGTTGATCAATAGCTAATAGAGTCATGGATGTGCGTAACTGTAAGCGTACTACAGAATCTCAGCTGAAATCTGTAAGCACTGTTATTTAAGGAAATGCCAGTTCGGCCGAGGAGCCTACCTATGAGATTCGTGGTGGAGCGTATCAAAACACAGAACATTGCGATAAACATAAATCTGCATGCAACTGAAATGGATGCCATTATTGTTTACTACATGGCGATGTACTTCCCCATCATTAAAATTTGCCAATGTCATCGTATCCATGTATGTGATCTGTTTTCTTGTGCGGGTACATGCAGGTTTTCCTCTAGATTGAATTTCCGCCTCGTACTGCGAGTGGTCCTAGTTCTACGACACACGTTAAACATAAGAGTCGCTCTTCGCTGTTCACTCTTCGATTCCTGTAAGTCCCTTCAAGCAATAAAATAGTATAGTGTAGGAGCCATAGAATGACGTGGAAGAGAACACGGTGTGCCTAAAATCATACTAGTCATATTAGAAATGTGGAAAGCACACTGTATTACCAAGCAATCATGAATTGTTCTAAATGAACGCTATCCTGGCTTGATAACGAAAATGAATAGGATATGGTACCTTCGAGACACTCATGTTAATCTTAATGTTTCTTATGACTGAAACTATGAATGTTGCAGAAGGTGAATTGCTGAACATCAGTGGAGGTGTTGTAGAGAGAGTATCTCAAGTCTCACTCATCCACAGAGAACAAGGAACACCTACTCCTACAACTCAAACCATCAATTATATGTGCAGCTTCAAGTCTGATGTCACTGCTACAAGCATATCAGTGTATGCTCTTGACGCGAGGCTGGGACGAGGAACTCAAGGGCAATGTTTCTCAAAGTTATCTGTCCTACCTGAGAATGAGATCATAATTAACAATTGTTCACCTGGGTTCCGACCGTTTAAGAGACTCAACGTCACAGCGGAACTCCCAATATATCTAAACTTGGATTTCCTGGGATCATCGTCAACCTTAATTTGGCTTCTGATTAATGGTAAGAATGAGAAGTGAGAATATCTTTGTGCCTTTTTCACAAATAAAAACATGTATCGATATATAATTTCAATAAGTATGTTTAGTGGGGGTTGCACACAAACCGTTTTTTGTATTTACACAAATTTATAAAAGTTAGTTCAATAGTAGAATAAGAATTCCTTTGTCGTACCTTAACCAGTCCTGATACAATTACATCAAAGATCAAGGTGTATCTCTACTGACCAAAAGGTTGTTTTTGACTGTAGAGTGACACTGCACCATCAGCAGTAGTTTTAATTATTGGGGCGGTCGGGTAGCCAACTCCAGGGTAGTGCTTCTCAAAGTTATCTGTCCTACCTCATAATGAGATCACAATGAATAATTGTTCATCAGTTATCCAATCGTTTAAAAGACTCAACGTAACAGCGGAACCCCCAATATCCTTAACCTTCGTTGATTTCCCAAGATCATTATATATATATATATATATATATATATATATATCAGCTTTAATTTGGCTTCTGATTAATGGTAAGAATGAGAAGTGAACTTACGCATGTGTCTTTGTCATAAATGAAACACCGAATACATATATGACTTCAATAAGGATGTTTTAGTAGGGGCTGCATGAAATGCATTACACAAATTTATTGAACTTCGACAGTGAAATAAGAAATCCTTAGTCGTAACTCAACCAGTCGGATACAATCAAATGAAAGATCTAGGGGTATTTCGATTGACCAAAATGTTTTCTTTGACTGTAGAGTGAAACTGCGCCATCAGCAGTAGTTTTGGTTATTGTATAGTTTTAATTGTACGATATATGTTCATAGTGCTTATATAAATGCATATGTCAAATTGGTTATATATCCAATTCCAGATAAACAGTAATTTTAACTGACAGTATGATATCATGTGATTGTTATATTGCAGCATCAGACCCTTTTAATGTGACATGTCAAGCAGTGACAGGCGCAGGTAGGCCAATGTTGTATCAAGATTTTCACTGTATAGTGTACATGTACATACCGGATTGATAGTGATGGACCACTTTCGATCATGCCGTATGGATTTATTATGCATAATAACAGAATATGAGGGAGATGGAAGTGTATTAACCGACTGGCTTCAAACAAGGTATTATACTTTACATCAGTGAATCAAAATGTACCCTAACTTTCCGCAGCAACTAAATGTATGAAGTAAAAAGAAAAAAAAAACATTGGCCGAATTTGAGTACCGATCAAAATGCCTGAACCGATTATCATGCCTTGTTTTTTCTCAAAGCAAATAATTAATTTTCACATTTCTTTCATGCTATAGAAATCCATTGCGGTGCAATCCCTAAAGTGTGTGTGTGTGAGACGATATGTGAAAACATGTTTGTATATAAGGTTTCTTGTTTATGCTTTGAACAAAAAAGTTCCTTGTAGTGCTTTATATATTCCCTTTAAAAATGTATGGGATACTTGGAAATAACTGAAATTTCCAAAATTGTAAGAAATAGTAGTTTCGACTAATAGTTGTATGATAATAATGAACGAATTAAGGGCACAACATAATTAAAACTGGTATGAGAGTAGATGGCATGACCGTCAACGATCTTGAAGGACGATAGGGAAAAGATAGGAAGTTTCAAAGTTGACGTTTTGGATCAGTGGTACGTAATACTGCCACGATTTGTCTACATTTACTCACTCGACGAGGCATACTGCGCATGAATCTCCCAATGACAATGTGAGAGAGTCTGCCTCACTCCTCTTGTAGCGCCTTGCGAAGTTCAGCATGGTCGGCGGCTTATGACGTTGGCGCACACGTCTCTCCCAGACGTGTTCAGCTGGGGGAAGGTCAAGGGCTAATTACTGGCCATGGCATTCGATGGATGCTACTGAAGGTGATCATTGACGATTCGTGCATGCTGATCTCGGGCGTTGACTTAAGTTTCATTTCGACACTTTCATGACACGACCACGCCTATCACGAAAGTGCAACGTTAATAAGGACTCATCTGAAAACGTAACTCGTGACCATCGACGATTACCTCTCAGGTTCGACATTGTCTTCACCACTGACGCATGTTGGCAATATGGCGTTTTGTTCGGGGCGGCACAACATGTACACGAGGCTACCGTGCATGGAGATAAGCTGCATGTAGACGATTTCTAATCGTCTGACCCGTAACTCGTACTCCAGTAGCCTGAAAGCTTGTAGCAATTTTATTGGCCGTATGAGGTCAATTTCGTAGAGCCTTGTTTCGG
Source organism: Haliotis cracherodii (assembly GCF_022045235.1). Taxonomy (NCBI): domain Eukaryota; kingdom Metazoa; phylum Mollusca; class Gastropoda; order Lepetellida; family Haliotidae; genus Haliotis; species Haliotis cracherodii. The sequence continues at coordinate 46,423,786 of NW_027266286.1, read as the reverse complement.
ATCAATCGAACCTACACTCTTGTCGTTGACCTGGGGCGCCAAGAAAGGGGTCGATTGTCAACATTTTGGTTTGTTTGTACCTGTTTCATAGTCTGCTAATGACAGACTGTAAAACACGGTGGGGGGGCAGTTGTCTAAGGCGCCGCTCACCCAACTCACTCACTATCTCAGTGGTCCAGCACTGTTAAACCGCCATTGGTTTGGTACGGACTCGTACGTGTAGGTACCTGGTCACACAAACACACACATGAATGTGTCTTTAACATATTGCCATCATTTAAATCCAATGATATTGCCATATTCGAGTCCCATTGTCGTGATGTACATCGTTCATGTTTCATTCAGTCGTGTTGGGTAAAACATAAACTTTAAGGTATTGTATAATGCCATCATGTAAACATCGGTATAAAGAAGCACCCATAAATCTTTATCAATGTGATGTGAAAGAATGTGCTTTACATACTGGCATCACGTAGTTCCGAATACACTCATAACCAATCTTATGATACCTCCATATCAGAATGATGAGATCTGATTGGTCCACGTGATCTTCCTAAAATACTGTGTAACCCGCCTTTCTCAGCGGGGCATTAAATCTCTAATACCCCGCCATGAACAGTACAGGCTGCACGTGGATATCTGAGAGACATAATAAATCCCTTATAACCCGCTTCAGAGCAAAAAGCCGCACGAATGGCAGTCACGTGACACAGCACAAGTTAACCTCACCTCAATCGAACAGCTGTTTTCTATCACTATTGAATTTGTGTTAATTCTTTTACAATGTCACATTTAATCATGTCGGTAAGATAAATTCGTTGTAGCAGGATCACTCAAGGTACATGGGGTTTTATGCGTCCCCCATCAGGTTTTATACCACGAGCCTAACGCGGGACGCTTAAAACCCCATGCACCACCTGGTGATCCATCTTCCCGAGGCAAGAGAGTTAACTGACTTTAAAAGTCCAGTTTCCACCCTTGCCGAACTAGGCTGTAATTACTGGGCTCGATCGTAGCGCCACCAGTGGCTATTGCGAGTCATGTCCTTTCTATCCCTCTCCTACTGACCAATCAGATGCAACCTCTCGTATCACTTGCATTTGCTTCAAACAAAAGGGTGGCGCCCAGTCAAGACGATCTGATCGATAATCAAGATCTATATTTTGATGAAACGAGTCTGACATCGCGAAGTGCATCACATCACATGAGCACCTTGATTAAAAACATGAATAGATTTAGAAAATATCTGTTGACAACGAGTTAGCGGTGCACATGTTTTGCAAATGCTGCAGTCGACCGAAATCTGCATGACACTTAACGAACCGGATTTCGATTTCGGTGCGCGATTTTGATTGGACTATGCATAGACTTGTTAGTCCAGCCAAAATGTAACTCCATAATCCCAGGCTAGTTCGGCAAGGGTGGAAACTGGACTTTTATAGTCAGTTAACTCACTTGCCTTGGGAAGATGTACTGAATGTACAGCACATAAACGTGTGTCTACTTTTTTTTATCAGGGGGACTAACCACTGGGTCAACTGAGTACAGCTCTACTATATCCCCATCTTCACAATTTCCAGGTATGCAGTAATCAGTGTGGGATTTCCTATCTAATTGTCTAATTGTTCAAAAGATAAAACAAGTAATTTCATTTTTTTCACAGTCAACTCGTCATAAATACCAGGTATTGATGGGACATTGTGGCTTGCCACCTTGTTCAATCCTATTAGGTAAATATGTTTGTAATGTTCCTTTATAGCATCTACAGCATTAATCTTTTTCAATGTGACGTGACAATGTGTTTTAAATAAAATCGATATCTGATAAAATATTTTAGGTTTATAATGTTCGGAATATATGGTTAGTTATACCTATATCATATATTTTTGTGTTGGTTTTACTGTGAGGATATAATGACTTTGTATTGATCGTTTATACTCGTTGCTGATGATTTTTATCAGTGAGATTAACCACTAAGTCAACTGGGGACGAATCGATTATACCCACCTCTTCACAATTCCCAGGTATGCATTGTATAATGTGGTATTTCATATATATTTGTTCAAAAGATAAAATAATAAATAATAAAACCTCCCGATATTTCTTAGTGATCTCACTACAAATTACTTGTACGTGTACATGCATCAGATGTTTGGGTTTTTTTTCCTTTGCTCGGACAAAATAGCTTTACAAGAGCAAGTTGCAAAGAGCATGATCGTATCAGGTTTTGCAGGTATTGGTAAATAAGGACTGCTGATCGTTTGCTTCTACCTATTCGTTAAGAAATACAGATGTACATTGCAGGGCTATTTGACTAACTGCTGATCGTTTGCTTCTACCTATTCGTTAAGAAATACAGATGTACATTGCATGGCTATTTGACTAACTGCTGATCGTTTGCTTCTACCTATTCGTTAAGAAATACAGATGTACATTGCATGACTATTTGACTAACTGCCTTCTTTTGAATGTTTCTTTTAATTGAAAGTTAATTAGAAGAATTTTAGTTCTATTTTTAATAAACATTGAATATTTCTGTTTCAGTCGGATTGTTTGTGGGAGGGATGGCTGTCGGAGCTGTTATTGTCATTCTGGTCGGTCTTGCAGTGTACGTCCTCGTTGTAAGGTATATTTAAAAGTACATTCACTATCTATCCTTATATTATTTAGTGGACATTATACTTTGAAAGACGTCCAGTAATAACGCAAGTCTCAGTTGTGAAGTGAGTGAGTGACTTTATGTTTCTAATAACCTTTCTGCCATATCACATCGGATGACACAACGATTGGGATTTATCAATGTGGGGAATCGCAATTGGTTATTTACCTTGATGATTATATTTGTTTTCTCTATTTACTGACTCTGACGTCAATTTCATCACCGTGCTTCAAATTACGCGTCCTTGCAGGCGTCGGTATGATCTTACCCCGAAGAAACAAGGAGACACCCCAGCTTCCATTGAACACCCCACCTACTCCGGTCTGTCAGCGGGAGGTGATGTCAACAACTATGGCATTATTGAACAGTCTACCTGGTTTCAAGGCGAAACGAAACATGATCATGAGGTGGCGGCTACACCAGATTACCAGAACGTTTGATTTGCAACCAGTGTATCCATTCTGTAACATCTGTAAATGTAACACAAATGTAACACGCTTCTCACAGAAAAGATATTTACGATAATCATCTTACACACATCTGTGTCACGTAGCTGGGTAACTTTGTCTCCAACACAGGCGAAAGTAATGCCTGTCCCCGGGAGTGATCCCGATAGATAAGTAGTGTGCGTCCGTGAGATTTACAGTACTGTTTATTGCACAAACTCCATTATATTGTAGGACCTGGATCTGAGTGATTATGTGGATTTGGATCGAATGCTATGAACAGTGTTTCAATTGAAAAAAATGCGATATGAGGGGAGACATGGCGAAGTGAAGGAGGAGGTCGACATAAACGACCGCGACAGATATTGATCATGATACTTAGGGCGAATTTTGGATCGGAACATGCGATAATCAGCTTCTGGAGCGCCCAACTTTGCAAAGTTCATTGCTGCGCATTTGACCTAAGGGCCATCTCTTTTCAAATAGCTGTCTCAAACATCAAAGACATAATTATCCATCTGTATCTTTTTGCATGCTGTGGCCTTTTCGCAGTTGCTATAGTTCGTCTTCTTGTAATATATAATTCCACATATGTATGTTTTATTAATGTTTGAAATATATACCCAAATGATGCGTTAGCATAACTAATGTTTCAAAGACGATGACAATATTCTTAATTTCAGGTTGAGGAGGAATAATATTTTATGATATAATCCATAAATTATCCTCATTCCAACACTGATATTTTCTTCCCCTGACTAATGCATGTCACAGGAGGGTGCGTTGACCTGGTGGTGGTGAGCGGCCAAGTGGGGTATGGCCGAGTATCTGTAATAGAACTTCCTGATACAATTTCGTCATGCGCAAGCCTGCAAATCACTCCCGGGCGTCTCAAGCACGCGTTATCAGTGAAGCAGGAAGGACAATACACCCGTGAAGATCCGGGTCAGAATTGGTTTTCAGCAACCCAATAGCATGTCTGCCGTAAATGGCGACTATGCTTGTCGAAAAGTCGACATACGGAACCGGGTGGTCAGACTCGCTGCCTAGGTTGATGCATGTCATCGTATCCCAACTGCGTGGATCGATGTTCATGATGTCAGTCACTGAATTCTCTGGTCCAGACTCGATTATTTACAGACCGCCATCATATAGCTGGAATATTACTGAGTGCGGCGTTAAACAACAACAAAACAAAACAAACAAACAAGGAAGGGGAATAGTACATGTGTTGCTGCTGCACTTTCTTTGCGTTGGCCTCACTGTTACCAGCATGTGCAAGGGGAAAATAACAACGACATAGATATCATAGTTAAAGTATGTAAGTAAAATAGAGACAAAGGCTTATCAGATATGTTTGCAGCTTTGAAATGTACATTGCGTGATATTACATGGCGGTGTATTTTGTTGTTTAACAGTGATTGTGGCTTGGGTGCAATGTTTCCGTTGAGATTCTGCAGACGCTCAGCTCAATACTTTGTTTTTGGACATTGATCAGTCGTCGGGAAGTTATTATAGTAAGATGTTAGTGTGGTGTGTAAACTTACGGTCCAGTGTACCGCAGACAGTGATAGAATGTTACCGAAATATCTGTAATGTTCTATGTGGTGAGGGCACGGTATCGAGATTTCCAGAAGCTTGTTAGTCTGTATTTATAGTGGGATAAGAGCGTGTTTAGGGATCTCTCATTAAGACATTAAGACCGGCTTTCTTGTGAGGATTGCTCAACACCCCTGATTCCCTGCCTTGGCCCATTACGTACGCTTGACTACTGTCGCCGCCTGGTGAATATACATTATTATCTCTGAATTTAGCTATCACCACTGTAGTTTTGTATTTGATACTGCCCACTGCTATCATTTTATATACAGTCATTGAATAGTGTACGCCTCTTGATTGTGTACTGCCATTGTAATTGCTTTGCAGTACTTTTTGTTGATTTGTAAACCTAGAGTATTTTGGTAATAAATTTGTTAATTGTTTACCATTTGTTGGATGTTTCTTTGTTTCACGCAAGATTGTTTTACGTACAGATTTCTGGGTTAACACATTGTTTCAATAACACAATATTACATAATAGATGATCAGTCGTCAAATTAAGGTCATGTTTGGTGCATGTAATATTAGTGGCGCTTTTTCAGTTAGTCTTTTTCCACCTTAATGATATATTAGTATCACAACATTTGGTAGATTGATAGATATGTGTATTTTTTAACGATTTTTTTTTATTTTGCCAATGAGCCTCTCCTCTAGTGTATCACATTTGTTATTTAATGTTATTATGTAATATTTATCCTCGGATAATGTAGCACAGGTAAACCATATTTCACTTATATGGCTTTGTGAATTTTGTAGATATTGTCACGTTCACATCGATCCAGCAACACGCCACTGCGGATGCAATGTGTTCAGAAAACAAGAAACATTGAATTGTATTTATCACATAATAAAAATTGTTATACCTCAATTCAGAATCTTTTTATTCCATTCGTAAATCCGTACCACGTGAGGAAACAATACACGAAATCATGTGACTGACAATGACCTCGAATATTGACACGTCACATGATCAGTAATGACCTATAACGTGATGAATATTGACTCCGGCTGCTGGAAAACACGACGGCGTCTGGTATGCTTACATTTCACGGTTCGCAGCTAAGTTACATATGTAATGAAACTTGGGACGGTCGATAGGCTTCATAAACTTTAAATTGAATTCCGGTATAACAAAACGAATGATTACTTTTGATGAGGTCCATATGCGAAAACAAGGACCCTTGGATCAGACCTCATTGGCGGTCTGACCGGACCTCGTATAATATGTAAAATAATATCCGCTTTCTGAGTACCACGACACAAATTTCTCGGAAAATTTATAATATAATCAATTAATCATTGTTTTTTGTTGTGTTCGGTAAATCGACGTGGCTTTCGAGATCTCTTTTTGTTCAGTATTTGCTATGCAATAAATCCCATATAGCTGAGGATAAGACCGTTTTGATGCAAACTTACCGATAATGCCAGTAACTTCTATATGAACGTGGACAGTGTGTTACTGAGGGCAACTTTGCATTGTCTAACGCATCTAAAACGTAGCTCTATAACCTGCTTTACATAGTTATAAAAGCGACAGAACCCTTTCTATATTCATAATAAATCTTTGTTTAATGCAGAGTCTATTGTACGATTCCAACTGTATTTGAGCATGTGGGGTGAAGCTGCCGGTGCAGTTGCTGTCGTTCTCTTTGTCATTGCAGTCTTCTTAGTGGTTGCCACGTGAGGAGCTGTTCATGAACCCTTGAGCCTCACATACATTTTCAATCTAACACAGACGCTATCTCAAATATTGCCATATGGTGACGTGCTTAAAAAAACAGAGGAAGATAATTGTACAATTTGCATATACCGACAGACAATTTTTATGATTTGGTGAAAACGTCAGTTCGTGTCTATGAAATATTTTCATACTCAACATTTTCATCTCAATTGTGGTTATGATTATCCCAGTACTGCGAAGGAAAGTAAGTGACGAAACAATATTTAGTTATTGGAAGAGGGGGGTAATCATGTAAATTGTTTGCATATCTCATTGGATAGAAATTGTAGTTGTTTGTTTTATCACAATAATAACATACATGTATGAGCTAAATTTGCTTTGTGACGTCAGTTCGTTGCCATTAAAATGTACGCGTATAGATGTGACATACAACTTTAGATGACAGGGCCCCCGAGGCAACTGTCTTAACTGTGTCTTCCCATTTGTCAGGCACCCCACTGTCAGACAGTTAACGATCACATTAACAGCATTTTAACAACATAGCACATACATGTACATGTAGTCCTCAAAAATTCTGATACACTTTCCGGCGTCATCCAAATACTAGAGTGGGGTCTCAATTCCATGGGCAAGCTGTTCCTTCAGTCTACCAAGACGATTGTCAATTTCCCATTACCAAGAACTTATCAACTCTGACACTATTTTGAAATAGCTAATTTCTTATTTGAATTGTCTCAGTTTGTCTACTAAACTACATACAATAACAACAGTCACTTTGTTTTCCTTCAGTGAGTTTTATCAATTTCATAAAAAAACTCTTCTGTAGATATAACCGGTTCGAACTACAAATAAAGGTCCATTTGATACAGAAAACGGGCATATACATAAAAAAAATAATTATATACATATTCATGTATAATTTAAAAAAATGGTGGTTATTTTTCAGTATAATATAAAACGAAATGAATTTGATGTGAGAAAATTGTGAGCTAAGATTTATTTGAACGATGACTGTGTTACATGAGCTAATCCATTGTAACAATGAGTAGACCAAGCTTATCATCACAGCCCTTCCTTGGGGACCTGTGTTACAATCGGGTTGTCCGACAAATGGAGAAGAACATGTGCAGTAGATGTATTTGCAGGGCACGTTTGTAATGACCCAGCGATGACCACCAAACACGGTCCATCCATGTCAACACTGTCAGGGACATATTACTGTTAAAACCGTCACACATTATATGTAATATGTGTTTACTAGATATTGCTACGATATTACCAGTCCTACATAAAGACCGCCTCCGTGGTCTAGTCCGCTCGGAGTGCGGGAGGTCCGGGGTTCGATCCCCGGCCGTGTCCTACCAAAAGACGTTAAAAGATGGTATTTGTTGGTACCCTGTCTGGCGCTCGGCATTAAGGGCTAAAACATGGACTGGTCGGCTCGGAGTCAGTATATTGTGTCAGAGTGGGGTATTCATGGTAAACTGCTGCATGGTATCTCAGTGGGCTGGCACTATAAATCGGCATCAGTCTTGACTAGTACAAGCATCCACACACACACACACACACATAAACACACACACACACACACACACACACACACACACACACACACGTGCATGCATGTCGCTATATAGGTGCAATGATCTTGGACGCGACGTTAAACCCCATTTCACCTCACCGCCTCACCTACATACATGGCATCATATTTCGATTCAATGTATCAGTCATTTCAAAGCTCTGTGAGTCATGTGACCGCTGTGTTACTAAACTAGAACATCACCAACATGTATATGCAATGTGGTTACAGAGGCAGTAAGAAAGAACCACGTCCTGGCCTGTTGTGTGCAGTCGAACGGAATGAAAAATCAGGTGACAATGTTACACGAGGTATGAGTTCAAGCTGACCTAAACGAACGCGCCAGTGTTACTTCCTTGTTGACAACCGGAATGCAGTTCATACAGGTAAGGTCTTGAATTGAATTTGTTTTAGATCAAACATAGCTTGTGTACGTCCTTGTTGTGTAACGTGGTCCTATGTACAACACAAACGTCACAAATCAGGCGAAGTTAAGCATAGGTGCACGTTGATGTGTGACCCACAAGCTACTGTGCTTGGTATGAACAGATAAGTCACGTTTTAATATTTGCTTGAGAGAACAGTGTATCGTGATATGGGGTTAATTACTCGTGGGATACATGTACAAATCACTGTCGTGGGGAAATAGCTTCTGTTCAATATTCAGAATTAAGGATTGTCAAATACATGTACATCTTGATACCGCCTGTCAAATTTATTGCTGCTCGATGTTTAATGAATTACCCACTCATGACCACGTTAAATTGTAGAATACCAGTCAGTCGGCTACAGGAAAATTAATGACATTGTATATTCATCTTTTTCTTCATCTAGTCCGATTGCAACGCTCATCAACGTATGTTTCGCAACATACATGAAAGTTTGGTCCAAGGTGTTTCAGTAAATGTAACGACATTGAAAAGGAAACAAAGGCGGATGATTACATAATACATTTGACTGTGTTAGTTAACGTGAAGTCGTAGCACAAGGTTATCATGTATGTACATTTATTACTCACCTGGTGTAGATACAGGTGGTACGATACTAAATCCGTATGTCACACGTGTGTCGTACAAGGCTGACCTCGTTTTATTTGTTTTGATTGGATAACCGTGACCTCAATCACACAGGACTACTTTTTTCATTCAACGAAAATCGCGAGACATCATTCACTTTTACAACTACAAGGCAGAACTGAAGGAATCTCACGAAAACGAGAGCCATTTACACACAATTTATTAAACCAAACAAGATCGTCGCAGGCATTATATCCGCTTTGCATTCTATAAAAGTTATGCATAGAGCTACTCTAGACATTATACAAACGAGCCATATCCATATCTGCAATTTCTATCGAGGGTCCCAATGATCGTGACACATATAATGTAAAAGGTTAAAGCGTGATGAAATGAAGTGCGAGTGACCGACTGTTGGTCAGAGATTCAAAGCGCGGCGCTAATGTGACTTTCAAAAAACAATTATAGGTGTCCTGCGTGCTAACAACAATGCGCTTAACTACCATAAGTTTAGTAAATTCTTCAAAATGAATCCTGAGCGTCGGTGCTGTTATGTTTGCAAACACAATAGTAAGAGCATGTTGTTGATGCCTATGTATAGAAATGTCAACATTGCCCATATTTTGGCATATGTCAATATTCACGCGCAAGCAGATTTTCGATATCATTTTGGTTTGTCAACGAACGGAAGTTGTTATGTATTTACACTTAAATATGTATTTAACGCGGGTAATAAATAACATACCCACACTCATTCTCGTCAGATACCATTTTTAGGTAACTCGTGAACTTTCGCTCGGTCAGTTACAATAGAATGTCAACTCGTTTCTTAAAAATGGTATCTAGCGAGAGTGAGTGTAGTATTCTCTATATATTATCCCACTAACAGGGTCACTTACATGTACGTTGTCCAGATACGAACTCTCAGTTACATCGGGACGTTTGTATTGTAACTGGGAGACCCCAGACCCGAGACACTTTACACGGCGGCCCCTCTCCGTTTAGATCAGTGTGATACATATCAATTACTGTCATATCATGGTTACAAACACAAACACAGTGGCCTGTTTAACTTCACGTGCGGGTCATGGCATTTCGTAGTTTTATGTGATCTAATCTCACAACTTGGCAAGTCACGGGTGGGGTTGTCAGGTAGGACTATTCTCATTGCGCAGTGTATCACCAGACTATCTCCCTCAAGATGGCGTAATGACTGCATTCACTTTGTGTTTTACCTGTATTGCATGACCTACATATACAGACGGTGTTAAACCAGGAAGTAAGTTATTTGTGAGAAAGTAACCCTCTCCCATATTGTATATTTTACAGATGAGCTCATCATGTCGAGTTGAGCAATGAACATTATGACGACGTCTGTGATCGTTTGGCAATGTATCACCATTCTCTGCTACATTCTTAAGCCAGTTTGTACAGGTAAGACTTACATTTATATGGAGATGGGGAATTAATAGTTGGTGAGCAAATGAAATATAGAAAAATGATATTGTTCCTTGTATACACACTGACAGTAAACTTGAGGATATATCGATATTCAACATGGAGTTTATGCATTTTTGTCACAGGTAAGCCATATACGTGTATAGGAAAGGTTTATTTGATGTATCAAATTCAGAACGTGTACAGGGAACTGGAAAAGAGTTAGTGTTAAGAGTAAGTTCTCACCTTATCGTGTGTGTACTAAATGTCGGATTGTGAAATAGCCTAAAACTACATTGCGTTGAGTGAGAATAAGGACGGGACAACAATCTGTAATACGAGGCGGATAAGCCCGATCTCAAAATGCCCTGATGAACCCTATACTAATTTATCCACATGAACGATATTGTTTGTGTGAATAACAAAACTCATGTATGGCAAACTGGATGACCTTGCAGTCCATTGTAAAAGTTGTAATATCACTAGGCAAAAAGAGCATGAAGACTTTCAATACAATACATATTCCTGCAATAAATTCACAGAAACTACGATGAATTATAGTTTGATACTATCTCTCATACAAAACGAGTGTGTTACTCTTCCGATGTAGTTCTTTGATAGACTTTTAGAAGTTGAAGTACTAAGTACTCTCTCTCTCTCTCTCTCTCTCTCTCTCTCTCTCTCTCTCTCTCTCTCTCTCTCTCTCAGGCACATTGTGATCATTCTAAATATTCTGTAGAAACTGTTTGCCATGCTGTCTTTTGTTTCTGGGTCGTGATATAAATAGTCCAGTAGAAAATCTACAGTTTTGTAGGAGAACATGTAATGCAGGTCGTCCCTCCATACATTAACAGTGTATGTGTTTTTTTAACAAAGTAAATGTACATGTACACACATTAACTGTGATAAAACCAGTGTCAAAGTTATGATTTGTAGCATTATCACGTTGGGTACATTGGGTTTTATAATTATGCGCGTGTTTTGTTTTACACAAAAAGCCGGGGGCGAGAAGACTTGCAACTCGACCATAATTAAATATTCATCATGTCCAAAAGAACATTTCATGACAGCATTATCAAAGCAGGACTATATTACAAACTGGTGTTTACATGTATTTATCAAACCTAATAATACATGTACCTGCACTAAAGTCACAGAATAGCAGTATATAGTGTAAATATATGGAGAGTATTGCCATGGCCCGCCACTCGTTGACGGCGTGATAATCCTATAAAGCTCCAAATTAGTACCATAAAACAATGAAATAGTTTTCGAAAAAATCCGCGGATATCTAAGGATTATTCCCGAGTTATTCGCAAATTATATCCAAATTATTCGCGGAGTATTCGCAATTGTACTGCAGAACACGATAACAAACATTTGTGTTGTAACCTATATCTTAGATCCGCACACGATCCTCAATTTTTACAATTTCTCTAACATTACTACCACATTTATGGAATGTCCAAACAATGAGTTAGTATGTATACGATAACGTTGCGTAATGGATAGCGATACAATAGAATATACTAGAAATACTAGATGCAAACTACTTTCAAAGCATCGTAAATGTTCATACATGCATTTTGTGACCTGTCGTTTATGCAGCCTCAACACGTACCAGTAAAGCATGCTATGGATCTCCTGGCCCTCTATGTGTACGACATGACATCATTTGCAACATCAACCAGAAGATCGCCATCTGTGACGCCTACTACACTAACAATACAGAGTGTAGACAAGGTTTGGTTACTTGCAAAGTGAACCCGGACAGTGTGACAGAACATGGACATCACAGGTTCAACGACACCGAGCTGGCCTCCCTCAACAACAACTGTTCAAAAGAGACTCGGTGTTCGTATCTTGCCCCCCGGCGCAGTGCAGCTCTTACATTCTCTGTTGTGAAATATCAGTGCATTGAAAGTAAGTGTTTATTGGTAGAATAATAATAATTGATCTCTGATACTATTCCTGTGATAATATATGTTGCTGGATGAGTTACTTCACAACAACTGTTCTCCACAGACTGGGTGTGTGTTTCGTGCTATCCGGCGTTGTCCACCTCTTCCATTCTCTGTTGTGAAATATCCGTGTATTGACAGTAAGTGAGGGTTGGTTTCAAAATAACTGATTGGTCGTGATACATAACACATAAGAAACGCTGTTGATCTTCTGCTTTTCCCTCAGGCATCGATATTTTCTAGTTTGTATCGACTTAATTAGAATAGAACTTAATTCAATTTAGAAGTTGTCCACACCAGTTTCTTCGTCTATTTCCGTTCCCCATGAAACTGCCTTTTTGTCCAATATATGCAACTACCTATTCACTATTTCACCTCCACTGAATAATGAATTATCCGCTCTCCTTTATGTGCCCTCGTGTGACACGACTCGACGGAGGACAACATAGCTGCTGTCAAACACAACGTCGGGTATATCATGGTGGCATGTCAATAATTATGCGAATTACAAGTCAGTTATTGACAGTTAAGCGGTGTGCAGACATATTGCGGGGTCTCCAGCTTGGTCGTACCATGTCTACGACAAAATGGCGCCTCTTTTGTGAGAATGGCGTGTCCTGTGTTTGGGGTTGTGCAAAGATGTGGTATATGTTAACTGATAACTTATATTATAGGATGTTTGTATTAAGACATACGAGGCATAAACGAGCCTTTCTAATGTTTTTAAGCATTTCTTGTGCAAGTTTAATAGCAAACTGCGATAATTCAGAGCAAGGCTACCCACTGAAAACGTTGGCATGATGCTCACTGTACCTTTTACATCTCTACTTCTAAAAGAACAAACAAAAGAATAAACAAACAGAGATTTTATCACATTCAAAACAGTCAATTAATTCGTGACATTATACTCATGCAACCAGTTTTTGGAAAGTTGATAAGAAAAAGCAGTTGCTGAAACTATTAGACAGAGGAGAATATCCGCATAACAGGGGACCAGCTTCAGATCTGTTAACTCGGAGATGGAAGGTATCTAATGGACAATGAACAAGCATCTTTAACTGACAGTGGAGTAAACAAGCACAGCAGATAGTGTTGCCTACGAAAGTTTTGAAAACCCTTACAGATGTGTTGTGGAACTGTTTCCTGCTGTGTCCATCATCAACTCTAACAGCTGCGTTTCATTTCCGACCGTTAGATAAACCTTCTAGGGAGAATGAATTGTGAAAAACGTTCGGGGCAACATAAGCTTGCGACTTAGTTAGAATGTGTAAAACAGCTGGCTTGACTGGATACCGCACTAACCACTGCATGCGTTTGCTGCTTGCTGTCTTCATCATGCAGTGGGTAGGCTTATATGTGAAGCGGCTGGTCATAGATCCATGGCTGTGCGCAACTACAAGCATACTATAGAATTTCACGGGTGGCCCGGTCGTCTAAGGCACCACGATTCGCTGTGCAGAGTTGCGTCCCTTAGGCAAGCCAGAAACTTATGATTGTGGGTTCGAATCCCGGTTCACCCCGATTATGTTTCTAGGTTTGTCAGCACCATACCCATGCTCGTGGGTTTCACTGAAGTGGTAACCGTCTGAGACCTGCATCACTTCGGTCTTTCCTCCCACATTAACCTGACACGTCGTGATATAACTGGAATACTGTTAAAAGCGGCGTTAAACCAAACTCACTCACTCACTCTTGACGCGCGGTCAGGACGAGGAACTGCAGGGCAATGCTTATCACAGTTGTCTGTCCTACCTGGGGATGTCATCACAACAAATGATTGTTTAAATCAGTTCATACCGTTTGAGAGACTCAACGTAACAGCGGAGATCCCGATATCTCTATACTTCTCAGATATTATAAGGCCGCCATCAACATTAGTTTGACTTCTGATCAATAGTGAGAATGAGTAGTGAAATCATGTTTACAAAATACAAAATGAGACACACGATGTATGATCATGAGTTATGTCAGTACAGGTGATGTTAGAGGCAAACTGAGATATTGCATTTATAGAAGTATTACAGTGTGTTCAATTGTAGAGTATGAAATCACAGGCCCTTTCGCAAAAAAGTTGTTCAATTGATCATTTTCTGATTGTTCGCATGCTTTTGATTGTGTAGTCACACAACACAATGTCATCAGCAGTAGTTTATTTTATTGTATGAATAAGCAGTAAGATAACATAACTGTATTATATTATGTGTGTGCCATATTGCAGCATCAGACTCTTCCAATGTGAAGTGTGACACTGATACAGTGACAAACACAGGTAGGCAACCACTAAATGTATCCGCATTTACATTTTATTTCTCTGTATGCACTTGTTGCATGGTCACTTCTGTAATGTTCTATTGTCACATTGTCAACATGTGTATCTGAATATAAAAAAAGGTGACTCTGGTCGTACAGGTACAAGTATGGGAACAAAAATCGATCATGTTTCCTCCACAAAATACACTTGTATTGTTTTAGTGCCCTGTCTTGTATTGCAGAATCCAGTGCAATAACAACAACCAATAATATAGTCTCAACTGTGACAAGGGAGAACGACACTCGCACAGCAGGTAGGATGCAGTGTTAATGCGCCATATGTTTATGGATTCGATTAAGATACCTATTTATGGATTAGTACAAATTATTAACTACAGTTCAATATATTTTTATATAGCTTTTTTCTTCAACAAACAACATCTTGTTAATTCCATTTAAACCTATTGCGTAGTCGTTTTATTGTTTGCAATAGACAATACCCGGATTCTTTTCTTGGGACATAAATTGGACGTTTAAGAACACATTTAGAAAGCAAATTCTAACAATTAAAAATACTCGTACACGAGGTTAGACGACCGAGTTAAGGCATGACATTCATGTATATTGTGTTGGCAAAAACAGCAAAAACTAACTTAAAGAGCAATAATGTTTAACTTACCTTGTTACAGTTTTATTGTACATGTTTACAAACAATTTAGGGAACCTTTTGTAACCGAGGTAAGGAATTGAGCCAAAACAAAACACGTTGAAATATATATATATAGATAGATAATAGATAGATAGATAGATAGATAGATAGATAGATAGATAGATATATAGATATGTGTCTGTGTATGTCTGTGTGTGTGTATGTGTGTGTGTGTGTGTGTGTGTGTGTGTGTGTGTGTGTGTGTGTGTGTGTGTGTGTGTGTGTGTGTGTGTGTGTGTGTGTGTGTGTGTGTGTGTGTGTGTGTGTGTGTGTGTTTTCTGTTACAGCAACCTCACAAATAGGCGTAATTGTATTTCATGTTTGTTTCTTGTTTAACGCCGCAATATTTCATCTATATGTCAGCGGTTGGTAAATAACCAAGGCTCGACCGGACAAACCTTTGATTAACATCATGAGTATAAATCTAACCAATGGCATATGATGACATGTATCAACAGGGCTTGGCCATCCGATCCCGGTAGGGTTTTTTCATGGGGCGTATTTCATGTGCCAACTGAAGAATAAACCCATTAGCAACAGAAAAGAAAAGGTGTATGGGAAAAGTTAATTTACTTATTAACAATGTGTATTGTCATATATAAGCACCAAATTTGATATTCATGTTACATGTACCGAGAATAAACTTTGCTTGATTTCAGAAGATGATACAGGTGCAATTATTGGTGGGGTTGTGGCCACAGTCTTAGCTGTATTGGTTGTAACATTGGTGTCAGTGGCGCTTATACGGAAGAGGTAAG
Organism: Haliotis cracherodii; assembly: GCF_022045235.1. Classification (NCBI taxonomy): domain Eukaryota; kingdom Metazoa; phylum Mollusca; class Gastropoda; order Lepetellida; family Haliotidae; genus Haliotis; species Haliotis cracherodii. The sequence goes on along the minus strand of NW_027266286.1, from coordinate 46,407,691 downwards.
TATTCAAGTGTATTCAAATTCATGTATCGTTACAGTGACATATTAATTAGGCCCATTGTAGCTATCAACAACAACTAAAAACGTGCATTGCGCTTCATGGTAATAGCTATGACATATAGAAGGAACAAGCTAAACTTTTATGAGGTGACACGAGATAAGAGACGTGCATCATTTATCAGAGGTCCTGCAACACATTCACACATTTATTTAAAGCTCATAAAGGGATTTCCTTTACACACTGTGTCAGTTTCCGTTGCCCAAACACAAACATATACACGTGTCCCCCTTAGCAAAGTCTCTTACCAAGCATCTTGCAATTATGTACACAACGCGAACAAACATTTTCACCATCACTGAAAAGTCAAGATTTTTTATTGGTTAAAGAAACTACGAATATATTGAAATGTGTTCTTCATAATACCACATGCATTACTGTTTAAGTTATCTGTTTTCTCTAAACTGATTTTAGACAGGCTAAACGTGAAGTAAAGGAGAAGACCGCATCATTTCCACAGGATGTACAGCCTGATATGACATGCAGTTTGGCCGGTAAAATCACACAGAACAAATACAATGAAATCCAGGATCTGAAGACACAGAACAGTAATTATGATTATGGGAAGCAAAATACAGAACAGTTTTCAACATCCTCTACCACCGAATGTGATTATGATCACATCGGGGACAAACAATCCCCACAAACCAGTGACTACGACACAACAGCCTCGGTGGCTCAATCTACACGTACAGGAGGAACAATTGGAGAAGACAATTATGGTTACAATCTTTTCCACGAGAAAACCAACCCGCAGATACACCAGAATGACTACGACACAGCTGCCTCTGCATCAAAGTCAGTGGCACAACTGACTAGGGCCGATAGGAACACTGATGATGACGACTATGACCATTTTCGTAGTGTGACCAATGACTTTGTTTGTTCACCGTATGATACTGCATCAGGAATGGAAGACAACTATGATCATTCTGTTGCGGGGCAAATCAAATGAGCATATTCCTAAAATGGAATTTGTTTCTGTGTGTTGTGATTCACGCGGCATCTACGTAAATTGTTACCTTGAACTTGACAATGGATTTGTGGCACTAAAAGCTTTTCTTATTTACATAACTTTTTTGTATGTCGGAAATTAATATATAAGGTTCATATGTTTAAAGCTGTACACGGGTAGCCAAGCTGTCTAAAGGCACCACAATTCGCTGTGTATCTATCCATTGTCATGTGTTAAAGCCCCAGTTTCGACCTGATCAATTCATTGTTATTGGTTTGTCAGCACATGCTTTGGGGATGTGCCAACATGAGAAACGTGTAATAATTGCTATTCTCTTAAGATGACACTGCACGATTAGCTGCAATTCTGCTCACTCACATTCACTTTAATCCTTCTTTGTATTTTAACAGCCATTAGATTTGGTTGACCACCATCAGATATACAACTGTGATAATTCTTATACAGTTTACAAGCCGTAATTACATACAAGGTAAATACCAATTAAGCACAACAATATTGTTTATAGAGTAAAATAGATTAGTGTATATCAGTAAAATTCAACCTTGATTAATCGGTTTTTGCTGAGCTTGTATAGTTTATTTTTTCTTTATGTAAGTGTGGGTACTTTAATTAATACTTTTACTTCCAAATAGTACATACTATCTGTAACAGACGACGGGGCAACTATTTCAGGATGTCTTTTTGTTCATATTAGAAAATAAATTGTATATTGTACAGTATTAATTCTTCACTGTATCTGTCACTTTGGATAGTACCTTTCACATACATCATTTCCTTGGGGTCGACTTCATCATATCAACAACGGCAAAGAAATAATTCAAGTACTCGTTTTCATACTTTCATACCAGCCGTGGTTAATGACCTTCAAGCTTCGTGGTCAAAGTAGTACCGGACATCGTGTGCCTTCGTGCAAGAGTATGTAGACTCCACCAAAGAACAATAGTAAATTCAAGGTTTTAGTGTGTAGTTGATATGTTTTATCGAACTATGACAAGTTATATTTCAACTTCGTCCACATTAAGCATTGGTAACAACTTACAGCAGTAACAATCAGCATAACATGATCAGTATTAATGTATCATGTCCGTATGGTAATGTCCTGCTTGGCCACAGTGGAAGTATCGCCGACATACATCACGCGTGCTTATCATTCGTTTGATTCTCCGTGTCATACACTAACTGTACCTTCTACACTGACTTTTGTAATACGAGGAGTGGCTGAAACGTTCTGATCGAAATCCGATAATACACTCTTTACATTTTCATGCACATTATACTTTACATGACTATAGAGCTCATTTCAATCTAATACACAACAAGGCAACCGATTGCTGGTGGTGTCAAAGAGGCTAAGTATTTTCTGTTGTTGAAAATGGACCAAATTGGCTGACGCGGTTTTCAAGAGGAAAGATAGAGCTATGAAGATGATCCAAGGTCATGAAGTCTTTTTTTACATGTCATATTTTTGTGATATGATTGTAGATGATCGACGACTCATCCCGTGTCATATTCCTATCCAGTGGGCATTTCTTATGATAGAGTTAGAATTCACGTCATTTTGAAGAAGAGACAGCTGATTTGTGAAATTTAATTGTAACCATGGATAAGTCTTGAGTTCACTACTATCAGTCATAGAACGCAAGGCCTGTTACATCAGCTGTCAATGTGAAATATTCCTACTCGTGGACTACCTCCAGACTATTAATGACCAATGTGATCATGTTAATCTTTGTGTTGTTCAATAAGGACAATGCACCAGTGCACATATCAGTTAGAGTTATTGCAAGTAGTGATGTCAATTACATTTTTCTTTATTTGAGAATATGTATAGACTCCGCAAATGAGCAATAGTCACTTTAGTTCAACGTATTTGGTGTGTTGATTGATGCGTTTTATTGATGATGACATTTCCATTTTGATTTCCACACCGCATTGATAAATCAATAATTAGCATAACACTATCAAAAATAAAGTATCAGGATCATGCCTGTGTGAACGACATAAGGGTATTAACCTGCTATTAGCAGCTGTGATTGTTTTACCACGTGACATATCGTTGCAAATCCCACCGCATCTACAACAAATGCTGAATCCACTATATTGAATAGCATTCCCGTGTTGGGGATAGACCATCGTATACGTGTAGCGTGGCTTGTTTCAGTCTGCTTATCCATGCCCCTGTAGTCATACGAATTACTTCTCCATGTACGCATGGATTACCCCTTTAAATATAAAACGTCAAAACCAGAGAATAACTATCCTCGATTATCCGCCGAAATAGATTCCGTAAAAGGCAACATAATCAGACAATAATGATAGAGATATACACATCTGTATAGAGTGACGTTAATGTTGCCTAACTGAATAGAGGGGGAAGGGGTATATTTAGACCAGGATGAAAATCAGTAACAATGAATGTTGCATGCTGTTGACACGAGTTCCGAATTCAAGCGAAACACGAAACAAACAGATCTGCCCTTGTAATATGAACTGCATTACAGTTTGCACCTCAGCCCTGGAAAGTGACGCAGGCATGAATGTTTTATTGAGCCAGAAATTTAAACTAGGAAATTGGATGGATTAGGATAGCTTTTACATGTATGATGCTACATTTTAAAGCATTATTGTTGAAGCATTATTCATCTGACAAAAGGCCATGGCGATGTGGAAGATATGTAACAGCATTCAATAAATAAGCTACGTTGTTGGACATACGTGTGCACATCTAAATATACGTATATATTCAACTGAAGCTAATAAGATTCAAGAAGAATAAGGAGATGTTTTAAGAAAATGGAGCCAATCCATCTGTATCAATGACGTATGCCACCTACAAGTACATATATGTACTATACTATTCTTCGTCAGGATAGAAACAAAAACCGTAACTCGTTTGAAGTATAAACGCCAACAGGTGTTAATATTATAATTATATAGATCCAGTCGTAAAATTATACCTATTGTCGTTTGTCTTTGTTTGTTGTTTAACGCCGCATTCGGCAGAATTACAGCTATATGATGGCCGTCTGTCAATAATCGAGTCCGGACCAGACATTTCAGTGATTGACATCATGAGCATCGAAAAGACTCATTTGATATACGATGACATGCATCAACCACGTCAGCGAGCCTGACCACCCGGTCCTCTTAGTCGCCTCGTACGACAAGCCTAGTCGCTTTTTACGACAAGCATTGGTTACTGAAGATCTATTCTACTCCGGATCATCACGGGACCAAATATATACCTACCAGAGTTAGGTATGTCTACAATGTTCCTGGCAGGGAAACCTCTACATGGCAGTGAGTATATGTTTCCAAAAGAAAACCTTTATTAAATAACAGATGACCTGAGGAACATTTAAGACACACATGCCTTAAGTACATTCAGAATAATAGGGATGTTGTTAGCTCAGAGTGCTTGTGAACTGTTCTTTCTGAACATTTAATATGTTTTACTGCAGTCTTTAATCGGCGGTTGATATTATGAACAATCACCAACGTCGTTTCAAGTTGTCGAACCTCCTGACAACTACTACCAGTTAGGAAGACACCCATACGTTTCTGGAGATAAATTCTACCCCGGAAATTCCACAGATGAGCAGCCAGTGTTGACACGGGTCGATCTTACAGGCGAACGTTATAATATAAAGTGGGTAACAGTACATTGTGTCTTAACAAAGAGCATGCACTGTTTAGTGTCATGAAGCCTTACCTTATCTTCAGCTGCATCACACTGTGCAATGACAATAGGATGTTTTATATTTCACTCATAAATACCTTCCTAAAACTTGAACAAAGTTTCAAGGTTTATAGATAGAGAGTATGACAGAGTAGGGGAGTATGGCTGTACGACAGGGGACACCAGAAATGGGCTTCACACATCCTACCCATGTAGGCGTGACGAGCAAAAGCTATAACTATTAGGCTACCCCACCACCCCTGTCAGGTATAGAAAATATACTTCGATATATTTGCAGATTGTTCTTGTTCATGATCTATGAATTCTAAGATAGACTTTAATTATTACAAACTGTACTTGATATACTCAGTGATATGATGTAGTTTGTGATAGTATAACTTGTTCATATTTGATAGTACCTTCCTGTCTGCATCCACAGGGATGGAAACACTACTTGCAAGCGTGAATATTCCTGGAAATTATTCCTTTTCATTCAAAACTTACCTAGTTTCTCTGAAAAAAATGATGAGAAAGAGACACTTTAAATGACCTTATCTAAATGGCAGTGATAGATTAATCCACCTACAAGCAGCTCAAGAGAGACCCTACAAACAGCCTACAGAAAGAACGCATCACCCTTTTCAACCAACTTCGGGACAACAATGAAATCGGCCCCACCCTCCATAGAAAGTTCCTCACCCCAAGCCATCTTATGCCTGGGCAAACATAACAATTCACAAAAAGCGTCAAAGCCCGTCTCCTAGTCTGCTGCAGAGACACTGTCGACTATGATACTGCCCAGTACCTCGCCCTCCCCCTCTCACCTTTTGGGAAGACTGCCAAGCCCTTTGCGGTAGATTCGTCTGAATTCTGCAAGAAGATCCACGACATTCCCCAACCAGTCACCTTAATCGGCTATGACGCTGTCGACCTGTTCACAAATATACCCCCGGATGAGGCTACTCATGTCATCTGAACCCGCATCGATGAAATCTACCCTAGATACCAGACCAACAACTGACTGCACCATCCGGCTAATACACTCCTGTATCAGCTCAACATACTTTACCTGGAGAGATAATATCTATCAACAAACCCATTGCCTCACCATGGGATCCCCACTATCACCCTTGATCACCGAGATATTTATGAACCACCTTGAAGGGAAAGCCCTAGAAACATTCAAACATGTCAAAATTCAAAAATAGGTGGCACTAGATGTTCCACATCCTTCATAGTAAAATCGAAAGGAACTTAAAAACATTGAGTAATTAATCCCTCTTTCGATAAAGATTGCATTGGAGTGTCCAGATTTCTTTTTTCACAGATACTACCAATTATCTAGCTATCTAGAACTGCAAGGGTACATTTTACGTTTTACATACAACAGTTGTTAACCACCGACGTTGTTCACATGATATTATATGGTAGATAACATATTTTAGTATGTTCAATATTTTTTGTTGGATCAGTTTACTTTGAAACATATCATGAATTACAGGTCACAAATCAGGTGATGTTAACCAATTTCGACCGCGGAGAGTAGTGGGATGGGTGATCGCGTTCAGCAGCTTGACACCTGAGTGTTTCTAGGGTTTACGTCGTGCCCTACATTGAACCACATAGAGCACATAGATAATGTGACTGGTAAACTTCTAATGCATGAATTCAATTTGGGTTGCATACTCCCCAGGGAGCTGAGAATGAAGTTAGAGTGCTCAATGATGCATTAAACGTGGTAATAATGTAACGCTTTGCGCATTCATTAGGGTGTGGATTTGGCTCATTATAAATACGCACACTATTATTTACAAACCCCCATTCATTTGTCATTCAGCTATCTAGACCTACAAAGAGATGGTTGTGAAACTTCCTTATGCCGACTTAACTCACCGTGCACCTGCGCGAGCTATTGTTATCCTGAATGAGTCACGAAGTTTAATCCTTCCTGTCAAATCTGCTTATGTCCAATATATGTAGGTCGAAGAGCCCTACTGCATGCATAAATACATCAGTATTTGATACTAAGTAATACACTTTCTGCCTACCTCGACGTTTTATGTGTGACACATAGTGCTGTGTGGAAAAGGTAGGTGTGTGTATGTCTATTATACGGATGGAGGTAAGATTTTGATCGACCGCTATCGCTGTACATTTACCGATTTCCACGTTACCAACTAGAATTTAATGACATTCAATAGCCAGTACTCCGGAGATAAACTGTACAGTGTTTTCAATATCGAGCTTTGTTACCTTTAGATTTGATGTTGCTACATTGAATTTAGAACTGAAAGCACAGCGTGAAGTTTCAACTATTATATATAGCCCAGATACGTGTCTACAGGTAACCTAGATCTACACTGAAAAGAGTGTTTATCTCCATTCAGTCATGATAAAATTAAACTCAACAGTTGGTGTTGGCGAAGATACTGAGGCGGCATAATGCATTATTTCTTTCAAGTGTTTCGAGTAGGTTACGATTGAAAATAATACAAGGAAGCTCCGACAATCGACAAAGTATTGTGCTGTATATACTCCATTGCTTTTACAGCAGTAATGATAACTGTCACACATGAGAGGCATTGAAAGTGTATTGCACTTAGATGTCGTAATTTATCATACAATTATATCTCTTTCCTGACATATCGGAAGGCAAGCATTTTACCCTCTCGTCACTTGTTTAGATAAATATGTTATCTAATGAGAGTAGTCAAACATTATCTACTGTAAAGTTTTGAGCTATGAAATTATATCGATTGGCTAAGAATAACCTTAACTGCGTATGGAATGATTACCAAAGATCAAAGCACATCTTTGACTTCTTTGCAGGCTACACATCAGTATGACTAAGACTGTGTGCTTAACGAATGGTATAGCCATTTTACTCTACACCCTGCAATCAGTTTATACAGGTAAGGACTTATTCAAATGAACCCTAATCCTTCAGTAAATATAATCCTCATGCGCGTTCATTACAAATCCGCGTATATGCAATATTATCATGCTTGGTTGGGGCTAGATTGTATAAAAATCAACCAAAATTGTCAACTAAATCATGTTTTGAGTTTTATAACTTTCAAATGGTATCATTCATATTTCCAACATTAACCAATAATATTGTTGGTAAGAATGTAGGACATTTATGTTTCAGTTGGGCTGTGCAGATCCATGATGTTGGAATATGATGGACACGAAATCTTGTTTACCTTCAAATAAAACAACATAACACATGCCCCTATCATAAGGTTAACATTAATATGCACCTTTTTCTCTTCTATCTCGTCTTCAATCGTCCTCAGCAACTGTAAGCTCCTGACTCCTGGAGGCTGCAGTTAGTAACGGTACACATGATACCGCTTTGTGGAAAATCAAACAAATTTACATGACTGTATTATTGTTTCACTGACTAGCGCATAAAGCTACATATAGTGTAACAAGTGGGTGAATTAGTTAGCTATTTGTATATTGTAGTTCTAAATTCAGTTTGAAGCTTCTAATTTTCTAGTTTCAGCAGCACTTTAATGTTTCTTACATGCATGTTTAGGAAAAACGCCTTGATATAACTGGAATAATGTTAAAAGCGGCGTTAAACCCAACTCACTCACTCACTGTTTAGGAAACACAGACAGTTGCTGTTTGTATTATGAACGGACTACCAGTTAAAGCTTACCTATTAACTATACTATTATGTTCATTATGGATTCCTTAAAAAAGGAAGGTTCACTGAATACAATGTTTATTCCTACTACAGGATATTCACCATCGATTTCCCTTTACCGGTTTCATACACCATTGTATCGATGGGTGTCTGTGTAGACTTTAGGTTAGAATTGATCTTCAGCAACCCATGATTGTCGTAAAAGGCGACTAACGATATCGGGTGGTCAGGCTCGCTGACTTGGTTGATGCATGATATCGAATCCTATTTGCGTAGATCAATGCTCACATGATGTAAATCACTTGATTGTCTGGTCCAGACTCGGTTATTAAGAGTCCACCGTCAGGTTGAAATTGCTGATGTATTTAAGTGATGCTAAACTTTTGTCTAAAGTCACAATATTTTTTAGTCGTACAAACCAAATTTAAAGTGAAGGTCGGCCATGTACAGATGCGATAACAGACACATGTTCATGATCCAGAGACTAATGATGTTAAGGATACCTCCTAACAGCGTAAAAGTCGAACATGTGAAAATGTCCAAATCGGAGTTTATCAATGATGCTAAAAAGTTGTTCTCAAGTTATGATTTTTATTGTGATTCAAACCAAATTTCACATGAAGATCGGACAGGTTCATATGTATATGTACTCTGATAACGCACAGGATATAGTTATGTATACAGAAATGTACTTTTGAAGTACCTACATGAAAAGACACCATCGGCCACCACAACTTCACATCTGCAAAATATTTAGCACTACTCCGTTTCACACAATCTTGGTATATTATCTTTGATATCTGTGAAGCTATAATATGCTGTGCATTGATCTGAATTGTATAATATATGATGTTTTATCATGTCATTTTATATATTGGCATAACATATGTTCACGATATAAATTTATATGTTCGACACTACCACTATAAACACTAAAAGAACAGGTAATTGTCCAATTTTGCATTAGACACATACTTGTACGCAGGGTGTGTCATATATCGCCTTATGTTTCTTGAAACACATCAGTTTTAACATTAATTAAGTGACAAAATTGCACTGCATGAGGATTACAAAGGACAGGCAAGCAGAGCATGTATTGTTTTCGTTGCGTGTCTTGTATTCAGCCATCGTATAGATGGAATATTGCTGACTGAGGCGGTATGACGTATACAACACTGACAATATAGAGTTTCAGGTTATCAATTAGTTGGCATACTCCTGAAAAAGTGAGTGATGGACAATTGAGAGAAAGACGGTACAATCAGAAATAATACATTCACACTGATTTACTTTCACTATATGTGTTCATACTTGTATGTTGTGACGTGTCATTTATGTAGGTAGAACACGTACCAGTAAAGCATGCTATGGATCTCTTGGCCTTCCCTGTACTTGGCATGTACTCATCTGCAGCAGCAACCAGAAGATCGCAATCTATGACGCATATCATACTGACAATACAGAGTGTGGAACAGGTCTCTCCAGTTGCGTCACTGGGAACCCGGACAGTGTGACAGAACGTGGATATCACAGGTCCAACAACGCCGAGCTGATCTCCCTCTACAACGACTGTTCAACAGAGACTCGGTGTGTGTATCCTGCCCTGCGACGAGGTGCAGCTCTTACATTCTCTGTTGTGAAATATCAGTGCATTGAAAGTAAGTGTTTATTGGTAGAAGATGAATAATTGATAACTGTTGCTACTATTTGAGTAGGAAAAGCTTCCTATGTGCAGTTGGATGAGCATCAGCGTTGATGAAATATCACATGTTATTTAATGTGTGTTGTGCAATGAATGTTTGTAAGTGTTTGCGACAGGCAACCAATGATGTTCTCGTCCCCCCGACCTTTACTTTTCAGATTCAATGAAAGTAGGTGTCTGATAACACAAGTAATATTGAAGTATCATACATTTATTCGAAACAAAGATACATCTGTCATAAATACCAAAACTAAAATCACTCTACGAGGTGAGCAGTCGCGATGTTTCATTCAATAAATATTCCCTAAAATGGATTTAGTAAAATAGTACATAATAAATTTTAACACTAAAACCAACCAAGCTCCCCGTGTATAATAACTACATGTGGAGCAGGTCGTTCTAGTTGATCTGTGAAAAAGGTGTGACAGTCGGACAAAGCATGGCTATCAGACTCCCAACTGGTCGACAGAACATCGGTGTATGTATCCCGCCTCCGACCAAGGTGTATGCTGTGACACACTAATGTATTCGATAACAGACTAATGACAGAAAAACGAGAACATCAGCTCAGTTATGTTTCAGAGTTCACTTGTGATTCTATAACGGCTTCAAGCTATAAGAGAAAGTAGGAGTTCCTGATTCGCCCCCTTCCACGAGGGTGCAGTTATTGTGAAGCTCATTGTAGGTGTTGCCCGCCGTGATATGTCTGGCAAAATTGATAAAAATACACCTTGGCACACAACAATACAGTCACTCGAATACCTATTACATCATTTACATATATAATTTCTGCAAGTATGTGTTGAATCATTCGTCTGTTTAACCGATCTCATATTTAATTTGTGGTCTTTATTCAGTACTTGTTTAAATTGAGTAAAGAGCATTATGGCGTCAATCATCGTAACTTTTACATTTACCTATTGTAATCATGGCCATTCAGCTGGTCGACCGTACCGATGATCTGATTATAGGGTTTGATTACCTACAACTCTATGTCTGTGTACAAATCTCGAAGCGCACGTAGACTTACCATATGAGTGCATGTGTGAAGGTGTGAAACCAATACATGTAGATGACAATGAAGACAGTAAAGATGATGTCATGTCAAACATGATGGCACCAACGGCATGTATACACATGAAATGTTGCAGACATGATTCAGTGTACATCTGTGGAGGAGTTGCACAGGATATGTCTCAAGTCTCACTCATCCATCGAGAACAGAGAATATATAATTCCTGAAGACAAACCAATACATATATAACGACGGCTAGGATATGGTACCTTCAAGAGACAAAGGTTTATCTTAAAGTGTCTATTAATTGAATGTATGCATGTTTCAGAAATTGATTCATTGTACCTCAGTGGAGGTGTTGCAGTAGGCTTGTCTCAAGTCTCACTCACCCATGGAGATCAAAGAATACCATGTTCTACACCACAAACCAACAATTATTTGTGCACTTTCAAGTCTAATGTCACCGCTACAAGCATATCAATGTATGCTCTTGACGCGATGTTAGGACGAGGAACTCCAGAGGAATGCTTATCATGGTTGTCAGTCCTACCTGGGAATGTCATCACAACAAATAATTGTTCAACTCAGTTCATACCGTTTGAGAGACTCAACGTAACAGCGGAGCTCCCGATATCTCTACACTTCTCAGATATTCCAAGCCTGTCATCAGCATTAGTGTGGCTTCTGATCAATGGTGAGAATGAGTAGTGTAATTATATATTGATGTTTTCGTACTGTACCCCCAGCAACAGCATGTGTCCTTGTATAGGAATCATTATGATCATAATCTATTTCCAATGTTTGATTGTGTATAATTAAAATTGATCTTCCAAAAATCTCAATTTCTGAAAATTACATACTCATTTGTTACTGTGTGTGTTGCAGCATCAGACCCTTTCAATGTGAAGTGCGAAACTGAAACAGTGACAAGCACAGGTAGGCATCATGTCCAGATTTTCACTTTATTGCAAGTACATGCTGCATAAACTGTAATTTGATATTGCCATGTGCACTATTTTTTATCTAAATATCCAACATGTGTCTGTAATCAAACGGGCATCTTTCCGCAACAACACCTGTATATCAGCTGGCTAAACGTTGGGGTGTAAAGACAATCAGTGGCTTCATTTGAAATATTTAGTGAAGTTTTCGATATGATCACAAATATATACCACGAGAGTACAATGTGTGAAAATCATTTTTGGTGTTACCTTCCGTGGTATTGTTGGACTATTGCTGAAAGTGACGTAAAACCATACGCACTCACAAAATGTATGCATACTTCTTTTAATTACTTTAAACCAAGATAAGTATAGCCCAGACAAATTGTACCCTTATCAGTCACATCGGATGCAGTATATGTACAGTCCAGTATTTTTTATGATTACACACTCAAAAACAATAACGGTTCTAATTTCAGAAACTTTCTCGAAAGGTAAACATATTGCATGTCAGCTTTGTTATTCCTAAGACTTAGTAATTAACATGTAATTGCACACTTGTAGGAGACACATATTGAATGCAGATCAAGCAAGATGCATCTTTAAATAATAAGAGTCGCGTTACTGATACCGACACCTATACCGTGTCTCACTATTGTGAGATGTCTTTCTTATAAGGTTATTAAAGACCTAATATCTAATAAATGTTGATTTCATGAATAGAAAATGTATTATTATCAATGATCACATTATCTTTTAATGCAGGACCACGGCACCAACAACGCCAAGAGACATGTACACACTATTTAGCACAATATAATATAGAGCAACCAGTTCGATGTCTTTTATCGATACCTATTCTGCAGCAAAAGGTCTCTAAAATGATAAACATAGTTATGCTTGTTCCTATCTGTTAACTAAATATGTCTCTGAACGTCTTCGGTGTTACCGTCATCAACCCTACTTTGGATTCTGGTAAGTAAGTAAGTAAGTAAGTAGGAGAGACACGTACATCATATTTTGTTCAACTTCGGTTAAAAATAAACATCATCAATTGTGAGCATAGGTTTGCATCGCGTTTGTTCACACTGCAAATAAAAGTTACGTTATTTCTTAAAACAAATGTTGTACAGTACCTGTTTAAACGGTTGCAACACATTTCTTTTAAAGTTGATATATTTTCAAATTATACATAAAACATGCTTTTCGTTCAATAACTTGTCACTGAGTACATTGTATCTGAAAGTACAGAATAAGTATATACCCTAAGTTGATATTTTCACATGAAACGTTCAACTCTGTTGAAGTTCTTGCTCCAGGGAAGTTTTAAAATAGTTCATAAACTGGACCTAAAATCTATTTCGATCTCATCCCAATTTCACAAAAAGATTGTTGATGATTATATTCCGCTCATATGGTATACACGTCAGGTTCCTCACCAAATGGGAATTGTTCACAAATTCGACAAGTACATTTTCTCGAACAGGAGATTCTACACTCAGACCTTGGTTATTATTACCATCGATAGCGTTACTCATTATCAAAGCGATGTCACATATGTTTTGTGTGTATTGAATTAATAGCTTATTAAATATTTGCATTACCTAGTTTCTGATTTACGATTCAAATACAAGAACATATATTTTTGTCTTTTGCATCAATCGCTGATACTCACTGTGGATCATGAAAGCACATACACGTTTGTCCATCTTTTAACAGTGGGACTTAGCACTGAGTCAACTAAGCACAGATCTCCTGTTTCCACCTCTTCACAATTCGCAAGTGAGCATTATTCATTGTAGGATTTCATACGTGATAGTTTAAAACATCAAACAAATGATTAACTTCTGCCGGTTATAAATTGATAGCTTATTTAGTTATGTATCGTCGATGCAACGTACAAAACGGCGTGTAGAAACGTATTAGCTACATGTATGTGCAAATTAAAGTTGTATACTGTACACAATGGTTGGTCAGGTTTTGTTTCAACTTGTGAAGTTGAAACATGCAACTGTTTCTCGTTTGCATGCATCCATTCAACATCACGTATAATGTGTGGAAGCTTTCCAAAATGTTTTGTTTTCAACTGTTTTTTTCATTGAATGTTAATTATTAACAGTATTCCCGTTCTTGTTCTCTGTAGTACACAGGGTCTATTTCGTGTTGCAGCCGGTGTGTTTTTTGGAGGGATGGCTGTTGGAGTTGTTATTGTCATTCTGGTCGATCTTGCAGTGTACGTCCTCGTAGTCAGGTATATTCAAAAGCACATTCACAAGCTACCTTTCCGGGATCATGTAGTGAAACACGCCCAGTAATAACACCCATCTGACCTGTGAAATGTTTGATTTACTATTGACAAATCCCTCCTGCCATATCACAGCTGAGGACACCACGATTGGGATTTATTACCTATTTACAGATGTGGGGAATCGCAAAGGGATATTCGCCATGATGATCAGATATTTTACCCTCAACTGAAACTGATCTGACGTCCCCATTCACTTATCCTACAGATTATAGTCTCCAACTATGTGTCTTTTCAGGCGTCGGTACGATCTTACTGTGAAGAAACAAGGTGACACCCCAGCTTCCATTGAACACCCGACCTACTCCGGTCTGTCAGCGGGAGCTCATGTTAACAACTATGCCATTATTGAACAGACTTCCAAGTTTCAAGGGGATACGGCACATGAGGTGGCGGCTACACAAGATTACCAGAACCTTTGATTTACCATCAGTCAATCATTCTGTAAATGTAACAAAAACAAGATAATGACTCTATGATAATTATATTGTGCTCATCCGTGTCATGTACTGGTTTCAGTTTGGCTCCAGCACATATGCAATTAGTATCTGGTCTTGGAGTAAGCCCGAGAGAAAGGTAGGGCTTTAGTCCTTGAAATGTATATTTCACACCCCCATGTAAGTTTTTTTTTTCTTCTAAAAATATAAATTACTGTTAGGCTGTTAGCACTATACTGTATGTGTGGATTGCATGGTTTCGCCAAAACTGGTAGCATCACTATTTGATTGTGATTTATAAGTACATGCTGATGATATAGTCGGAATCGTACAATGGTCTCTGCTTTCTGCAGGTATTTCTTATGAATATGGAAAAGATTTTGTCGCTTTTACTTTTTGAACAGTACTTCAGTTGTAACAATATTCTAACTCCATGTGCAAAGGGACGAAGGTCTCAAATATTAACCCCTGATCTGAAACCCAGGAACAACAGTATGGTGCTAGATTAAAACCCGCGAAATGCGGATGTTGGCGGACGTAAGAAACACAACTCTACAGTTCATTGCCGCGCCTTTCACTGCTTTTCAAGGAGTTGCCACAAACTTCATTGGGGTAACAAAGTATAAGTGTATTATAGAAATGTTTGCCATTTCACAGTAGCTGTTTCTATAATTTGTATTTTTTGTAATATTGGCTATAACTCCACATGTATATTTTAATCGGCCTTTTAAATAATGCTTGAAATAAATACCGACACTACATATACGTCTGATCATTACAATTATTTTAAGCACAATGACAGTGTTTGTAGTTTAAGGGCAAGGAGGTACCGTATTGTCTGATGTAATCTCCACACTTTCCTCGTTCAGACACTGGTCGGTATTTGCTTCCTTGACTATATAACGCATGTAAACACGCCAATCGACTGTGCGTGCCGATATATGTCATCATGCAATTCTAAGCAGAGGAGGTAGAAGCGTTCAGAGTGAAGCTTCTGACTACCATATGAGACACCAGCGAAATATCATTTGTTTGTACACAAATACGTAGTCCGCATTAAAATGTATGCAGTACTCGAGACCAAGTGATAGATACCTGAGGTACCACGTAGGTTATTGACAATTATCTGTTGCATAAAATCATGGAGCATTTTCGTCATACCTATGCTTGCAAATCAAACACGCGTGATCAGTGAAGCAGGAAGGCGAATGATAATTGTGATGACCGTGCTGTTTTATTAAGAAGGCCTATCCAGAACAGCCATGCACACGTCACAATAAAGCGGACAGCGATATTGTAGTTGTCATCTACATATACATGTATAAGGAAAATAGAGACACTGACTTTTCAAATATGCATGCTGCTGTATAATATACCTGGTGTAAAATGAAACACGATATCTCAACAGGAAAATGTCTAATGCGGTTACTGTTATTATATTATTTGTATTACCGTAGTTAAACTGAATTATACTTGCAACGCGCGAATGGCATTTTGCCATAAATCATTGCAAAGCAGTTGATAATGCAATGTCATGATAAGGTCATGTTTCTTGCATATAAAATTGTGGCACAATTTTTGTTAGTTGAGTGATATTATAAATCGCACCATTTTGTAGATGAATAAAATCTGTGTATAATAAATGTACTGTGTATAATATCACATTTGATGGCACACATTGTTATTATCTGTTATAATCTACGAAAAAATGTAGTACCATTTAATCCTACGCCAACAAATAGCCTTATGAACTTTGTAAATATTGTTACGTGCTAATTAATCAAGGCGAACGCTAGTGTTGTAGCCATGTGTTCAGGAAAAACGCATGAATTGATCCGATAATCATAATGGTGATACGCTTTCTGTATGAACACAAAGAAACGACATTCTCTGAATGATTCTAAGATAATTTGTATTCAAAGAACAAAGAATGTATTAAACATCTACTTTAACATGACTTCATAATACTCATTTCCTTTGTTGTTTGCAATGTATTGGTTCCTCCAATGAATATACTACCGACAAAACAGGAGAACTGATGAAATCATAGTAAAGGTGTAATGACCATGAATGTTTTAAGAATTGACCTTCACTTTGTGTGAGTTCATTGGAGTATGAACCTTCATAGAGTGAGGGCCAAACTGTATGAACGTCGGAGCTTGCGACGACGTTCATACAATGTTTGGCCCTCACTCTATGAAGGTTCATACTCCAATGAACTCACACAAAGTGAAAGTCAATTCTTATAATTTTTTTATCACAATTTCTTACCTCAAAGGATGTAGGCCAAGATCTAAACACAATTATATTTAGTACGTGTGACTTCATGTTTACACTGACAGCCATACAACAACCAGCTACATCGCGGAGTAAAATAGTTCCTCAAAAAGAGAGGTGACATGGGCGTATGGATGCACAACTTGCTCTTCAGAAACATCTTACGCAGCAGATGTGTTCAAATCATATCTTCATCAGATGAGAAAGGTCTGTAAAGAACTACCTCAGTAAGTCAGTCACAATGACAGCGCGTCGTAATACATTTACATCAAGTACAAGACGTCAAAATGGCCGACACGATAAACGTGACGGGAGAGATTTCCGAAGTTGTTAATGAACCTGTGGCGGTTACATGTGTTAGTCATCATTGATCAACTGGCCGATCATTGAAAGGTGAATAAAGATGCGTCAAACAGACACAAAGGTAAATTCATAGATTGATGGAGACGGTCAATGTCAGCCTAGGCACGGATCGAGTCGATACTACGATAGTTTAGATGTGCATTTCTTCGTTTGTTCATTAGGATGGGCCGTAGCGAGGATATTCGTGAACAATCGTGCAGTCACGCTCTCTGACATTTCTCAATGTATACTGAAAGGCTGAGACCAAGAATAAAGGTTCTAAATGATCAGAAAGAACGCTTATGCATGTTTCGTGCTAGGGAATTCCCAGGGGTTTCCCCAGGAATGAGGAAGTAGTCCGTCAGTGTTTACGTCATTTCAAGAACACGGTCTCGAGAAAAACGTATGAACGTCAAATTGTGTCGTTCATACACTTATGAACGTCAATTTCGCGGTCATGTGACCGACCTCTCGTCCAATGGAAAAGCCGTATATCGTGTAAACTTCAAATTAAAAAATTATTGTAAAATACATTTTGGGCGAGAAGATCAATATATAGTGTGTTCACTATGTTGGGCGATACATGCACGACATCTTGATGGCATACTGTTGATTAACCTGCGTATGGTTGCTCTTGGTATTTATTGCCCGTCATTCCTCCTGAAGAGCTACTCCAAGTTGGGCCAATTGAGTTCCCTATCCGCTTGAGAACTTTCACAGATCGGAACCATGTCGTGATCAGGGGACTAAGCGGGCCAGTCCAATGTCCGTATGCCTTCTCGTCGGAGATAAAAGGTGACGGCCTGCGCACGTTGTGGTCTAATATTGTCATCTTGCAGTTCAACATTTCTGCCGATAATTCTTGCGAATGGAACAACGACGCAAAATATTTCCATGGCCAGTCAAATGTCCATTCATGATAACCAAATCAGCAATAATACTGAGTAATACTGCCCCACACCATCACACTTCTGACCCCATACTGATCAGGGGCAAAATCTTAATTCGTCTCCAACGGTAGATGTTTCAATTTGCATGGAATTCTGTAGGGGCAGATTTCAATCTATTGCTGATGAGGCGACACTATAACACCCTGGCCGAGTGTCGGCGGCGCGAGGGGAATTCAACAGTGCGTGTAACTTCGCATAAAAAAATACGGACGAATTGTTATTCTGAGATCTTATCTTAACTTACGAACTTTTTACTAAGAAAACGATAACAACGATTCGAGAATACATCTTATCTTATTCTTTTAAGTTATCGTCAATGGTGCCGTTCGGGCCTGAGAATTCGTAGCGCCACGAATGTTTCGAGAATAGATACCCAGCAGTTGGGTACTGATTAATGCTAAAGTAACATTTTCAGCTGAGGAAAACAAGAGCATAATAGTACTCTAAGAACTTCTTTGTGATTATACAACTCGGGTGTTAATACACACACATACACACTTACACACACAAACACACATACACACTTACACACACACAAAACACACAACACACAAACACAAACACACACACACACACACACACACACACTCACACACACACACACACACACACACACACACACACACACACACACACACACACACACACACACACATACGTTCACTTTTCATATATGCCTGAGTGGGTTCATTTGTAAAAACAGAAATAACGAACATACAGTGTCAGAAGATATGAGAGTTTGCACATAAAATTTGTTCACAACCTCGGAGGGAGAGAGAGAGAGTGAGGGAGAGAGAGAGAGCGAGTGAGTGAGTGAGTGAGTGAGTTGGGTTTAACGCTGCTTTTAATAGTATTCCAGTTATATCACGGCGTGTCAGCTTGATGTGGGAGGAAAGCCCGAAGTCATGCAGGTCTCAGACGTTTACCTCTTCGGTGAAACCACCAGCACGGGTATGGTGCTGACAAACCTAGAAACATAATCGGGGCGAACCGGGATTCGAACCCACAATCATAGATTTCTGGCGTGCCAAAGGGACACAACTCTGCACAGCGAATCGCGGCGCCTTAGACGACTGGGCCACCCGTGCCCCCGGGAGAGAGAGAAAAAAATAGATTGAGGGCGAGAGAGGAGAGAGGACTGACATTGCACAATTCTTTTTTAAGATTTCGCTTGTATCAGAAATTTTTCATGAATACAAGCTCAAAGCACTGCTTAACGAAACACATATACTTGTACATGTATATACTCTGCTTGTATCCACCCACAGGCATCGGTAGTTTCGAGACCGAATATATAGTAACCAAACTGATGTACACCCTACCTAGCTATATACACATATATGTAAAGGATCCTAATGTATACATGTGAGGTTTACAGCCGTCGAAGTTTATCTCAACTCACTTTCTGAACTCCCAACAGGTGTGATCAATGGCGACACCTATGATGCGCTCATACAATCATTCAACCTCTATCGCTAGCTGGTGTCAGAACATCCTTACCAGAAAAAACAACAACATTTGTTCTTTAACAGAACTATCCTTCATATATTTATTCTACGGAATGTCTTTTGACAACATGTTGTTGAACATATATTTAGAGTATGAAAGATGCATGCGTATTTTACCGATATTGACATTTCATAATTGAACATAATTTATTCTATATTTTTGGTAAGCTTGGGTTTGAATGGTGTAGAGGCAATAACTATTTCCTTATGTTTCATTTTACACACAAATCAATACGCATTTTGCCACAGAGTATCTCTCCGCTCTTCGTGGGTCCCTATGTGATGGCATGATGTCATAATGTGTGAGTATGGTTTTACGCCGCTTTTAGCAATGTTCCAGCAATATCACGGAGAAGGACATCACACATTGTACACATGTTGGGAATCGAACCCGGCCTTTGGCGTGACGAGAGAATACTTTATCTATTAGGCTATCCCACCGCCCCAAAGCATAATGGTCTTTGTATCGTATAATAACAGCATAATTGTCTTTGTACTGTATCAAACATCTGTGAGAACACATCTGTTCGGGTCACTGCCTGTGGTTGTATTTCGTGTTGGGTGACAAGAACTCGAACGAGAACGATCATGTTTCGTTCTATAAGTCCGCGTCAAATGATCGAACTTATTCTACCCAAGACTCAACAGAAACGTCGGTACGCCCCGATTGCGACTATGATCGCATTTGTCAGATGAAACCATTACACCCTTCTTCGCCTGCTACGTTTGAAGATGAAGTAAAGATGGACAGTCCAATTGAAGACAACATCTATGTTCACCTTACAGACGGTGACAAATAAGCCGATAGTTGTGATTGGCTGCTATCAGTTGTACAGACCAGTGATTTGTCCCACTAAGCCATCTTGGAGCTACAATGTTAAAGCATTGGAGTTCAGTTCGCCTTCGCACTTAGATCGATTTGTGGAATCGTATCAGTGCCATCTACCTGCCACAGTATTATCTTAAAGTGATAGCAGAGGCTTAAATCATACTAAATTGGACAATTATTTAGTAGTCTCTTGATCATACGCCACCAACATCCTCAACATGACTCACCTTAAGACGGGATGGAGAACAAGATCACTAAAACATTGATTGATGATATAGCACCATCACTATCACGCGCAACATTAAATGATCTATTGTATCAATGCACGTGTAACACAGCACATCATCCACGCAATTGTGATACGGTGACTTCTAATCAAGTGAACCATGCCAGTGAGCCTGACCCCTCCATCCATTCAGTCGCCTCGTAAGGCAAGGACAGGTTGTCGGAGACCTATAATTCATTCCTGGAATCCCCCGCGGATTTATCACATATAACAACTTGAAGTATATGTGACTGTTTTTGTTGCCATGATTGTAGGAGCTAATGTTGACTATGATGATTCAATGTGAACATTGTACTTGTTTAATAATATGCCCGTGTGTATGAGTGACCTTTTGCGCAGCTTCAAACAGTTATTGCATGGCGTGTCAGCTTAATTAGAGGGCGGAATGATGCAGGTCTGTGACGTTTACCACGTTGGTGAAAAGCATGGGCATAGTTTCGGAGCGCGACAAACTGACGCAACTGCGAATAGCGGTGCCTGAAAAGTCTGGGCCACCCGTGCCCACGACGTATATGCGTTATTCATACAAGTTGAAGATGATGTCAGTCGTGCACTGTGAACAAAGTGTAATAGCACAAGCATAACGATTTAACTTTTTGCAAAGTAGACTATGCAATGTAATTTTTATTTGATTTAGCATTATATGGACGAAAGTCTGGTTTTAGACTCATTTTTTCGAATTTTGCTTGCTTGATATCCACGTATGTTAAAAAACCTAATAAATACGAAATACAACACAAACTTGAAGCCTGTTTCTTCTTAATCATCAGTGGTAACGTGTGTTTGGTGCTATTAATAATTGAAATTTCCTCATATAGCTTACATGTATATAAAGTTAAAATAGCAAAGCCCTTAGGCGTTTTTTTCCTTGTCAGTTCACATTTGTGGCTTCATCATTCAGAAACACCCATTTCAACAAAAACTCAAGGGACCTCGTCAAGGACTCGAGTGGCTGCTTTGTCACCCAAGCAGATGTGCATAAATAATTGTATTATATCTTCAGTGTAATAATAAAATTCAATTATCAACTGCCGGTTTCATGTTATAGGGAAAGGGAGGTTACTCTAGATCTGTCTGATTCACGTGCAGTTGTCACGTGTTAATCCTTTCCGCTCATGTTGCGCTATAGACAGCAACAACAATTTTTGCTCGATCTGCACAATAAGTATTGTATCAAGATTAACAGCTTTCCAGCTTGCTATGCCACGGAAAAAGGATGTCTCAAGATGTTTAGGGTAGACAGGCAGGGCGTTTGGCGTTTGTTAAGTCTAGAGGGGCTGGCAGAAAGAGGAAACTTGTTCAGCGAGCGGACAGCGAGGTAGCGACATTGGCCAAGCAGACAATGACTGCGCCCGCCAGTTTCGTCTCAACTACAGGTGAGTTATCCCCCTTAGTTGATGAGCTGCATAAATATATCAAGTGGTAGGTCTAGTAATACCGATAGTAGTACAGCTACAGTTAGATTCCAACCAGTAGGCGATAGGCCTATTGAGCTTGATAGCAGCGACAGCGGTACGTTTGCTATGGAAACCAGCATTAGTCAGTCACAGGGGCTTGGTGTGCATGATTTCTCACAGTTTATTGCTCCTCAGCCTATCGATAACTTAGATAACTTAGGTTCCAATATACCTCAAAATATCAAGGAGAATATTTGGAAAAATGAGTATGTGGAATTAGGGATCTTAACTAAAGGGCTCAGACAGGAGACCTATGACAACAAACCAGTAGGACTCATGGGCCTCGATGCACAAGGGGGTTTGGTTTTAGTTTGAATTATACAGGTCCAAGGGAATCATGTTATTCCCATAACTTGAAATCATGTACAGAACTACAAGAAGTAGTCAGGCAGAAATTACAGAAAGAAATTACATCAGGTAGGATGGCAGGGCCATTTAGTTTCCCACCACTTCCAAAATTAAGGGTGTTGCCAATTGGGCTTGTCCCAAAGAAAGAACCAGGGCAATATAGGTTAATTCACCATTTGTCATACCCAGTGGGTATATCAGTCAATGATTATATTGATGATGAGTATGCCTCAGTTTCTTACACAAGTTTTGACGAAGCAGTGTACTTAGTCCACCAATTTGGCAAAGGGGCAATGTTAGCAAAAGCAGACATTAAAAGTGGATTTCGATTATGTCCAATCAATAAGCAAGATTTTGATCTCTTAGGTATATTTTTTCAGGATAACTATCATGTAGATATGTGCTCCCCATGGAGCTGTGCAGTTTTTGAAAAAGTAGCAAGTTTTATACACTGGGTTACTCAATGCAGGTTGAAACAAGGGACATTACTTCACTATTTGGATGACTTTCTTTTTGGTAGCTCACCTAACCCTAATCGTTGCCAAGACGCTCTTGACACCTTTTTGTTGCTATGTCAGTAGTTGGGAGTTCCTATTGCTAGTGAGAATTGAAATTGATACAGTAACAATCGAATTGAGAATACCGACAGACAAAATCAATCAATGTAACAACTTACTTCATGGGTTTGCAGATCGTAATAAAGTAAAATTGAGGGAAATGCAGTCACTTATAGGTTTGTTGAACTTTATCTGCCGAGCAGTCCCCATGGGACGCCAATTTTCAAGAAGATTTATAGATTCAACAAGAAATAAAAAGAGAGCATATCATCATATCAGGCTGACTAGATGAAGGAAGACATTAATACATGGCTGGAATTTTTAAGCTGTCACAATGGCAAACAGTGTTCCCAGACCAATATTGGATGTCAAGTGACTCTCTACAGTTATTTACAGATGGTGCGGGTGGAGAGCATTGTGGATTTGGTTTGTACTTCAAAGGCAGGTGGGCAGCTGGATTATGGCCCAAGGAATGGAGACTCCAAGGTTACACCTCAGACATCACATTCATGGAATTTTTCCCAATATTTGTGGCAGTTCATATTTGGGGGGAACATCTTACAAACAAGAAAGCTATATATAATTCTGATAACCAGGCAGTAGTGCTTATACTGAATCACCGAGAGTAATGGTTTTAGTCCGTTCGTTTACTCTCAAATGCTTGAAGCTTAACATAATCATGAAATCTCAATATATTCCAGGGTGCTACAACAGCATAGCAGATTCTTTATCCCAATTTCAGTTGCAGCAGTTTCGGATTATAGCACCCCAGGCTTGTCCGCAGCCAACCCCAATACCAGATTCTCTATGGCAGATATGGAAGACGAAGCTAACAGGCTATTAAGTATGTCAGTATCTCAAAACACCAATAAGGCGTGCAGGTATGCGTTGCATGGATTTAAACAGTTTCGTTTCAGCAATAACCTAGATCAGACCTGGCCGGTTCCAGTTTCGCAGACTGCTCATTACATAGCCAACCTATCATTGGAGGGTAAGTCTCCAGCAACAGCTTATCAACATATCTCAGATATTAGTAGATATCATAAATTAGCCTCATCATCATACCCTACAGAGAATTGTTTCATCAAGAAGTTGTTACAAGGAATAAGAAGAGATGCTCAGAAGCCGGATACAAGAGCTCCTATCACCTTACCATTGTTAAAACAGTTAACGGAAGTCTTGCGATCTGTTTCAAAGTCGGTGTACGAGACTATTCTGTTTCAGAGTATGTTCTCCTTGGCATTCTTTGGATTCTTGCGTGTAGGTGAACAAGTGAGTAACAGAGACCCAGCGTATCAGTATCCAAAACCGATTTGAGAGCAGCTCAACTGCACATTGGAGCCCATGCTGATGTTTCAATTTGCCCGGTGGCATTGCTGAGATTGTATTTGGATATCAGACCCCATTAATCATCCCAAGAGAGTTTTTTCATACATATTGATGGTCTTCCAGTTACAAGATACCAGTTTTCTTCAATGTTAAGGATAGTGGTGTAGACTTAAGTAAGAAAATAGAAGGGTTGGTTTCTTGTATCACAGAGCCTATGCCTGAAACACTTCTGGTGTGGTCGGAAATCCTACCTAGAAGGGTGTGGCGTGGCGCACAAAACGGGGCTGCTATTGAAACGGAAGAGGAAGAGAGTAAACTGTTTCGTTACGGATCTAATATGCAAAACGGGGGACGTCGAATTAAGCATGATATAACAGCAAGCGATTCCAACTTATATCACAATGATGACATTCACCCGTTCCGATGTGGGGATAGCTATTTTCTTACAGGAAGTATAGGACGTACGGGAGAGTATATGTTTAAACAGTTCTACTTGACTTACATTTGTGGTGGCGATCGGTGGCGGGACCCTGTGGGCGGGACTATTGTTATGATCTGAATTGGAGAATGGATTTGTTGATGTGATGTTCCTCACAGATAACATTCTTCAATAAGGTAGGTTGGTGGTAGCCAGCGGCTGGCTGGGTGTGGCTTTACCGGCGGCTGACCGTAGGTGTTGTTACTGGCGGCTGGCCAGAAGTGGTGGTTACCGGCGGCTGGCCGGGTTGTGCATATTTACCAGAGTGGAGTCGGCGGCTTGTCGACTCGAACTCAGGGGGGGTTACTCATCTGAGGCGACCCCAGTGAGAAAAGTCTCTCCTGTTTATGCTCTGAGCTGCTCACGTCTGATATATCGGCGCTCAGTTATTATTTTAGTATTAGTCTTAAACCTCTCCCCCACAGGGTTTCGTCACAAATGTTGTAATAAACTGCGCCCATATTCTATTCCACACAAATATTGCGTTTGTTGTTTCTACTGTTTATAGTGAAGCTTCACAAAGGACCATATGTTGCTCAAGGTTCAATATTTGTTTAGTTTAGCATATTACCTTGTCAGGATGATAATCAGCTGTTTCAGCCGCAAGTTGCATTAGAGAGCGTGCATGGTTAAACGCCGCTGTAAACATTATTTCAGATATATCACGCTAGCTGGATTAAGGAGTAAAGCCCGGAGGGATTCGTGTATGAGACGTTTACCACTTTGGTGATACCACAAGCACAGGTCTGGTGCTGTCAAATAGAAACATAATCAGGGCGAATCATGAACTCGGAACATACGAGCACAGTTAACTATTCCGATACCCATAAGGCACGCAACTCTACACGAGGTCGCCGCGGCAACAGCCCTAACTGATAGGTATACATATGACACCGAACTGCCTGTGATGTCAATTTCACTACTAAAGGAGTAATTATATATATACGAACACGCTCCTGAACGTTGTGTGTCTATCCGCAACAAAGAAGACTTAGTTGACATCCATAACTCTTTGTGTTTATTCATAGTGCCTGTGATCATACATGTATGTATAGCAGATGTATTTGAAGGGCATGTTTGTGATGTCCCTTGTAAGACCATCAGACCCGAACTATACATGTCAATTATGTCAGTGATACCTGTATCTTAGGGTTGAATTATGTATACGGGTGTCGTCTCGATATCTAATAGGTTTAAGCTGAATAACTGACTTATGTGACAGCCGTGTTACTCAAGTAGTAATTAGTACAGTAGTGACAATTACCAACACATAATGTGGTTGTGTACACATGTAGTAAGAAAGCATCACACCTAGGTCGGTTGTGTGCAGTTGAACGGACTGATCAGTCAGGTGAGTTACACAAGGAGTTCAAGCTGACCTAAACCTAACGCCCCAGTTTTATTTCCTTGTTGATAACCTTGCAATTGTATAGCCGTCGTCACATGTGCTTTAGACTAGTAATTCAGTTTCTACGTCTTTGTGGTAGAATGTGATCCTATGTACAGAACACAGGTCAGAAATCAGGTCAAATAAAGCAAATGGTCGCATTGATACATGTAGGTTGAAATGTGACAGTGTTCGGCAAACTTGACTGTTTATGGTTTCTAAAGCTTCGATGATATCCACACTGAGATATATGTAACGTGTGGTGTCTTCTTAGGCAAATTACTGTAACCATCCAGGTCTTATGGGCAGACGTCATTTAACAAGGAAGTAAGTTATTTGTGATAATGCACCCCGCACACATTTTGTATATTTACAGATGAGCTGATCATAGAGATTTGAGCTGTCAACATTATGGCGAAATTTGTATTCGTTTGGCAATGTGTCACCTTTATTTACTACATTCTTCAGCCAGTTTCTACAGGTAAGATATACATCAAAATGAAGATGGTGATATTAGATGAGCACCTGACATAAAGTACAGTGATTCGATGTATACATAATGATGGAAACCAAAGGATATGTTGATTTATGATAAGCTGTTTACGCATTTTTGTCTCAGACATGCTCTATACGTGTAAAGACACATGTCGCGGGAGGGTTTATTTCAAGTTTCAAATCAATACGTTTACAGGTAACTTTGCATTGCCGATGTCAAGAGAAAGTTCTCTCCTCATAGCGTACTAATTATCGGTTTCCATTGTCTGAAGTTATGCAGTATCCAGTATCATAATAAGGAAAGGACAGTCAATACAACCAGATAAAAATGTAATGTCTGTCACATCAAAATCACAGTGCCCAGATGTCTGTTCAAATACGTCCACTTTAGTTGGCCAGCTGCATACAGTGCCATTCGTGACCAACTCGTGTTATTCCGGGACAAGCCGAATAGCGATTCTCGCCCCGCTCATGGCCATTTTTGCGACCGGGTTCTGTCTAAGCGCAAACGGGCATACCTAAAACAATTGTCAAATCGTTGCGTAATGGTTCACATATATTTCCCCATATATTATATATATATATCAGATGCAATTTAAAGCACACCGGGACGTGCGGAATTATACAGTATGATTGAACACATTTTACTTTGTCTTGGGTATAGATGCAAGACATATGCAAAATCAAAAATAATTTTCAGAGGGATTCTTTGACGAAGAACTTGACATCATACGCGCATTCTGATTGGTTTGTCGTATTTTCGCACATAGCATTCATCGATAGGGGGACGAGTCTCCTTGCAGGTTACGGAAAGAGGCGAGTGGTGACGAATGATACAGTGTATGTATTCTAGGGGAAACAAGCACATGGAACAATAATTTCAGTTTCCAGTGGTGTTATCTGTAGCTATCATGTTGGATCGTGTTCATTTTGATTGATCATGATGCTTCAGGTAATGTTCATTCTTCAAACCCGTGTTTGCTAAGGTACACAGTAGATCTAATTTATAATTCAGATTAGAAGAAATTGTATTCATTATATTTATAGGTGTGAAGTCAACTTCGGATATAACGAACCCGGATAAAGAATATAATCTGGTAATCATCTCAACAGTTTATTTCCTTTATCTATTCTAGATGGACGTTGTTGTTCGTGTGAATATGAACCATCGAGTATGATGAACTTGATGACCGCTACCTTGTTGTTCATGAAGTCCAAAGTTAACTGTGTGTTAATTTTAGAACATGCAATACTCTTCAAATATAGCATATATCCTGCTATACATTAACAGTAACGATCAAGAACTAACGTTTAAAATTATCACTTATCATACAGAAAAGAGTGCTTTAACTTACTAATATGTGTAAATTTGTATTCATTGCTGTTCGGCCAGTTGAGGCTTAAAGACATCACCTTGTTCTGTAGTGATACTCACTCATCCTCGTTCCCTGGAAATGTTGACTTGCTCCACCCCCTTCCTTTTCCTCACATGGATGAGGGAAACGAGGTGTAGCCTTCTTTATTGTGTGACATCTTGCCCGACAATATGCTAATACTATCAACAACCAAGTTCGGTTACAGTTGTGTCAATAATGCATACGTACTTAAATCTGGTATCCACATACCATGCCCGACCCTTACATTTTCCCAAAAGTTACTTAAACAATTATGAAATGTCTGATTGTATATTATCGAAACCAATGCGTTGTTATAATAATACATTCTACATTCAAACTAATTAAATACGTACGTTAAATGTTCAAACATTAAATATGTTGTGACGTGTTTATATTGTAGGCACAACACATGTCAGTAAGGATTGCTATGGTACACCGTTCCCGTTTTTAATGCATGTTTGTTATGACAAGTATTTTGTGTAGACACAACACGAACCAGTAGAGCATGCTATGGAACCCTTCACCCCACAATTCGCTGTACTCAACATGACATTAGCTGCAGGAGCACCCAGAAGATCGCCATTTCTGACGCCTACTACACTGAAAATACAGAGTGTGGTTTAGGTCTCTCTAGTTGCACAGTGAACCCGGACAATGTGACAGAACGTGGACATCACATGTTCAACAACGCTGAGCTGGTCTCCCTCTACAACAACTGTTCAACAGAGACTCGGTGTGTGCATCCTGCCCCCCGGCGTAGTACAGTTCTTGCATTTTCTGTTTTCAAATATCAGTGTATTGAAAGTAAGTGTTTATTGTTAGTATTGGCTGAATAACTGGACTTAGTTGTTACCGTTGTTATCGGGAAAAAATGTAATTATACGAAAACGTGATCAGAAGGTTGTGGTACCTGAATCCATCTTGTGAAATAATCTAGAAGTTATATTGTCCTCGACAATTTACAAAGGGCATATGGTATGGTTTCTATTCTTTGCAACAACTTATATTCACTATTGTACGTGCACTGAAAACTGGATGTTCCACTCCTTTCGGTAACCACGTGACAAAGCACAGACTAAACGACATGTGGAAAACTCTTCTTCGAGTATATCCCAGTGATAATTATATGGATAGTTTTGTGAAATTAAAATCCCCTGATTGAGTCGAGCAGATTGCAGGTTGGTTGCGATATCTCTATTTGAGAGTTACCGTCTTTGGCACAGAACGCAGGACATTAATTTGTAAGGATAGTTTGTCCGGTGTAACGTGGTTATCATCAGTTTCAGAATCAAATGAGGATATTATACAGAATTACAACGAAAGGATTATCCACTTGTATGTTATCAATGTGTGGTCATGCACACACAACTGATACTTAAACAGACATGGCATTGGTCAAGTGGACGACAGACCCACTTTTCTTCAGGGATGGAGAGTTAGGAACATGTCCCATACTTACATTTTCAGTAGATATTTCGTCACACCACATAGCTGAGTGCGGCGTTTAATAACGGACAATCACTTGGGATGATGTTTATTTGATATGTGTCATATATATAAAAGCAAAACTTGGTCTTTTACTTTCAAATGATCTTAACAAGTCACATATTTAAAAACACAAAAATCAGGCACAAGCGGCCGACACCAAGCAGTGTCAATATGTCGCCTGTTCACTTTGTGCACTGAAACAACTGCACTTCATCACTTGTGAAAGACTGTAGTGATAAATTGATAAGGTTATGGTGAAACATGATAATCAAAACAATAAATCTGATGATGCACAGCTTCCGATGATAACATGCAATGTTCAAATTATTCAAATGTGTTATTGTACCAACTTCAAAATGTAATTCGAAGATGAAAACCAACCAGGTGTGCTCCTCATTCTTCCGTTGGTAAACAAAGGCAACAAAACTCGATTCCGAGTATATCATGAACATGTTTTATATGAATCACTATCAAGATGTTGACAAAACGGTGCTTCATTGATGGCACCAAACACAAACACATGCAAGGGGTTGTTATTAGTTCTCCTGGGCAAACACAGAGACATATTGGAAAACAGTGAATTGCACTGGACAAACCTGTAGTTATTGTCTGTCATGCCCCAAACTTGAAAGTGTCCTCCACATATATACTATGAAGCTTATTGATGCCTTGAATGTTGTTGAATGTTGAACTCTGATCGTATGACGTGTAGGCTCGATTGTACCTAACATGTAGTTCGACATAAAGGGAAAGCTGTTTATTGGAACATTGAAGTCAGTCCCCTGGTCAAACAGTCTTATGTAGAGTTGTTAGTCACTCTGAATCTTTATTATATGAATATGAAACAGATATGGTGGATTCACTTTTCTCGGGGATTATTTATAGTTCAGATGATAGATCTGTGGAGGGCCTTTGGCTATTTGACCACTTTGGTGAAATCAGACCAACAATATCCCTGACTCTTAAGTTCCTATTTTGTCAGTCGATTGATCAATTTTGATTCCAATGAATGAAGGGAAATATCAGCAATGAGAGAAGCACAGTTTGTCACCATGGGGAAGCCTGCTTCTTGCCGAACTGTCTAATCCTCAGATTGCACATGCATGTAGATGTTATCATTCAAACAGGTACAAGTACAGGAACAAGTGCCAGTCATTTTTCCACGACAAAAAACTACAGTCGAGTGTCAACAAGTCATACATGTGTTTGGATGAGACAATTAATGGTTTCCTTTGGGTAGTTCATTGCAGTTCTTAAGATGCTAACATATAATTACAATAAGCTTAAATTAATAGCACCCTCGCATTGAAACCATAAGGCTACACACGCCTGTTTTAGTATAACTAAAACCGGATGCACCATACGTCTTCAGCCCAGTCTCTTGAAATGATGAAATCCGCCATGGCTAATTGACAATGATTATTCTAATTTCAAGAACTTCCTGTAAAGGTAAACTTACACGTGTTACCTGTCGGCTTTGGTATTCCTTAGGGTTTGTTATCAATTTGTATTTTGATGTCAAAACCGATACATTCTACCAGTGTGCGAGCATCATTTATGTACAGATAGAACAAACCTGCACATATGAATAAATATTTTGTTGCATTTCAAATATTCGCTCCTTCAGTATGTCTCGCCATGTAATGTAGAGCTTGTAGTATCATATTATGAATGCACCCTTATGAAGTAGTGGATGCGAAGCATAGCAAGGCTGAATTAAGTATATGAGGTTCCTTTTCATTAATGGATGACTGATATGTGTATATCCGTACAGTTTAAAACTTAAAGAAACTGTTAAAGAAAGGGTTACACAGCACACAGTTACAATACATTAGTTCACTTTGCAAGGATAAGTTCTGAAAAATCGTAAATATGTTTCTCCCACTCTATGGAAAACATTTGAATTCATCAAATCACAACCGAGATATGCTATTTCTTAATGGTTTTAACAAATTATACTGTTAAAACGAATGTTATTGGTTTCTTCTCTCTCTCATTCTCTCTCTCTCATTCTCTCTCTCATTCTCTTTCGTTCATTCTCTCTCATTCTCTCTCTCTCTCACTTACCAAAATGCTTTTCGTTCTTTTGTCACGTAGTACATTTGTGCGTAAAGGACAGGAAATATCTATAACCCAAAGTTGACATTTTCGCCGGAAACGATCAGCTTTTATTGATGTTTTGGCGCCTCTGAAGTTTTAAAATAATTCATAAACCTGACCTTAACTCTATTTCGATCTCATTATAACGTCGAAGAAAGTTTGCTGGCGATTGTGTTCCAGACAGGTTCCTCGACGGATTGGAAATGTTTACAATTTCGCCATGTACTTTTTCTGGAACAGGGGATATTCCACTGGGACCACTGTTATCCTTCCTACGTATACATGTAGCTCTAATCATTGTCAATGAGATATGACATTATGTGTTTGAGATTGTATGAATAGTTTATTAAATATTTGCGTTGCATAGTTCCTCATTTACGATTCCATATACAAGATAATATATTTGTTGATGCTTTTCATCGTTCGCTTATACTCATTGTGGATCATGAATAACACATACATGTTTATCCACTTTCTAACAGGGGGATTCACCACCGAGTCAACTAATAGCAGATCTTCTATATCCACCCCCCAACAATTCTCAGGTATGCATTATTCATTTCAGTATGTATTATATAATTGTTCAAAAGACAAATA
Source organism: Haliotis cracherodii (assembly GCF_022045235.1). NCBI lineage: Eukaryota > Metazoa > Mollusca > Gastropoda > Lepetellida > Haliotidae > Haliotis > Haliotis cracherodii. Next base: position 46,375,098 of record NW_027266286.1, on the reverse strand, counting down.
CGTTCCTTCCTCCACAGGAATCTCGTCATAAACTCCAGTTTGAATGCTTCACTGTTGGTTACCATGTTGTTAAATCCGTCTGGTACATCTAAGTTGTTATGGTGATACAACAGCATATACAGCATGAATCATTATCAATGCGATGTGACAAAATGAGTCTTAAATAGTATGAATTTGTGATTAACTATTTGCTTTGAGTTTTCCAAAGTTACGATTATATGTCGAAATCTATATATTTGTGTCTTGGTTTTACTGTTTGAATAGAAGAAAACGTTTGTCAACTTTTTTGACAGGGGAATTCACCACTGCGCCAGATAAGGACAGATATCCGATATCAATCTCTTACAAAATGGTTACCTTCTGGTGTTAATAAGTGGCAATAATGCAGGTTACTAACACATATTAAGCTATGCACATTCAGTATTGTTCACAATGTTTGGACAAGTTTTGGTATTTGTACTTGTTAAGGAGAAATATGTAACTGCTGATCGTTTGCTTGCATCCATTAATAATCAAGTATTGACCATGGTTAATGAAAGTTTGTCAAATGTACTGTTTTGTTCTCAAATGTTAGTGGTATTGAATATCAATTAAGAATGTTCTAGTTCTTGTTGAGTACACACTGGTTATTTCCTGTTCCAGTCGGTGTGTTTGTGGGAGGCGTGGCTGTCGGAGTGGTTATCGTCATCCTGGTCTGTCTTGCAGTGTACGTCGTCGTTGTCAGGTATATTTAAAGGCACATTCGAATTCACTATCTACCTTTTCGGGCTCATTTAGTGAAATAATATACTTTGAAAAGACAGTAATAACGTCCATCTCAGTTGTGATATGAGTGAGGGAGTGGGTGACTTTACTATTTAGAAATTCTTCCTGCCATATCACAGTAGAGGACACCACGCATGGGATTTACCTATTTATTCATGTGGGGAATCGCAATGGGATTTTCGCCATGAAGATCGGATATTTTTACCAGTAACTGAACCTGACGTCCTTTTGTGATTGTCTTAAAGATTGATTCAAATGTCAGATCCCGTGTCCTTGCAGGCGTCGGTATGATCTTACCCCGAAGAAACAAGGAGACAACCCAGCTTCTATTGAACACCCCAACTACTCCGGTATGTCAGCTGGAGGTGATGTCAACAACTATGACATTATTGAACAGACTTCCGGGTTTCAAGGGGAAACTGCACATGATGTGGCGGCTACTCCAGATTACCAGAACCTTTGATTTAAAACTTTTGTACCTATTTAATCAGAGGTAAATTTAACACAGACATGATCAAATTATATGATAACCATGTCATATCATAATTATCCGTGTTATTTTGAAAGTAGTATCTGTCCCAGGCGTGATACCGAGAGAAACGTAGTTCTGTGCGTCCTTTCTATTTCACACACACACACACACAAACCTGCAGGAGGTTTGTTTTTCTTTTAAATTTGACGCCCCTTTGACTACTAAGCCCACCCTTTTTGCAACTACTTGCTTAAAACATCCCTGCGGTCACAATTTATACGTGTACTCTATATATGGTGTAGGCTTTTCGCAGTTCCTACAATTCGTCTTTTTTTTTTTTTGAACAGTTTTTATCCTATCAATGCTTGAAATAGATACCGACATTACGCTTCAGCATTACACCTTTGTCAAGGACGATTATCTGTAACATGACCTACTCGTCACCTTCGTCATACACATGTTTGCAAATCACACGTCTCTCACATACGTTATCAGTGAAGCAGGAAGGGGAATGGTAATCGTGATTTACAGTTACAGCCATGTACACGTGACAATAACACTGACACAGTTATCGTAGTTCCAACATATGAGGAAAATAGAAACATTGGCTTGTCAGATATGTTTGTAGTTATACAATGTACATTGTGTAAAACGAACTCCGATATCTCAGCCGGAAAAATGGTAATGCGGTAGTTCAACTGAATTGTACAAGCAACCAAGGAATGAATATGATTATAACATTAGTTTGTTATATATGTTGTGGTAGGATATTTAATAATAGTTCATCATCTACGGTCATACTATTGCCATGTTTTCTGTTGCATTTTTTGTTAGTTGATTTCAACCAATTTTATGATGTATGACAATCACAAAATTTGGTACATGGAAATATTTAATATATAATTATTTAAGTTTGCCAATGGGTCTCTAATAAATAACTTCAGGGCATTGTGTCACATTTAGTTGTATATGATGACATGCATCAACCATGACAGCGAGCCTGACCACCCGATCACGTTAGTCGTATCCTAGTGAAGCAAAGTAGCCTTTTACGTCAAGCATGGGTGGCTGCATGAAGATCAATTCTAACCCGGATCTTCACGGGTTATTTGATATCAGTTACGGGATTAATCGATTGGTATTGCTGTTAAATTGCAATTAAAACGATAGTTTCTTCACATACATAGTATATTAGTATTCTTTTTAATGTCAGTTACTAATATGCTAAGTGTTTGAAGATAATATCGTTTTAATTGCAACTTAACACCGATATCAATGGATTCACGGGTACAAGAGTATAATGGATGTCTCACTGTGTAATTCTGACGTCACTGTAAAATTAACAATTAACCATAGGAAGTAGTTCTGTAAGCTAATTTGCATAGTTATATCCTGCCGGAAGGCACGAGCTTTTTGTCATGCCTTATCATATAATAAATTACCATTTCTGTATCTAGTTGTTGGGTTATTATCATTTTCGCATTATACTAAAGTTTACCTAGGCTACTTTTTCTATAGCGTTATGAATCTACAGTAGACGCTATGATCCTAAAGATTTACGTTCATAGAGGTTTTAATTCAACAATTTCTCAATATATACGTGTTTGATGGTGTTCAAATAAGGTGACAAACAGAATACACAGTTATGGCAATCAAGCAAGCATTATTATACTAGGGCGGTCGGGTTGCCTAGTTGTTAAAGCGTTCGCTCGTCAAGCCGAAGGACCGTGTTCGATTCCCGACATGAGTACAATGTGTGAAGCCCATTTCTGGTGTCCCCCACAGTGGAATATTGCTAAAAGCGGTGTAAAACCATTACTCTGTCACCTACGTCATACTTATATCGCCATCACGTTACCAACACTCATGGCAGATTTGTCACGATCTGTGCAAAGACCCCATACAACTGACATATCACAAAACAATTCCCATAACCTATCTTAATCATTTAATCCTTTCATAAATAAGACATATAATATTGTAAATCAAATATTTAGTTTATACCATTTGTGTTACGACACAGACACAATAAATGAATAAATATTGCGAGTCGATAATTCAAAAGCATAAAGTAACTTGAAGAGCAAATTAACTTGATTAATTGAATTGATACTTGAGTGTTTTTCTGTTGCTACATATATGAGCAGCAAACGTCTGAAATAGAAATGAAGACAAGACTATCAGCTTAACACCAATGGAACTGACCTAGCATACTTTCAATCTGAGTAAAGATGGCTGGGCTTTTGTGTAGGTTTGCAGCGCGAAACCTTGTTTATACATGTGAACGCTCCTTTGATAATTAATGGCCACCAAAACCAATGCATGTTAGCAGGTTCATGATGGATGTACTATCACATTCTAACAACAAACACCGCGTTACTTCCCTTTAACTTTAACCTGAGGCAGGGCCGAGGTAGAATGGAAAGCTGAAGCGTTCGTCGTTCATTGTGTTGTGTTATTATTGCATTGCACACACAACACAGCTCTGTGTATAACAGAGTATTGCCCCTCAGTGCGTGATAGAATAAGCTCCTGATTACTGTTTATTTATCCTGCATGTTGCAGGATGAGCAAACGCTGGTGGATCACTCGACAAACATTAATGTATTTATGGTATCAGCATTTACGACTACAGTGTTGATTTATTCAGATAACCACTAGATGGATGTATTCATAAATATGCCAAATAAAGCTTCATAAGAACAACACGTGGAATGTCTTTCAGAGTGGGTCAAGTCAGTGCGTGATGTTGTCATTGGTAGAATACACAAACTGATAAAGAGGAAATAGAAATGGAAAGAAACTAATTCTGTCCCGATCAGCTGTCATTCAAAGTCTGGCTGTCTAACATGAAAGGTGTGTAGCTATTCCCACTGACAGGGCCTCAAATAACATAACCATTATATATAAGCATCACAACATTAAATATTCGATCAAGAACTTTGTATGAGTAATATACATATAAAATGCCACATAAAAGGCCAGTACATGTATGTCATCTGAGAAAGAAAGCCACCCAAACCATTCCCTTGTGTACAGGATTTCAAAGCTATATTGAAATACAAAGTGGGATATATTGCTGGGTCCAGTAAATGTACCACCAAATCCATGTCTCAATTGTTAACCATGATCCTCAATGCAATAAAGGAAGGACTGTCTTTATATTCACAGAAAGTATTGAAAACAAGTGGAATTAATACCATGTGGATTCCCAAAACTCTCTTTACAATCTCAGAAAAGAACCAGGTTGAAATCTGTCAAAACATTTGATTTTTCAAGTTTTAACACCATTATCCCAAATGAGAAACCAAAAGGAAAACTTTATTCCTAGATCCATGGGGCTTTTGTTACAATGACCTTGTATATAATTACATATCTATCTTAAAGTCAATTTGCCAAAATGAAAACTTCCTTACTGATAAAAAACTATGTTAATTATTGTGGTAAGACATTAAGGTAAGAAGTAGGCATACCCCCATGGGCACCAATTTCGCTCCTCTCTTTGCTGATCTGTAAAATTGTGCATATGAATCTTAATTTCTGCGCCGATTGGCAACGTCAAAACAAGGTAATTTTGGTAAGAAGTTTAACTAAAGCTTCAGATATATCTATGATCTGACATCGTTCAATAACCATCAAATAGCCAGTCCCCTTCCACTGGTTACCCACCTGGACTAGGAATAAAGGAGACCAGTGAGACCGCTTCATCTGTTTCATACATGTTATTAAACCTATGCATAGGGTTTCAGAATGAAACAACACTCTTCACAAGACTGTATGACAAGGGGGATGACTTCAACTTTTCCATAGTCAACTTTTACTTCATGCAGAGTAACATTCCTTCAGCCTCAGCCCTTGGTGTCTACATTTCACAACTTTGAGGTAAAACGCTCTTTCTACCCATATTTCAAGGCGTGAGTGAGTGAGTTTGGTTTAACGTCGCTTTTAACAGTTTATCAGTTATATCACGTCGTGTCAGCTTATTGTGGGAGGAAAGCCCGAATGATGCAGGTCTCAGACGTTTACCACTTCGGTGAAACCCACGAGCACGGGTATGGTGCTGATCATGACAAACCTAGAAAAATAATCGGGACGAACGGGATTCGAACCCACAATCATAGGTTTCTGGAGTGTCCAAAGGACGCAACTCTGCACAGCGAATCGCGGCGCCTTAGACGACTGGGCCACCCCTGAGACCACCCCCCACCCCAAATTTTAAAGAGCATCATACAAACCTTGCTCAAAAGTTGTTTGATCAAGGTTACATTATTCAAGAGCTCAGTAAAGCTTCTACACTGACATCAAAAATTACTTTTTGTTATACACCAAAGCTTATTAAATCAAGTACTCTTTGAAACATTATAAAAACACTACTTTATGTGTTACACTTGTCACACACAACATAGTGTTAATACGTTGAAAACAGGGATAGTATATATAGTCTATATATGAGAACTCAATTGCGATGAATTGAAGGACTAAATACCTTAACAATGGCAGTACATAAAGTATCATTGACTCATGATCATAGGAATAGACGCGGAGGCTATAATTGAGGAATGTATGTACAACCAATGTGCATCAACCTATCCCTCACTCTCTATTAAATTTGCATGTCTTTAAAAGATGAAATGTGATTGTTGCACATGTAACATGTAATTTTATTGACGTCAGCATCACAACAACGCATACAATATTTTCGTATCAAGAAAACTATGTGAAGATTTTGCATTTCAAAGTATATTGTTGAAATATTGTTGAAACGGCTTAAATCCAAACTTATTCTGTCACGACAATTTATGCAATGATATTTAGATGCCGCATTTAGCAGTATTCACCTATTTATAAGTAATTGAGTCTTCACCAGACAATCTATTGACTGATATTGTGAGCAACCATCCATGCCTTCGGCAGTATGACATGCGGCCAAACACATCTCCGACCCTGACTACGTACTGAACACTGACAATACATATTGTTTGGCCAGTAATATCCCACAGTAATTACCATGACAGAGGCAATCTGAAGGCACAACACATTTCGAGTGATCATGATTATGGTACTGCCGGTGGTAGATGCCTCTTCCAGACACCCATTCCAACAGTGAACCAGCTGGGACAAACAATACAAGCGACTCAGCAGCATCTGTTACTGAATGCGATTATGATCACATTGAGGACAAACCATCCCCACTGACCAGTGGCTGTGATACAACAGCCTCGGTTACTCAGCCCCGGCACACAGGAGAACGTGTTGGAGAAGACGATTATGGTTACACTGTTTTTCAAAAGACGACAAGGGAGTCATTCCAGAATGACAACGGCACTGCTGCTTCTGCGACAAAGGCAGTACCACAACTGAGTAGAATCGACCAGAACACTGACGAAAACAAACTACGATCGCTTTTCCAGGGGAACCACAGGCTCTGACACTCTTGGTTCACCTTATACCACTGCAGGAAATATGAGAGGTTGTTCTGGTGACTATACCTTTGCTAGACCAATGAAATAGACATTGCCATCAAAGACAAATCTTTATGTTTGAACCCTTGTGGTATCAGATCAAAGTTATGCTATCAACAAGCGTAGATATAAATGATTGACAATAAATCATCAAAAGAAGTTTCTCAAATGACACAATATATATTTATATGCTTTGTTTCAGAAATGGGCATGAATTACAGTAATGTGCTACAACTGCCTACACAGCGGTAACGGGGCTCTTGAAATGTATATATCATGAATTACATGTACGATGATTCCAATGGAACTACTGTGAGCGTATGTAACAATCTAAATACTAGGCCAGGACACTGCGCATGTGCATCACAACTCACTTACCACCATGTTTTGTCAGTAAGTAACCAATGTGTGTTTAGTAAACGATTATGTTATATTTTTTTACGATTTATATAGTAATATATTGTTCAGTGAATACAACTTTTCAGACAGGGGTTAATCTTTACATTGTCAAATTCACATGATAAGTGACCTGCCCCATCGTATATTCCTGGGGAGAATATTTTGCGACTCCAGTGAGGATCGGGTGGCTCTGTGAAACGGGTGATCATTTATCCCAACAGTTTGGGACGTTATTCATGCCATACTGGTTAGCTTGACCCAGACATTATCAACATACCGCCGAGATATGGCTTGAATATTGCTGACTGTTGGAATATATGTTTAAAAAAAGTTAAATAATATATTGTGTTTTGTCATGGATATGTGTGATGTGTAATCATAACCACATATAAGCACTACATTCAAATGCGAAATTGAAAAGAACTAAAGTAATCGATCGATTATCGTCATAATTAAAGAAAATATTATCCAAAGTAATTATAATACAAGTCTACATTAGGAATGAAAGAATCGAACTTTAAAAACAAATGAATGTGTCTGCAAAATTACCGTGAACATTCTTTTGCATAGGTAACATAACTTTGGTCACTCATAAAAGTAAAATGCATGACTAAAGTAAAGCTCTAAACACAGCGTTGACAATATTGCTTCAGTTTCGGAATTCTCAAAGGGACAGTGCCGTCAGTGAATGAGTGAGTGGGTTTAACGTTGCTATGAACAGTATTTCAGTTATATCACAGCGTTTCAGCGTCACGTGTCTGGCGTGATGCACACCTTATATAGATATGTACTGGTGTCAAGTTCAACATTTAAGATCCTGTTCCTGTCTGTAATGGCTGGCTCATAGTGTATAAGGAAGTCACAAACACGGCTTGACACACACATGATAACCTCTATGTAGTCCTTTGTACATGTATTCAAGTGCAGTCAACAGCTGTTATTTTACTGAAGTACTCTGTTATCAAGCTTCTATAGCTTTTGAGGAAGGTATCTGCATTATAAACACCATACATGTACACATGTAGTTTGGCAGTAAATGCGGAACAGTTAGAAAGGGGCAGAGACAGAGAGTGTGTCCCAGTACCAGGAATAATATTCTGAATCAAATGGGCCCTTTGTCCGAGTTCTCAGTGAAGGAAGGTATAGTATCTCACAACACTACATGTACGTCATATCCTTCCAGGAAAATTTTATCAGCCACACACAGCATTGTTACGTTCCAAACGTGGTTGTCAAAGGATATAAATGAATAAATGCACGGTGGTATCCAGGCTGTTTGATATGTTCACACAGTGAATTATGATATGATATATCTACTATAATACTATTGCAATACAATTAGAAACTGTGAAACTGGGCAACTATTTCCTTCACCCAAGTATTTTTATTTATGCATTCATCTGGATGTTGAGGTTTGTGTGGATAGGGGTGACTATACATTACCACAGAGAAAAGCTCATTGGTGTAGTGGAGTGAGGGTCTTCCGGAGAGTGGAAGGTCAGTGTTTCGATCCACTACCGACAGGGGTAAGTGTCAGCCTATTTTTCCTCACTCGCCACTTTAACACAATACGGATTTCCAGCCATCCTCCACATATCGGCATGTGTTACTGGTTACGTATACGTGATTTACGATCCTTTTAGCTTAATACGTATACACCACATGAAAATAATCATGTTTGTCTGTAACAAAACGAACAGTTAGTCTGTACTTAGAAAAGATTAGATTTCTTAATTATCTGAAGTCTATTTTTTTGTATCGACACAGATGACGGTTTATTGTAATATGGACATCAGACATGCATTTCTATCGGGATACGAACACCAGCTGTGTATGATGCGGTGACACATACTTTTATTTCACATTTGAGTGCTCACCTGTCTCATCCCCACTCTGCAGTCGCGAGTGACTTTGGTTTAACGCCGCCTTGAAGATGCAGGTATACGAGGGCGTGTCAGCTTCATGAGGGAGTGTAACACGAACTGATCAGGAAGGACTTTGACATTTACCCCTTTGATGAAACCAACGAGCCCGAGTATGGGGCTGTCAAACATAGAAACACTTTCAGGGCGAATCATCAACTCAAACCCAGGATCAGTGTTAACTTATATGATACACCTAAAGGACACAACAGTGATCATCAACAGGGCCCCCGGGGCAGATATCCATGGCCATATATATATTAACAAAGTGTCTGTGCAGACAACAACTTCACCTGCAGTTCATGAATGATAAAGAATACAGAAAGCAAGTTTGACATCCACTATTTGTTTATGTATGGTGACTGTTATCATACATGTATGTGGTTTTGCAGGGTATGTTTGTAATGTCCCTGGTGTGACCATCCAACACGACAAGTGATAGATTAGACTTAAAAGTGTCTTATGTAAACAGGTGTTATCTTAACTCACTCGCGAGGTGTTATCTGATATTGTATTACCTGCATAATTGACATCAAATTTCGAATCACGTGTTACAGCCGTGTTATTACTGTAGTTAGTAAAGCAGTGACATTTCCAACAGTGTCGTCTTGTACATATGAAATAAGAAAGAATCAAGCCTCGGACTGCTGTGTATTGTATTACCTGCATAACTGACATTAAATTTCGAATCACGTGACAGCCGTGTTATTACTGTAGTTAGTAAAGCAGTGACATTTCCAACAGTGTCGTCTAGTACATATAACATAAGAAAGAATCAAGCCTCGGACTACTGTGTATTGTCGTCGCACGGAATGATCAGTCAGGTGACAATGTTACACAAGGTATGACATTTAGACGAACGCCAATTTTTATTTCCTTGTTGACTTGCATGCACTTCAGACAGGTAAGAGTTCAATTGCTTGCGGATAAGACTAATACTTCACAGTTTGTACGGACATGTTGTGGAACGTGGTCCTGCGTACATCACAGAGGTGACAAATCAGGCGAAATTTTAAAAAAAACAAACATTGGGTGCGGAGAGTGGGTTAATGGTTGACCGTCACATGTGCTGTGGCCTTAGGCAGATGACTTGTTTGAAATATGTACCTGTTCACCCAGCAGCGAACTGGTACCTGGTGAGATGCGTGAGTTACTACACGCTCCCCTGCCCGGTGAGAATGAAATTATTCATGGGCACACCGGAGTAGAAATGGTGCCCTTTGATCATGATATGCAAGTCCTGGTACTCTTACAATGTCAGACAACAAATTGGTAGGTACAAAACCTAAGGCACAAAGAACAATGGCGAGTCGGACAACTTGGTACTTGGGGTGCAAGCGTGACATTTCGAAAGCGAGGTCCGCATATTTGCCATGTTTTTCCTGAATCTTGTCAATCACATTAGCGTCAAAAGGGACAGAAAACTCTATGACATATATGATTTCATTGGATTTAACAAAAAGGACAAGATCAGGTTTGTTGACCTAGATACGTCTGAGGCTGTATACGGGCCTATTCCAAAGAATTATATATTTATCATTTTCCATGAAACCCTCTATATATGTTCTGGGTCGTACCATGGATGGGCCTCTGTGTCAAAACAACAAGCATTGCAAAACGGTAATAAAATGATGGAGCCACTCCATCATGTCGCTTAAGATACTGTGTTTGTACCAATGCTGGGAATCCAATGACAATGTGTTGGACAGCCTCATTAAATTCATTGCATAATCTACATTTCATATTTCTTATTTTGATGCAAAATCACACATTGACGGTTCGATTTGGAAGGGACTGGTCCTGAGCAGAAAACAGAAAGCCGTCTGTTTCACTTTTCAGGCCAGCTGATTTCCTACAAAAAGAGGACTCTGTAGAGTTGCTGATCGTCTCAACACACTGCACACATAAACTCGATGCAGCGGTCGTCTTGGCCGATTTGGTATGGCACTTCGCTTGGTTGACACTCATTTTTGTACCGCCCAACAGCACAGAACCATCAACAAACTCAGCACTGACTTTGAGATTATGTCCCACATCCGTGGCCCGTTTACGAAAACTGTGGAATGACTTGTTTTTATAAGTATGATTATTCACAAGTCCGCGTATCTATGATAATTGTTTGTTTCAATTTGCTTAGAAAACAATGTACCTCGTAAAGGATGAGGCTGACTGTGTGCAGTGTAGATTAAGCATTGCCAAATACACCGGTACCGCCCGTCCGATCGTCAAATACACCGCTTGGCCATGGTGTGTAATGAATAATACAAGCATGACCATGTTGAACTGTGTGATACTAGTCAGTGGCCGACAGAAAAATTAATATATATTCATACGCCTTCTGTACGTTTAACTTCAAAATTCAGATTTCATTTTTAAATATGAAACAAATTTAAACGTTCTTTATCTGGTCGGAGTTCAACTCTCATAAGGGGCACGGGTGGCCCAGCCGTCTAAGAGTTGCGTCCCTTGGGCACGCCAGAAACCTATGATTGTGCGTTCGAATCCTGGTTCGCCCCAATTATGTTTCTAGGTTTGCCAGCACCATACCCGTGCTCGTGGGTTTCACCGAAGTGGTAAGCGTCTGGGACCTGCATCCCTTCGGGCTTTCCACCCACATTAAGCTGGCACGCCGTGATATAACTGGAATAATGTTAAAAGCGGCATTAAACCCAACTCACTCACTCACTCACTCAACGCTCATCAACATATGTTCTGAAATAAACATGCCTTCTTGGTTCGAGGGGAAGAACTAAATATAATGAAATTACAAAGAAACAAATGCGGATGATTAAAAATACATCACATTACGTTTCGTAGCGTAAAATCGAAGCGCAATGTTCAGATGTAAGTTCATATAATTATATTCCACTAATAGCTGCAGGGTGGCAACTTTTTCTCGATACCATCAGTCAGATCAGGAAGTTTGCATTATGTCAAGGAGAACAGCCGCCCAAGACACTTTACAAGGGGGATCCTCTTGGTGAAGGTCATTGTTATTCATTTCAGTTACTGTCATATCGTGGTTACAAAAAAAAAAGGCTTCCTGAACTTCGTTTTAGGGCATTTCACAGTTTAGTGTGACTTAATCTCACACCTTGATAACAGGTCTCGCGGGGAAGGACTAATGTCATTGACTATCTCTCACCCCAGACTATCTCTCACCCCAGACTATCTCTCATCCCAGACTATCTCTCACCCAGACTATCTCTCACCCCAGACTATCTCTCATCCCAGACTATCTCTCACCCAGACTATCTCTCACCCCAGACTATCTCTCATCCCAGACTATCTCTCACCCAGACTATCTCTCACCCCAGACTATCTCTCATCCCAGACTATCTCTCACCCAGACTATCTCTCACCCCAGACTATCTCTCACCCCAGACTATCTCTCACACAGACAATCTCTCACCCCAGACTATCTCTCACCCCAGACTATGTCCCTCGTGATAACATGTTGGCTGCATGCATATAGTGTTGATGCCCACCTGTACGACATGACCTACATGTACACATACATGCAGGCGGTGTTTAACAAGGAAGTAAGTTATGTTGATGATACAAACCCCTCCCATTTTGTGTCTTTTAAGATGCGCTGATCATGACGCGGTGAACTGTCAACATTATGACGAAGTCTATGATCGTTTGGAAATGTTTCATCGTTTTTGGCTACATTCTTCAACCCGTTTATACAGGTAAGACAGACATTTACAAATGCACATGAAGATCGGCAGCTGAAACATGTACAGCTTTTCATATATATATACATAAAAAAAATATACAGGGCCCGTGAAGATCCGGGGTAGAATAGGTCTTCAGGAACCCATACTTGCGACTATGCCTGTCGTAAAAGGCGAGTAACGAGATCGGGTGGTCAGGCTCGCTGACTTGGTTGATGCATGTCATCGATCTCAATTGCGTGGATCGATGTTCATGATGTTAATCACTGGATTGTCTGGTCCAGACTCGATTATTTACAAACCGCCGTCATATGGCTGGACAATTGCTGAGTGCGGCGTTAAACAACAAACCATACCAAAACATGAAATATATGAGAAGTATGCATTTTTGTCACATGTAAACCATATATGAGTGTACTCACATAAGGCGGCAATATTCATTGCAAACATCTGATTCAAAACGTTACCAGAAACCCTGCAATAGTTCGTAACTGATGGTGTTCTAAATGACGGGTTGGGGACTTTCCTGAACATTGTATTCAACACAGTGATATAATGGAAATCTACTCCGTTTGCATAGACGGTATTGTTCGAGTGAAAAACAAACATGGCTATGGCAAACTGGAACTGACGGCTACCCTGTTGTCCAAAGTAAACTGTGTGTTGTTGTTTTTTCAAGTAAAAACCCAAACAAGACTACTGAGCCATGAATATATCCTGTAATAACATATTCTAAAATGTCTAACTGAGACATGAATGTACATATGTTTCACTATAGAAAATATTCTCCTAAAACATAACAGTAATGTCCCAGAATTTAAGTTTAACATTACCTCTAATGGTACACAAACAACTTGTAACTTTCCGATACGTGTAGATTTATATTTTAGCGATTCTTAATGCTGTTTGGTCAGTCGAGGCGCCTTGACGTCACCGTTCTCTGATGTAATTACTTGTAGGTATTTGGTATTGTTGGTTTGCTCCATCCACTTCTTATCCGTTATGTGGATGAGGAGGCGGTCATCATTAGTGACCTAGGTTATTGTGTAACATCTTGACCCAACGGTATAAATCGTTTTTCATGATATCAACCACCAGACTCGACGTACAGGCCGTCAAGAAATAACTTTAATATTGCGAAGCAAAACTACATTCAAAATCTCAAACATTACATTACATTTTACATCAAGAGTTAAATCGTCGAGTATGTGTCTCTATCGTACATCAGGATTGAACATTGTATTTGGCGAGCATAGTTTGCATTTATTTCCTAATATACACTCTTTAAAAAAGGAAATCCACAGGCTAATTTTTAAATATTCAATTAAATATGCACATTTCAATTACATGATTGAAACAAGGATGAAACTTAGCATGGTGATAGTCACGTGTTCATTAGAAATAATTGGCAATATTGATTGTCCTGTCGCAAGACACTTACGTCCACGAGGGGGCATTCCGATCAGTACCTGATGTGACCACCGTGTGCCGTTATCACTGCTCTACACATCCTTGACACAGGCTGAATAAATCTACGGATTCTGTCCTCTGGAATTCTCCGCCAATCTTCCTGCAACGTTAACGCGTTGGCCAGTTGTGCAGGTGTCTGTGGTGTATGTTGTGGTGTACGTCTATCTACTTCATCCCACAGATACTGTATCGGGTTCAGGTCCTGAGATCTGGAAAGATATGGCAAGACATTGATGTTTGAATTATGTTGGAAGTCAATAGTGACATGAGTTGTGTGTGGTGTAACATTGTCATGTTGAAACCATCCCCTCTGTTAGTTAACCGGAAGAAGGCGACGTTGAACAATTTGTTCGTTGTACCGATTTGCTGTCAGATTCCCCTGAACAACCAACTGGTCAGATCTCCGCGTGTAGGATATGGCTCCCTCAACCAACACACTTCCGACACCGAATCGGTCAACCTGTCGACCGCTGTTTGGTGCAAAACTGTCATTTCGAAGTCAGTAGACACGCTGTCTTCCATCTCCGCGTTGAAGAAGAAATCGTGATTCATCACTGAGCCAGACTCGCCGCCAGTTTCATGTCTTTACATTTATATTGCTCCGCCCCTTACGTTGTCGTCGATGCAAACGTCTCAATACAAGGACAAACACCGGTCTTCTGGGTCTACTTCCCACCTCTTCAGGCGACTCATGATTGTTTTGGCCGATACCCTCCTCAAACCAATTTCCTGCAGCCGTGATTGGAGTAGCATGTCGGTGGCGTAGGTGAGAGACTTGGATGTAGCAATCTTGCGCACGGGTGGCGACTCTTGATCTACCACTTCTCAGGCGACCCTTGGTTGAATTTAGTCGCGTATACCGATCCAATGGACGAGATGTGGCGCTGATGTACGTTGACTAGTACTCTCCAGTTGCAAGACCATCTGTGGCGATGATGCGGTTGTATTTGTATTGAATGTTTCATGAATAAACAAAATTAACATTCTCACTATCTACAAAGCGTTTGTTTTTTTAAGAGAGTATGATACCGAAACACATGATGGTAATCATCTCTGTATCACAGTATGTATGATACAATTTGTGATTGAACCACCATATTATGCAAAGTAACACGGGCCCATGTTTGTAGCAATGGGAAACCCATATCCAAGCAAACCGAGAACGTTATATCAATCAATAGTTTAATGAGAAAGACGGCATCACATTGATGTATGGGGCTCGAAAAGTAGTTTCTGCTAGGCGACCTCACATGCATATAGATCGGATCGTGATATGAAGTTTATGGTATTTATTTAAGCATGTATATCATAAACGGTGCTATCAGCGATCTTACAATGCATGTATATATGTACATGTATGTCAATAATATCAATTTGTTATCAACGACCCTTACATGTTCCCTGACTTTACTAACACATGTATATGAACGTCTGACCAATGAGTAAGTATACTGCGAAAACATTGTGTTCTTGACAATGTAGACAGAGATATTATAACCAGAAGTGCTACTTTTAAACTCATTTCATCTCACAGTAGATGTTCATACATGCATGATGTGATGTGTCCTCCATGTAGGTGCCACACAGACCAGTAAAGCATGCTATGGTTCCGCTGGAAACCCCTGTACTCGGCATGACATCAGCTGCAACAGCACCCAGAAGATCGCAATTTATGCCGCCTACTACACTAACAATACAGAGTGTGACACAGGTCTCTCTAATTGCGACACAGTGATCAACCCGGACAATGTGACAGAACATGGATGTCACAGGTTCAACAACACCGAGATGGTCTACCTCTACAGCAACTGTTCAACAGAGACTCGGTGTGTGTATCCTGCTCCCCGGCGTGGTACATCTCTTGCATTCTCCGTTGTGAAATATCAGTGTATTAAGAGTAAGTGTGTTTTGATGGACACTAATTGATTTATTTGTAACTAATGAGTTTCGATAAAAAACAAATCAGACTCGCTGTTGGTATTTTGCTCAAAGTAAAGATGCATTTATTGTAGACACTGTTGTAAAACATCAGTGCATCGACCCACTGCATCCACTCGCGATCACGTAGACAAAGGCTAATTCTGTAGCAAATGTGCGTCATGTAGCGATTTTTGAAGTTATGTTGTTCGTGACAGTTTTTAATTATCCATATTCGTCGCAAACGAGACTGCAATTCACACACAACAACCTATTCACTATCAAGCGTGCTCTGAATACGAAATTATCCTTTCAGTCACAACTTGACAAAGAACACGCAAGACGAAAAAGTTACTACTGTCAAACTCATGGTAGACTACATGTATATCATGATTACACCTCGATAAATATATGACGACAACATTTCCCGATTAATAATAACTAGCAATTGACAGTTAAGCGATGTGCAGGCGCGCAATGGTGACGGACTAGAACTCGGTATAAGTATGTGATGATATGTGTGTGTGAGAGAGAGAGAGAGAGAGAGAGAGAGAGAGAGAGAGAGAGAGAGAGAGAGAGAGAGATTTCTCAATTTACGGGCTTTATGTATTATATTTTATACATCCATGTACACGCAAGTAATGTGCTTTTCAAGGGTGATTAAACATTTCTGGCCCCAGTTCTTTTTTAAATTACTAGCAGGGCCAGAAGTCAAGGCAAGGCTTTTCGGTGAATACCTTTTGCAGAATACACTAAGATTGTTTCACCTGATCTCTGTAACCTGTTTCATCATAGTGGTAAACGTCTAAGACATTACTACTGGCTGTCTTCTAAGCTGTGATATAAACAGTTTACTGAATACTCACTCACTCTGAAATAATCCACAGACGAATAACGAACACACCATGACGTTATCAGATTCACTTATATCATTAATGTAAAACCTTCCAATGTTTTCATTGGCCACACTTGTGGCCGAATACGGAGACCGAGACCCATTGTGTTTAAGAAACGGTGAGTTACAAGGATACTCCCCTACTTCAAATACATTTTCAACAAAACAATCTTAACTTGATATTATGTGACTTGACATGTTTCATATATTCCCGGAGCAAAATCTGGTGTTCGCTTCATATCTATTTGACGTAACACGTCACATTTTCAAAAACAAAAAACAGGAACAAGCAGCCAGTCATTAAGTGGCTCACATCAAGTCGGTATGATTCTGTTGTCTATGCCTGCATTACCTGTACAAAACATGGGAAAGCCAATGATGAGGTGATACTAACGTAAAAACGACAATGCTATTGTCATGAAGTTGCTCGTGTGTAAGTAACTGAATTTATGTTATTGGATCAATTTAAAATAAAAAACTGCCAGATATAATTCGAAGATGATATTTTCACTTCCTTGACTTAGACCACTGTCCCCAACCCCGAGAGTGACAGTTTGGATAATTTTAATGATTATTCTCCCTTTGGAATTACCGATTCTGAGAAGCCCTACTTTGAATCTTTTTCCTACATCAGTGACACTGATGATGTATCAACGTTTGAAAAGGCAGAAATATTTATGAACAACGTATAGTGAAGTCAACTCCAGACATTTCCGACAAAACTGACAATAAGCTGATATCAATGTGCGAAGCTGAGGAGAAGACTTGACACAGTTTGATCATAGATGCGTCTTCTAGGTTTGAAGAGGAAAAGTCCTGTTTTAGGCAAGCATGGTACGTATATTGCTGAGCAAGTACATTTTTAGCAGTCGTTGATTAATCCTTTAATTCGAAACATTACAAAAGCCGCTAGTGTCAGCATTGTTACATGTACAGAATCTGTAATGTTTCTTCTCTTAAATAAATATGAATGAATATCATATACATTTTCTTGATTTGTCCAATGACAAATAATCGAATAGTTTAGTAAGTAGTAACGTGTATAACAAATGTTAGAATGGAATATTACTGTATGATATATGTCACATATATATTAATTCACAAAGCCTCAAACATTATATATATCGGAAATGTTAGAAAAATAAATATCGTGAATCGTTCATCAAACATAATTTTGATTACACCTTTTAAGGAAAACAATGTCATGAAAAACTGAAGTTTTAAAGACAAAGTGAAACTATGGAGCGTAATTTAGCGGCATTATCACTTAGTTGTCTGGCTAGTATACCTGATGTCAGCTTGTAATAGATTGTACTGTCTTTGTGTTCGATAACTTTCAGTTTGGCACTTTGGTGTGATCTAGTTGCAACGACTATTGCATCTATTCTTTCATTGACTCCAGTTGATAAAAGATTAATGTCATTGATAAATCGTTCTCGTTTTATAAGTAAACATATACATATATGTTAATCAATGACCTGTTGAGGCTACAGAATTATTCCTCATTTCAGATTCGTTGACAGCACCATGAGTAAAATGTGATGGTAGGTGAAGAGTTTTAAGGTGTATCAAAGTAACGCAGAGATTATCAGAAGACAGCTATATACGTCCTGGTTTGACGGAATTCGGAGACATGGCCAAGGATGAGCTGACGGTTCAGATAATCCTCCAGATACTCTGCATAGTTTCGTCATCTGCAGTCAGTTATACCTGGATTCTAAGATACGGGATACTTAGGATAATGCCATGAAAGTATAAAGGTGAGGTGAAATGGGGTTTAACGTCGCGTTCAAGATTGTTGCACTTATACAGCGACGTACATGTACGTGTATGCGTGTTTGTGTGGCTGCTTGTACAAGTCCGGACTGATGCCGATTTAAAGTGCTAGCCCACTGAGATACCATGCCGCAGTTTAACATGAATACCCCACTCAGGCACAGTATACTGACTCCGAGCCGACCAGTTCTTGTTTTAGCCCCTAAATGCCGAGCGCCAGACAGGGTAACAACAAGTACCATTCTTTAACGTCTTTTGGTATGACGCGGTCGGGGATCGAACTCCGGACCTTCCGCTCTCCGGGCGTTCGCTCTACCACTACACCACGGAGGCGGTCCATGAAAGCATAGAAGAAATGCTTTTAGGGATCCTGGAGGAAGAAGACATTCTATGGCCGAAAGGCTGTTTGGGAAGCAGCAACCTGGACACGATGAGCTGTATTAACTTTGCATTACATGGTGAGCAGGAACAAGAATATGCGCCGGGAACCCGCTGCACTATTTCAGATCTGTCAAGGTAAAGAAGAAAGGTGTCTAATGTACAGTGAGGACAGGTCAAAAACCAACAGTGGAGGGCTCAAGCTTGGCAGACATTGTTGCCGACGAACATCCGGGCAATGCCTACAGATGTGTAACAGTGTTATGAAATTGTTTGAAATGTAGCGCTTGATGTCCATAGCCAACTATACCTTATGCGTTTTATTTGCAACCGTGGATAAACCGTCTTATGGGCGTGCTACAGAATCTCAGATGAAAGTTGTAAGCACTGTTATTCAAGGAAATACCATTTCGACCGAGGAGCCTTCCTATCATATTCGAGTTGGAGCGTATCTAAACACAGAACGACTGAACATTGCGATCAACATGTCTGCATGTAGCTGACATGGATACATGTTTTTTGTGTACAAAATGACGTTGTACTTCATCATCATTAAAATGTGTCAGTTTCATAGAATTTCATCTGTTTTCTTGTGCGAGTTTCCAGCTTGATTTTCGATTCGTACAGCGAGTGGTCCTAGTACTACAGGTCACATTAAATATAATATTCGCTCTTCGCTCTTCGATACTTGAAGCCCCTCCATTAAAATAAAAATATAGTGTCAAATGATAGAATGACGTCAGGAGTGTTACGTAACGGTGATACAAGTGTTCTAAAGTAAAATGTTATGTGGAAAAGGACTCGGTGTGCGTCAAAAATCATACAAGTCATATTAGGAAGGTGAAAGGTATTATCTGACAATCATAAACGAGCCCTCTCCAGGCATGATAACGACGATGATCAGATATGGTACCTTGAAGACACTCATGTTTATCTAAATGTTTCTAATGACTGAAACTATGAATGTTGCAGAAGGTGAATTACTGAACACCAGTAGAGGAGTTGCAGAGGGATTATCTCAAGTCTCACTCATCCACAGAGAAAATAGGATGCCTAATTCTGCAATAGAAACCTTCAAATATATGTGCACTTTCAAGTCTGATGTCACTGCTACAAACATATCAGTGTATGCTCTTGACGCGAGGTTGGGACGAGCGACTCCAGGGCAATGCTTCTCAAAGTTGTCTCTTCTGCCTGGGAATGAGATCACAATGAATAATTGTTCATCTGTCTTCCAACCGTTTAAGAGACTCAACGTAACAGCGGAACTCCCAATATCTCTTAACATCGTGGATTCTCCCAGATCATCGTCAGCCTTAATTTGGCTTCTGATTAATGGTAAAAATGACAAATAAACTTAAACATATGTCTTTTTCGCAAGCGAAATGTATATGTATATATACAGATATATTGATATCTTGAATTTACACAAATTTAGAGAAGTGAGTTCAATAGTAGAATAAGATTTCCTTAGTCGCACCTCAACCAGTCCTGATACAACTAAATTAAAGATTTAGGTGTATTTCTTTTTGTGGAGTGAAACTGCACCATCAGCAGTAGTATTAATTATTGTATAGTAATAAGATATGACACATGGGTTAGACTTATTCCAGATAAACAGTAAGATAAACTGATAGTATGATATTATGTGTGTTTTATATTGCAGGATCAGACCTTTTTAATGTGACGTGTGAACCAGTGACAGGCGCAGGTAGGCCAATGTTATATCCAGATTTTCACTGTATAGTTTACGTATACATGTTGTCAAATCACATCTGTATTGCGCTGTTGCCACGTTTAATAATTGTATCAAAATATCTAATTATTTTCTGGTCAAACAGGTACAAGTATAGGAACAATAATCAATCATAGTTCCTCAACGGATGATAACCATATTTCAACAGGTAATGTTAGTTGTGTTGCATAGAGACAATTAGTAGCGTCCGTTGTGTAGTTCTGAATATCATAAAAAATAGAAATATAATTATGTGTAACAACGCATTGGAACCATACTCACACTTTTGCCAGTAGGGCGGTCGGGTAGCCTAGTGGTTAAAGCGTTGGCTCGTCAGGCCGAAGACCCGGGTTCGATTCCCGACATGGGTACAATGTGTGAAGCCCATTGCTGGTGGCCCCCGCCGTGATATTGCTGGAATATTGCTACAAGCGGTGTAAAACCATACTCACTAACTCACTTTTGCCAGTATCGCTGAAGTCGGATGCACCGTATTTCTTCAGTCCAGTCTGTAATGACAAACACCACACTAAAACAGTCATGTCTAATAGACAATGATCATTCTTATTTCATATTACTTGTTAGCTTCGTTAATCCTAAGAGCTTGTCATTGATAATAGTTAGCCGATACATTGTATCCTTGTAAGATCCACACTTATATCCAAAAAAAACAAAGATTCACATATAAATAGATAATGTAAGAGTTGCGTTTAAAATACCCACACATTAGTATATCTCCCCATCAGATGTATAGTTGATCGGAATGTGTTATAAATGACCTCCTTGCAAATATGTCATATATGTAAAACTGGTAAATATTAAAGTATATCATCATCAACGATCATATTCTCTTATTATGTAGGATCAAGTAGATCCACAAGGGCAATAGATATCCTTCCTACAGCGACGACGAGGGGCTACATTCAAACAACAACATGTACAATGCATTGTGTAAATACAAATGTTAATATTACACATACCAGACCATCTGCACAATAGTTTAGGACAGATCGATGTGAATGCATTATTGCCTTTTCTTCGTGATACGCAAACGACCGTTGAAGAGAATACGAGTTATTTTTTTATTCTTTTTTGTCAATGTAAGATTTGATGTATTTTCTAAATAAATAAAAAATATGTCCACCGTGCAGAACGACTTCGATAAAGTTCATTAGAATAGGATACATCACTTATGTGATTTAAATATTTTTTTCATATTGCAGAATCCAGTGGAATAGCAACGACCGATAATACAGGGCTTACGGACAACGGCACGAAAAAAGGAGGTATGGTGTGATGGTACACATGTAAATTGCCTCATGTTTTATGGATCCGATTAATATAATCCTGTATGGATTAGTACAAATCATTACCAACATTTCAATATATCCTCCTGTAGCCCCCTTCCGTACGCGTCAACAGACAGCAACAGTAAGTCTGAATGCATCTGATGTAAGTAAAACAAGATTGCTCTGAGAGCACAACATGAATTTTTTTAACGAGTTTATATTTTCTTTGTATTTTATGAAATAACAACAGTATATGGCACTGCATTTGAATCAAATTGGGCAGATCATTTTGTTGGGAGTAATCCAGCCTGACTGCTAATGCCATAAGGATGTAGCTCACCCACAAAAAGCCTTATACAAGGAAACTAACTATAGTTATAGTTATAGTTAGATATTGTGATATTCTCTGGAAACTGGAGGAGGAGTAGATTTCATGAAGCTCCGTAAAACAGGGGCAGTAACTCTGTCAACATTGGTCGAAATGAAATGGGACTGCGATATGCGTATCATCAACATGTCGACATCTTGTGTGTAGAGTATCAGGGATATTCTCTGGAAACTGTAGGAGGAGTTGATTTCACAAGCTTAGTACCTTCTCTCACAATTAGGCAAATGAAGCACCGTAAAACAGGGGAAGTAACTCTGTCAAAATTAGTCGAAATGAAACGGGACTGCGATATGCGTATCATCAACATGTCGACATCTTGTGTGTAGAGTTTCAGGGATATTCTCTGGAAACTGTTGGAGGAGTTGATTTCACAAGCTTAGTACCTTCTCTCACAATTAGGCAAATGAAGCACCGCAAAACAGCGGCAGTAACTCTGTCAAAATTAGTCGGAATGAAAGGGGACTGCGATATGCGTATCATCAACATGTCGACATCTTGTGTGTAGAGTTTCAGGGATATTCTCTGGAAACTGTTGGAGGAGTTGATTTCACAACCTTAGTACCTTCTCGCACAATTAGGCAAATGAAGCTCCGTAAAACAGGGGCAGTAACTCTGTCAAAATTAGTCGAAATGAAACGGGACTGCGATATGCGTATCATCAACATGTCGACATCTTGTGTGTAGAGTTTCAGGGATATTCTCTGGAAACTGTAGGAGTAGTTGTTTTCACAAGCTTAGTACCCTCTGTGGGGTGGACAGAGGGACGAACAGACAGACAGACAGACAGACGGACGGACTGCGCCACGACATAATCCCTCTTCGGCCATTCTGACCCGGCGGGGGATAAAAATATAACTTATACTATGCTTATGTTTGACCTACTTAGTTATACTCTGTACTGGAAAAGAAGTTAGTCCAAACTTGATTCTAACGGATCCTTTTAATGACAGTAACTGATGCTAGAGATAAAAAGAAAAGGAAACATGTTCAAATCATGAAGAATTGAAGTATGTATGTCTATTATGGTGAAATCACACGTGACGTTGACGTATTCTATGTCTGTTTGTTGGCGGTCTGTAAATAATAGAATCTGGACCAAACAATCCATTTGTTAATGGGGTTGAAATGCGATACATCAATCAAGTAAGCATGATCGCCCGGTCCCGTTAGTCGCCTTTTATGACAAGCGTGGATTGCTGAAGACCAATTCTAACGCGGATCTTTACAAAGGTATTTCATGTGCCAATGGGTAAATACCCATCAGCAACAGGGAGGTTGTGTGAAGGACGTTAATCATCAAGCAATGATGTAACCATACACAATGAGAAGTGATAGGTGTAGCCAACATATATAATGATATATAATATACTATAACAATAATTAAACGACATATATTTGTTCGATCTCAGATGACACTGGTGCAATTATTGGTGGAGTTGTGACCACAGTCTTAGCAATATTGGTTGTAACATTGGTATCAGTGAGACTTATACGAAAAAGGTATGTATTTGTTTATGGATTCATTTTCATATATCTGCCACATGCACTCATCATTAACAGTATAGCTACCCTGCTATAAAAGATATATGGTGTGTGACTGTCACTCTGTAAACATATTTGTTTTGAAAACAATCTTTTGAGACACAAAGATACACACATTTCTTCTTCAAACAAAATCTCTAACCAAGAATATTGCAATTATATACAATACGCAAAGCAAACGGTCTCATCAGTTATTACCTTTTGACTACACACTATAACTTGGATACGTTTGCAAACCAATAAAGTGTGGGAGATGTACCTTTAAAAAGGTTAAACATTGTCTTTTTGAGACAACAGAACCCTATAAACTTCAGAGAGACTCGCATTCACAAACAGTGAACGTCACTGAAAGATCCTGAGATTATAACCCAGGCAAATTTGTTATGATCATTGAAATTAAGATTGTATTTAAATGTGTTCTTCATAATACTTCTGTATGTACATGTATCACTGATTATGTCACCTTGTATCTCTGAACTGACTTCCAGACGAACGAAAGGTGAAGGAAAGGAGAATATTGCATCATTTCCTCTGGATGTACAGCTTGACATGACATACAGTTTGGCCGGTAAAATCCCTCAGAACAACTACCATGAAATCCCGGACCTGAAGACACAGAACGGTGATTATGATTACGCTTCCGCGGATAGTATGCAAAATGCAAACACATATTTCATTCTTCAACAAGCTGAGAAGCAAACTGCAAAACAGTTTTCCAAAGCTTCTACCACTGAAAGTGATTATGATCACATCGGAGACAAAGCATCCCCACAGACCAGTGACTACGACACAACAGCCTCGGTGTTGCAATCTGCACATACAGGAGGAACAATTGGAGAAGACAATTATGGTTACAATCTTTTCCACAAGAAAACCATCCCTCAGACACACCAGAATGATTACGACACCGCTGCCTCAGCAACTAAGGCAGTAGCACAACTGGATAGGACCGATAGGAACACTGATGCTGACGACTATGACCATTTCCCTAAGGTGACCAATCATCCTGAAACTGTGAGTTCGCCGCATGATACTGCATCGGGAATGGCAGACAAGTCTGATTATTCGATTGCAGGACCAATGAAATGAGCATATCCTTAAAATGGAATATGTTTTTGTGTGCTGTGGTTGGAATATCTCCATGGTTACCTTGAACTTGACAATATCCTCAGTTGTGGCACCAAACACTTTTCGTATTCACATAACGTTTTTTGTATGTCAGAAATAAATGTTTTGGACTCATATGTTTAAGGCTGAACAAGGGTAAGCCAGTCGTCTAAGGCGCCGCAATTCGCAGTGCCACGGTCTATGCATATGATCATGTTCGAGCTCCAGTTTCGCCCTGATCAATTAAAGATTATAGCATTGTCAGCACTATTCCCGTCCTTGAGGGGTTTGCCAAAATGAGAAACATTTAAGATTTGCAGTTCTTCCATATAAATCTGAAACGTCAGCTGCAATAATGCCTATTCGCTTTCACTTTAATCCTTCGCAGTATTTAAACAGTCTTTGCATTCCCACCGTTATCAGATGTGTCACTTTGATAATACTTATACAGTTTATAAACTGTTTGACTTATAAAAGGTCAACGTAAATACCAGTTGAGCACAACGATAATGTTCATAAAGTACAATGAATACAATACGTGTATATAAGTTTGATTCAACCGTGATTACCGTATTCGACGTAATTAGCGCCCCGCTCTAATAAGCGCCCACGGCGATATTTGCTAATATGTTGGACAGTGACAATCCCAATTAGCACCCTTTTCCGATTGATCAATGTACACAAGACTTATTTATTCGCGTATAATACGCACTCATGTGTATAATACGCACTCATGCACACTTAATTATGGGTCATTAAATTTTGGAAAAATATATCTGTCGTACATAAACATTTCAGGCTGTCAGCATAAACCGCGAAATTTGTCTTCTATCTCATAGAAGTTCGCCCTGGGCGCTTATTACGTCCAACACGGTGATCATTTTTTACCGAGCATTTACAGTATTCCTTTTGTGTGATTACTTCATTTCGTAAATAATTACTACCAAGTATTTTACCGTTTGTGTAACATTATTCTGGGCCAT
The DNA here is from genome assembly GCF_022045235.1 of Haliotis cracherodii. Classification (NCBI taxonomy): domain Eukaryota; kingdom Metazoa; phylum Mollusca; class Gastropoda; order Lepetellida; family Haliotidae; genus Haliotis; species Haliotis cracherodii. The sequence goes on along the minus strand of NW_027266286.1, from coordinate 46,348,918 downwards.
CATGGCTATTTTTGTTCATGTTGGATGATACATATTACAGTATCAATTCTTCACCGTTTCTGTAACTTTGGATATTGCTTTTCATGTACATAATTGCCTCAATGACGAAAAAACATTAGTAGCTAACTCCATCAACACAGTCCATCATAGTTAGACTCAGAACTTTTCAGTCACCGCTCATGCCTTGAACATTTTACAGTGTTTTCACATGTCTTACCAGATAGCACATAGTCCTCAATAATTCTTATGCAATTGTAAAAGCATTCCGGTGGCATCCAAATACTGGAGTGGGGTCTTTCCATGGGCAAGCTGATCCTTCAGTATAACAAGATGATTGTCGTTATTACAATAACTGATTAACTCTGACAATATGGTGAAATAGTTAATTTCTTATTTAAATTGGTTCAGTGTGCCTTATAACAACAAACTCTTTTTTCTTTCTTCTCTGCGTTTCTTAATTTCCAATGAAAACTTTTCTGTAAATATAACCTGTTTGATCAACGAATAAAGGTCCATTTGATTTGAACTTTTAAATTTTATCTTTGTTATCTAACCATTATCTGGTGAAGGAATGCAATTATTGGTATATGTTTAGTTTAAAGGGTTTGTCTTTATTTAGGCTATTAACAAAATAAGTATAGATATTTGCAGGGCACGTTTGTAATGACCCAGTGATGACCAGGTAGATCCATATCCATATTACTGTTATAACCGTTTTACATTGTATGTGAATATGTGTTAACTTGATATTGCTACGATATTAGCTACATAAATGACATCTTATTTCTAGTCAATGTATCAGTCTTTTCATAGCTGTATGAATCATGTGACTGCTGTGTTACTAAACTAGAACATCACCAACATACAATGTACTTGTGTGAAGAGGTAAGAAAGAACCACGTGTACATGTAGTCATGATGTGTGCAGTCGAACGGAATCACAAGTCAATTGAAAAATGCTCCATGAGTAAGTACGCGTTCAAGCTGACCTAAACGAACGCGCCAGTTTTACTTCCTTGTTGACAACCGGAACGCAGTTGATTCAGGTAGGGCCTTTGATTGCGAGTGTTTGAGATTAATACAGCTAACAGTTTGTACGTCCATGGGGTGGAACATGATCCTGTGTACAACACAGAGGTCACAATTCGGGCGAAGTTGAACGAAGTTGGTTACAAAGAGTAAGTGGATGTGTGACCAGCAAACTTGTGTGCTTGATAAGAACAGGTATGTGACGTTTTAATAATATTTGTTTGATAGAATAATGTATCGTGATGAGGGGTTACTCGTGGGATCCATGTACAAATGTCGTAATGAAATAGCCTGATTGTGTTCAATATACAGGAGTAAGTATCGTTAAATGCATCTTGACACCACCCGTTACATTTAATGCTGCTTGGTGATATATGATGAATACTACACCTTGAACTTTCAACTTCAAACATTTTCCCATCTAGTCCGACAGTTACGCTCACCAACATATTTTTTTTTATATAATATACATGGAAGCTTGGTTCGAGGTGTATAAGTAAATGTAACGACATTGAAAAAGAAACAACGGCGGATGATTACTTAATACATTCCACTGTGTCAGTTCACGTGAAGTCGTAGCACAATGTCATGATGTATCTACATATAAATATTATCCCACTAACAGGTGCAGGTTAGTCACATACGTTGTCCAGATACGAACTCTCAATAACATCAGGAATTTTTATTGTATCTGGGAGAACATAGGCCCGAGACACTTTACACGGTGGCCCCTCTTCTTTACGTCACTGTGATGCATATCAGTTACTGTCATATGGTGGTTACATACACAAACACAGTGGCCTCTTTAACTTCACGTGCAGGTCAGGGCATTTCGTAGTTTTATGTGATCTAATCTCACAACTTTACAAGTCATGGGTGGGGTTGTCAGGTAGGACCATTCTCATCTAGCAGAGTATCACAAGACTATCTCCCTCATGATGGCGTAGTGACTGCATTCACTTGTGTTTTACCTGTATTGCATGACCTACATAAACAGACAGTGTTAAACCAGGAAGTAAGTTATGTGTGATAATGCAATCCTCTCCCATTATGTTTATGTACAGATGATCTTGTCATGGCGAGTAAAGCAGTGAACATTATGACGACGTCTGTGATCGTTTGGCAATGTATCACCATTTTCTGCTACATTCTTCAGCCAGTTTGTACAGGTAAGACATGATACATTTATATGGGGATGGAAAATATTTGGTGAGATATGGTCAATGAAATATAATGAAATAATATTGTTCCTTGTATACAAACTGACAGTAAGCGTAAGGATTTGTTGATTTTTAACATGCAGTTTATGCATTTGTATCACAGCTAAGCTATTTGCGGGTATGGGGGAGGTTTATTTAATGCTACAAATTCAAAAGGTGTACAGGGAACTGGAAAAGAGCTAATGTTAAGAATAAGGTCTCACTTTATTGTGTCCTAAATGTCGAATTGTGGAATTGCCGGAAACTACACTGCGCTGAGTAAGGATAAGGACAGGACACCAATCTGTAAAACGAGACGGATAAGCCCAATGTCACAATGCCCTGATAAACCCTATACCAATTATCCAGATGGACGGTATTGTCTGTGTGAAAAACAAACCTTGCATTAAGTCTAAATTGTGTGTTGGTTTTAAAAGATGTAATATGACTAAGACAAAAAGAACATGGATGATGTTCAGTATACATATATGCCTGCATTAAATTCACAGGAACGACCATTATCAAAAGTTTGATACTATCGCTCATTACAAAACGAGTGTGTTAATCTTCCGATGTCTGTAGATTTGCATTTTAGTGATTCTCCAATGTTGTTGAGACGCTATACGGTCATCTTGCTCTGTATCAGTCTGTATTACACCTACGTGCAAGGCAATGTTGGCTGGCTCAATCATCTATCTCTCTCCCCCCCCCCCCCCCCACCCCCCCCACCCCCTCCCCTATCTCTCTCTAATGTGAATAAAGGGGGAGCTCACTATGTGTGATCTAGCTTATTGTGCGGTATATTGCCCAAGCAAGATAGCTTGTTTGTAAAATTGTGTAGCTGCGCCAACACTCCGCGGGGCAACAACGGATTTATATGGGGTGAATGTGAAAGTTTATATTTATCACTAGAGTGTAATAACCACATGTACCTTCTATACACTTTACGTAAATACTGAACGACATAAAACATCAAACCTGGTTATTGAATTATCATATACCATATTTACACATTTAACCGTAATAATTATACAGTTATTTTCGCTTGGGTGTTGAGCAAATTATGTAGGCACATTGTGTTGTTTTTTTCACTTTAAACTGATCATTCTAAACATACTGGAGAAACATTTTGTCATGCTGTGTATTGTTTTTGAGTCATGAAATAGATATGCACCACGTTATTAAATAGTCCAGCAGTAAATCGACAGGATGCGTATACATGTAGATGCACCAAAGTACAGATTACACTTCATATTGTTAACATTGTTAACTGTGTAGTCACGTCCATCAGGACATCCCTCCATCAATGATTTTTAACCAAGTATGTACAGGAACACACATCAACTGTGATAAAACCAGTGTTAAAGTGGTATGAATCAAACCACTACATAAGTATAATCCCAGTTAATACATGTATACATAATAAGTTGCACCAGGATCACGAGGGGTACATTGCGTTTTAAGCGTCCCGCATTTGGTTTTATACAACGAGTCGGAGGCGCGAAAAATAAAATCTTACTTGGGACGCATAAAACCCCAACTACTCGTGGCGGGGTATAAGGGATTTATTCTCCCCTGGGGAGATTTATCACCCTTAGGCGGGATACAAAGTATTTTATCGAGATCACGTGGGCCAATCAGAGTTAATCATTCTTACATGGGGTAGATTTGTACTAGAGAAGAGACACAATGCAACTTGACCATAAATCAAATATGCATGTCCAGAAAAATATTTAATGACAGCATTATTATGGCAGGAATATTTTAGAAACTGGCGTTTACATGTATTTTATCAAACATGACATGTACATTGTATCCTCTATCCATTGACAGAGTAGCAGTCAATGTACATGTACATATTGTAAATATATGGAGAGTATTGCCACGCGTTGACGGCGTGATAGTCCCATAGTTCTCCAAATTAGTGCCATAAAACAATATAATAGTTTTCGAAAAAAATCCGCGGATATGCAAGGATTATTCGCTAATTATTCTCAAAATATTTCGCAATTGAACTGCAGAACACGACAACAAAATTTGCGATGTAATATATATATTTTACAATTTCTCTAACGTTACTACCACATTTATGAAATGTCTAAACAATATGTTAGTATATATCCGATAACGTTGTGTAATGGATTACTATGATAGACTAAACTGATAGACACTCAAACATATTTCAAGGCCTGGAAAATATTCATACATGTATTTTGTGACCTGTCGTTTATGTAGCCACAACACACACCAGTAAAGCATGCTATGGGTCTGGCACGCAATGTGTACGGCATGGCATCAACTGCAGCAGCAACCAGAAGATCGCCATCTATGACGCCTATTTCACTAACAATACCGACTGTGGAACAGGTCGTCTCACTGGTTGCGATACAGTGAACCCGGACAATGTGACAGAACATGGGCATCACAGGTTCAACAACACCGAGCTGGTCTCCCTCTACAACAACTGTTCAACAGAGATTCGGTGTGTGTATCGTGCTCCCTGGCGAGGTACAGCTCTTACATTCTCTGTTGTGAAATATCAGTGCATTGAAAGTAAGTGTTGTTTTGGTATTATAATAATAATTGATCCCTGTAACTAATGCTTTGATTAGAAAAAAATGTGTTGTTGGTTGAGCTACTCCACAACTGTTTTCCACAGACTCGGTGTGTGTATCGTACTCTCCGGCGTAGTGCATCTCTTCCATTTTCTGTTGTGAAATATCAATGTATGGTCAGTAAGCGTGGGTTGATTTCAAAATAACTGATTGGTTGTGATAAATAACACATAAGAAACGCTGTTTGTGTTCTGCTTTTCCCTCATGCATCGAAATTTTCCAGTTTGTATCGACTTGATTAGAATAGAACTTATTTCAATTTAGAAGTTTTCCTCACAATTTCTTCGTCTGTTTTCGTCACCCATCAAACTGCCTTGGATTTTTTTTTTCAATATATGCAACCACCTATTCACTATTGTACCTCCACTGAATACTGAATTACCCGCTCCCTTCTGTGCCCTCGTGTGACAGGACACGACGGAGGACAACATAGCTGCTGTCAAACACAATGTCGGGTATATCATGGTGGCATGTCGATAATTATGCGAATTGCAAGTCAGTTATTGACAGTTGTGTGCAGACAGATTGCGAGGTCTCCAGCTTGGTCTTACCATGTCTTCTACAGAATGGCGCCTCTTTTGTGAGAAGGGGCGTGTCCTGTGTTTAGGGGTGTGTGCAAAGATGTGTTATATGTTAAACTGATTACTTATATTATAGGATGTTTGTTATACGAGGCATAAACATACCTTTCTAAGATGTTTAAGCATATCTTGCGAGTTTAATAGCAAACAGTGCGATAATTTAGAGCAAGGCTACCCACTAAAAACGTTGGAATGATGTATTTAGTTTGGTTTACTTGCTCACTGTACCTGTTACGTTTCTACTTCTAAAAGAATCAACAAAAGAATTAACATACAGAGATTTTACCACATTCAAAACAGTCAATTAATTCGTAACATTATACTCATGCAACCAGTTTTTGGAAAGTTGATAAGAAAAGCAGTTACTGAAACTACTAGACAGAGAAGAATATCCGCATAGCACTCGATTCCTTCATAATGAAGGCCATACAATGAATTTAGGAATATTATTTTTATTATGTTGAATATTATATTATGTTGCTTAAATATTCCCTTGCTTAACTAAATTTTTCAACTAACAATTAGGTCAATGGTTTTTCATGCATTTGAGATAGTTCTGAAGGAATATCTGGTGTTCATTTACTTCCAATTTATCGCAACACGTCCCATATTAAAAGAACTAAAATTAGGGAAGCAACAAGTCGTTCATCCTTGGAAAAGACTATTGTGATTGTGTTTAAACATAGATACGGTTTCTGATATTTTGTTGGATCAGTTTGAAAATTAACTTCTAGATTTGACTCGAACAACCAGTTGTGCTCCTTACCCTTTCTCTGGTATCGCCTGCACCCGTTAACTATATATATTCATCGGGCTCCAAATTCAGCTTTTGGCTGTAAATAAGTCCTTTGACAAAGGCGATATTTTCATTACCCAGAGTCGGACCTCTGCCCTAAACCACGACTGTGACAGTATTCTTACGATGGTCTAACGTTGAGTCTACCTTTGGAATTACCAATCTTATTAATTGGTTAATTTATTTTCCTACATACGCGCCACTGAAGCCACAGCGTGTAAAATGGCAAAAAATAGTTATGCACAACTTCGAGTTGTCAGATATTAATTACGGTAAACTGATGGCCACGTGCGAAGCTGCTGAGAAGACTGAGAAACACCTTGTCTGCTACTGCGTCGGCCTGGTATAGTGTACCTAAACAGATGAAGAGAAGTCCTCCTGTCGGACAGGCAAGGTATATGTATTTTGGTGAGTTAGTATTTAAGCAGACGCTGATTATTGGGTGACGTCATATGTTTGAGGGTGAAACACTCAAACGTCCCCATTTTGAGCATTCAACGTTCAGCATTGTGCACAGAAATATGTAACGTTTCGACTCTAACATTTGGAATAAATGTGAACATCTCTTTGTATTCCCCATTAGCAAATTGTCGGATGATTTCAAAAGTCAGGTTATAACACATGTTAGAACAAAACTGACATCACATAATATAAAATGAAGTATTGTTTAAATTGTAAGAACATTCTTTTCTGTTGATTGGAGTGATTTTGTATCAAAATAAAATATTTATCTACCTTAGATTTGCTTTCTTGCCAAAACATGTATTAATTACACTCTTTCAGAAGAGTGGGTAAGTGAGTTGGGTTTAACGCCGCTTTTAACAGTATTCCCGTTATATCACGACGTTCTTTCAGAAGAAAATGGCATTTGAAACTGAACGTTTTAAGACAAAACAGAATTATGAATTAGATCGATATAGTTAATATTCTGACTCTTGAACATCTGGTGCCATGACCGGTTAACATGAGTAACTTGTAAGCCTCACGAAAAATATAAACCATCGGCTCTCACCTGGTCGTCATTCGTTCAGATATTTGTATATGTCATTGGTCTGCGATATTCTGTGTTTAAGAGATATATGAAGCTGGACATGTTCACTGCTCCAAGATCTAATGTCACCCTTTAATAGATTCCACTGATATTGTGTTCGATACTTATAAGTCTTGACACTTTTGGGTATTCATTAAGCAACGACAAATACATGTAAACAAAGTTTTTTTCTATCGAATTGGCATTGCGATCACTTACTTCAATTAATAAAAGAAGACTCAGGTCACACTTCTCAGTTTCTAAGTAAACATATACAAGCATAATTTGTGACTTGTTGAGGCTACATATGTTTTTTTTGTCATTTCAGAGTCGCTGAAACCTCCAGCAGTAAAATTTGGTGGGCGGTGAAGAGTTTTAAGTGGTTGAAGACCTACAGGAACAGATTAGCTGAGGACAGGAACATAAGTCATATTTTGACGAAATTGGAAGACATTTGACCCGTGATGTTCCGATCTACTCTATTTCCCGTTTTGTTTGTGAGGTGAAAACGGTTGATGATTTGGGATACCCAGTAGACTTTCTTCATCTGCATCTTATGTACCTCGATGCTGTCCCCGGCTCGAAAACCATAATATTCAAGTCACGTCCAGTGACCGCACCGCTCTCCTCTCCTTCACTTCTCCTACTTCGGTTACAATTCAACTAAGACTGTCGGTCATCATTGTCAAGTGTGTTAACTTTTTTTTTGTAAGCGAATTGGTGACCTGTATATTTTATACTCTAGCTACTTCATGGCACATTTTTATCATGTATTGATTTGATATGTGTTATCTCACATATGTTTGCTACATGTGCCTTATTCATGTGTTCAAAATGTTTTTGTTACTATGATTTTCACGCTGTATCGCGATTGTCCTATAGGTATAGATATTTCATACTATGTAGTTATGGTCATTTGTGCCACCTCTATAATATTATTGTATACTAGTATATCTGGGTGTAAATCTGTAGTGATACCGTTGTTCAGTGCTGCATTTTGGTATCTTCCATATTGGTGTAATAGTTAGTTTGCTATTTAGGTTATCCCTATGTTAAACGCTACTTGGCTAAACTCTGCAGGCTATTGCATTCCCACGGCTGACCAGGAAAAGTTGTCCTCTCCGACATCCGCGCAAACCACTTGTCAAAATCATGTCCTTACCTCTTTACCTTTTACGGGTCCTCTTGCTACTTTGTGGTCTATCGAAACTCAGGTTACTCTGGTCCTATTCAGCTGAACTAAGGAATACTTTGGATAATATGATGAAGGTGAGTAGCAATACCCACAAAAGGAAGAAACAAGCTCAGATTGCTACATCAGGGGTAGAAGACGTTCTGTGGTCGAAATTTTGTTTGGGAAACGATAATCATGAGCAGCTGCTGGATGCGATGGTATATAGTGTTGGTATTAACTTTGCATTGCGTGACAGGAACATTGGAACTTACGCAGGGGACCAGCTTCAGATCGGTTAACTCGGAGATGGTATCTAATGTACAATGAACAAGCATATTGAACTAACAGTGGAGTAAGCAAGCATAGCAGATATTGTTGCCTACGAAAGTGTTGACAACCCTTACAGATGTGTTGTGGAATTGTTTCCTACTGTGTCCATCATCAATTCTAACAGCTTCGTTTCATTTCCGACCGTTAGATAAACGTTCTAGGGAGAATGTGTTGTGAAAAACGTTCGGGGCAACATAAGCTATCGACTAAGTTGACTGGATACCGCACTAAGCACTGCGTGCGTTTGCTGCTAGCTGTCTTCATCGGGCAGTGGGTAGGCAAGCAGCTAATATGTGAAGTGACTGGTCATAGATACATGGCTGTACGCAATCGCAGGCATACTAAAGAATTTCTAGCTCAACCGAGTTGCCTTTCCAATGAGGTTCACAGTGGGGTGTCTCAGTAAGAAAACTTGCACAATGTATTCAGTCTGTGTGCAGTAAACGACGCTAAATACTTTATCGTTAATAAAATGTATTAATATCATCGTATGTTTGTAGTTATCTATTTACAAGTGCAGATGCCCTAATTTTTGCCCAGCATTAATTGCCACATCTCCCAGGTTTCACTGTAATGAGAATCTGATAGCTTTCCACCAGATCGAATTTCTACCCAAACTGCGAGTGGTCCTACTATTACAATTCACTTTAGTAGTGTCCGAACAATAGAATAACGTCACAAATGTTACCTAACTGGGGTGTTCTACATGTACAATAGAATGTGTTGTGGGTATAAGACACACTGTGCGCCTGAAGCCATACTATATTAAAAAGGTGGAAAGTATGATGCGACAATCATAAATTGTTCTAATCTAACCCTCTCCTAGCATGATAACAACGAGGGTTCGGACATGGTAGATTCAAGACACAAAGGTTTGTCTTAGAGTGACTGTTGATTGAATTTATGAATGTTTCAGAAACTGATTCATTGAACATCAGTGGAGGTGTTGCAGTAGGCTTGTCTCAAGTCTCACTCACCCATGGAGATCAAAGAATACCAAGTTCTACACCACAAACCAACACTTATGTGTGCACTTTCAAGTCTAATGTCACCGCTACAAGCATATCAGTGTATGCTCTTGACGCGCGGTCAGGACGAGGAACTTCAAGGCAATGCTTATCACACTTGTCTGTCCTACCTGTGAATGACATCACAACAAATGATTGTTCAACTCCGTTCATACCGTTTGAGAGACTCAACGTAACAGCGGAGCTCCCCATATCTCTATACTTCTCAGATATTATAAGGCCGCCATCAACATTAGTTTGGCTTCTGATCAATGGTGAGAATGAGTAGTGAAATCACATATGCTTATGTTTACAAATGAGACATACGATGTATGAGTAATGTCAGTACAGGTGATGTTAGAGGCAAACTGAGATATTGTATTTATAGAATTATTACAGTGTGTTCAATTGTAGATTATGAAATCACAGGCCCTTACGCAAATTAATCAACAGTTTTTCAATTAATCATTTTCTGATTGTTCGCATGCTTTTGACTGTGCAGTCACACAACGCAATGTCATCAGCAGTAGTTTATTTTATTGTATGGATAAGCAGTAAGATAACATAACTGTGTTATATTATGTGTGTGCCATATTGCAGCATCAGACCCTTTCAATGTGAAGTGTGAAGCTGGTACAGTGACAGGCACAGGTAGGCAACCACTAAATGTATCCGCATTTACAATTTATTTCTCTGTATATACTTGTTGCATGGTCACTTCTGTGATGTTCTATTGTCACGTTCAACATGTGTATCTGAATATCAAAATGTGACTCCGATCACAAGTACGGGAACACAAGTCGATCATGTTTCCTCCACAGAAGACAGAAGTCATGTATCAATAGGTAATGTAAGTTTTTGAAAAGAGACCATTAGTAGCGGCCATTGAGTAGTTCATAATAGTTCACAATACCAGAAAGTATAACAATTGTGCAAACTTACACAATAGCGGACATGTGTAATGCCATTAAAGCTTTTATTGGATGCACAATAGTTTCTGTCCACTCTCTTGTGATGACAAATTTTGCACTCAAAAGCAGTCCTGACCATGATTGACCATGAAGATTCTAATGTCAGGAAGGTCATCAGCTATGTTATTCATAGGCTTGTAAAACATATTTATTTGCACGTCACAGCCGATACATCATATCCTTGTAAGAAACATAATTATATACAGATAAAGCAAAGCTGCCCATATAACTAATAATAAAAAAAGTATGTAATTGAAGAGTTATGTTACAAATACCGATACCTTCCGTATATCTCACCAGTGTGAGCCTTTCGCATCATATTGTGAATGACAATATAACAATGTATGTCCGTCAAGCAGAATAACTTGAATTTAACAAGATAACGTCACTAGAACTCACCCAAATACAAGCTTTTATTTTCATAGGATTTCCTCCAACATTAAGCTTACACGCCAAAATATAACTAAAATATTATACAAATTTGTTTTTGTATGTACCACTTGTATTGTTTTAGTGCACTGTCTTGTATTACTGTCCAGTGCAATTACAACAACCAATAATATAGTTTCAACAGTGACAAGGGAGAACGACACTGGCACAGCAGGTAGGATGCATTGCTAATGCGCCATACATTTATGGATTCGATTAAGATACCTATTTATGGATTAGTACAAATCATTAACTATATTTCAATATATTTTTATATAGCTTTTTTCTTCATCAAACAACATCTTAATAATTTTATTTGAACCTTTTGAGTAATACCCGGATTCTTTTCTTGGGACATAACTTGGACGTTTAAGAACACATTTAGAAAGCAGATACTAAAAATTAAAAAAAATCGTACACGAGTTTAGACGACCGAGTTAAGGCATGACATTCATGTATATTGTGTTGGCAGTAATATTAAAAACTAACTTAAAAAACATTAATATTTAACTTACCTTCTTACAGTTGTATTGCACATGTTTGCAAACAATTTAGGGAACATTTTGTAACCGAGGCAAGGAATAGAGCAAAAACAAACCACGTTGAAATCACACACACACATATATATATATATATATATATATAGAGAGAGAGAGAGAGAGAGAGAGAGAGAGAGAGAGAGAGAGAGAGAAAGAGAGAGAGAGAGAGAAATATAGATATAGATATATGTGTGTGTGTGTGTGTAACCAATTGGCATATGATGACATGTATCAACCAAGTAAACAGAGCTTGACCATCCGAGGGCGTATTTTATGTGCAAACTGAAGAATAAACCAATTGGCAACAGAAAAGTTGTATGGGAAACGTTAATTTACCTATTAACAATGTGTATTGTTATATATAAGCACCAAATTTGATATTCACGTTACATGTACCGAAAATAGACTTTGCTTGATTTCAGATCAGAGTGAAGATGACACAGGTGCAATTATTGGTGGGGTTGTGGCCACAGTCTTACTTGTATTGGTTGTAACATTGGTGTCAGTGGGGCTTATACGGAAGAGGTAAGTATTCAAGTGTATTCAAATTATCTTTACAGTGACATATTAATTAGGCCCATTGTAGCTATCAACAACAACTAAAAACGTGCATTGCGCATCATGGTAATAGATATGACATATAGAAGGAACAAGCTAAACTTTTATGAGGTGACACGAGATAAGAGACGTGCATCAGTTATCAGAGGTCCTGCAACACATTCACACATTTATTTAAAGCTCATATAGTGATTTTCTTTACACACTGTGCCAGTTTCCGTTGCCCTAACACAAACAAACACACGTGTCTCCCTCAGCAGAGTCTCTCACTAAGCATCTTGCAATTATGTACACAACGGGAACAAACATTTTCACCATCACTGAAAAGTCAATAATTGTTATTGGTTAAAGAAAATAAGAATATATTGAAATGTGTCTTTCATAATACCCCATGCATTACTGTTTAAGCTATCTGTTTTCTCTCCACTGATTTTAGACTGGCTAACAGTGAAGTAAAGGAGAAGACCGCATCATTTCCACAGGATGTACAGCCTGACATGACATACAGTTTGGCTGGTAAAATCCCACAGAACAAATACAATGAAATCCAGGATCTGAAGACACAGAACAGTAATTATGATTACGCTACTGCTGGTGGCATAGCTATTCCTACGAATGCAGACACATATTTCATTATTGAACCAGCCGGGAAGCAAAATACAGAACAGTTTTCAACATCCTCTACCACCGAATGCGATTATGATCACATCGGTGACAAACAATCCCAACAGACCAGTGACTACGACACAACAGCCTCGGTGGCTCAATCTACAAACACAGGAGGAACAATTGGAGAAGACAATTATGGTTACAATCTTTTCCACAAGAAAACCAACCCGCAGATACACCAGAATGATTACGACACCGCTGCCTCTGCAACTAGGGCAGTGGCACAACTGACTGGGACCGATAGGAACACTGATGATGACGACTATGACCATTTTCCTAGGGTGACCAATGACCTTGTTAGTTCACCGTATGATACTGCATCAGGAATGGAAGACAACTATGATCATTCTGTTGCGGGGCAAAGGAAATGAGCCTATTCCTAAAATGGAATGTTTTTGTGTGTTGTGATTCACTCGGCATCTACGTAAATTGTTACCTTGAACTTGACAATGGATTTGTGGCACTAAAAGCTTTTCTTATTTACATAACGTTTTAGTATGTCGGAAATATATATATAAGATTCATATGTTTAAAGCTGTACACGGGTAGCCAAGCCGTCTAAAGGCACCACAATTCGCTGTGTAACTAGCCATTGTCATGTGTTCAAGCCCCAGTTTCAACCGGATCAATTCATGGTTATTGGTTTGTCAGCACTATGCTTTAGGGGTGTGTCAAAATGAGAAACGTGTAATATTTGCTATTCTCTTATATTAAGATGTCACAGCACGATTAGCTGCAATTCTGCTCACTCACATTCACTTTAATCCTTCCTTGTATTTTAACAGCCATTAGATTTGATTTACCACCATCAGATATACCACTGTGATAATTCTTATACAGTTTACAAGCAGTAATTACATACCAGGTAAATACCAAATAAGCACAACAATATTGTTTATAGAGTAATTAGATTAGTGTATATCAGTATAATTCAACCTTGATTAATCGGTTTTTGCTGAGCTTGTATAGTATTTTTTCTTTATGTAAATGTGGGTACTTTAATTAATACTTTTACTTCCAAATAGTATATACTTTGTGTAACAGACGTCGAGGCACCTATTTCACGATGTCTTTTTGTTCATATTAGAAAATAAATTCTGATATATTTTACAGTATTAATTCTTCACTGTATCTGTCACTTGGGATAGTACCTTTCACATACATCATTTCCTTGAGGTCGACTTCATCATATCAACAACGGCAATGACATAATTAAAGTACTCGTTTTCATACGTTTAATACCAGCCGTGGTTAATGACCTTCACGCTTTGTGGTCAAAGTAGTACCGGACATCGTGTGCCTTCGTGCAAGAGTATGCATACTCCACCAAAGAACAATAGTAAATTCAAGGATTTAGTGTGTAGTTGATGTGTTTTATCGAAGATGACATTTCAAGTTATATTTCAACTTCGTCCACATTAAGCATTGGTAACAACTTACATCAATATCAATCAGCATAACAGGATCAGTATTAATGTATCATGTCCGTATAGTAATGATCCTGCTTGGCCACAGTGGAAGCATAACCGATATACATCATGAATGCTTATTATTCGTTTGATTCTCCGCGTCATACACTGACTGTACCTTCTACACTGACTATTGTATTATGAGGTGTGGCTGAAACTTTCGGATCGAAATCCAATAGTACACTCTTTACATGTTCATGCACATTATACTTTACATGACAACAGAGCTCATTTCAATCTAATACACAACAAAGCAACCGAATGCTGGTGGCGTCAAAGAGGCTAAGTATTTTCTGTTGTTGAAAATGGACAAAATTGGCTGACGCAGTGTTCAAGAGGAAAGATAGAGCCATGAAGATGATCCAAGGTCATGAATTATTTTTGTTTACATGTAATATTTTTGTGATATGATTGTAGATGATCTACGACTCATCCCGTGTCATTTTCCTATCCAGTGGGCATTTCTTATGATAGAGTTAGAATTCACGTCATTTTGAAGAAAAGACAGTTGATTTGTGAAATCGATTTGTAACCATTAATAAGTCTTGAGTTCACTACTATCAGTCATAGAACGCATGGCCTGTTACATCAGCTGTCAATGTGAAATATTCCTATTCGTGGCCTGGACTACCTCCAGACTATTAATGACCAATGTGATCATGTTAATCTTTGTGTTGGTCATTAAGGACAATGCACCAGTGCACACATATCAGTTAGAGTTAATGCAAGTAGTGATGTCAATTGCATTTTGTTTATTTGAGACTATGTACAGACTCCGCAAATAATCAATAGTCACTTTAGTTCAACGTATTTGGTGTGTTGTTTGATGCGTTTTATTGATGATGACATTTCCATTTTGATTTCCACACTGCATTGATAACAACCTTAATCAATAATTAGCATAACATTATCAATAATAATGTCTCAGGATCATGCCTGTGGAAGTGTGAACGACATAAGGGTATTAACCTGCTATTAGCAGCTGTGATTGTTTTACCACATGACATATTGTTGCAAATCCCACCGCATCTACAACAAATGCTGAATCCGCTATATTGAATATCATTCCCGTGTTGGGGATAGACCATCGTATACGTGTAGCGTGGCTTTTATCAGTCTGCTTATCCATGCACCTGTAGTCATACGAATTACTTCTCCGTGTACGCATGGATTACCCCTTTAAATATAAAACGCCAACACCAGAGAATAACTATCCTCGATTATCCGCCGAAATAGATTCCGTCAAAGGCAACATAATCAGACAATAATGATAGAGATATACACATCTGTATAGAGTGACGTTAATGTTGCCTAACTGAATAGAGGGGGAAGGGGTACATTTAGACCAGGATGAAAATCAGTAACAATGAATGTTGCATGCTGTTGACACGAGTCCCGAATTCAAGCGAAACACGAAACAAACAGATCTGCCCTTTTAATATAAACTGCATTACAGTTTGCACCTCAGCCCTGGAAAGTGACGCAGGCATCAATGTTTTATTGAGCCAGAAATTTAAACTAGGACATTGGATCGATTAGGATAGCTTTTACATGCATGATGCTACATTATAAAGCATTATTGTTGAAGCATTATTTATCTGACAAAAGGCCATGGCGATGTGGAAGATATGTAACAGCATTCAATAAATAAGCTACGTTGTTGGACATACGTGTGCACATCTAAATATATGTTTATATTCAACTGAAGCTAATAAGATTCAAGAAGAATAAGGAGATGTTTTAAGAAAATGGAGCCAATCCATCGGTATCAATGACGTATGCCACCTACAAGTACATGTATGTACTATACTATTCTTCTTCAGGATAGAAAAAAAAACCTTTAACTCGTTTGAAGTATAAACGCCAACAGGTGTTAATATTATAATTATATAGATCCAGTCGTAAAATTATACCTATTGTCGTTTGTCTTTGTTTGTTGTTTAACGCCGCATTCAGCAATATTCCAGCTATATGATGGCGGTCTGTCAATAATCGAGTCCGGACCAGACATTTCAGTGATTGACATCATGAGCATCGAAAAGACTCATTTGATATACGATGACATGCATCAACCACGTCAGCGAGCCTGACCACCCGGTCCTCTTAGTCGCCTCGAACGACAAGCCTAGTCGCCTTTTACGACAAGCATTGGTTACTGAAGATCTATTCTACTCCGGATCATCACGGGACCAAATATATACCTACCAGAGTTAGGTATGTCTACAATGTTCCTGGCAAGGAAACCTCTACATGGCTGTGAGTATCTGTTTCCAAAGAAAACCTTTATTAAATAACAGATGACCTGAGCAGCCAGTGTTGACAAGGGTCGATCTTACAGGCGAACATTATAATATAGAGTGGGTAGCATTACATTGTGTCTTAACAAAGAGCATGCAATGTTTAGTGTCATGAAGCCTTACCTTTTCTTCAGTTGCATCACACTGTGCAATGACAATAGGATGTTATATTTCACTCATAAATACCTTCCTAAAACTTGAACAAAGTTTCAAGGTTTATATGTAGAGAGTATGACAGAGTGGGGGAGTATGGCTGTACGGCAGGGGACACCAGAAATGGGTTTATTCCTTTTCATTCAAAACTTACCCAGTTTCTCTGAAAGAACTGATGAGAAAGAGAAACTTTAAATGACCTTATCTAAATGGCAGTGACAGATGGAATCAAGAGTTTGGGAAGGACGACTGCATGATAGTGTAGAACAAGCTAACCAAATTGACACATAATTTTTGTTAAACAACCACTAGTGTTGCATTTATATTTTTATTGTCATTAACTTATGCTGGTCGTAAGAGGCAACTTGATGAATCGGGCGTAAGATCTATATAACCCCCAAGTATGGGACCCACTGTTTACTAGTATGGGGGACCTAGGGGTTTTGTCAGAGACCTTGTCTTGCTTTAAAACACGACGTTCAAGCGATCGGCCTTTAAGTAGATTACAACTAGTTTAGAATTTGGTCTGGTCAAGTCTACATTTCCGCGTGATTAACTAAGACTTGGTTAATAGTTCACATGCTGAGACACAAACCTATGATGAATCCTCCATTAAGCACAATAATGCACAATACTCTAAAGCAGAACATAATATATATGTGAGTGAGTGAGTTTAATTAAAGTCACGACGGCAATATTTCAGCCATAAACAACATAATATATATGTAATATCTACTACAGTGGCGTCTATCCTGAAATCTCACCATTTGTGCCGATTGACCTTCTTCAAACGGCCTTCGAGACATGAAATCCATTAATGACACTAGATGCTCTACAACCTTCGTTTCACTATAGAAAGGAATCACCCTTTCCATGACAGATATTGTTACTGTAAACACGGGGTGTCCAAACAACTAGTATTCTTTTTTATAGATTGCATTTCAAAGATATGTTGTTAAAATATTGAAATACTATCGGAATACTCTATAGTTCACATCTCAGTTATTACAGGCCCCGAGCCTGTACAGGATGTTTTTAACAGTTTTAGTAATACTTGACATTCATAAGTCATGCTCTCATAAATCGCGTGTGAACCTGAAAGTCGGACAATGTTTTGAGGAATGAAACTTGATGAGAGTTGTGCGGAATAGGACATGTTATATTTGCATGCAACATGTTGTACGCATGCAGCTAATCAAGACGGATATCAAAATCAGGTACTTTTACGTCAGTTTATAAACAAACCTGGCGACTTCTAAGTTAGGATAAAATATAGGTATGAATATATGGTCGTTCCTATAGGCCTACGGCTAAGAAGCCCTGTCAGCATCACGCACCATCCTCAAGGGAGTCTCTCATATAACGGATGCGCCACCATCGCAAAACGAAGTTCTTCACCCTCGATGCCATCCAAATGCATAAAAGCTACCTGCAATCAGTTCTTCCAGAACAAATCTAGTCCGCCCTCAGAACGATCCAGACCAACAGCCACTGTAGCCTGGATTCTGCCACAAAAAAAGACTCACATAACCAAGTTCAATAACCTTAAGAAACAAACCCACAACCATCAATCCGCAAGAACATCTGCCATTTAAAACTACCAAAGCAAGACTGTCATCAACTTAAGCGGCAAGAACTTCAAGCAGAAACACATTGTAGTCCTGGCCAAAAGGGCTGAAGTTCTCACCAGCCAGCATCCGGCCCACCAACGATGAAATCATAGCCAACATCGAGAAGGGCTTACAAGAACTGGCCCCAGGAGGTAATGTTGACTTCCTACGAGACCAGATTGCCAACTTCCTGAACAAAGACCAACCCCAGAACTTATCCTCACTCATCACGAAAGGAGAATTCTGAATAACCTAAAATCTAATAACACTATCATCATCGTGCCCGCAGACAAAGGCAACGGTCATCATGGATCCCACCCACTTCAATGCCTTAGCCGACAAGACCCTCAATGATTAATCCACTTACAAGCAGCTCAAGAGAGACCCTACCAACAGCCTATAGAAAGAACGCATGACCCTTTTCAACCATCTTCGGGACAACAATATAAGTCGGCCCCACCCTCCATAGAAAGCTCATCATCCCTCCCCCAAGCCGTCTAATGCCCTGGCAAACATAACAATTCACAAAAAAGCGTCAAAGCCCGTCTCCTAGTCTACTGCAGAGGCACTGTCGACTACAATACTGCCCAGTACCTCGCCCGCCTCCTCTCACCTTTTGGGAAGACTGCCAAGTCCTTCGTGGTAGATTCGTCTGAATTTTGGAAGAAGATCCAGGACATTCTCCAACCAGGCACCTTAATAAGCTATGACGCTGTCGGCCTGTTCACTAATGTACCCTGGGACGAGGCCACTCATGTCATCTGGACCCGCATCGATGAAATCTACCCATACCTAGATACCAGACCAACAACTGACAGCATCATCCGGCTCATACACTCCTGTATCAGCTCAACATACTTCATCTGGAGAGATTATATCTATCAACAAACCCATGGGATCCCCACTATCACCCTTGATCACCGAGATATTTATGACCCACCTTGAAGGGAAAGCCCTAGAAACATCCCCCATACCCCCCCCCCCCCCCCCCCCCCCCTTCCAGGTTTGTCATCCTACATTTCAACAATGGACCCAGAACCCTACTGGACCACCCCAACTCCTCAAACCCACGAATGCAGATCACCATGGAGGAAGAAGCCAATCGTCAACTACCCATCCTTGATGTACATGTACAGAAAGACAAACAACACCCTCCTGACCACTGTTTACCGGAAACCAACCCACATAGATCAATATCTTTACTATGCCTCCAACCATCCACCTCAAGTCAAGAAAGGAATCATCTCAACCCTAAAAAGACGAGCTCACAAAATCTCTTCTACGAAGCAACATCTTACCACGGAACTAAGCCACCTCAAACAAATGTTCACACAGTACAACCACTACCCCAGCTAGTACAACAGACAATACAGAACATCACCAAGAAAACTCTGAAATCTCCCCGTCAACAATCTGCACCCTTTGTGATCAGCCTCCCCTGCTTTGTACTTTGGGACAGTTAGCCACAGAATCCAGAGACTCTTACAGAAACTGGCCAAAAGTTTTCAAAAGAAGTCACAGCATTCAGAATACAATGAAAGCTATATATTGTATTATTAATTACTTAGAACTCCAACTTCTATATGCCTCTCAAAGAAGTCAGTTACTTCTGTTTGTCGATATCCAAAGTGTCAAAATGCAACAATAGATGGGACTAGATGTTCCACATCCTTCATAGTAATATCGAACTAGTAATATAGAAATATATGAACTTAAAAACAATGAGTAACCCCTCTTTCGATAAAGATTGTAATGTTCAGAATACAACATGGCGTGTCCAGATACCTATTTCACAGATCATATCAATTATCTAGCTATCTAGGACTGCAAGGGTACATTTTACGTTTTACATACAACAGT
The DNA here is from genome assembly GCF_022045235.1 of Haliotis cracherodii. Lineage (NCBI taxonomy): Eukaryota > Metazoa > Mollusca > Gastropoda > Lepetellida > Haliotidae > Haliotis > Haliotis cracherodii. Next base: position 46,328,603 of record NW_027266286.1, on the reverse strand, counting down.
TAACCATCGACGTTACTCACTTGATATTAGGTTAGATAAAATATTGTCGTATGTTCAATATTTTTTGTTGGATCAGTTTATTTTGAAACATATAATGAATTACAGGTCACAAATCAGGTGATGTTAACCAATTTCGACCGCGGAGAGTAGTGGGATGGGTAATCGCGTTCAGCAGCTTGACACCTGAGTGTTTCTAGGGTTTAGGTCGTGCCCCACATTGAACCACATAGAGCACATAGATAATGTGACTGTAAACTTCTAATGCATGAATTCATTTTTGGTTGCATACTCCCCAGGGCGCTGAGAATGAAGTTAGAGTGCACTATTATTTACAAAAAAACAACATTCATTTGTCATTCAGCTGTCTAGACCTCAAAAGAGTTGGTTGTGAAACTTCCTTATGCCGACTTAACTCAACGTGCGCCTGCGCGAGCTTTTGTTATCTCAATAATAAATACCGTCCTGAATGAGTGACGAAGTTTAATCCTACCTGTCAAATCTTCTTATGTCCAATATATGTAGGTCGAAGAGCCCTACTGCATGCATGAATACATCAGTATTTGATACTATGTAATGCACTTTCTGCCTACCTCGACGTTTTATGTGTGACACATAGTGCTGTGTGGAAAAGGTAGGTGTGTGTATATCTATTATACGGATGGTGGTAAGATTTTGATCGACCGCTATCGCTGTACATTTACCGATTTCCACGTTACCAACTAGATTTCAATGACATTCAATAGCCAGTGTTCCGGAAATAAACTGTACAGTGTTTTCAATATCGAGATTTGTTACCTTTAGATTTGATGTTGCTACATTGAATGTAGAACTGAAAGCACAGCGTGAAGTTTCAACTATTATATATAGCGCAGATAGGTGTCTACAGGCAACCTAGATCTACACTGAAAAGAGTGTTTATCTCCATTCAGTCATGATAAAATTAAATTCAACAGTTGGTGTTGGCGAAGATACTGAGGCAGCATCATTTCATTCAAGTGTTTCGAGTAGGTTACGATTGAAAATAATACAAGGAAGCTCCGACAATCGACAAAGTATGGTGCTGTATATACTCAATAACTGCTTTTTACAGCAGTAATGATAACTGTCACATATGAGAGGCATTGAAAGTGTATCGCATTTAGATGTCGTAATTTATCATACAATTATATCTCTTTCCTAACATATCGGAACGGAAGCATTTTACCCTCTCGTCACTTGTTGAGATAAATATGTTATCTAATGAGATTAGCCAAACATTATCTACTGTAAACTTTTGAGCTATTAAATTATATCAATTGGCTAAGAATAACCTTAACTGCGTATGGAATGATTACCAAAGATCAAAGCACATGTTTGACTTCTTTACAGGATACACAACACCAGTATGATTAAGGCTGTGGGCTTAACGAATGGTATAGCCATTTTATTCTACACCCTGCAATCAGTTTATACAGGTAAGGACTTATTCCAATGAACCCTAATCCTTCAGTAAATATAATCCTCATGCGCGTTCATTACAAATCCGCGTATGTGCAATATTATCATGCTTGGTTTGGGCTAGATTGTATAACAATCAACCAAAATTGTCAACTAAATCATGTTTTGAGTTTTACAACTTTCAAATGATATCATTCATATTTCCAACATTAACCAATAATATTGTTGGTAAGAATGTAGGACATTTATGTTTCAATCAGTTCTACATATAATAGTTTCGGTTGGGCTCTGCAGATCCATGATGTTGGAATATGATGGACACAAAATCTTGTTTACCTTCAAATAAAACAACATAACACATGCCCCTATCATAAGGTTAACATTAGTATGCACCTTTTACTCTTCTATCTCGTCTTCAATCGTCTTCAGCTAAACCACCTTTCCAAGGAAACGAAATTCCTCAGCAACTATTAGCTCCTGACTCCTGGACGCTGCAGTTAGTAACGGTATACATGATACCGCTTTTGAAAATCAAACAAATTTACATGACTGTATTATTGTTTCACTGACAAGTGCGGAAAGCTACATATAGTGTAACAAGTGGGTGAATTAGTTAGCTCTTTGTTTTTGTATATTGTAGTTCTAAATTCAGTTTCAAGCTTCTAATTTTCTAATTTCAGCAGCACTATAATGTTTCTTACATGCCTGTTTAGGAAAAACGCCGTGATATAACTGGAATAATGTTAAAAGCGGCGTTAAACCCAACTCACTCACTGTTTAGGAAACACAGACAGTTGCTGTTTGTATTATGAACGTTGACTACCAGTTAAATCTTACCTATCTACTGTACTATTATGTTCATTATGGAATCCTAAACAAAAGGAAGCTTCACTAAATACAATGTTTATTCCTAATACCGGATATGTACCATCAATTTCCCTTTAACGGTTTCATATACAATTGTATCGAGGGGTGTCTGTGTAGACTTAAGGTTAGAATAGATCTTCACCAACACATGATTGTCGTAAGAGGCGACCAACGATATCGGGTGGTCAGGCACACTGACTTGGTTGATGCATGATATCGAATGCCAATTGCATAGATCAATTCTCACATGATGTAAATCGCTGGATTGTCTGGTCCAGACTCGATTATTAAGTTGGTTGGTTGTTGAACGCCGCACTCAGCAATATTCCAGCTATATGACGGCGGTCTGTAAATAATCGAGTCTGGACCAGACAATCCAGTGATTAATATCATGAGCTTCGATCCATGCAATTGGGATCGATGACATTTTTCAACCACGTCAGCGAGCCTGACCATCCGATCCCGTTAGTCGCCTTTTATGGCAAGTGTGGGTTGCTGAAGACCTATTTTTCTCCGGCGTCTTCACGGGCCTGATTATTAAGGGTCTGCCGTCATGTTGAAATCGCTGATGTATTTTTCAGTGATGCTAAACTTTTGTCTTATGTCATGATTTATTTTTATCTTCCAACCGAACTTTCACATGAAGCTCGGTCATGATCTACGAGTGGAACTACACACCGATTTTCATGAACCATAGACTTGTACTGTTAGGGATGACGTCTATATGGCGTAAAAGTCATTTATCCCGCGATATGCCAAGGAGAGGCACGGGCCACCGAGCCGTTGGTGCCCGTGCCTGTAATAAAACAGAAGATGAGATTGGGTTAAATGGCCGAGGGTGTGCAGGTACTAGTGGGCTACTTAGCTGCTAATTGTATATACCAAAAATGCTACCGTTGCCATGGCCACGCGCGTGGCCGACGGCGATTGCAGCTAGCGCTGCTGGCCTGAGACTGCTACCGCTGTCCGGCCCTCACGGTAGCATATTTAAACGCTACCATTGCCAAAAGCAGCTCCACGCTGCTGGCCTAAGTCAGTCTACCGCTGCCCGGCCCCAGGTAGCCGGCCAAAGCAGATCCCACTGCCCGGCCCCATTAGCAAAACCATTGTGCGGCTCCCGCCGCGGACCCAACTGTCAGCTACCGCTTGACAAGACGACTTCCGCCGCCGGGCCCATATACGTGGCAACTGTTTGCCCCAACGTATGTTATTCTACGATTCCCCGGCTGAAAAGTCGGGAAAGACAAGGTTCCCACTGAGAAGCAGGTAACCCCGGAAAGGTTCCCGCTGAAAAGCAGGTAGCCTTAAGCACGAGTATTAATTTGGAAGCAAGTTAATTTGTTACTAGCAGTGTAGCCCACAAGAACCCCGCCACAAAGCACCAGAGTGCTACCCCACACCCACGGCCACGCGATACGCGGAGATAGCATTGTTGCCCGGCTTGCTTATGTACTGAAAGGAAACACTAACCTGTGGAGATAATATCCTTACTGGCGCAAAACGAGCGCCAGGGCATGCAATAAATTGTCCGTAAACAAACACAGTCCTTTGTCACTGAGGTGGACGCCCTCCCAGGCGTACCATGTCTTGTCAGATGCCAGGATCTGGGGATGTGGCACTGTTGTACCGCCGAGCTCTTTGACTCGGTTGGTCAGTCGGCGGTTGATATTCTTCCGCATCCCCTCGATCTTTCATGGATCCCTGGCATCGTGCCAGTAGCGCCTGGGCAGCATTGAGGATACGATGATCTTGGTGTCAGGAAGCTGGAGTTGTATCCGAAGGATTGATGCCACCATGTCAAGGTAGAGTTGGCTGCCTTTGACCGAGCACAGGTCGTTGGAGCCCAGGTGAATGATGAGGGCTCTGGGGCTGCGCCGTGTCGCCTTGACCTGTGCATCCAGAATGGTGTCCAGCTCCTTCCACCTCATCCCCCCTCGTGCCAGCCATAGCATCCTCGGTTGGTTCGGACTGGTGCCCTTCAGGAGCAAGTACTGCCGTGCCCTGGCCATGTAGCTGGATCCCACCATCCAAACTGTAAACAATAAGAAGTGTAGTAAGTACCATGAAAGACTATTTGATTTAATTGTGAAACATTGAATTTGTTGGTAAGCATATGTAAGCATTGTAGCAATCTGATTTCCACCTGCCGTATTGTTGAAAGAGGTGTTCAGGCACCCCGTTCATGGCTGCTGATGTGGCTGCCCCAATGCGGAAGGAGTGCGAAGAATAGCAGGCCGTGTTTATGTTGCTGTGTGCTAAGGCCTTTTTTAGGAGTGCCTGGAATTGGTACCTTGTAACGGGGGAATGGTCAAAGTGGACGAATGCATGTTGTGGGCCGGAGGGGCGCGCCTCCAGGTAGTGCTTGATGGCGACTACCGGACATAGCGGATTACCTGGTATAGGTGACATTGTAACTGTTGTCCCCATCATGTACTGATCAGACTTTGAGTGTGGTAAATGGATTGAAAGCTGCTGGGGGTTGCCCGAGAAGCTTAAATTCTGGATGGCGCAACCTGTTTTTGAGGGTCCAGTTTGGACGAGTTCGCTAACCCTAAAGAAACCGAAGAAGGCTGTGCAGTAGACTGCCTTGAACAGCCTGGCTTCATATGCTGATGAGCATACGTGAGGCAGATTGTTGGTTACTACCTGCAGCAGATCTGCAGTGATCGGTTTTCTGGTGTCTGGTCGGCCCGCTGATTTGTGTAAGCCGGTTACAATCTTGCCTACCAGGAAATGGTTTGTACAGTCGGTGAGCCCGTGGAATTTGTGGTGTGAAGACAGCGCTGCAATGTAAGTCTTGACTGTGTTAGGGGAGTGGTGAGTGACTGACAGATAAGCAATAAAGTTTACGACCTGATCCAGCGGGACTGGCCACACCTCTTGTAGCTGGTGTGCGGACCGGAACTGGTGCAAGGCATTGATGCCTGTTTGGTAAGTGGCCCATGTATTAGTAGACAGAGATTGCTGTAGGAGTCTGCCGGCTTCCTGCCTCAGATCAGCCATATGTTGCACGGGATAGGTGTAGGGTTCTGGTCCGCGGCTGGTGCTGCCTCTCGGAAGCGTTTGAGCTGAAACCTCGAGAGAGCATCGGCAATAGTGTTAGCAGTGGAACATACATACTTTGCCTTAAACATAATATTATATCGGAGACACTGCAGGATTAGGCGACAGAGTAGGCTCATCACTCTGGGGGCCTTGGTTGACTGCTTGTTGATTATTGTTACGACGGCTTGGTTGTCGCAGTAAAAGAGGACCTTTTTGTTTGCGAGTTGATGGCCCCAGATTTGGATGGCCAGTGTGATGGGGAACAGCTCCAGGAGCGTCAAGTCCCGTGTAGTTCCATCCGTCACCCACTGGGGTGGCCATGCGCCGTTAAACCATTTGCCCTGCATGTAGGCCCCAAAGCCGGCGCCACCCGCTGCGTCTGAAAACAGCTGGAGGAAATCGCTGTCCACCCATAGTTGGTCCTGAAACACTGAAATGCCGTTATAACTCGTAAGAAATGTTAACCACATTTGTAGGTCTTCCTTGACCCAGCTGGTAATCCTAATGTGGTGAAATGGTTGCTTACCTTTGCTAAGCAGATCGATTAGCCTGCTGCTGAATGCCCTTGCCATTGGTATAGCCCTGGACATAAAGTTAAGCTTGCCTATGAGGGACTGAAGGGCCCTTTTTGTGACCTTGATGTTACCTGTTGACAGGATGTCTTGGATTTCCCTTGTTGCCTCCTTGATCTTGGGCTCTGGGATTCTGATCTGCATTGCAATGGTGTCGATTTCCAGCCCTAGGAATGTCAGTTTGGTTGTGGGGCCCACCGTCTTGTCGTGCGCAATAGGAACCCCAAGCTGTTCAAGTGTATTCATGCATCCGTTGAGGTTGTCTGAGCAGTGGCTGGTGCCTGCTGTGCCCCCCGTTAGGAAGTCATCCAGGTAATGCATGACCGGACACGTTGGAAGATGCGATTGCATGCACCATTGCAAGAAGGTACTAAACGTTTCAAATATGGCGCAAGATATGGAGCAGCCAAATGGTAAGCATTTATCGAAATAGAACTCACCTTCGAATCTGATGCCTAGCAGCTCGAAATCGGATGGGTGGACTGGTATAATTCTAAAGGCCGACTGAATGTCGAATTTTGCTAGTAATGCTCCCTTTCCCAGTTGTTGCACCATCTGGGTAGCTTCATCAAATCTGGCGTACACAACGGAGCAGGCCTCTGTGTCTATGAAGTCATTTATAGATTTACCCCTGGGATAGGATAGATGGTGAATTAGACGGAATTCCTCCGCATGCTTACCCAGGTGCTGACCATATCATGGCTGCTTCTTGGGCACCAGGCCTATTGGGGATACTTGGAGGTTGTCTAGGGGGGTGTCCTTGAAGGGGCCCGCCATCCTGCCAAGGTCGACTTCCTTTTGTAGTTTTTGTTTCACGTAGCCTGCCGTATCTTGGTGTGTGGCTGATCGCAAGTTTCGTGCCAGGCGACCCGTGCGGCTTCCCTGGAACTCGAGCTTAAAGCCAAAGCTAAAACCTACCCATAAATAATTTGCATCTCTGTAATTGACCCTAGCATATTGGCGTAACCAGGTGCCATTTCATTGAGATCCACGGGGGAAGGGGCCATTGAATTTACCTGCCTTGCCGGCTGGTTTTCTGTTAGGAAAGGGCTGATTGGGCTTGTATGGGGTCGGTTGGACCCCATTCCCTCGAAAGCAGGTCCTAGAGCTATGGGAATGTTTGCCACACTTACCGCATTTGTGAGTGTACTTACAGTTGACCCTGCTACAGCCAAATATATTGAAATCCCAGCATACCTGACTGGCGATGTCCCCCTGTACGCGTGTCATTGCGCCCCGTCCGCCTGATTCTGGTTGTAGTACCGGCTGTGTTGCCATGTACTTCAGCCACAACTCCCCTTCGATGTTGTCCCAGCGTCGTGAGGGGTCCCTTGACATTCTGTGTCGGAATTGTTGGTCGTAGGTTGACCAGGCATCCCCCCCGAATCGAAGTGCCGCCGTTCTTATGGTTTCCATGTAGGACAGCAACCCCTGGGTTGTGCGGACCTCGGAGTGCCTACTAACGTAAGTACACATGAAAATGTGGAAAGCTGAAGTCCAGCTTGCCAGGGACAGGCGCTTTGGTTGCTGTTTTATTGGTTTAAAAATTACCTTACCTGAGGAGTCATACGCCATGGTAATCGTACCGTCCTCGTGACTTCCCTCGGTGTTTGGTAGTATTGTGCCGAGGTCGACATACTCGCCACGCCAGATTTTTTCCCTCACCTGTTGTTTGACGTGCGCGTCTATTCCGTCCGCACGGAAGGAAAGGGAATCCCCGTATCCAGCGATGTGATTGGCAGGGGCCGCGTCACCGTCGGCCTCGTTGTGCGCATCGGGGATTCTCCCTATGTTGGGCGAAATGGCGGGAGAACTAAAACCAAGCCTTACCTGTTGGTTTGCGCTAACCGGGCCGGGCGCTGAATGTTCCAGCAACTGGAATATTTTTCCCAGTTGCTCGTTTACCTGGGTAGCCGAGTTGGCAACCTGCGCGGCATTTACAAGCTGCGCCGATTGTACGTTAATTCTGTTGCCACCTTTGATATTTCCGTTATTGGCAGACTCACCATCAGCTGTTGTCTCCTGTACAATGTGTACTCCCGGGGTTTGTCTTCTGGTTGTCCTGGCCTGCTTGGCTCCCCTCACAAGCTTGTGGTTGACGGTTGCTCTTCTCTTGGGAGGCATCACGAAAAGTCGGGGTGGTGAGTTGGTATTCCGCAAGCGTAAATTGTCCCGAGGGTGAAGTTCGGGAGTAGAGCGGAATAAATGCGATACGGCGAGTGCTGAATTAGATGGTATTCAAAGCGTAATCGGCGAAACGGTCGCGATTGTGTAAATGCGATACGGCGAGTGTTGGAATAGATGGTATTCAAAGCGTAATCGGCGAAACGTTCGCGACTGGGTACAAAGGAAACGTAAAATGGGAAAGCGATTAGATACAGTGACACACGTGTGTACTTGGGGAAGGGCTGCTCGCGAATGACGGACTAACAAAGGGCGGGATGATGCTTGCGCGGGATTATTCCCCGGGCACGGTGCCGAGTGGTGGCCCGGGGTGATTGAGTTACGAGGGGTGATTGGGTTACAGACGTAATTAGCCCATGGTTTGGATACGCGCGATAAAGTCATTTAGTAGTTAGTACTAAATGTAAACATGTGAAAATGTTCAAATCGGAGTTGTTTTTTAAGTGATGCTAAACACTTTTTCTCAAGATATGATCTTTATTATGAATCAAACCAAAATTCACATGAAGATCGGCCATGTACAGAAGCAATAACAGAGAAATTTTCATGATTCAGAGACTGGAGTGCGGAGTTAAAAACAAACAAATTATATGTACTCTACAGTACTCTACAATTGGGATAGTATCTATAATAACTGGGAAGCTATAATATGTTATGCATTGATCGGAATTGTATATATGATGCTGTCGCATGTCATTTTATATATTGGCATTAAATATGTTTACGATATATGTGTTCGACACCACCACTATAAACACTCAGAGCACAGGTGATTGTCCAATTTTCCATTAGACACATGCTTGTACACATGATGTGCCATATATCGCCTAATGTTTCTTGAAACACATCAATTGTAACATTAATTAAGTTACAAAACGGCACTCCGTGAAGATTCCAAAGGACAGGCAAGCAGAGCACGTATTGTTATGCGTGGTGTCTCTTGTATTCAGCCATCGTATAGATGGAATATTGCTGACTGAGGCGGTATGACATATACAACACTGACAATATAGAGTGACCACCCGTTCCAGGTTATCAGTGAGATGGCATACTCCCGAGAAAAGTGAGTTATGGGCAATGGAGAGAAAGGCGGTACAATCAGAAATAATACATTGAAATTAATTTACTTTCACAGAATGTGTTCATGTATATATGTTGTGACGTGTCCTCCATGTAGGAACAATACATACCAGTAAGGCGTGCTATGGTACTCCTGGCCTCTCCTGTACTCTGTATGACATCAGCTGCAGCAGCAACCAGAAGATCGCCATCTATGATGCCTACTGCACTGACAATACAGAGTGTGGTACAGGTCTCACTAATTGCGCCACAGTGAACCCGGACACTGTGACAGAACGTGGACATCACAGGTTCAGCAACACCGAGCTGGTCTCCCTCTACAACAATTGTTCAACCGAGACTCGGTGTGTGTATCCTGCCACCCGGCGTGGTCCAGCTCTTGTATTCTCTGTTGTAAAATATCAGTGCATTGAAAGTAAGTTTCTATTGGTAGAAGATGAATAGTTTATCTCTCTTGCTACTGTTTTGATTGGGAAAAACGTCCTGTGCAGTTGGATGAGATTCCGAGCTGCTCAAATATCATATGTATGTTTAATGTGTATTGTGCAATGATTGTTTGTAAGAGTTTGCGATGTGCAACCAATGATGTTCGCCCCACACACCCTCGCCCGACTCTTACGTTCCAGTTTCAATGACGATAGGTGTCTGATATTACAAGTAAGATTGAAGTATCAAACATTTATTCAAAACAAAGATATGTCTGTCAAACAATGACAAAACTAAAGATCTCTCTGCGAGGTGAGAAGACCCGGGTTCGATTCCCGACATGGGTACAATGTGTGAAGCAGAATTCTGGTGTCCCCCGCCGTGATATTGATGGAATATTGCTAAAAGCGGCGTAAAACCATATTCACTCACTCACTCACTCATGGGGAACAGAGGATACCTAATTTCTGAAGACAAACCAACACTTATGTAACGAGGGTTAGGATATGATACCTTCAAGACACAAAGGTTTATCTTAGAGTGACTATTGATTGAATTTATGAATGTTTCAGAAATTGATTTATTGAACATCAGTGGAGGTGTTGCAGTAGGCTTGTCTCAAGTCTCACTCACCCATGGAGAGCAAAGAATACCAAGTTCAACGCCACAAACCAACACTTATGTGTGCACTTTCAAGTCTAATGTCACCGCTACAAGCATATCAGTGTATGTTCTTGACGCGCGGTCAGGACGAGGAACTTCAAGGCAATGCTTATCACAGTTATCTGTCTTACCTGGGGATGTCATCATAACAAATAATTGTTCAACTCTGTTCCAACCGTTTGAGAGACTCAACGTAACAGCGGAGCTCCCAGTATCTCTATACTTCTCAGATATTATAAGGCCGCCATCAACATTAGTGTGGCTTCTGATCAATGGTGAGAATGAGTAGTGTAATCATATAGAGGTTTTTTCGTACTTCACCCCCAGCAACAGCATGTGTCGTTGTACAGGAATCATTACTATGACGTTATCTATTTACAATGTTTGATTGTGTATAATCAAAATAAATCTACCAAAAATCTCAATTTCTGAAAACTACACCCTCATATGTTACTGTGTGTGTTGCAGCATCAGACCCTTTCAATGTGAAATGCGAAACTGAAACAGTGACAAGCACAGGTAGGCACCATGTCCAGATGTTCACCTTTTGTTGCAAGTACATGCTGCTTAAACTGTTATGTGATGCTATGTGCACTATTTTTTTATCTAAATATCCAACGTGTGTCCGTAATCAAACAGGCATGTTTCCGCAACAGGCGAGGTCACATGTATATCAACCGGGTTAATTTTGAGGGATAAAGACAATCAGTGGCTTCATTTGAAATGTTTAGTGTAGTTCTCAATATCACAAATACATACCACCCGAGTACGATGTGTGAAGATCATTTTTGGTGTTACCCGCCGTGGTATTGTTGGACAATTGCCAAAACCAGCGTTAACTCATACTCACTCATAAAATATATGCATACTTATTTTAATTACTTTAAACGTTGTAAAATATAGCCCAGACATTGACATAATTCGGCTCCATAAATTGTACCATTATCAGTCACATTGGATGTAGCATATACAGTATATGTACAGTACAGTCTTTTGATATTATTACACATTCAAAAACATTTACGGTTCTAATTCAGAAACTTTCTCGAAAGGTAAACATATTGCATGTTAGCTTTGTTATTCATAAGAATTTGCGCGTCGAGGGCGATACATTGCATTCTTGTCACATGTTGAATGCAGATCAAGCAAGATGCATTTTTGATAATAAGATATGCGTTACTAATAACGGCATTATACCACGTCTCACTAATGTGAGATAATGTCTTTCTTATAATGTTATTAATGATTTAATATCTAATAAAAGTTGACTTCATGAATAGAAAATGTATTATAATCAATGATCGCATTGTCTTTTCATGCAGGAGCAAAGGCATCAACAACGACAATAGATATCACTTCAATGGTGACGACGAGGGACAACACTCAAACAACAAGTACTATGCATTATGATACACAACGTACATGAACACACTATTTAGCACAATATAGAGAAAGCAACCAGTTCGACGTGTTTTATCGATACCTTTTCTCCAGCAAAAGGTCTCTAAAATGATAAACATAGTCATGGTAGTTCCCGTTTGATAACGTAAGATGCCTCTGAACGTCTTAGAACACGATCGTCATCAACCCTATTTTGGATTCTGGTAAGCAGTAAGTAGAAGAGACACGTGCATGAAATATTGTTCAACTTCGGCTTAGAAACATCAGAAATTGAGAACCAGATACAGCTTAGAGAATACGTTTGCATCACCTTAGTTCACACTGCAAAAAACAGTTACGTTATTTCTTCATTGCAAAAAAAAAAGATACAGCACCTGTTTAACGGATGCAATACATTTCCATTAAAGTTACAAAATTATATATTTTCAAATTATTCATAAAACATGCTGCTCGTTGTAACTTATCATGGAGTACATTTTGAGCTTAAAGTACAGAGTATATCTATAACCTAAGTTTATATTTTCACCTAAACGTTCAGCTCTGTGGAAGTTCTTGCTCCAGTGAAGTTTTATAATAGTTCATAAACCTGAGCTTGAGTCTATTTCGATCTGATCTCAAGGTCACGATAAGATTGCTGACGATTATGTTCCACTCGTATTGTATACAGGCTCCTCCCCAGATTGGAATTGTTCACAAATTCGCAAAGTACATTTTCTGGAACAGTGCATTCTACACTCAGATCTTGGTTATCATTAGCATCCATAACGTTAATCATTATCAATGCGATGTCACATGTGTTTTGGGTGTATATTGTATTAATAGCTCATTAAATATTTTTGCATTACCTAGTTCCTGATATACTATTCCAAGACCGCCTCCGTGGTCTCGTGGTAGAGCGTCCGCCAGGAGAGCGGAAGGTCCGGGTTTCGATCCCCTGGCGCGTCATTCCAAAAGACGTTAAAATATGCTACTTGTTGTTACCCTGGCTGGCGCGCGGCATTAAGGGTCTAAAACAAGGACTGGTCTGCTCGGAGTCAGTATACTGTGTCTGAGTGGAGTATCGATGTTAAACTGCGGCATGATATCTCAGTGGGCTAGCACTATAAATCGGCATCAGTTCGGACTAGAACAAGCAGCAACATACACACACACACACACACACACACACACACACACACACACACACACACACACACACACACGTGCATGCACGTCGCTATATAACTGCAATAATCTTGGACGCGACGTTAAACCCCTTTTCACCTCACCTCACCTACTATTCCAAATGCAAAAATATATATCCGTGCGTTTTGCATCGATCGGTTGTACTCATTGTGGACCATGACAACACATAAACGTTTGTCCATCTTTTCACAGCGGGATTCAACACTGGGTCAACAGGGGACAGGTCTCCTGTATCCACCTCTTCACAATTCCCAGGTGAGCATTGCTCATTGTAGGATTTCATACGTGAATTAGCACCTTCTGAGGGTAATGAGTAGATAGCTTAATGTATCGTCGATGCAACTTACAAAACGACTTATACCTGTACATATAGAAAAGGTTTTGGCTATATGCAACGTTGCATACTGTACACAATGGTTGGCCAGGTTTTGTTGGTATTTGTTCTTGTGAAGTTGAGATATTGCATGCATCCATTGAAGATCAAGTATAGTGTATGGAAGTTTTCCAAAATGTTTTTTTCATTGAATGTCATTGAATTATGAACAGTTTTCCCGTTCTTGTTCTCTGTGGTAAACATGGTCTATTTCGTGTTTCAGCCGGTGTGTTTGTAGGAGGGGTGGCTGTCGGGGTTGTTATTGTCATCCTGATCGGTCTCGCAGTGTACGTCTTCGTTGTAAGGTATATTTCAAAGCACATTCACAAGCTATCTTTCCGGGATCATATAGTGAAACACTGTACTTTGAAAGGACGCCCAGTAATAACACCCATCTGAGCTGTGAAATGTATGATTTACTATTGCAAATCCCTCCTGCCATATCACAGCAGAGGACACCACGATTGGGATTTACCAATTTACAGATGTGGGGAATCGCAATGGGATATTCGCTATGTTGATCAAATATTTTACCTTCAACTGAAACTAATCTGACGTCCCCATTCCCTTATCCTACAGAGTATAGTCTTAAATTATGTGTCTTTTCAGGCGTCGATACGATCTTACTGTGAAGAAACAAGGAGACACCCCAGCTTCCATTGAATACCCAACCTACTCCGGTCTGTCAGATGGAGCTGTTGTCAACAACTATGACATTATTGAACATACTTCCGGGTTTCAAGGGGATACTGCACATGAGGTGGCGGCTACACCAGATTACTAAAACCTTTGATTTACCATCAGTCAATCATTCTGTAAATGTAACACAGACAAGATAATGACTCTATGATAATCATCTTATGCTCATCCGTGTCGTGTACTGGTTTCAGTTTGGCTCCAGCACATATGAAATTAGTATCTAGTCTAGTAGTCCCGAGGGAAAAGTAGGGCTGTATGCCCTTGAAATGTATATTTCACACCACCAGATTTTCTTCTTCGAAATTACTGTCAGGCTGTTAGCACTATGATAGTCTACTGTATGGATCTCAGCCAGTGTGTGGATTGAATGGTTTCGCGAAAACTGGTAGCATCACTATCTTATATTGATTCAGAAGCACATACTCATGATATAGTCGGAATCGTACAATGGTTTCGCTTTCTGCAGATATTTAGTATAATTATGGAAATAATTTTGTCGCTCTGATTTATTGAACAGTATTTAAGTTGTAACAATATTCCAGCTCCATGTCAGGGGAAAAGCCAAAGTGACGAATTTCTCAGATATTAACCACTGATCTGAAACCAAGGAACAACGGTATGGTGCTGATAAGGATAGTAAGGAAAAAGTCTGGATTCAAACCCGCGAAATGCAGATGTTGGCGGGCGTAAGAGACACAACTCTACAGTTCATTGCCGCGCCTTTGACTATTTTTTAAGGACTTACCTCAAATCTTATTGAGATCACAATGTATAAGTGTATTATACATATTTAAACGTTTTCGCTATTTAGCAGTAGCTGTTTCTACAATTTGTATATTTTTGTAATATTGGCTATAACTCCATATGTAGACTGTAATCGGCCTTTTTAATAATGCTTGAAATAAATACCGACACTACATGTACACCTGAGCATTACCATTATTTCAAGTACAATGACAGTGTTTGTCCTTTAAGGGCAAGGAGGAACAGTATTGTGTGGTGTAATCTCCACACTTTCCTCATTCAGACACAGGCCGGTATTTGCTTCCCTGACTATATGATGCATGTAAACAAGCCGATCGACTGTGCATGACGATACATGTCATCATGCAATTCTAAGCAGAAGAGCGTTCAGAGTGAAGGTTCTCACCACCATATAAGAAACCAGCGAAACCGGCCCATCATTTGTATGTAAATAAATACGTAGTCCGCATTTATGCGGTACTCGAGACCAAGTGATAGTTAACTGAGCGGCCACGTAGGTTATGGACAATTATCTGTTGCATAAAATCATGGTGCATTTTTGCCATACCTATGCTTGCAAATCAAACACGCGTTATCAGTGAAGCAGGAAGGGGAATGATAATTGTGACGATTGTGCTGTTTTATCAATTAATCAATTTTATCAATTTATCAGGAACAGCCATACACACGTCACAATAACACGGCAAGCGATATTGTAGTTGTCATCTACAATACATGTGTAAGGATAATAGAGACATTGGCTTTTCAAATATGTCTGTAGCTGTATACTGTACATTGTGTAAAACGAAATGCGATATCGCAACAGGAAAATTTAAAATGCGGTAGTTAAACGGAATCATACTTGCAACGCGCGAATGACATTTTGCCATAAATCATTACAAAACAGTTGATAATGCAAGGTCATGATAAGGTTATGTTTCTTGCATATAATTTTGCGGCACCCTTTTTGTTAGTTGAGTTATATTATAAATCGCACCATTTGGTAGATAGATAGATCTGTGTATAATTAATGTACTGTGTATAATTAATGGGCCTCTCCTAAAAAATTAGAGCATAATATTACATTTGATGGCACGCATTGATATCATATGTTTATAATCTACGAAAAAGTTAGTACCATTCAATCCTAATTAGGCCAACAAATAGCCTTATGATCTTTGTAGATATTGTTACGTACCAATCAATCCAGCCGAACGCTAATGTTGGAGCCATGTGTTCAGGAAAACGCATGAATTTATCCCATAATCACAAAGGTGATACGCTTTCTGTATGAACACAAAGAAACGACATTCTCTGAATGATTCTATGATAATATGTATTCAAAGATATTTGCCGAGTTCGGTAAATCGACTTGGCTTTTGATATCTGATTTAACATGACTTCGTACTCCGCATTTCATTTGTCGTTGGCAATGTATTAATTTCTCCAATAAGTTGCTCGCTGACCAGTAAATATACTACCGACAAAACAGGATGATGAAATCATAGTAAAATACATTTTGGACGAGAAGATCAATATATAGTGTGTTCACTATGTCGGGCGATACATGCACAACATCTTGATGGCATACCGTTGATTAACCTGCGTATACCTCTTGGTATTTATTGCCCGTCATTCCTCCTGAAGAGCTACTCCAAGTTGGACCAATTGAGTACTCTATCCGTTTGAGAACATCCCACAGATCGAGACATGTCATGATCTGGGGTTTAAGCGGGCCAGTCCAATGTCCGTATGCCTTCTCGTCGGAGATAAAAGGTGACGGCCTAGACACGATGTGGTCTAATATTGTCATCTTGCAGTTCAAAATTTCTGCTGATAATTCTAGCGAATGGAACAACGACATGACGCAAAATTGTGCCAAGTATTTCCCTGGCCAGTCAAATGTCCATTCATGATAACCAAATCAGCAATAATACTGAGTAATACTGCCCCACACCATGACACTTCTGCACCTATACCGATCATGGTCAAGAATCGTTGCCCTCGCCGCAACGGCTCCAAAAACGTTGTCTATCAACTGTGAATCGCAGGCAAAATCTTAATTCGTCTCTAAAAATGGTGTATCGCGGAGACCACCCGAAACTTTGCCGCCTTCATGTATGGTGAGCTGCTTAGGTTACACGCGTTACAGGACGCCTTACTTATAGGTGGATTGCACAGAGGCCGGTTTTAACAGTAGATGTTTCAATTTGCATGAAATTTTGTAGGGGCAGATTTCAATTTATTGCTGATAAGGCGACACTATAACACCCTGGCCGGGTGTCGGCGGCACGAGGGGAATTCAACAGTGCGTGTGACTTCGCATGACAAAATACGGACGAATCGTTACTCTGACTTCTTATTTTAACTTACGAACGTTTTACTAAGAAACGCGTGTACACACTTATGAAAACGATAACAACGATTCGTGAATACTTTTTATCTTAGTTTTTTAAGTTATTGCCAATGGTGCCGTTAGGGCCTGAGAATTCGTAGCGCCACGAATGTTTCGAGAATAGATACCCAGCAGTTGTGTACTGATTAATGCTACATTTTCAGCTGGGGGAAACAAGAGCAAAATAGTACTAAGAACTTCTTTGTGATTATACAACTCGGGTGTTGATACACACACATACATACATACGTTCACTCTTCATATATGCCTGAGTGGGTACATTTGTAAAAACAGAAATAACGAACATACAGTGTCAGGAGATATAAGAGTTTGCACATAAAATTTGTTCACAGCCTCTGAGGGAGAGTGAGGGAGAGAGAGAGAGAGGGAGAGAGAGAAAGAGAGATGGAGAGAGAGGGGAGAGAGCGAGAGGAGAGAGGACTGACATTGCACAATTTTTTTTTAAGATTTCGCTTGTATCAGAAACTTTCCTGAATACAAGCTAAAAGCACTGCCAAACGAAATACACATACACGTACATGTATAAACTCTGCTTGTATCCACCCACAGGCATCGGTAGTTTCGAGACCGAATATATAGTAACCAAACTGATGTACATCCTACCTATCTATATACACATATATGTAAAGGATCTTCGTGTATACAGGTGAGGTTTACAGCCGTCGAAGTATATCTCAACTCACTTTCTGAACTCCCAACAGGTGTGATCAATGGCGACACCTATGATGCGCTCATACAATCATTCAACCTATATCGCTAGCTAGTGTCAGAACATCCTTACCAGAAAAAACAACAACATTTGTTCCTCTAATAGAATTATCCTTCATATATTTATTCTTTGGAATGTTTTTTGACAACATCTTGTTGAACATATATTTAGAGTATGGAAGATGCATGTGTATTTTACCGATATGGACATTTCGTGACTGGACATAATTTATTCTATATTTTTCGTAAGTTAGGGTTTGAATGGTGTGGAGGCAATAAGTATTTCCTTATGTTTCGTTTTAAACACAAATCAATACGCATTGTGCCACAGAGTATCTTTCCGCTGTTCGGGTGTCCCATATGTAATGGCATGATGTCATAATGTGTGAGTATGGTTTTACGCCGCTTTTAGCAATGTTCCAACAATATCACGGAGGAGGACATCAGGAATTGTATTCACACATTGTACACATACGTTGGGAATGGAACCCGGGCCTTTGGCTTGACGAGAGAATGCTTTATCTATTAGGCTATCCCACCGCCCCAAAGCATAATGGTCTTTGTACCTTATAATAACAGCATAATTGTCTGTGTACTGTATCAAACATCTGTGAGAACACATCTGTTCGGGTCACTGCCTGTGATTGTATGTCTGCCAGCCAATCTGGCCACACAGACGTGTTGG
Organism: Haliotis cracherodii; assembly: GCF_022045235.1. Classification (NCBI taxonomy): domain Eukaryota; kingdom Metazoa; phylum Mollusca; class Gastropoda; order Lepetellida; family Haliotidae; genus Haliotis; species Haliotis cracherodii. The sequence continues at coordinate 46,310,118 of NW_027266286.1, read as the reverse complement.
GTGACAAGAACTCGAACGAGAAAGATCATGTTTCCGCGTCAAATGATCGAACTTATTCTACCCAAGATTCAACAGAAACGTCGGTTCGCCCCGATTGCGACTATGATCGCATTTGTCAGATGAAACCATTACACCCTGCTTCGCCTGCTACGTTTGAAGATGAAGTAAAGTTGGACAGTCCAATTGAAGACAACATCTATGTTCACCTTACAGACGGTGACAAATAACCCGATAGTTGAGATTGGCTGCGATCAGTGGTACAGACCAGTGATTCGCTCCACAAAGCAATCTTGGAGCTACAATGTTAAATCATTCGAGTTAAGGTCGCCTTTGCACTAAAAACGATTTTTGGAATCGTATCAGTGTCATATACCTGCCACAGTATTATCTTAAAGTGATAGCAGAGGCTTAAATCATATTAAATTGGAAGTCTATTGATTATACGCCACCAATATCCTCAACATGACTCACCTTACGACGGGATGGAGAACAAGATCACTAAAACATTGATTGATGATATAGCACCATCACTATCACGTGCAACATTAAATGATCTATTGTATCAATGCACGTGTAACACAGCACATCATCCACGCAATTGTGATACAGTGACTTCTGATCATATGAACCATGCCAGTGAGCCTGACCCCTCCATCCATTCAGTCGCCTCGTAAGGCAAGCAAAGGTTGTCGGAGACCTATAATTCATTCATGAAACCCCCGCGGATTTATTACATATAACAAGTATATGTGACTGTTTTTCTTGCCATGATTGTAGGAGCTAATGTTGACTATGATGATTCAATGTGAACATTGTACTTGTTTAATAATATGCCCGTGTGTATGAGTGACCTTTTGCGCAGCTTCAAACAGTTATTGCATGGCGTGTCAGCTTAATTAGAGGGCGAAATGATGCAGGTCTGAAAAGACGGGGCCACCCGTGCCCACGACGTACGTATACATGCGTTATTCATACAAGTTGAAGATGATGTCAGTCGTGCACTGTGAACAAAGTGTAATAGCACAAGCATAACGATTTAACTTTTTGCAAAGTAGACTATGCAATGTAATTTTTATTTGATTTAGCATTAGATGGACGAAAGTCTGGTTTTAGACTCATTTTAACGCATTATGCTTGCTGGATATCCACGTATGTTAAAAAACCTAATAAATACGAAATACAACACAAACTTGAAGCCTGTTTCTTCTTAATCATCAGTGGTAACGTGTGTTTGGTGCTATTAATAATTGAAATTTCCTCGTATAGTTTTAACAAAGCCTTTAGGCGTTCTTTTCCTTGTCAGTGCTTAATCATTCAGAAACACCCATTTCAACAAAAACTCAAGTGAACTCGTCAAGGACTCGAGTGGCTTCTTTATTTTGTCACCCAAGCAGATGGGCATAAATCATAACGTGATATATTTTGTGACGATCGCATTTGTATCTGTAGATGTAACGTTTCAATTGCTACTATTCACAATATAGAATATAGAAAAATATAGAAAAAATATAGAGCATATTAATATACGAATAGAATAGAATAGAATGGAGAAACGTTTGCCTCGAAAATTTGCGGTTCGTCTTTCAGTCCTTGAAGAAGTACGTATCTTATGAAAGTGGGCACGAATACCCGATGCCCCTGATTATGATCTCTTGATTATGGTGCTCATAGGTTTCACCAGCAGGGTAAACGTCTGAGACTCTTGCCATCCCCCTACATTCAACTAAAACACCTTGAAATAATGTGCAAATTGTCCTTAAACCCACCTGAAGCCTTCATCCGTCACATCATATGGTATTTCAATGCAAAATGAACCCAATATTGCCGCTTTCGTGAAACTGTTGTTGAGACGGTTGCTGCAGTTAGATGTAGATTTTTTTGCGTGGATAAATACAAAAAAGTTATACTGAGTAACATTGTTGCTATTTTTGTGAATAAAATTGTATCAGAATATTAAAAGCGGCGTTGTGAAAGTTGTTGATGAGTATGGCAATACTGTGACATATTACAAAATTGCTTTCCTGTAAAATAGGTATGAAGATATGTTTAAGCATTCCATGCCTCAACTCATACTTTTAGCATCGTAACACTTCTGCTGATCACTTAATCATCATTTGCAATATTAGGGGTCTGGTTACTCGCATACGATTGGCTGACATCGGAATCAAGGTATAAAATTTAAAGGTCTGTATAATATGTGAATCTCATGATAGGACATGTTGCCTGCCAGTATGATTTAAAGTGTATTTACGGTATGGTACAGTGACCTAATATGGTTAAGAGTCGGTCCACGGCAACTGACGTTTATTATACGGAGCGATATATAGTGAATAGCACCCGAATGTCTTTCACTAACAAATATATCAGCATGATTCGATAAAAGTCTAGAACTCCAAGGTTTGCCGAATGTTATCAACTGGTGTTGGTATATTTTATCGAGAGAAACGAGGGTGAAATTATATTTATCATCCCAAATCCTTTTCAGTTTTGTGAACACTGATAACCAGTGACAGAGAGATTAGTGATGTCATTTGATTGTGACGTACCTGGTGACGTCACGATGATCTTCACAGTGGTGTGGTGCAATTTCATCAATTTCACCCAAGTGACCTATCCCGTGGAAGCTGTTTGTGGATAAAAAATAGCCGTACACAGTCTAACCCATGTGTCAACGGAATAGTTTATGTGGCTGGAATAAATAGGGAGGTTATATTTGCATAGTTGTTGTGACACAAGTGGACCAACATACTGTCTGATTATCCTGAACTATTTAAAACTGATGATTAGTTTGCTCCGAACCTAATTTGATAGAGTGAGATTCCGATGACGAGTGAGTGAATGAGTGAGTTTGTTTTCACTCCGCTGTTGGCAATATTACAGCAATATCACGACAGGGGACACAAGAAATGGGCTTCACACATTGTACCCATGTGGGCATCGAACCCGGGGCTTCGGGATGACGAGCGAACGCTTTAACCACTAGGCTACGCCAACGCCACTCCGATGAAGAGTGATCCCTATAGACCCGAGATCACCCGTTCTCAAAAGTCCTCGTAGGACCGACCTCAAAAAGGATCGAATGGTCATAGAGTTGTGTTATTGTATCCAACAGTCGTGTCTCGTTGCTCTACACGTTGTTTGCCAAACTCGATTATTTACAGGGCTGTCGTGATATTGCTGTGATATTGCAGAGATAATGTTGTGATATTGCTGTGATATTGCAGAGATAATAATGTGATATTGCTGTGATATTGCAGAGATAATGTTGTGATATTGCTGTGATATTGCAGAGATAATGTTGTGATATTGCAGAGATAATGTTGTGATATTGCTGTGATATTGCAGAGATAATTAATGTTTTGATATTGCTGTGATATTGCAGAGATAATGTTGTGATATTGCTGTGATATTGCAGAGATAATGTTGTGCTATTGATGTCATGTTGTAGAGATAATGCTGTGATTTTGATGTCATATTGCAGAGATAATGCTGTGATATTGGTGCAATGTTGCTGTGACATTTCTGTGATTTTGCTTTGATAATGCAGAGATAATGCTGTGAAATTGATGTCATATTGCCAAGATAATGCTGAAATATCAAAGATATATTGCTGTGATTATGCTGTGATATTGATATGTTTCAGAGAAAGTGTTGTGATAATGCCGTGATATTGCAGAGATAATGCTGTGATATTGCCATGATATTGCAGAGATAATGCTGTGATATTGCCATGATATTGCCGTGATATATTTGTGGGATATTGATGTAACATTGATGTCATATTGGTGTGATGTTGCTGTGATATTGTAGAGATAATGCTGACTGGGGCGTCACACAATAATTTCTTACTCGGAGATTATTCTGTTCTCTGCCCGAGCATGACGTTGATGCCTCACAACATAAGTTGATATACATCAGTTCATTGCAGACCATTTACTATTGAAACGATTCAAGTGGTGTGGGGAATCTGTGGCATAACTGATCGTATTTGAAATTGGCACAATGGCGATTTTAGTCATTAAAATGTAATTATATGACTCCGTTCGTTATTTAACCGACTTTCATTCTCGTTACCATCGCGAACAAAACTTGTTTCCTCATGAAACCCTGATTTTGGTGTAAAATAAAGGAAGTCAGTCATTAAGAACCATTCCATGAAATATCCCACATTCAGCTGAAACCAGTATCCTCAGGCCATTCGGAGTCGCATTCGTTAGGAAGTCATGATGTTCTAATGTATGAGAGATATTTAACCATATTGCACGTAAATGTGTATATAAGCCTAGTGGTTAAAGCGTTCGCTAGTCACGCAGAAGACCCGGGTTCGATTCCCGACATGGGTACAATGTGTCAAGCCCATTTCTGGTGTCCTCCGCCATGATATTGCTGGATTATTGCTAAAAGCCGCGTAAAACCACACTCACTCACTCACTCACTCACTCACTCACTCACTCACTCACTCACTTCATACCTTGATCGCCCAGTACCACTTCAAACATTAACTAGGTGCACATGATGTAACGATTGATGATGTAATGATCAGCGATTTCAACATGACGGCAGATCCTAAATAATCGGGCCCGTGAAAATCCGGGGTAGAATAGTAATCCGGGGTCTTCAGCAATCCATGCTTGCCGTAAAAGGCGACTATGCTAGTCGTAAGAGGCGACTTACGGGATCGGGTCGTCAGGCTCGCTGACTTGGTTGATGCATGTCATCGTATTCCAATTGCGTGAATCGATGCTCATTATGTCAATCATTGGAGTGCCTGTTCCGGACTTGATTATTTACATACCGCTGTCATAAAGCAGGAATACTGCGGCGTTAAACAACAAAGTAACAAACCAACATGATATAACGTGAATACAAGCATTCTTCCATTCTAGATCAATTGACATTTTTGTACAGTTTGACGACAAATAATAAGTATGATCTATTATGCATTATAACACATGCAGGAGTAACAATGTTCCAAGTAGAATTCCCAAAATACTCAGTCACAAAGTGATGTGGTGAGAGGGCATGTCCTGTTCTGCCGGAAGCATCTACATTGTCTACACGACAGCTTGTTACATCTATGATATTATCTAACAACACGTGTTCTCTCGGGGAAATGTGTATTCCTTGTCTTGGACACTTAAATTCATTTTGTCCAGTCAATGTTGTAGTTTAATGTCACATTTGTTAGTTTTGTCGTTGTGGCCACGTCTTTAAGATCTGTACCCAGTGGGGATTCTGGGTTAGTGACTGAGTGAGTATGACTTTATGTCGCCTTTAAGAATATTCCAGCAATATCACGGAGGGGAACACCATAAATGGCCCCCACACATTGTACCCATGGATAGATTAGGTTTCTTACACCTTATACTGGTTTAAGAGACGACTAAATATATCAGCTGGTAAACCGTGAAAGGTGTAATCGTAAATCACTGAACATCATTATAGTTCAACTGAATATCTAGATATCCAAACTTTTTAGTTTCTCTTCCAGTCAGGAGAAAACTTATCAACACTTATTGTTTGTTGAACGCTGCAATCAGCCATACACAAGCTACATGTATATGACGGCGGCTTCTAAATAACCGAGTCCCGACCAGTCAAAACACTGACTGATAAAATGATCAATGACTTACGTTGTCGGGGTACGAGACCAAGTTACTGACCAGGAACACGCGATCCATTAGGTCTCCTCGAACGACAAGCACAAGTTGCTGGCGCATACCACGGGACCAAGTGCATTGTATAGGATGAAAGAAGTATGTCCCCCTGGCATACATTCGACAATTCAATTTTAATTAAAAAAAGACAAGTAATGTCAATCTTCAAGACGACACATCATTCATGGTAAACGTACACACCTGAACACTGACATGAGGAATTTGGAAGACCACAGTATCAAACAAATAAGGAGGTACATGTGGTTGCAAATTGAACTAGTCTCATAACATGTACAACTCACATCAGGAAAACCCAGTCGACATGCTACAACAGTAGAACGACAGATCTACATCCTGGTTCATCTATATATATATAACATCTGTAAGGGCATAAGCGTGAATGTAACTCTACAGAGGATAACTCTACAGCTGATCATGTCAGTCACAACACTCAACCACTGGATTTCCGTATGCCTGGCATTGTGTCTTCTTCTTCTTGGTGTGGTACATATGGGTAAGTGCTTCAAAACCACGACTTTTATTTACAATGTTAATAACAAATGCCTCGAATGTACGTAAAACAGTTAACCACACTTTCATTCGTTCAATATTATTTTGACATACCAACTACAGCCTCAATGTTCATTCTGATGTGATTCGCAATGAGTTATCTTTCATAAATGTTACTGTACATGTGTACGTGCATGTGGCGTGTTGATGTATGTTCTATTTCGTACTTTTATTACAATTTGCTAGTGATTGTAAGATAAGCAAGTCAATCCATGTGAGGCAGGAATTGTAATCGTGCCAATTTGCCTATTTGCCTATTTGCCTATTTGCGTTTTAAAATCGGAATTGGTTCATGATAAAATACGAGTGTGAAATATCTGATGACATCAACGTGAGTTGGTTAAATTCTCACCTGATATATATGAATATTTTCCTTTGCCAAGAGGTCACTGTCACGATTATTTACAATGTAGTCGTAATTTGGAAAGTGATCCAATATCATGTTATTTTTTGTTTATTGAACTACCGTCAGTTGTGGTGGTATTTGTCTTTCAATTACGAATTATGATTAAATTGGTATACTTCGGAACTAATGGCAAACATGTTTGCTAACTGATCAAACTACCCATTGCTCTGATAAACCTCGAATACAACTTTGTGAAATTAGTAATAGCTTGAATATTGTTTCATGTAGAGATCTCGACACAGACGAGTAAAGCATGTTATGGTTCTCGGGGCCTGAAATGTACTGAACATGACATCAACTGCAGCAGCACCCAGAAGATCGCAATCTATGATGCCTACTACACTGGCAATACAGATTGTCATGCTGGTGTCTCTAGTTGCATCACAGTGAACCCGGATAATGTGACAGAACAAGGATATCACAGGTTCAACAACACTGAACTGGTCTCCCTCTACAACAACTGTTCAACAGAGACTCGATGTGTGTATCGTGCTCCCCGGCAAGGTGCAGCTCATGCATTCTCTGTTGTGAAATATCAGTGCATTGACGGTAAGTGTGTTTTTTCTCGACTCTCAACAATTTAATGATAACGTTACACGACATTATAACAATAACATTACACGTTTACCGATTCAGAAATGACGTCCATCGTCATCAACTTTTCAACACATACAACATCTCATATTCATGCACCGTGTCGGAAGGAGAAACGCGTTTTGTTTTTTTTCTGTTATGGAATATCGATGTATTGATGGTAATTTTGCCAAGGGAGTTAGTGAATAATCATCATAATAACAACAAACGTAATAAAATGACATATTAATATTCATGAGTTGTAATCCAAGAAACACAATATCAAAACTACTTGGTATTTCTCGTAAAACGCCACATTTAAGTATGGTACTCTCTCGAAACTGTAACTACTTCCGTGTTCAAGTATATATGTGGGAGATGCATCTGCAACATCTCGTTAAGTCTACAGAAATGTACCTTGTGTGAGTCATATTTTTTCTGGATTTGTTAGACCTTCACAAGGCTTGTTAAAAAATATCTCTTGCTTCTCATCACCAATTGGCCGCTAACATTGCTCCTGCCCATAATCCTTTCTAAGAAATGATTGTTTCAACACCAATTCCTGTGTGCACCAGGTTCCTTTATTTTGCTTATTTCATTTGTAGTGTGTCAGATTCGCCGGGAATCAAATTGACTGTGGCTTCGTGGCTATAAATCCCTTTTTTCGCTTCAGGAGCACTGGCCAAAGAGGCAATTGCAAGGTTGTACATTAGAATCAGGTTTTCAGATGTGTAACGGACAAAATCATAATCCTCCAACCGCTAGTTTTGAAAATATGTTGTTAGAAACAAGCACAAGTTTGTTTAACCAGCCTGTTATGCAGTTTGATCTACTTTATCGTTCAACATTCATATGTTATAGGAGATTCCATTGTAAACATCAGTACAACCTCAGAACGGAATGCTTCTGACATCACAATTATCTACAATCAAAGTGGCTCAACTCATTCAGCTAAGATGAAAGATTATAGTTACACATGTATCATTAAGTCACAAATGCCTGTAAACATTACCGCTCTTGATCTACGTCTTGGTCCCGTGGAAGAAAGTGCAAATTGTTCCCGCCTGACCATTCTACCAGACCCGTATGGCTGCGACGCGATACAGCCCTACAGACAGCTCCCACTAACACAAGCACGTGATGGTGTATTTATAACACTCGAAGTCCAACAAGGAACGCAAACAATTGTCTGGCTTCGAATCAAGTGTAAGTATCCGCTAAAGTCATGCTATCCTTACGGTAAACACTCTTCTGCATGGATATCTTCACCTGGAACAACCATTGTATTGCAACGTACACAAGATCCAAATGAATATGATTCTGTTTCTTATCATATGCTGTCTCGTAACGAACTTCGTTTCTTGACACAAATGCTTAAGTTGTTGCACATCACATGTGAATAAGGGGCGGTCGGATAGCATAGTGGTTAAAGCGTTCGCTAGTCACGCAGAAGACTCGGGTTCGATTCCCGACATGGGTACAATGTGCGAAGCCTATTTCTGAGTCCGCCGCCGTGATATTGCTGGAATATTGCTAAAAGCGGCGTAAAACCACACTCACTCACTCACATGTGAATAAACTCAGACCAGAACAAACAAAAAACAGTAAAAAAGAGAGTATAGCCGATTCTGTACTCTTATTTAAAGCAGTATTTGTATATTTCAGCTATCAGCACTTTCTTTATCAACTGTAGTATGATAGATTTGACAAGAAGACCTAGTGAGTACGGTTTGCCTTCTTTTGAAGCATGACGACGAGTCATAATGTTTGTCGGTATGTACGCTTTAGTCATATAATCTGATGATTTAGAGTGACTGGTTCTATCAATATCATGAAATCACACTTGGATTTGCATGGCATGCCCTCCCACTCGAGTCGTTGTTCTAGCCCCTCTTAATTCATCACATCATAGCTTAACCCAATGATTGCTAAATTAACATTTAAGCAACCCTTGTCTTTTGATATGCAACGGTAATATTGATATTACATCCGAAATATATATGATTGTATCAAATACATGTATCTCGATATTACAACAACTTGCCTCAGTGAAATAGTGAGTTAAACCCTTTGAGCAGTATTTCAGTTGCAGCATGGCCACTGAATGCATGTTCCCCAGGTACAATGGCCCTTGTTAGTTAACGCCATCATTGTGTCCACAGTTACCACCAGTGTGACGGAGGGGAGAGGTACTGGGCGTCCAAACACACCAGGTAACAATTATACTAGCACATTTGAAAGTAACATATTGATAACTATATGTAAAAAGTTAGTGTACAGATGAATATACACCACACACAGCAGTCACGTTACAGTCTACTTGTTTTAAATGAATTGGATTTAGGGAACAGACTTTGTGACCATGTTGTTTGCTTGTCATCATGCCCCTTTGGCGTGGATTGTTGCTCGTGGTTTCAATCACCTGTTTGCCATGTTATTTACATAACGCTTCTTTAAAGCTTTACTATGGATTTGAAGGATGCGACCCTGATAAAACAAAAGTCGTGTGATCACTATTTAGGCAGAGCTGAAGTTTGTCATGCTTCAAGACGGTCTTCATTTATGTACACCGATCATAAATTTAGTTATGGCATGATGACGGAGTTCAAAATGAAATCTACACTTAACTGCACATTGTACATTAACAAGCCTAGAACTGGTCTTCATGATCAGCAACCTGCTTGCCGTAAGAAGCCACTGACGGGATCGGGTGGTCAGGCTTGCAGACCTCGTTGCGGCATGTCATTGTATCCCCATTGCGTAGATGAATGTTCATTATGTCCATCACTGGATTGCCTGGTCTCAACTCGATTATTTACAGACCGCCTTCATATAACTGGAATAGTGCTGAGTGTGGTGATAAACAACAAGCAAATACTATCCACTATTTGTCAAGATAGAATACTGTCGCGGTCTTATACACTTTCTCGGATCCCTCGATTAGGATATATCCCCAAAGTTGTGTTGCTTGTTGTAAGAGGCGATAAATTGGATTGAGGGGGATCAGTCTTTGTAATCAGTCTGTTTGCGTGTCATTGTGCCCCTATGGCGTGGATTGTTGCTCATGGTTTTAATCCCATGTTTGCCATGTTATTTACCGACTGGAACATTGCTTACAGCGGCTAAAACATTCACTCTCCATACAAAGGCCGGTCCACAAACCTGATAACACAAATCTAGCGTACGATACAACAGACATGGAAGGTGTATACATACATATATATAGTCCCTGCCTTGCACAAAAAGAAAAACATATAGGCAGGCACTAGTATTTACAAGTAGTTTAAATGTTTTAATAGTAAAGACAGTCTGAGATTAATCTGAGTAATAATGATTTTTTGTTCTAATTACAGACCCCAACTCCAACCCCGACACAACCAGTGTTATTTCAGGAGCTGTTGTGGGCATACTTCTATGTGTAGCAGCAGTTGTCATATCTTTATGGTTTTGGAGAAACAGGTAAATAGAAGAGACAAAACCATTTCCATAATCTTAAGAAATCTCTGCTGAAAGAGTCCCTTGTACGATTCCGCCTAGAAAGCAAGAAATCACTATTAATGTTTCGCGAAACGGTGAGTATCCGATGTCGAATGTCTGCAGCAAAAGTACACAGGAACATGTGGTGCAAGTCAACATAGGGAATTGCATCGGACATCATCATGATCATTGATGAGTCAAATTTGTAAACGTCCACTTGATGTCTAACATAACGCTTCTTTAAAGCTTTATGATGGCCTTGAATGTAACCCTGTTGAAACAAGAGTCATGTGATTACAATATAGGCACAGCTTAAGTTGATCATGATGGTCTTCAATTATGTTCACCGATTATAAATTTAGTACATGGCATGATGACGGTGTTCAAAATGAAATCTACATTCAAATGCACATTGTACGTTAACAGGTTTAAGCATTTCTTTTGATATTTTTTAATGTATGCGTTGTTCCATATGTCTTTAGAAATGATAAAAAGCCTATCCCAAGAACCCCAAGGAAGACAACCCCAGATGGACAAGCAAACACATCATACCCGCCAGCGGACAGCGCTCAACAGGGCAACTATGATGAAATTGAAGACTTGCGGCAACATCTTGCGAGTAATTATGATTATGTAACTACCAATGATGTGATTAATTCGAATGCATATTTCATTCTCGAATCTGGGGAACATCCCTTCAGAAGCAATCAAGGATCAAACAAAGAAGACGACTACAACCATATGCGGGATGGATTATCTAGGAGTCCCCCAGCTGGAACATATGACACTACAGCCTCAGCAGAGAAATCCTTGCAGGTAGCGGGTGACATTCAAGATGAAAATGCCTATGATCATCTGAAACAAGCGACACCCACTGAAAAAGTCAGCAACGACTATGATGTAACAGAGAAACATGTGAAACTGAACTAGTATAACAAGATGGAAGATCACTTTTAAGGTTCTAGTTTCTTTCAGAAACAAACTCCTGCCAACAGCACAGATGTGTGCTCTTTAGTGCTAATACAATACATCTAGTGCATATGTAGCTATACGGCTGATGGGCTAGATTAATGTAAGGCGATTCGATGAATTCTGATTATGCGTTTAAATGATGGTTATATACATTTAAGCAAGTACGTTTCAGATATCGTATACTTCTATAATAAATATATCGCATTCGACTAAAGAGTGGCTTGCTTAATTTTCACGACCGATCGACTATATGAACGTACCCATTATAACATGTATGTTTCGAAAATATATGGATGGATACAATTATGAACATCCTTGTCAGAATAGCACGTTTTCCTTCTTCTAGATTATGCTGTCACAAGTGTTTCATTTCCTTCTATCAGTAATATTCTAGATGCTGGCGTGATCTTCAGATAATTATCTATTTCATTGCACTATCCGCGAGCATATAAACCGAAACAGTTGTTTCACGTCAGGCGTACGGCCAGAAAATTAAAGACTGAAATTGGTTCACGTACAGTTGCCCCAACATGCACATCAATCATCCCATGTTTAAGTGCTTAAATACGAATGATGGCTCAAATGTTCTGAACCTAAATACGAAGGATGTATAATACACCCTCAAAGTTTACATATGTAAAGTACAATAGTTTACATGCTTCCTGGCTGCATTTTATCCCAATACACAGGCAGGCATCAGAGGTATTCTCTGATGATGACAAGGGGGCACGGGTGACCTAGTCGATGTGTAGAGTTGCGTCCCTTGGGCACGCCAGAAACCTATGATTGTGGGTTCGAATCCCGGTTCGCCCCGATGATATATATACATTATCTAGGTTTGTCAGCACCATACCGGTGCTTGTTGGTTTCACCGAAGTGGTAAACGCCTGAAACCTGCATCACTTCGGACTTTCCTCCCTCATTAAGCTGACACGCCGCGATATAGCTGGAATACTGTTAAAAGCGACGTTAAACCCAACTCGCTCATTCACTCTGATGATGAGAATGGACAAAAGTGGCTAAATGCCATCCTTTGGGACATGATGTTTTTGGGACGCGGTGTCTTTGTCATTGTTAAAAGGTGGGCACCGGGTGTCAGATGAGTTATCCTCGAAGATGACCCAAGATTAGGGCCCACTTGCATAAAGCAATCTTAGCGCTACGATGATCGTAACTCCCATACTCTAACATGGACTTAAGATAGTCGTACCGCTAAGATCGCTTTGTGCAAGTGGAACATCGTCAAGTACCATCGCCAATGCAAACTTTGAGAAAATACATGATCTGATTATTGATGATTGACGACACATCACACGTGGCATAGCCAATACAGGAGTCATCTCTCATGAGAGAGTTGGGAACATTCTGAGGAATTAAGTTAGCATTATAAAGGTTTCCGCACGCTGGGTTCCAAGGCTTCTGACTCCTGATCAGAAACGCTCCAGGTTCATCATCTGTCATGAGACCGTCGCTACAATACATGACTGTGGCTTTGTATTCATTATCCTCTAGGGGGGCGGTCGTATTCATTATCCTCTAGAGGGGCGGTCGGATAGCCTAGTGGTTAAAGCGTTCGCTAGTCATGCCCAACATGGGTACAATGTGTCAAGCCCATTTCTGGTGTCCTCCGCCGTGATATTGCTTAATATTGCTAAAAGCGGCGTAAAACAATACTCACTCACTCATTATCCTCCAGGCTCCCAACCATCGCTGTGGACCTCAGAGGGGATTATGATTGAAAATAACTAGCAACCATTCCATGAACCAAGGCCTTCAGAGTTGGGCTTTTCAACCACCACTCACGTGTTCAACAAGTATGCATCTTACACACAAATCAAACAATACCTTAACACATGTTGATTCAGGCAAACACATCACTCACAGACACAGACACTCAAAGGCTATTTTCACAGAAAATTAGGAGGAGGACCTTTCTCGGCGTCAGCTTTAAAATCCTGAAACGATCTTCAATCAAGTCGTCTCCATTTGCGTGGAAACATCGGCCACTCACACATATAAATCAAGCAAGACAATATCACCCAATAAAACTGCTAGTGATGCACGTACAAATGTAAAATGTGTAGAGTGAGCGAGTTGGGATTTAGGTTGTTTAAAATACTGCTCTACTATTTGGCAGGGGGACCAAGAATAAGTGTTACACGTTGTAAAGATGTGTAAACATACTCTGGGCTACCCCACAGGCCCATGACCTGAAGGCCCATGAAGGGCATGACCTAAACATATCAGACAGCCGGACGGCATGTCTGTCGACTGCATTGTAACTGGGACAATGTGTTGACTCACCAGGTCACACCACGAAGCAGGAAACTTGTCGTATTGCATCCTTCCCTGTGAAACTGACTTCCGTGAGGTTATTGTAACACCGCTGATATATTCGACTTGAATATTATAACAAGAAGCAACATCTACGTGTCTATTGATTGTATGTGTTTGTTTGTTTGTTGTTTGTTGACCTCAGCAGGGTCATTATTCGTAATCCCGTCCCAAGAGGAGTGAGTGAGTGAGTTTGATTTTACGCCGCTTTTAGCAATATTCCAGTAATATCACGGCGGAGGACACCAGAAATGGGCTTCACACATTGTACCCATGTCTGGAAACGAACCCGGGTCATCGGCGTGACGAGAGAACGCTTTAACCACTAGGCTACCCGACCGCCCCGTCCCAAGAGGAACAAAGCGTTCAAAACTATCATTGAAGAACATAAACGCACGAAACGAGAATGCCTGCATGAGTGAGTGGGTTGGGTGAGTTGGCCACTTTTAACAGTATTCCAGTTATATCGCGGCGTGTCAGCTTAATGTGGGAGGAAAGACCGAGGTGATTCAGGTATCAGACGTTTACCTCTTCGGTGAAACCCACGAGCACGGATATGGTGCTGACAAACCTAGAAACATAATCGGGGCGAACCGGGATTCAAACCCATAATCATAGGTTTCTTGCCTGCCCAAAGGGGCACAACTTTGCACAGCGAATCGCGGCGCCTTAGACGACTGGGTCACCCGTGCCCCCAATGCCTGCATGAAAGTCATCGTGACGGCATCTTTGGACTTTAGAACCAGTCTGGAAGTTAACGCTTTCATAAAGCATTGTCAGTGTCGGAACATCCGTGTACCAGACATCAGTTATAGAACAACTTTAGAAACAAAAGGGCAAGAAATACATGTACATTGTAATATCAAGCGAGATGATTATTATTTATAGTCAAATAATGATGATAAATAGTACATTTTAAAAAAAAGCGTTATCAAGGTAATAAGAATGTCAATGTATTGTTCTATATCCGTCGTTATAGCCATGTAACATGGAGTGCGGTAGAATAGAAACTCAGACATTTGATTGGTTCCATATAAAACGAGCGGATAGTATAAATTCCCAAATCTGTCGATAACAGTCACAAGCATGAGTAACACTTCTGCCTTCTAAACATTCAGGAAGAATATTCCTGCAATATCACGGCGGGGGACCCCAGAAATGGGCCTCACACATTGTACCCATGTCGAGAATCCAACCCGGGTCTTCGGCGTGACGAGCGTACGCCTTAACCACTAGGCTACCCGACCGCCCCTGAGTGAAGGCGTGAATAACGGGAAGATTGAAGGAGTGAGTAAATGAAGTCGTGAGTAAAGGAGTGATTGAGGGATTGAGTGAAGGATTGAGTGAAGGAAGGGGTGATTGAGGGAAGAATTGAATGAAGGGGTGGTGAGTGAAGGAGTGAATGAAGGTGTTAGTGAATGACGGGTGAGTAAAGGCATGATTGTGTGAAGAGTGGAGCAATGAGTGATAAAGGAGTGAGTGAGGTAGTGAGTGAGTGAATGAGGGAGGGAGAGTGAGCGAGGGAGTACGCTATTAACCACCTTAGTGAAGAGTGAGTGGAGGAATGAGTGATGAAATGACAGAGTGAGTGACGGATTGAAGAGTAAAGGAGTAAGTTAGTGAGGGAGCGAGATTTAGCGAGTGAGTACGCTACTACCCAACCAAACCTTGACTAACCATGAAAAGAGTGTAACTGAAGACATAAAAAAACACCTCCATAATTATGCATTTATATTAGATGCATTGCATCCTGTGGGGGGATCTAGCGCAGTATGTTTGCTGGTACCCACCTTGCTGACACCTTATACATATCTGGATGTTGATGAAAGATGTTTTCGGGGGCGGTGGGGTAGCCTAGTGGTTAAAGCATTCGCTCGTCACGCTGAAGGCCCGGGTTCGATTTCCCACATGGGTACAATGTGTGGAGCCCATTCCTGGTGTCACCCGCCGTGATATTGCTGGAATATTGCTTAAAGCGGCGTAAAACCCCACTCACTCACTCATTCTCACAGTTCTTGCTTAGAAGATGGAAAGCTGGATGGAAAGCTGAACAGTGGCAGACTCACTCACTTCTTCTCTCACTACTGCACCCACTCCTTCACTGAAAGATGTTTTCCATCCTACCCACTGAAACCTCAAATTCACGGGCTGGTGCTACAACCCATCGAGCATTCATTGTCATCTTCTCCACAGCAGCTTTCATATCAGGATTTATCACATTGGAGGGTCTCCCTATGTAGCATGTTTAACGGTCCAGTCAATCGTTTCAACGTTGTGTAATGAAGGTCATTTGCGTATTTCATTAATCTATCATTTATTTCTAAGTAGTTTCCTGTGTTCACCCTACCTTGGTCTGTGGGGATTCCTGGTCAGATAAGACGTCGCTGGTACTTGTCGAAAGAGGTGAATAAATGGATCTGGTCGGTCAGTTGGTTCATGGGTTTCTTGAATATTCCAGACAACAGTCACATATCTGGAATATTGATTAGAGTAGCGCTAAACAAAACACAAAAATCAAACAAACACGAAACACAAATCTTTCTGGTTTAAGAACGTCACTGCTGCCAATTGCTCCAAATTGCTGAAACCAATCAGGGAGACACGCATGCTTCATATGGGAATACAATTATTATGCGTGAAACCCGTTTGTGGTGTCCCCGCCATAATATTGCTGGAATATTGCTGGATTATTGCTAAGATCCCCGTAAAACCCTACTCACTCACCCAATCACTCATATGGGAGGTGAGGTGAGGCGAAATGGGGTTTAACGTCGCGTCCAAGATTATTGCACTTATATAGCGAGGTGCATGTACGTGTGTGTGTGTCTGCTTGTACTAGTCCGGACTGGTACCGATTTATTGTGCTAGCTCACTGACATACCATGCCGCAGTTTAACACGAATACCCCACTCAGACACAATATACCGACTACGAGCCGACCAGTCCTTGTTTTAGCCCCTAAATGCCCAGCGCAAGACAGGGTAAGAACAAGTACCATCTTCTAACGTCTTTTGGTATGACGCGACCGGGGATCGAAACCCGGACCTTCCGCTCTCCGGTCGGACGCTCTACCACTAGACCACGGAGGCGGTCCACTCATATGGGAACCTATTTCTCGTGTAGTATTTGAAGTACACTTTTGTAAACGTGTAATTGCATATGCCTGACTATATAGTGCCAGAAACTCATCAACACTTGCTGTGACATCGTTATTGATGTTGCAGGACTGTTTTGACACCTTTCCTATAAAACCTCGTATGAAAGAAGATGTAACCACATGACTATCATGATCAGAAGATGGTAAAAAACATTATCATGTTATATTAAGGATTCATCAACGTGGCCACGTTGTACCACAGCCTGTATGTGCAAACTTTCTGGATCCCTGTACAGCATACCGTAATTCCGCGGAAAGGTGTTTTTCCTTGATTATAATTATTGTATATTAATTCTTATTTCCGCCACCAGCTATAAAGACCAATACAAGCATACCCAAAACATTTCGATCGCGAAGTCTGTAAGGGAATATAATGCAAAAATCACCCGATAAGCTAGCATTAAACTGCAGTTATTAAAATGTAATAATGTACTGAAACCACTTCATTTACATTTACTTGACGTTGTATCAGCGTTAACGGGGACGCAGTTTATACAAGGAAGTTTAAACAACATTTCGAAACACGAAATTGCTACAAACATTATTCTTTCCGCCTTTAACAATGTGCTCAGTAACATAAGTTATGGTTTCATTACAAGCGTACTCATGGTTACCCGCCAGAAACCGCTGTGATGTAGTGTATATACCGTGTAGGTGTTACCTCGCTCATGATGTTCCCTCTCGGGGCAGCTGCAACCACAGGTGAGATGAGTTGTTTCATATCGTGTGTGTGTGTGTGTGTGTGTGTGTGTGTGTGTGTGTGTGTGTGTGTGTGTGTGTGTGTGTGTGTGTGTGTGTGTGTGTGTGTGTGTGTGTGTGTGTGTGTGTGTGTGTGTGTGTGTGTGTGCTTGTACTTGTCCGGACTAATAACGATTTTATAGTTAATTCAGAAGTCTCCTCTGCTTAATGATTCAATGTTGAACTTCGATTGTGCATGGATTCAGTTGAAGATTTATTCTGAGTAGTTCTAATTTTGTTCGGTGAAAATGATTTGGTAAATATCTGGTTATTGTCATTCCCGGTTAGAGATTTACAGCAATGTTAAAGAAAGATTTGATTTTTGATTCGGTCAATACACATTAAAATGGCACAATGAACTCTAATCCCTGTTAATAAATCATCTGGTTATTGCCATTCCCGATTAGAGATTTATAGCAGTTTTAAGAGAGATTTCACTTTTGATCACATCAATGCTTATTAAAACGGCACATTGAACTCTAATCGGTTATATAATGTTGACATTACATTTAGTTCTGATTTTGAATAGATACATTTAGAATGCACTGAACAAGTTTCGATTCATGCATCTCATTTATTTTAACCCATCCTATGAAAGCTTCCTTGTTCCCTATTTGTGAATACCGTGAGTAAACCAGTATCTGAATTGCATTTCTATCAGAATATCTCGGGAAGTGGACTTTTAACACCGCATAACTGCTTTCAGCTTAATAAAATGTATATTTAATTTGTTTTTACTGCGTGATACTTCCTCCATTGTAAGGTAAACAGAAACATATTGTCGAGCACATATTATTAAACGTTTTCTAATTTGCAGGTGGAGCCGCCGTCCAGGGCGCTGTAGCAATCGTTGCGGCGGCGTGTGTTGTCGTTCTACTCATGTACTGCATGTGGATCAGGTACGTATCCATAGTGAGTGAGTGAGTGAACGTTGTGTGTTGCCACACAGAGCAATACAGCAAGATATCGGTGCCACATTGATAATCGAACCTGTACGAGATATAGACGTCACTGCATGCATGACATTGATCCTATCCATCTGGGTGCGATGACAAATAGTTATACTGGTTATTATCCAAAGAGCCTGTCCATCAGATTAAGAATATAGCTGGCATATTGCGGCGTTAAACAACGCACACACAAACAAACAAACAAAAACATTTCACGTCGCCTCTTAAAAGAAGCATGACCTACATGTACTTGGATTACAATGGAACCTCATGAGTCAAGAACCTTGTCGCCTGGTGACCACTGTGTTACACTTATATATGTTACAGTCAGTGTATAAAATGACTCACATTTTCTTCTTGGCTATTTCCAAAACTTATTACAAAATACGAATTGACTGAAACATCTGTCTATTTATTTTATTATGATAATGAATTCCAAACATGTTTTTTCACCTAATGACTGAAAATGATAGGATTAAACGAAACACAAAGTCAAGGTATATGTTTTTGTTCTGCTTCTGTTCCTAGGATAATAAGTCTATTGGGATGTTTTAAGCCCTTTGAACTTCTTAATATACTTTTGTCAATACGTCCAAAGAAATTATCAGATATGTCAGTCAGTTTGTGAAGTGGCTGACATATTTAGGCAATTTGTACATTTCCTAAATGAATCGCATTTTACACTTTGACATTTACATGTATAACAGAAGGGCAATAGTATTATGCACATATGATTCGAAAATTCGGAAAGTTATTAATTATGTTACAATATGTATTCCACACCATTCTGTAACAGATTCGTATTGTTCCTATTGTTGTATCTGTAGTTTTTTTCAATGCAGCCACATACATACATGTACCTAATGGGGATATCATAAGTATATGGTGAAATCAACAGACTGGAGTGTTCCATGTTTGATAAATAATTATTACCTATATTTGCGTATTTTTACTTGCTATGGTGTAAGTTCAGTATCGCCAGCGCATTAATAGAATTAAAATACTGGTTTAATGGACAATAGCTTTTCAATATGTAACATTGTTACGGAGATAAATATTTGAATCGTCCTTTTTCGAAACGAGATTTCTATCTCTGTAATCAATCAGTGGATATATATGATAACCTTCATTACAAGACGTGAACTAACCGATGTGTTTTTTCAGAGGATTAAAACTGCCGCGGCTGGTGCCGAAACGACGCACACTCTACAGGAATCCCGTTGCTAGGTATCACAGCGAATACGGCGTGGAGCTCGACCTTGACGACGCCGACGCCTATGCCTATGCAAGCGTGGAAGACCCAGACGGGAGTAATGGGCCAAAATCTGGTCAGAGAAGGACAGACAGATATGATCACATTGGTAACGCCCCGGGTGTGTATGAACATACCTCCTCCTTAGGACGCCAATCGAGCAACACGAAGAATACCAGCCAAGACAATACGAACTATGGCTATAACCACCTTAACCACAAACCTAAGCCTAAAGTCCTCAACCATCGATATGAGGTTGTCGTTCCCAAAGGTCTAGAAGCTGTGTTGCCATCTACAACGACAGCAAGTTCTACGTACAACATTCTTGGTTCAGCACAGGTGCAACCACAATTGAGGAATGAATATGACGTTGCGAGGGTCTCGCAAGAGATTTATTCCGTACCCACGATACAAAGACCTGGTCATGCCACACAGCCATCAGAAACTGACGTGAACTACGACAGTTCCGATGAAGAAAATTCCGATTTTGATACTGATGAAAACTATTATTTTAACAATGCCGGGATCAGATTAGAATTTCAAGAGGAGAACCTATCTCTTGGCGATGAACTAAATCAGGATGACAATCATCTCGCGTATGCATTAGGTACCATAATGCCGCCACAGGAAAGTACGTCTCAGATATATGACATCCCGACGCTACCGTTGTCTCGAATAGGAGAGACTGAGCACAAACAAAAGGCTGTTCCATTTCAAAAATGTTTCAGTAATCCCGAAACTGTAAAGGAAACTGAAGATGCTGAACAAGTGTATTCTATGGCTACTGATGTTGGACCTGCATATGAAGCTGCTGACATTGTCACCCCCCGTCACATCCGGGACAGAAAGGAGGCTAAAACTGTCAAAGAGAAACCGCCAATAAAAAAGAAGCCAAAATTGAAAACACCAGCCAGGTCTGTCCAGTCCTTGGCAACGTTCTATGACACACAGTTAGATGCTTGTTCGCTTGTGAGGAAACCCAGTAGTCCTGGTTCAGATTTGCCCATGTGCAAAGAGTGAGTAAGTTGCTTTTAACGCCGCTTTGAACATTATTCCAGTTCCTTGTCACACTGGAATTAGTCATAGGACTGTAGACACATTAATTATGCAACCTTGCGAATCCCATTCTTATGTGGGTCGTCTAGGACCTGCGCCACTTCGGGCTTTCTTCCAACTTCACGCTGACACGTGATATAACAGACATATTGTTCAAAGCTGTTTAAAGCTGCACTAAGCAATATTCCAGCTATATGATGGATGTCTGTACATGTTCAAGTCTGGTCCTGACAATGATTGACATCATGAGCATCGATCTACGCAATTCTTCACTCTTGTGTGTGCGGAAAGGTAGCATAGTGGTCGAAACGTTGCGACCAATTTAGATACGAGGGGCGTTCAATAAGTTTTGCAACTTCCATATATACCTATTTAATGTTGCGAAAAACATCAAACGTTTCGGTGATTTTTAACTGTCTATCGGTCTATCCCCTTACATATACCGCAAGACCAATGTCGAAAACCCCAAACGGTGTGGGATTTGCGGAAGGAGCAGACCCTAGGCAGTAAATGTGCGAAGAACGTTTCCCGAAAGTTTAAGATACATATTTGAAACCCTATGGTATTACCTCTGTGACTGCATACAAGGAACTGGTAATATGACTTTTTTCAAGGGATTCATCTAGGTACTTCTGATACGACTCTATTACCTAAGATTGTTGTTGTAACCACCGGATGTGCTATGGATATAGTCAGCAAAACCATATACACATATACTAGCATGTGTTTAAAGTTTATTAAGTCTTTAAACGGTAAGTCTTTCAAACTTACTGCAAACTGTAGTATCAGACGCCATCTTGTTTTCTAGCGCACGGATCATATTCATCACGTGACAATACTGATCATGTGACGAGTCAATATTCGACGTCAGTGGCAGTCACGTGATTTAGGGGTCCACATTGAAATGTTTTGGTTCGTCACCTTTGCAAGATTGTTAATATAGGTATAACCATTGAAACAGTTCACATTGAAAAAAATATATACACATATGAGATTGTATTTTTCACTGTAGTTTTAAGCAAGAATAAACCGAATGAGGGAAGACTTGGTATCTGTCCGTAACGACACTGATGGTTTTGAAACTCTCAACCAATGTTTTCTCTTACAAACAGTGGCATAGAAACATTATGTTTTTTAACACTGAATATATAAAAAGAGTGTTCTGCCTGATTTACAAATATCTTAATTACATTGAGTAATAATGATGATGCTGCTGCTGCTGATGATGATGATGATACATTCGTGCATGCATGTGTGTGTGTGTGTATCTGATTGTACTAACCCGTACTTAAGCTGGTGATATAGTGATTCCCCATTGAGATACCATTCCGTAGTTTTAACCTTCATACCCCATTGAGACAGTGTATACCATACCCACTCCACCTCATATAACGGTACATTTGTCATTC
The DNA here is from genome assembly GCF_022045235.1 of Haliotis cracherodii. Lineage (NCBI taxonomy): Eukaryota > Metazoa > Mollusca > Gastropoda > Lepetellida > Haliotidae > Haliotis > Haliotis cracherodii. The sequence continues at coordinate 46,287,567 of NW_027266286.1, read as the reverse complement.
GTACTTCAGGTTATGTATGTGTGTATGATGTAAGCCCCTCCCATTTATACATGTATTCACAGAATCGACAATTCCTTGCGGCTTGGTTATTCTCAAGAATCTTACCCCATCTAAACTAAACTTATTCGGGGGCTTCGGTGTAGCCTAGTGGTTAAAGCGTTCCCTCGTCACGCCGAAAACCCGGGTTCGATTCTCGACTAGGGATCAATTTGTAAACCTATTTCTGGTGTCCCCCGCCGTGATATTGCTGGAGTATACGCAATACCATATTCACTCACTGAGCTTATTCTCTAGAGGGGCACGGGTGGCCCAGTCGTCTAAGGCGCCGCGATTCGCTGTGCAGAGTTGCGACCCTTGATATAACTGGAATACTGTTAAAAGCGGCGATAAACCCAACTCACTCACTCATTCACTATTCTCTAGATCTAAAGTATTTTGCTGTAATGCTTATTGCTGCAGGGGTTTCCTCCACGCCCACCACATACCAATGTTATCCTTCATCAAGCTTTACACCATAGTGTACAACTACACCCAGTGTTGTATTCACGGCTGTATCTAATACTGTTAACATTCATTCTCAGTAAACTCGTATGGGAAAGGCTTACTAAGTTGCTGTAACTTGTTTTCCGTTCCTTCACTTAGTGACACGATTGTGATATGCTAATCGTGACTCCAGACATTACACTGTCATGCAAATGAATCAGATACTACACAGGCCACAAGGAAACGAGCCTGTCTGAAATGTACTGATAACAGGCCGCAAAACAAGGAAGCCACCGCATTTATCATCACGCGCATTGTGACTGCCAATTATTACTATATATGGCAAAATCATGTTGCAATAAATAGAATACTTATGGTACGTGAAATTCACTGATTAAATAGTTTTTTATCGAATGTTATTGCACAGAGGGAAGCATTTCATTGTTTGTGTGTTTGTATGCACTATTGTCACTAGCGGCGTTACAAAACCCACTCCCATATGTACTTGTAAGGCCAGAAATATTAGAAAACGTACGACACGAACATATATAATATTATATAATACTCCACAGGATCAACACGACACAAAGAATATTGTATCATATCTACTAGTTGATGTTATACTTCTCTACGAGAGTTACATCCCTTATGGTAATATGTTTACACGTGTAGCCTGACACATCAATTATTCACACTGTCCAAAAGTGTTAATATCTCCCTACACGGAAATGGGTCAACGTTTCCCACATAGCGATATACCGTACGCCTGTCCCCGACCCTCTCAACAGGCAGACCCGCGTTATGGAAATGGGTCAACGTTTCACCGCAGCGAAATGTATGGGTTGAAATAGATCGGTTACAGCTAGAATGGTACCCTGCCCTTCTCCTCTTGGCGAGGAGAGCAAGCGCCCTAGGGTAGGTCGTGACTCACTCACATGGTTGATGACGAGTATCATAAACATGTTTAGAGTAATGATTTACAGAAAGGAATACTTAAAAAATATTTTCATAATTATATAGTTATTATATGTACGCATATCATTAAACATATATGAGACAAAAAATGAAGTTTCTTTTAAAATTTTCTTTACGTCTTCCCGACGAGTACCCGTCCCCATGCCCCCAGATCCCCATGTACATTTCTCATACCCATAACAAAAAAGGCAAGTATGTTCATCCATATACGAAAACATTGTTAAAATATATGGACAAATGAGATGTCTTCAGGAAATGAAGACTGCGACGAAGGATATAGCCTGCATTACACATAGAATTATCTTACTTCTCCCACGTCAGCTGTATCACATGGGCGTCATGCTTCCGTACGTGTATGATGTGATGATTAAATCGTAACCGGAAACGGACAAGAAACGTGTATCTAATTAATTTCGAAGTCATTTCTGTTTCCGGGTGTCATCTTGCTTATCGTATCCACACACAATGAGTACAGATATGAGGGAGGCTGTCTCCGCTTGCAAGTTGTTTCCCCGTACTTCCCTACTCATGTACTGCATGAACGCGGATACTCTCCAGCTCTCCAGCAAGGACATGAATAACTGTGACCCACGACTTTGACCCTATGAATGCACATTATGCATTACACAACCGAGACCCTATAAATGAGTGAGTGAGTTGGGTTTAACGCCACTTTTAACAGTATTCCAGTTATATCACGGCGTGTCAGCTTAATGTGGGAGGAAAGACCGAAGTGATGCAGGTCTCAGACGTTTACCACTTCGGTGAAACCTACGAGCACGGGTATGGTGCTGACAAACCTAGAAACATAATCGGGGCGAATCGGGATTCGAATCCACAATCATAGGTTTCTGGCGTGCCCAAGGGACGCAACTCTGCACAGCGAATCGCGGCGCCTCAGACGACTGGGCCACCCGTGTCCCCAGCAATAAATAAAGCGAAAATTGTTCCATCATCATTTAATTTAGAAATATCTCCCGAAAGCAGAGTTCCTTGTACGATTCCGACCTTATCATTAGCATGACTGTGTTTATGAATTACTATCAAATAGGGATAATACGAGAACAGGTGCTCTTACCCTGTCCCACTGGGGACAGTGGGATATAACAAAGGAAGGCTCTGGGCTATTCATTCATCAGCCGTCGAGTTAAAAGTGTAAAACCCATATTGCACTTTATTGGTTGTACACGAAACTTCCTTGCTGTGTTTCATATTTAATTCAAATAGTGATGTGTAATTCTTGAAAAATAGTGTAAAATGAATACAGATTAACATACGTATCGATGTTCGTTATTACCTCTGTATCCGTCGCTCTACTCTCTGGAGGAATGTCCGGTTTCGATGTAAAAATAATAATGAGTGATTGGAGGTGAAATATGGTTTAACGTCGCGTTCATGTTAGTATACTCTTATATGTGCACGCCCGTGCGTGTGTGTGGCTGCTTGTACCAGTCCGGACTTGTAATGCCGCTTTTACAGTGCTGGACAACCGAGATACCTTGCCACCGTTTAACATGGACATCCCACTCAGACATTGTAAACTGACCCCAAGCCGATCAGCTTTTGTTTTACCCCTTCCTGTCGAGCGAGAGAGCGCCAGGCAGGGTAACAACAAATACCATGGTTTAACGTCTATTGATATGACGTGAACGGGGATCGAACCACCTACTGAACTGAAGTTATGTCTAATGTGAACAAAAGCTCATTTAAACATGGGAAGTCAAGAGCATTAGATGAAATTTCACATCTCTTGATTTCAGGAGCTGGGGATACAAGGGCTTGGAGGGGAATAAGTTTAGGCTGCCAAAGATGAGAAAGGGTGAGAGTGAAATTGGGGTGGATGGTGTATTGAATACTTAGCATATGCTCTGTCGTTTGTGATAGAGACTAACAGGGCGCCGTCAAATACCGGACTATGGATTAGTGTCGCGTTAAACAACAAACAAACAATTAGCTAACAGGTTACTAGCGTAACTGTAATGTCCGGGAACAAATCGCTTGTCTGTCTGTCAGGTTCTCCAAACGTGGTTCCAATGTAAGTGACTATCTGGTGTTGTGTTTACAGCATGTCCTTAATGGACCAATGAGTATCATAATATCCGCATATTTTGTAGGCTATATATTTAACAGAAGAGGGGACTTTCGCTCGTCACGCAGAAGGCCCAGGTTCGATTGCCCACATGGGTACAATGTATGAAGCCCATTTCTGATGTCCCCCGCCGAGACATTGCTGGAATATTGCTAAAAAAGCGGCGTAAAACCATACTCACTCACTCACTAACAGAAGAGTGCACACAATGACACTTTGCAGTGTAACAAATGTAAGGTAGACTGAACTGACATATGATTGAAGCATCCATATAATAATCCAAAAATATCAAATATACCGTTTAGAAATAACAAAGAGTAAACAACAGGATTAGGTGTACGTATTTCACTTAATAAAAGACTATGCGACAATGTATTTTATTCATTTCTCGTAATACAATGTCATAGCCATGCGGCAGCTGGTGTAAATTTAAAACGTCATCGCCAGAGCATAACCAGTCTCGATCTGCGGATTCCTATTGGCGTAAAAAGCAAAATAGTGATGAATTTATTATTTTACTGGCGCTTCAATGAATGTACACAGAGGCACTTTACCCTTCTTCATCTTAGTATGGGTTTTTAGTTTCGACGCTTGCTGAGACCAGTTAGTGAGTCGGATTTAACGTCGCTGTGAAAAATATTCCAGTTATATGACGGCGTGTCAGCTTAATGTGGGAGGAAAGCCCGAAGTGATGCAGGTCTCAGACGTTTACCACTTTGTCGCCATGATTAAATTTGCTTACTATTATCGTGCAAAGACATCTTCCCAAAATGGTCCCAGGCTCATTCCTCAAATAACAGATATAGAAAATATATCGACGTTCTACCTGCCAGGTTATAGCTGGCCACAAATTACCTCTGGGTCTACTGTACATATATGTACATATTCATGTGTAGATGAAATCAATACCCGGGTGCTTGGAATTGGGGTTGATATTAACGCAATACTTCTTTTTCGGAGATTGATAAAACCTTTGACAAGCAATACATGCACAATATATTGACAAATAAATGGTAACAGAGGAGGGTGTCATCGTAGTTCAATGGTCAACATACATATATGTTGTGTTAGTCCCCTCTAAACAAGGAACATCCACAACTCGTTGATGAAATCGTCATAATTCAGACTTCTAATTGCATTTAGTCTGTTCTTTCATTTTGTTGTAATCTATGACACTGTCAATCAGGGTTTTTTTACATGGAAAAGTTTCGAACATTTTATAGGCTTTGAAATGTTTTGTATGAGATATATAAAATGTCACCATGGATCGTTTGTCGTTTATGTCCTGAGTGAGTGAGTGAGTGAGTGAGTGAGTGAGTGAGTGAGTGAGTTAGGTTTAACGCCGCTTTTAACATTATTCCAGTTATATCACGGCGTGTGAGGAGAGCCCGAAGTGATGCAGGTCTCAGACGTTTACCACTTCGATGAAACCCACGAGCAAGGGTATGGTGCTGACAAACCTAGAAACATAATTGGGGCGAACCGGGATTCGAACCCACAATCATAGGTTTCTGGCGTGCCCAAGGGACGCAACTCTGCACAGCGAATCGCGGCGCCTCAGACGAATGGGCCCCTCGTGCCCCCCGTATAGAAATAGATGTGTGCTCAGGTTAACAACAGTGCATGTGTTCTTTGTGGACAGATTGTTGACGTACATGTGTCATCACCTGGATTATTGATTGTGAAGATCAAAATGAATAGAGAACTGAACCCCACGGGACTCAAGAGTACATACTAGTTTCCAAAATATAACGATTAATATAACAATTTGTAATCAGATCAGAGGTCTTTGGTACATATTCATCAAATGCCTCGTGAAACTTCCAAATACAAGTCTTAGTGATATACGGCTTGATATTGAAGGAACCGCTTTATAACATATCTTGGCCAGTGAAGATCCGGGGCGGAATAGGTCTTCATCAACCCATACTTGCCGTAAAAGGCGACTGTGCTTGTCGGATGAGACGTCTAAAAAGGGGTCGGGTGGTCAGGCTTGCTGACTTTGTCGATACATGTCATCGATGCAAATTGCGTAGATCGATGCTCATGATGTCAGTCACTGAATTGTCTGGTCCAGACTCGATTATTTACAGACCTTTTTCTTTCATTAATCTTCAAACAAGATAGCGAAAAGTTAATGACGGAGAACCCCTGCCCGGTGTTGTTCAGTCAATGGCTAACGTTGGCGTCGATGATTTACAGCGATTATTGGCTTTTGAAATGCTCTCTTCAGAAACTCTATTCCGAACAGTAGGTTTAAACAGAGTCTTAACCTCCTGTGTCGTAACTTGTTGTTGCCCCGTTGCGCAAAGCGTTACGACTATAGCAAGCCTATGCTAAAATATGGGAGTTTCGATCACCTTGGTGTTAAGATCGCTTTGGCACGGGGACAGGAGCAATTCTCTGTACCCAGTTCTCTGATTCCTGGGAATGCCTCTGTCCTGAAAGTGGCGAACCGGAAGCGTACGTTTAGCTTTGTCACAAAACCATGCCACCTCATTCCACAACAGTACTATCGGCAGATACCATATTCCCTCATCCGTTCTTCGTTTAATATCAGTTGTTCTTGTGATGTTGCTACCGGCTACACAAATTTACCATTTACAATGAATGTCGGTATTTCTGATTGGCCCTTAGTCATACAATATACGTTACATCTATTTATAGATATCTTCCTTGTACCTCTTACCTCCATATATGTATACTTTATTTCATCAAAAAGTGAAAACTCAAAATGGAATGAAGATTGTAAGCCAGAAAGGGTACTGGTTTAAAAAAATATATGCGTGCGTGCTTGCGTGCTAGGGTGCGAGCGTGCGTGCCAGCCTGCGTGCGTGCGTGCGTGCGTACGTGCCAGCGTGCATACGTGCCAGCGTGCGTGTGTGCGTGCGTGCGTGCTCGCGTGCGTGCGTGTAGTTTTGTACCGGTCAGGACTAAAGTCGGTATTTATAGTTCTATCTCACTGACATACAATGTCGCAGGATTGATATTCCACTCAAACACAGTACACTAACATCTATGAACCGCCGCATCTAAAACGTTGCCAAACACTTACGGATCCTTGATTTGAGTAAAATGGGTTGTGTCTTATATTACAACATACAGCCTAAAGCTCAATGTATTATGTCTGGGTCTTTTGGCAACATACACATGTTACCGTCAATGTCTAGAGTCGGTCAATCTGTACTAATGTTTTTAAAGATATTGTTCACCACCAAATGTTCTCGAAATAGTGGATTTTGATATCAAATATATACACACGACACTATTAAAGTAGCACATTTCTGAGACTGAGACGAGGGTTTCTTCTGTGTTTGACGAGTGCTGACATAGTGTATATCAACAGTCCGGGCCTAATTTCTTTCTGTATCGTTTATTACTGAAATAATGTATCTATTGTACCACAACGTTGATTCCTGTTTCATTATCTCACAAGTATAGAAATATGCGTTTTGGCAGCAAAGCAGCGTAACATTTAAGAGTAATCATTCAAACGATATAATGTCCAATATCTCTTGATCAGTTGTCACATTCCCATTAGTCAAATATAATGTGCATATAACTTGCACTTGTAGCGCTGTGGTGCTACTTCATCAGATACTGCTATTGAATAGTGTGACAGTCTGAGAAAGGAAGGTCGGTGGTTCGATAACCTTGCCGCGTCATACAAAAAGACGTTAAAAGATGGCAATTGCGTTAGGCGTTGATGGGATGAAAATTGACTGGTCGGCTCCAATGCAGAATACTGTGAATTCTAAACAGCAGTGTAATCTCTCTTGTTCTTGGCAGTAATGTATGATCACCTTATACAGATATAACAGGAAAAACACAGAGATCATAGAGAGTGGAGTGGAACATAGTTTATGTTAAATGTCATCTTCGCGAGGCAAGGGAGTTAACACACTGAAAAATCCAGTTTTCACATTGGAATTAGACTTAAGTTTCATAGTTAGTTAACTCCCTTGCCTAGGTCAGATGGTTAAATGTACGGACATACAAATACAAACGACTTTGCTCTGCTATTATTTATTTTCAAGCATCATATTACATCATCTTAATGCCCTGTTTTGAAAGTATCTACTCAGCATCTGAAACAGAAAGTGCACACGTGACAAAGAGGTGCGTAAGTCTTACTAATCATCATGGGCGGAATAACACATGGCACATAATTCAGAATTGAAGATGAATTTATTGACGGTCATCAGGTGATGACGACAGGGCCTCACGTGAGCAAATTCCATGATGCGCCAAGCGCTTCAGGATAAATATTCTCATAGAGGCACTGTCTTCATCAGCTGATGAACGTCATTAAATGCAACTTCGATCCTTATTTTGACAGACAGCATAAATCTAGACATACATAACTCATTACAAAGCAATACATTTAAACACCAAACTAATCGTTTTAAATCGAACTATATTAACGAGGTAAAGTTGGAATTGGGTTTAAATCCAGACTCGGTTGATGTTGAAAATGGATCAATATGAAAGTTGAACCTCGGGTGTGTGTTTGAGTATTACTAAGGCTAGATGACGGGGATTACCACTTGAGGCGGCGCGGTTGGATTCCCTGATGCAATACAAAACAGTGTGGAGCTTAGTCATTTCTTGTAGTACGTAGAGCATTCTCTGTTGTAACTTCGAATGGACGTTTCATTTCGGTGACACGCCATACATGCACAATTTGTCTAAAAGGAATTGCCGTTTGATGGTACCTCCCCTAATTACCCTATTTCTGTTTCTCTCGTATTCACACGACATACTGACGTTCATCGGGAAATGAGCGACAGTTAGCTTGGTAGTGTTCATCTGAGTGAGGTAAACCGATACTGTCAATAGTGTGAGTTGCATTCCATTAACGATTAATAATCGATCACCCACCCTGAGAGAAAAGGTCTTCCACTCCTCGGATGAACTCATCGTGACTAACGACTGAATCACCTGAAACACATCATGACGAAACATCGCGTTATTATTATAATAGTGAGTGAGTGAGTTGGGTTTAACGCCGCTTTTAACAGTTTTCCAGTTATATCGCGGCGTGTCAGCTTAATGTGGGAGGAAATCCCGAAGTAATGCAGGTCTCAGACGTTTACCACTCCGATGAAACCAACGAGCACGGGTATGGTGTTCACAAACCTAGAAACATAATCGGGGCGAAACGGGATTCGAACCCACGATCATAGGTTTCTGGCGTGCCCAAGGGACGAACAGCGGATCGCGGCGCCTTAGACGACTGGGCCACCCGTGCAGCCTTATTATTATAAATTAAAGAGACAGCCTTATAATCCAACTCATAACTTGGCAGCGTTAGATTTACCAAATGCTTAAATAATTACAATTATCATGGCAACTATGTGATCTAGAAACATGCTGGTCATGTCATGAATACCAGGAATCGTCCTTATTTCTCTTAACGTCAATCACAATTGGAAATCATACACATGGCATGTATAAAACTATACTTCTGCTGTCTTTTTACTTACCGTCCATGTCAACCATTTGCAGTATCTGTTCCGCATCGCGTTTGTCGAACAGATTCTCCACTTCTGATTGGTCAATGTTCCCATCCTCATTCAGATCAGCAGTGGCAAGGTCATTTTGTATATCTGGAATATACATGTATATGACAGTTTCCATGAAAACATTCGCTAACAGATCAATGTGTTTTTAGTCCTTAACAGTCTCATCAAACACATCAGTAATACATTTTTGTCCTGTTGTCGGGATAACATAAAAGAAAATGTTGTATGATTGGTATGAAGGAATGTCGTTTATGGTATTTGTTGCAGAACAATTTGTGTTGAAATCTCAAAACAATGATTAAGATAATTAAGATACATGCTGGTAGCGTGAACTCTATTTCTTTTTCCAAATGCAGAATAGTAACCCTTACCACTAAATATGCAGATACAGTTAGGAGATAAACCTAATGTGTTTTAAAACTTGAGGTAGTTTAACTGTAGATTACAAACCTTTAATTTTAATTTCAAAACACAATAGATATATCTATATCTACCAAGACGACAAGAGCAATTTCAAAACGGTGCTCTTTATGAACGCACACTTGTGTCATGGGTCAACAGGCCAGCTGTCTTAGAACGTGCCGAAAAGGAGTCACAGGTTGCGTCATATATTCTTGACTAGTTCAAAATAATGGTTACACAGTAACAAAAATTCCAAAAGAATTGACAAAAAGACCTCCAAAGACATATATTTAACTTCGCCGCAACATGTTGCATATTTGCACCGCGTCCGTGATCTAGTGGTAGAGTGTCCGCCCGGAGAGCGGAACGTTCGGGGTTCGATCCCCGGCCGCGTCATACCAAAAGACGTTAAAAGATGGTACTTGTTGGTACCCTGTCTGGCGCTCGGGATAAAGGGGCTAAAGCAAGGACTGGTCTGAAGTAAGTATACTGTGTCTGAGTGGGGTATTCATGTTAAATTGTGGCATGGTATCTCACTGAGCTAGCACTATAAATCGGCATCAGTCCGGACTAGTACAAGCAGCACAAACACGTACATGCACGTTGCTATATAAGTGCAATAATCTTGGACGCGAAGTTAAATCCCAATTCACCTCACCTCACCTGTTGCGTATTTGCATTGTTTGAACTCGAACATCTTCCATCCGGCTGACCTGTTTCTCAAATACGTTATTAAACTAACTATTACACTGCTACTTAATTATTTTGAAGGTGTTCTTATGTACCACTTTGCTGAAATACCTAGCCAGAAACAATGATACATATTCAGAACCCCAACTTCGACATGGCTGAATTGACCTTCTACTTGTACCTTTACTCTTTGCTCTTCATGACTTCAACAATAGTTGGTGACAGTGCTATTTACTAATTACATGAATCCAGAGGATAACCTCGATCTGTAATAATGTTCACAAATAACGTGATGCTTTAATGATTGATATGGCCGAAACCTCATTGCCAATGGAACCCCCTGAAATAAGGCTGATTATCGTTTTATCTCCGATTCTGTATCCCTGACATATATAGTGGTTGGTGTGTTTTGCTTAACAAGTGTGTTTTCTGAAATTTATTTCATTATAGTCGAAGCTGTTCTTCTGATATCAAACGTATACAAGTTCGATAATTGTTTTATCGGCAGCCATTGTTATGTGCATCAATGTGTAGGCAATCAATAGATCGATGTTGTCATATGCATGGTTTATGACATATACAGTGGCAGTTCATAATAGTAGTTCATAACAATAAATGAAGTTGCAATTATCCTATCAAGTCAGGATGTACTACTATTGTCAATATGTATGTTGATATAGCAATAGGAATTTCATAGAATGCGAGTCAACATACATTCCAAGGAAACACTGTTAAAATGCACGTCACATGCACATAATCGTCGTTTTACCTCTCTTTCCTATCAGTCCCAGTCTGGCAGCAATGCCAACTCCAGTGAGAACCTTGCTGCCTCTGATACGGAGCCATCTGCGACGGCGACGACGACGGAATAATCCTTCCGTTGGGAGAACAATCAAAGCCATCAGGAGGAACACCACGAGCAGCCTCATCTGGTCAAATGAAGTAAACATCTGGTGATGTATAGCATTCACTATTTAATAACATGGGAGTCCCTTGACAAATTGCACGAAAACCTGTGTACCTAATCACAGTGCTGTGAAAACTATGACAGTACTTTCTTTGGGCTGGCGAAAGGATGGACAGAGAAGTAGCCTTTTTTCATTGTTGAGCAGGTTATGAATCCAAAACATAAATATCAGCACGAATGTTTTTTTGTATGTAACCAATCATTCGTTCATTTATTTGACTGTAGGCAATGGAGTTGGTTTACATGAAATACCTTTCAGTTACTTTTGATAGACACAGTAATTTAAAAGCAGAAAAAGATGAGAAAAACAATTAAGCATATAGACATTCCGTTTGAAAACTGGGGATTTGTATACGTCAATTACTGTAGGTCTGAATGCATTAGACACTGTTAACCCCAAGGTCCTTGATAGACGCACAAAATTATAAAATTCATGAAAGAATATTTACTCATCAGAATCTTTGACGAATCGTTCAAAACACTGTTTCAGCTTGAATAGAATCTACAGATTGACTTACCTTCAGACGAATCTCGAATTCGGATGTCAGAGACTCATTACTGACTGGGTTATATAGAAGGTAGAAGATCATTATCACAGCTGAGGTGTTTGATGTGATAAACGATGAATAATATATTCACCTCCACCTCAGACACCCCAATATGTGATTCATCAGCACTGTATAATTGATACAATTATAGAACTATCAATTAGGATAAGTTATTTATGGTCATGTATTTATGACATACTCTTTATTACATGTACTCGAGTATTCATCATTTTCATGTTTACTTTCCATATATAACACATTATATGTAGACAACAAATTCATTATTAAACAAAATTTGTGTGAAATGCCTAATCTGTCAAGGCTCAAATATCAACCATGAAATATCTAGATGTATTTTAGGGAATCAATTATCCAATTACTTGAAACACATATGTGACAAGTAATAATGGCAACAGGCACACTAACCAGTGACAACTTCAGACGAAGCCACGTTTTGTCGTCAGCACATCAATCACGTTCTACTACATCCTGTCAGAGGTGTGTTAGGTGTCGACAGGGGACTTTATGATTCACTCCGTGTCACACATTTTAACTGTCCACAATGATATAAGGTCTCTGTTCACTGATCAATCACCTCAGATTGTCTGTCACATGACCAATTCAATAGCGAAGCTGGGGATGTATATTGTGGAATTTCTAATTCGTATTTCTAATTTGATATGCATATATACAAAGGTCTAGCTGCTGCTGATATATATATAAATACGACGGAGTAATGTGTTGGTGCCGGCAAATTAATGTTTTCTCCCTTCAATTTATATTTACCTCTCCCAGTCACGTTTATAAATATGAACGTTTAAAACTCGTTGGCAAAACCATCATTACATAGACTTAGCCGATTGGTCATTGTATTATACACGATGACACTTTTCGCAATGCAACTACATTAACATGTTATGGCCCGCAATAAGTTTGCGTTCAAGAGTGTCAGGATTATTAAAAAGTGCTGAATTTCATTATTTTATTCTTGAAAGAGAGTTTTATAATTTTTTAACATTGTCTTGTGTTAAAAACTTTGGATTATTTGACATTCCTCCATTTTAAACATTTGTTCCTCTAGTTTTATGTTGTTTAAACAAACTACTACAAAGAAGTGGGAAAATACTCGAGTTTGATTGGTCAGTCAGATGTATTAAATCACAATAAATCCCCTCTCATAGAAACAGCAGGAACACCGCGGAAGCTAATGTTTTCAGAAAAGTACTTCTTGTCATTGTCGGTAGACATATTTAAATGATAATGTGTACAATAATGGGCCACAAAATGCCCTTACCACAATATTCAAATGTGTAATTTAGCGTGTTAGGTCCAGATGGATAATCAGGCTACTCTGTGATGTAATATTTAAACCAAGAAAGAACACAAAACTTATTAGCGTCCTTCCTTTTTCTCTTTGCCGTAGACGTGTCAGGAAATATACACTACCACAAAACGATGCGATCATGAAATATAAATGGTATAGTTGGTCTCAAAGAAAGCTCAACTTTAAAACGGGACTACCAAAACCTAATGCCCCAACACAATCGTGTACAGCAGAGACATTGCAATTAGACCAAGCAATTCATCCGTGCACTGGCAGGGGTCAACTTGATTTTGACACTACAGTTGAAAGTTATTACGTTGTCCTGAGCAATTAGCATTATTAAATTTGTTAAATCTGTAGTAAAATGTTAGCCATATGCTCTTATTGTAATGCAGTATTTGTGTCAGATTGGGAATGCACATGCGTCGTCTACAACGTGATGGACGCCTGGGTAATATTGAAACTGGTAGAACTCAGCGAGAGGAAGCCACATTATTCAGTGTGTCTTAGTCTGTGATTTGCAGACTTTGGAACAGGTTTTTGCAGACAAAATGTCAATGCTCGGCCCTGCACATGGGCCCTTGGTCAACAACACAAGTCCATGATCGTTAAAAAGTTGACACGAAACACTCAATCAAATTTACTTGCGCCAGACCACCAGAGTTAGAAATCGTCTGCTTAATTGCTTATTCCGCGACCCCCGGTACCTGCATTAACAAATCGACACAGTCCAACCATACGCCAATGGATTTTAGAGTTCAATTAATGTAATGTCTCGTGTAATGCTCTCAGATCAGTCCAGATTCACTCCGGACCTCCAGGAGAGACGTGGACTAACAAACATCATTCGAACGTAAAAGATTTGTTTTTGGGTTGTTGTTTTTTTCTTTCATGATATGTCAGGACGCCATTACATATTGTCCCACGAAGGGTCCCTGGACAGTACAACAGAGACAACATACGTGCACAAAAAGTTGTGCCGTTTACCCTCTATACTGGTCCACATTTTGTCTTACAAGACGATAATGCTCTTGCCCAACGTGCACGTATCGTAACTGGCTACCTCCAGCCGCAAAACATCACCATGCAATGGCCAGCCATGAGACATGACCTTTCCCCCCTACAGAACACGTATTGGACATGATCTGGAGACGAGTACGCTCACGTGAAAAGTCAATCGCTAACGTTTGCCCAACTAGGTCAGGCGCTTCGAGTGGGCAAGACACCCCGAAATTGTCATTGTGAGATTAATTCAGCCCATACTACGCCGTATAAACGAATGAATTGTTTGATAGGCATTTCTTAGAAGTTGACGGATGACAAAGTAGACAGAATTTGTGGAGCACAACGTCTTTATTTTACTGTAAAAAAATATAATTAAGAATTGGTACCGAAAACAGTTTAAGATATAAAGGGTGCAATGTGATTTATAGCACTGAAAACCAAGTATTATATTAATTATATAACTATCATTATTAGATATTACACAGTATACCTCTGTCTGGAATGGAATTTATCTCGTCTTACACATTTCTAATTATTTGTAATCTCGAAATTCGTAGTGAATTTCATAATCATGATTCACTTTAACTTTACTTTACGGTAGGAATTCTTTATTTTAGGGCAACACAATTTCCATCTTATTACGTGTCCATGATCTCGACATGAGTATTCACTGCATTTGATAGAACAGAAAGATGTTCAGAATTTTGTATCCCTCACAAAGGCGTTGGCTCGTTTGCCGTTGGCGTCGATGTTCACATCATTTTCCGAGCAATAACTTCAGTGTCATGTGTCATGCCAAAATACGTTAAAATATGGTACTTGTTGTTAACCTGTCTGGCGCTCGGCATTAAAGGGCTTAAAAAAAGCAGTATAAAATCGGCATTTGTCCAGACTAGTACAAGCAGCCAAACACACACGTGCATGCGCGTCGATATATAAGTGCAATTATCTTGAACGCAACGTCATTTTTTAATTTCTTGTGTTCCCATAGAAACAGTCTCGAATCAGTTTCAATCATGTAGCGTTTGTTACCCACCAAAGCTCCACAGCTAATGGATATTCTGCATAAAACCATGAAATGTGTCCAGACTAAAATTTACATGAAACCATGAGATCTTTCCAGACGATAATTTGCTATTATTGTTTCTCGGATTTGCAAACACATTTATAGCAACTACTTTAAATGTATTGAATTTCCATAAATGAACTTATGTATCAAAAAGAACACTACGATCATCAATCACCTGCGGCAACGTACGGTCTCTATGTCATGTGGCAGTGACGCACTGGTAGCAGGCTGCAAGTATTGAGCAGACATCCATGAAGCCATGAAATATGTTGCATACGCCGAAACATGGCGATTATGTCCCTCACCAGGAAAGGTTTCCCTCTCGCCGGAGCCTGGCATCTCCTTAACCGTTTGTTAAAAATAGAGATCACAACAAAATTGCGGCCAAATGTACATGTATTCACGGGCGATTGAGCAACACAATGAAACAAACCCGTGAAGTATCATTGCTTGTTGGAAAATTTATGCCTCTGAAATTTATTTGTTGTGACCAAGCTCATAAAGTTCACATCGGCAAGTTGATTTTCCTTTTATGCCTGAATTACAATATGCACTCTGTTGTTCATAGGCTTACATAACAGAACTCGGGAATCAACAAATTCACTTCCTCACTCATGCGACTAGTAATATGTCATTGTTTCATTGATGTTTATTCTATTCTAAATATCAGTGTTCTTGAGATAAATGTCGATCATCAGGCCTGAAATAGGCCTGAGATAGGAGTGGAACGTATATATAGTTTAAATGAATCGACATACAAAACATGAAAAACGACTTTGTTCTGCAATTATTTATTTTCAAGCATTAAGAAGAAAACATTATCATATCATCTTAATGCGCTGGGTTGGAAAGTATCTACTCAGCATCTGAAACAGAAAATGCACACGAGATAAAGAGGTGCCTAAGCCTTACTAATCATCATGGGCGGAATAACATGTGACACATAATTCAGAATTAGAGTTGTATTTATTGACGGTCATCAGGTTATGACGACAGTGCCTCAGGTGAGCAAATTCCATGATGCGCGAAGCGCTTCAGGATAAATATTCTCATGGAGGCATTGTCTTTGTGTGTGTTTGATTCATACTAATACTAAGGCTAGATGACGGGGATTACCACTTGAGGCGGCGCAGTTGGATTCCCTGATGCAATACAGAACAGTGTGGAGCTTAGTCATTTCTTGTAGTAAGTAGAGCATTCTCTGTTGTAAATTCGGATGGACGTTTCATTTCGGTGACGCGCGATACATGCACAATTTGTCTAAACGGAATTGCCGTGTGATGATACCTTCCCTAATTACCCTATTTCTGTTTCTCTCGTATTCATACGACATACGTATACTGACGTTCATCGGGAAATGAGCGACAGATAGCTTGGTAGTGTTCATGTGAGTGAGGTAAACCGACTGTCAATAGTGTGAGTTGCATTCCATTAACGATCAGTAATCGATCACCCACCCTGAGAGAAAAGGTCTTCCACTCCTCGGATGAACTCGTCGTGACTAACGACTGAATCACCTGAAACACATCATGACGAAACATCGCATTATTATTATAATAGTGAGTGAGTTGGGTTTAACGCCGCTTTTAACAGTTTTCCAGTTATATCGCGGCGTTTCAGCTTAATGTGGGAGGAAAGCCCGAAGTGATGCAGGTCTCAGACGTTTACCACTTCGGTGGAACCCACGAGCACGGGTATGGTGTTGACAAACCTAGAAACATAATCGGGGCGAAACGGAATTCGAACCCACAATCATAGGTTTCTGGCGTGCCCAAGGGACGCACAGAGGATCGCGGCGCCTTAGACGACTGGGCCACCCGTGCAGCCTTATTATTATAATACATGAAAGAGACAGACTTATAATCCAACTCATAACTTGGCAGCATTAGAATTACCAAATGCTTAAATAATTACAATTGCCATGGCGACTATGTGATCTGGAAACATCCTGGTCATGTCATCGTCCTTATTTCTCTGCACGTCAATCACAATTGGAAATCATACACATGGCATGTATAAAACTATACCTCTGCTGTCGTTTTACTTACCGTCCATGTCAACCATTTGCAGGATTTGTTCCGCTTCGCGTTTGTCGAACAGATTCTCCACTTCTGATTGGTCAATGTTCCCATCCTCATTCAGATCAGCAGTGTCAAGGTCATTTTGTATATCTGGAATATATGTGACAGTTTCCATGAAAACATTCGCTAACAGATCAATGTGTTTTTAGTCCTTAACAGTCTCATCAAACACATAAATAATACATGTTTTTCCTGTTGTCGGGATTACATAAAAAAACCTCATTGTATGAATGGTATGAAGGAATGTCGTTTATGGAATTTGTTGCAGTAAATTTGTGTTGAAATCTCAAAAAAATGATTAAGATAATTAAGATACATGCTGGTGGAGTGAATTCTATAGTTTCTTTTTCCAAATGCAGAATAGTAACCCTTACCACTAAATATGCAGATACAGTTAGGAGATAAACCTAATGTGTTTTTAAATTTGAGGTAGCTTAACTGTAAGTTAGAAACTTTTTATTTTAATTTCAAAACACAATAGATATATCAGTATCTACCAAGACGATAAGAGCAATTTGAAAACGGTGCTCTTTATTGTGAACGCGCACTTGTGTCATGGGTCAACAGGCCAGCTATCTTAGAACGTGCCGAAAACGTGCACAGATTGCGTTATATATTCTTGAAAATATATGGTTACACAGTAACAAAAATTCCACACGAATTGATAAAAAGACCTCAATAGATATATATTTAACTTCGCTGCAACCTGTTGCATATATGGGTCCGTGATCAAAAGGTAGAGCGTCCGCCCGGAGAGCGGAAGGTCCGGGGTTCAATTCCCGGCCGCGTTATACCAAAAGATGTTTAAAGATGGTACTATTTGATGGTGCTCGGCATTAAGGGGCTAAAGCAAGGACTGGTCGGCTCGGGTTTTCATGTTAAACTGCGGCATGGTATCTAAGTGAGCTAGCACTATAAATCGGCATCAGTCAGACTAGTACAAGCAGCAACACAAACACACAAACACGTACATGCACGTCGCTATATAAGTGCAATAATCTTGGAGGCGACGTTAAATCCCAATTCACCTCACCTCACCTGTTGCATATTTGCATTGTTTGAACTCGACCAAATCGTTTTTGGAAATCAAAAGGACATCTTCCATCCGGCTGACCTGTTTCTCAAATACGCTATTAAACTACACTACTACTTTAGTTACTACCAGTTTGCTGAAATACCTACCCAGAAACAATGATACATATTCACAGAATAACTAGCTTTCACCCCAAACTTGGACATGGCTGAATTGACCTTCTACCTTTTCTCTTTACTGTTCATGACTTCAACAAAAGTTGGTGACAGTGCTATTCACTAATTACATGAACCCAGAGGATAACCACGACCTGAAATAATGTTCACAAATAACGTGATGCTTTAATGATGGATATGGCCGAAACCTCATTGCCAATGGAACTACCCTGAAATAAGGCTGATTATCGTTTTATCTCCGATTCTGTATCCCTGACATATATAGTGGTTGGTGTGTTTTGCTTAACAAGTGTGTTTTCTGAAATTTATTTCATCATAGTTGTAAGCTGTTCTTCTGATATCGATAATTCATACAAGTTCGATAATTGTTTATCGGCAGCCATTGTTATGTGCATCAATGTGTAGGCAATCGATAGATCGATGTTGTCATATGCATGGTTTCTGTGTGAAAAGGCAAGACAATTCTTCAGTGCCATGGTAGAATACAGGTTGGTAGATTGCGACCTATTTTCTTTTCAAATACAGTAGTAGTTCATAATAGTAGTTCATAACAATAAATGAAGTTGCAATTATCCTATCAAGTCAGGATGTACTACTATTGTCAATATGTATGTTGATATAGCAATAGGAATTTCATAGAATGCGAGTGCACATACATTCCAAGGAAACACTGTTCAAATGCACGTCACATAATCGTCGTTTTACCTCGCTTTCCTATCAGTCCCAGTCTGGCAGCAATGCCAACTCCGGTGAGAACCTTTCTGCGTCTAATACGGAGCCATCTGCGGCGGCGACGACGACGGAATAATCCTTCCGTTGGGAGAACAATCAAAGCCATCAGGAGGAACACCACGAGCAGCCTCATCTGGTCAAATGAAGTAAACATCTGGTGATGTATAGCATTCACTATTTAATAACATGGGAGTCCCTTGACAAATTGCACGAAAACCTGTGTACCTAATCACAGTGCTGTGAAAACTATGACAGTACTTTCTTTGGGCTGGCGAAAAGATGAACAGAGAAATAGCCTTTTTTCATTGTTGAGCTGGTTATGAATCCAAAACATAAATATCAGCACGAATGTTGTTTTTTTGTATGTAACCAATCATTCGTTCATTTATTTAACTGTAGACATGGGGGTTGGTTTACATGAAATACCTTTCAGTTACTTTTGGTAGACACGGTAATTTGGAAGCAGAGAAAAACAATTAAGCATATAGACATTCCGTTTGAAAACTGGGGATTTGTAAACGGCAATTACTGTAGGTCTGAATGCATCAGAGACTGTTAACCCTAAGGTCATTGATAGACACAAAATTAAAAATTAAGGAAAGAATATTTATCATCAGAATCTTTGACGAATCGTTCAAAACACTGTTTGAGCTTGAATAAAATCTACAGATTGACTTACCTTCAGACGAATATCGAATTCGGATGTCAGAGGCTCATTACTGACTGGGTTATATAGAAGGTAGAAGATCACTATCACAGCTGAGGTGTTTGATATGATAAACGATGAATAATATATTCACCTCCACCTCAGACACCCCAATATGTCATTAATCAGCACTGTATAATTGATACAATTATAGAACTAACAATTAGGATAAGTTATTTATGGTCATGTATTTATAATGTACTCTTCATTACATGTACTCGAGTATTCATCATTTTCATGTTTACTTTCCATATATAACACATTATCTGTAGACAACAAATTCATTATTAAACAAAATTTGTGTGAAATGCCTAATCTGTCAAGGCTCAAATATCAACCATGAAATATCTAGATGTATTTTAGGGAATTAATTATCCAATTACTTGAAACACATATGTGACAAGTAATAATGGCAACAGGCACACTCACCAGTGACAACTTCAGACATAGCCACGTTTTGTCGTCAGCACATAAATCACGTCCTACTACATCCTGTCAGAGGTGTGTTAGGTGTCGACAGGTGACTTTATGATTCACTCCGAGTCACATATTTCATACGTCCACCAGGATATAAGGTCTCTGTTCATTGATCTATCACCTCAGATTGTCTGTCACATGCCCAATTCAATAGCAAAGCTTCGGTTGTGCCTTGTGGAATTTCTAATTCGTATTTCTAATTTGATATGCATATATTCAAAGGTCTAGCTGCTGCTGATATATATATAAATACGATGGAGTAATGTGTTGGTGCCGGGAAGACAATGTTCACCCCCTTCAATTTATATTAACCTCTACCAGTCACGTTTATTAATATGAACGTTTTAAACTCGTTGGTAAAACCATCATTACATAGACTTAGCCGATTGGTCATTGTATTATAAACGATCACACTATTCGCAATGCAACTACATTAACATGTTATAGCCCTCAATAAGTCTGTGTTCAAGAGAGTCAGGATTATCAAAAAGTTCTGAGTTTCTTTATTTTATTCTTGAAAGAGAGTTTTAAATTTTTTTAACAGAACTTTGTATTATTTGACATTCCTCCGTTTTAAACATTTGTTCCTCTAGTTTTATGTTGTTAAAACAAACTTCTACAAAAAATTGGGAAAATACTCGAGTTTGATTGGTCAGTCAGATGTATTAAGTCACAACAAATCCCCTCTGATAGAAACAGCAGAGACACCGCGGAAGTTGATTTTTTTAGAAAAGTACTTCTTGTCATTGTCGGTAGACATATTTAAGTGATAATATGTACAATGATAGGCCACAAAATGCCCTTACCACAATATTTAAATGTGTAATTGAGCGTGTAATGTCCATAAGGAATAGAATCAGGCTACTCCGTGATGTTGTGTTTAAACCAAGAAAGAACACAAAACTTATTAGCGTCTTTCCTCTTTCTATTTGCCGTACACGTGTCAGGAAATAAACACTACCACAAAACTATGCGATCATGAAATATAAATGGTATAGTCGGTCTCAAAGAAAGCTCAACTTTAAAAAGGGACTGCCAAAACCAAAACCTAATGCCCCAACACAATCGTGTACAGCAGAGACATTGCAATTAGACCATGCAATTCATCCATGCACTGGCAGGGGGTCAACTTGATTTTGACACTACAGTTGAAGGTTATCACGTCGTCCTGAGCAATAAGCATTATTCAATTTGTTAAATCTGCAGTAAAATGTTAGCCATATGCTCATATTGTAATGCAGTATTTGTGATCAGATTGGGAATGCACATGCGTCGTCTACAACGTGATGGACGCCTGGGTTCTATTGAACCTAGTAGAACTCAGCGAGAGGAAGCCACATTGGTCAATGGGTCTTAGTCCGTGATTTGCAGACTTTGGAACAGGTTTTTGCAGACAAAATGGCAATGCTCGACCCTGCACAGGGGCCTCGGTCAACAACAAAAGTCCATGATCGTTAAGTAATTGACCCGAAACATCCAATCAAATTTACTTGCGCCAGGCCACCAGAATTAGAACTTGTATGCTTAATTGCTTATTCCGCGACCAGCGTTGACAAATCGACACAGTCCAAACCATACGCCAATGGATTTTACAGTTCAATTAATGTAATGTCTTGTGTAATGCTTTCAGATCAGTCCAGATTCACTCCGGACCTTCAGGATAAACGTGGACGAACGAACATCATGCGAACATAACAGATTTTTTTTTTTTTTTTTTGTTGTCTTTCATGATATGCCAGGACGCCATTACATATTGTCCCAGGACGGGTCCCTGGGTAGTACAACCGAGACAACATACGTGCACCAATAGTTGTGTCGTTTGCCCTCTATACTGGTCCACATTTTGTCTTACAAGACGATAATGCTCTTGCCCAACTTGCACGTATCGTAACTGGCTACCTCCAGCTGCAAAACATCACCATGCAATGGACATTCATGAGTCCTGACCTTTCCCCATATAGAACACGTCTTGGACATGATCTGGAGACGAGTACGCCCACGTTAAAGGTATATCGCTACGTTAGCCGAACTTGGTCAGGCGTTTCGAGTAGGAAGGACACCCAAAAATTGTCATTGTGAGATTATTTCGGTCCATACCACGCCGTATAAACGAATAAATTGTTTGATAGGCATTTCTTAGAAGTTGACGGATGACAAAGTAGACAGAATTTGTGGAGCACAACGTCTTTATTTTACTGTAAAAAATATAATAAAGAATTGGTACCGAAAACAGTTTAAGATATAAAGGGTGCAATGTGATTTATAGCACTTAAAACCAAGTATCATATTAATTATATATTTATTATTATCAGATATTACACAGTATACCTCTGTATGGAAAGGAATTTATCTCGCCTTACACAAATCTAACTTTTTATAATCTGGAAATTCGCTGTGAATTTCATGATCATGATCCACATAAACCAACTTTACGGTTAGATTTCTAGGTTTATTTTAGGGCAACACAATTCCCATCTTTTTACGTGTCCATGATCTCGACATGAGTATTCACTGCATTTGATAGTACAG
Organism: Haliotis cracherodii; assembly: GCF_022045235.1. Taxonomy (NCBI): domain Eukaryota; kingdom Metazoa; phylum Mollusca; class Gastropoda; order Lepetellida; family Haliotidae; genus Haliotis; species Haliotis cracherodii. The sequence continues at coordinate 46,264,756 of NW_027266286.1, read as the reverse complement.
AAAGATGTTGAGCGTTCAGAATTTTGTATCCCCAACAAAGGCGTTGGCTCGGTTGGCGTTGGCGTTGACGTTGGCGTTGGCGTCGATGTTCACATCATTTTCCGAGCAATAACTTCAGTGTCATGTGTCATGCCAAAATACGTTAAAATATGGTACTTGTTGTTAACCTGTCTGGCGCTCGGCATTAAAGGGCTTAAAACAAGCAGTATAAAATCGGCATTTATCCAGACTAGTACAAGCAGCCACACACACATGTGCATGCACGTCGATATATAAGTGCAATTATCTTGAACGCAACGTCATTTTTTAATTTCTTGTGTTCCCATCGAAACAGTCTCGAATCAGTTTCAATCATGTAGCGTTTGTTACCCACCAAAGCTCCACAGCAAATGAATATTCTGCATAAAACCATGAAATGTGTCCAGACTAAAATTTACATGAAACCATGAGATAATTTGCTTTTATTGTTTTTCGGATTTGCAAACACATTTATAGTAACTACTTTAAATGTATTGAATTTCCATAAATGAACTAACGTATCAAAAAGGACACTACGATCATCAATAACCTGTGACAACGTACGGTCTCTATGTCATGTGGCAGTGACGCACTGGTAGCAGGCTGCAAGTATTGAGATGAGTCCGTTTATAACTCATGAAAGTCCGATGAGCCGTGCTCCGTGGGTGTGCGATTGCTATCATTGCTTGATAATATGTAGAGCAGACATCCATGAAGCCATGAAATATGTTGCATACGCCGTCAAACGAGAAACATGACGATTATGTTCCTCACGAGGAAAGGTTTCCCTCTCGCCGGAGCCTGGCATCTCCTTAACCGTTTGTTAAAAATAGAGATCACAACAAAATTGCGGCCAAATGTACATGTATTCACGGGCGATTGAGCAACACAATGAAACAAACCCGTGAAGTATCATTGCTTGTTGGAAAATGTATGCCTCTGACATTTATTTGTCGTGACCAAGCTTAAAAGTTCACAAGTTGATTTTCCTTTTATGCCTGAATTACAATTTGCACTCTGTTGTTCATAGGCTTACTTAATAGGACTCCGGAATCAACCAATTCACTTCCTCACTCATGAGACTAGTGATATGTCATTGTTTTATTGATGTTTATTTTATTCTAAATAGCAGTGTTCTTGAGATAAACGTCGATCATCAGGCCTGAAATAGACCTGAGATAGGAGTGGAACGTATATATAGTTTAAATGTATCGACATACAAAACATAAAAACGACTTTGTTCTGCAATTATTTATTTAAGAAGAAAACATTATCATATCATCTTAATGCACTGGGTTGGAAAGTATCTACTCAGCATCTGAAACAGAAAATGCACACGTGATAAAGAGGTGCCTAAGTCTTACTAATCATCATGGGCGGAATAACATATGACACATAATTCAGAATTAGAGTTGTATTTATTGACGGTCATCAGGTTATGGCGACAGTGCCTCAGGTGAGCAAATTCCATGATGCACGAAGCGCTTCAGGATTAATATTCTCATGGAGGCATAGTTTTCATCAGCAGATCATGAACGTCAACAAATGCAACTTCCATCCATATTTTGACAGACAGCATAAATCTAGATATACATAACTCATTACAAAGCAATACATTTAAACACCAAACTAATCGTTTTAAATCGAACTATATTAACGAGGTAAAGTTGGAATTGGATTGAAATCCAGACCCTGTTGATGCTGAAAATGGATCAATATGAAAGTTTAACCTCGGGTGTGTGTTTGAGTCATACTAAGGCTAGATGACGGGGATTATCACTTGAGGCGGCGCGGTTGGATTCCCTGATGCAATACAAAACAGTGTGGAGCTTAGTCATTTCTTGTAGTACGTAGAGCATTCTCTGTTGTAACTTCGAATGGACGTTTCATTTCGGTCACGCGCGATACATGCCCAATCCGTCTAAAAGGAATTGCCGCGTGATGATACCTTCCCTAATTACCCTATTTCTGTTTCTCTCGTATTCACACGACATACTGACGTTCATCGGGAAATGAGCGACAGTTAGCTTGGTAGTGTTCATCTGAGTGAGGTATACCGATACTGTCAATAGTTTGAGTTGCATTCGATTAACGATCAATAATCGATCACCCACCCTGAGAGAAAAGGTATTCCACTCCTCGGATGAACTCGTCGTGACTAACGACTGAATCACCTGAAACACATCATGACGAAACATCGCGTTATTATTATAATAGTGAGTGAGTGAGTTGGGTTTAACGCCGCTTTTAACAGGTTTCCAGTTATATCGCCGCGTGTCAGCTTAATGTGGGACCCACGAGCACGGGTATGGTGTTGACAAACCTAGAAACATATTCGGGGCGAAACGGGACTCGAACCCACAATCAGAGGTTTCTGGCGTGCCCAAGGGACGCACAGCGGATCGCGGCGCCTTAGACGACTGGGCCACCCGTGCAGCCTTATTATTATAATACATGAAAGAGACAGACTTATAATCCAACTCATTACTTGGCAGCATTAGAATTACCAAATGCTTAAATAATTACAATTATCATGGCGACTATGTGATCTAGAAACATACTGGTCATGTCATGATTACAGGAATCGTCCTTATTTCTCTTTACGTCAATCACAATTGGAAATCATACACATGGCATGTATAAAACTATACCTCTGCTGTCTTTTTACTTACTGTCCATGTCAACCATTTGCAGGATTTGTTCCGCATCGCGTTTGTCGAACAGATTCTCAACTTCTGATTGGTCAATGTTCCCATCCTCATTCAGATCAGCAGTGGCAAGGTCATTTTGTATATCTGGAATATATGTGACAGTTTCCATGAAAACATTCGCTAACAGATCAATGTGTTTTTAGTCCTTAACAGTCTCATCAAACACATAAATAATACATGTTTTTCCTGTTGTCGGGATTACATAAAAAAACCTCATTGTATGAATGGTATGAAGGAATGTCGTTTATGGAATTTGTTGCAGTAAATTTGTGTTGAAATCTCAAAAAAATGATTAAGATAATTAAGATACATGCTGGTGGAGTGAATTGTATAGTTTCTTTTTCCAAATGCAGAATAGTAACCCTTACCACTAAATATGCAGATACAGTTAGGAGATAAACCTAATGTGTTTTAAAATTTGAGGTAGCTTAACTGTAGATTACAAACCTTTACTTTTTATTTCAAAACACAATAGATATATCTGTATCTACCAAGACGACAAGAGCAATTTCAAAACGGTGATCTTTGTAAACGCGCACTTGTGTCATGGGTCAACAGGCCAGCTATCTTAGAACGTGCCGAAAACGTGCACAGATTGCGTTATATATTCTTGACTAGTTCCAAATAATGGTTACAAAATAACAAAAATTCCACACGAATTGATAAAAAGACCTCAATAGATATATATTTAACTTCACCGCAACCTGTTGCATATATGCATCGCGTCCGTGGTCAAGAGGTAGAGAGTCCGCCCGGAGAGCGGAAGGTCCGGGGTTCGATCCCCGGCTGCGTTATACCAAAAGATGTTAAAAGATGGTACTTGTTGTTACCCTGTCTGGTGCTCGGCATTAAGGGGCTAAAGCAAGGACTGGTCGGCTCGGGTATTCATGTTAAATTGCGGCATGGTATCTCAGTGAGCTAGCACTTTAAATCGGCATCAGTCAGACTAGTACAAGCAGCAACACAAACACACACACACGTACATGCACGTCGCTATATAAGTGCAATAATCTTGGAGGCGACGTTAAATCCCAATTCACCTCACCTCACCTTTTGCATATTTGCATTGTTTGAACTCGACCAAATCGTTTTTGGAAATCAAAAGGACATCTTCCATCCGGCTGACCTGTTTCTCAAATACGCTATTAAACTACACTACTACTTTAGTTATTTTGAACGTGTACTTATGTACCAGTTTTCTGAAATACCTACCCAGAAACAATAATACATATTCAGAACAGAATAACTAGCTCTTCACCCCAAACTTGGACATGGCTGAATTGACCTTCTACTTTTACTCTTTACTGTTCATGACTTCAACAAAAGTTGGTGACAGTGCTGTTTACTAATTACATGAACCCAGAGGATAACCTCGACCTGAAATAATGTTCACAAATAACGTGATGCTTTAATGATGGATATGGCCGAAACCTCAGATCATTGCCAATGGAACCACCCTGAAATAAGGCTGATTATCGTTTTATCTCCGATTCTGTATCCCTGACATATATAGTGGTTGGTGTGTTTTGCTTAACAAGTGTGTTTTCTGAAATTTATTTCATCATAGTTGTAAGCTGTTCTTCTGATATCGATAATTCATACAAGTTCGATAATTGTTTATCGGCAGCCATTGTTATGTGCATCAATGTGTAGGCAATCGATAGATCGATGTTGTCATATGCATGGTTTTTGAGTGAAAAGGCAAGACAATTCTTCAGTGCCATGTTAGAATACAGGTTGGTAGATTGCGACCTATTTTCTTTTCAAATACAGTAGTAGTTCATAACAATAAATGAAGTTGCAATTATTCTATCAAGTCAGGATGTACTACTATTGTCAATATGTATGTTGATATAGCAATAGGAATTTCATAGAATGCGAGTCAACATACATTCCAAGGAAACACTGTTCAATGCACGTCACATAATCGTCGTCCTACCTCTCTTTCCTATCAGTCCCAGTCTGGCAGCAATGCCAACTCCAGTGAGGACCTTGCTGCCTCTGATACGGAGCCATCTGCGACGGCGACGACGACGGAATAATCCTTCCGTTGGGAGAACAATCAAAGCCATCAGGAGGAACACCACGAGCAGCCTCATCTGGTCAAATGAAGTAAACATCTGGTGATGTATAGCATTCACTATTTAATAACATGGGAGTCCCTAGACAAATTGCACGAAAACCTGTGTACCTAATCACAGTGCTGTGAAAACTATGACAGTACTTTCTTTGGGCTGGCGAAAGGATGGACAGAGAAGTAGCCTTTTTTCATTGTTGAGCAGGTTATGAATCCAAAACATAAATATCAGCACGAATGTTTTTTTGTATGTAACCAATCGTTCGTTCATTTATTTGACTGTAGGCAATGGAGTTGGTTTACATGAAATACCTTTCAGTTACTTTTGATAGACACAGTAATTTAAAAGCAGAAAAAGATGAGAAAAACAATTAAGCATATAGACATTCCGTTTGAAAACTGGGGATTTGTATACGTCAATTACTGTAGGTCTGAATGCATTAGACACTGTTAACCCCAAGGTCCTTGATAGACGCACAAAATTATAAAATTCAGGAAAGAATATTTACTCATCAGAATCTTTGACGAATCGTTCAAAACACTGTTTCAGCTTGAATAGAATCTACAGATTGACTTACCTTCAGACGAATCTCGAATTCGGATGTCAGAGACTCATTACTGACTGGGTTATATAGAAGGTAGAAGATCATTATCACAGCTGAGGTGTTTGATGTGATAAACGATGAATAATATATTCACCTCCACATCAGACACCCCAATATGTGATTCATCAGCACTGTATAATTGATACAATTATAGAACTATCAATTAGGATAAGTTATTTATGGTCATGTATTTATGACATACTCTTTATTACATGTACTCGAGTATTGATCATTTTCATGTTTACTTTCCATAAATAACACATTATATGTAGACAACAAATACATCATTAAACAAAATTTGTGTGAAATGCCTAATCTGTCAAGGCTCAAATATCAACCATAAAATATCTAGATGTATTTTAGGGAATCAATTATCCAATTACTTGAAACACATAGATGACAAGTAATAATGGCAACAGTCACAATGACCAGTGACAACTGCAGACGTAGCCACGTTTTGTCGTCAGCACATCAATCATGTCCTACTGTATCCTGTCAGAGGTGTGTTAGGTGTCGACAGGGGACTTTATGATTCATTCCGAGTCACACATTTCATACGTCCACCAGGATATAAGGTCTCTGTTCACTGATCTATCACCTCAGATTGTCTGTCACATGACCAATTCAATAGCGAAGCTGGGGATGTATATTGTGGAATTTCTAATTCGTATTTCTAATTTGATATGCATATATTCAACGGTCTAGCTGCTGCTGATATATATAAATACGAGAGAGTAATGTGTTGGTGCCGGCAAAACAATGTTCACTCTCTTCAATTTATATTAACCTCTCCCAGTAACGTTTATTAATATGAACGTTTAAAACTCGTTGGTAAAACAATCATTACATAGACTTAGCCGATTGGTCATTGTATTATACACGATGACACTATTCGCAATGCAACTACATTAACATGTTATAGCCGTAATAAGTCTGTGTTCAAGAGAGTCGGGATTATTAAAAAGTGCTGAGTTTCTTTATTTTATTCTTGAAAGAGGGTTTTATAAATGTTTAACATTGTCTAGAGTTTTCAAATTTGGATTATTTGACATTCCTCCATTTTAAACATTTGATCCTCTAGTTTTATGTTCTACCAAGAATTGGGAAAATACTCGAGTTTGATTGGTCAGTCAGATATATAAAGTCACAATAAATCCCCTCTTATAGAAACAGCAGAGACACCGCGGAAGCTGATGTTTTTAGAAAAGTACTTCTTGTCATTGTCGGTAGACATATTTAAGTGATCGGTGTGTTAGGTCCATAAGGAATAGAATCAGGCTGCACTGTGATGTTATGTTTAAACCAAGAAAGAACACAAAACTTGTTAGCGTCTTTCCTCTTTCTATTTGCCGCGGACGTGTCAGGAAATATACACTACCACAAAACTATGCGATCATGAAATATAAATGGTATAGTCGGTCTCAAAGAAAGCTCAACTTTAAAAAGGGACTGCCAAAACCAAAACGTAATGCCCCAACACAATCGTGTACAGCAGAGACATTGCAATTAGACCATGCAATTCATCCGTGCACTGGCAGGGGGTAAACTTGATTTTGACACTTCAGTTGAAACAATTAGCATTATTCAATTTGTTAAATCTGTAGTAAAATGTTAGCCATATACTATGGAATACTGTAAGGGACATTCTCGCGATCTCGCATTCTCGCGATCTTGACCTTTGGAAACGAGGTAAATATGCCCAAAACACGAGAATGCGAGATCGCGAGAACGCGAGATTTGGCCAAAATCTCGCGTTCTCGCGATCTCGCATTCTCGTGTTTTTGGTACATAGCACTTTTTGCCAAAAGTCGACAACGCGAGAATGCGACATTTGGACATGATGCAAAATCTCGCAATCTCGCAATCTCGCATTCTCGACTGGTCAAATTAGGCCACAAAATAACGAAATCGCGAGAACGCGAGAATGCGACATTTCATTTTCTCGCGATCTCGCGTTCTCGGGTTCTCGCGTTTTAGACGCTGTCCGTGCGCATGCGTAATATCATAAGGTCAAGCGCTTGCGCACGTTAGTAGTCCTTTTGTCATGCGTCTTTCATGCTCTTCATTCTCCAAGTAGCATTTAGCAAACTTATGACTTGAGCTTGAAATGCTATGTAATTTACATACACAAAGTCTGAGTCATCTCCCGTTGCTACAGTTTCCTATGTACTTTATAATAAAACCCTCAACATGCTCAATATAATTTAACAAAAGAAATTGTGTACATGAATGTCCAAAGATGGTGAAAGCATTAATGTGTCCGAAAGCTGGAAACAAATCTATTACCGTCAGTGAGTGAGTAATAGTGCTTAAAGCCGCATCAGCAGTACTACAGTTACAGAAATAATCACAGGCCATTTAGTTTCTCAATGGGGCAATTTTATACATGGCTAGCATATTCATGAAAGGCAAAATTCTCATAGACCAATTTGAAATACAAAATTAATTATCATATTTTCATCCGCTCCAACCTGACTACAAAACATCCTGCTTTACATTACTTTATAGTTAAAATGGATAAAATTATCATTAAACCGCCAGCATGTTATCATAAATGAGCGGGCCACTGTTAAAGAAATAAACGACGAGTGGGGGTACAATAAAATACTGCAGGGAGAATAAACCATGAGGAGCGAGTGTTTTATTGTACAATAAACAACAACCACGAGTCGTTTAATGATTATATGAGATATCAACATTATGTACAGCCTCTTTAAGGATGTTGATAAAATGTACAAGGTTTAAAAATATTTACCCCTCTTTAAGGTGCCTGGGTATTTCCCGCATATGCTCACACAATCCTCAGGTCGATTACACGTACCTTTTCTCCAAAAACCGATTGTCATATTATAACCGGGGATTGTGATGGAAAATACAATTTCAAACATAGGCTACGGGTGTGAGTGTTTATTGCCAAAGTAGATAATGACATCCTTTAATGTACAAAACAAAAACATTATTAAAAAAATACTGCATAGGTTTCATACACATACAGGTTTCATAATCACACATTAATTCATTTCATATAAACATACGTCTATATTCTGTACATGAACATGAACTTAATAATCAATGATATACAAAATCATTATCTTAACCCTATAATAAACAAACAAACAAACGATAAATTGATCCTGACATCACAAGATACAATATAAACCTGGTCCATGTTGTAAAATACACTTAACATTATAAATACAATTACCTCTTTCTTGAAACTACTGTATTTATACATTGGTCAAGTGTCGCGATCTCGCGTTCTCGTGTTTTTGTGCTTATTGCCTATACAGTTATATGTGCTATTTTCAAAAAACATGAGAACGCGAGATCGCGACACTTGACCAATGTCGCAATCTCGCGTTCTCATGTTTTTGTGCTAATTGCCTGTACAGTTATATGTAACTATTTTCAAAAACACGAGAACGCGAGAACGCGAGATTGCGACATTGGTCAAGTGTCGCGATCTCGCGTTCTCGTGTTTTTGTGCTTATTGCCTATACAGTTATATGTGCTATTTTCAAAAAACATGAGAACGCGAGATCGCGACACTTGACCAATGTCGCAATCTCGCGTTCTCATGTTTTTGTGCTTATTGCCTATACCGTTATATGTACTATTTTCAAAAAACACGCGAACGCGAGAACGCGAGATCGCGACGCTTGACCAATGTTGCAATCTCGCGTTCTCTCATTCTCGTGTTTTTGTGCTAATTGTCTATACAGTTATATGTAACTATTTTCAAAAACACGAGAAACTCGAGATTGCGACATTGGTCAAGTGTCGCGATCTTGCGTTCTCGTGTTTTTGTGCTGATTGCCTATACAGTCATCATCTGGCTCAGTCTTCTGAGTTGTCGCAATTCGTTGTGTAGAGTTGCGTCCCTTAAATGTGCCAGAAACCTACAATGGTAGGTTTCCTCCAATTTTTAAGGGGCACTGATCTACAGCAATGCCCCGAGTAGTAGTTCATTGTGGCTATATTGTTTAGCCAAAATGTATCAAGTTTCACGAAGGCAATTTTTGCAACGCCTAAATATTCATTTATTTTACAAATTGACTGAAAATCGGTCAATTTATGTTATTGTTTTTACGAATTCCAAACATTTTTATGTTTTAATTTCATCACCCAGTGACTGAAAATGATAGGATTAAAAGAAAACAAAATTCAAAGTACGTTTTTATAGTCTTGGTTTCTAATACTAGCGGGGCGGTCGGGTAGCCTAGTGGTTATTGCTGAAATAGTGCTAAAAGCGGGGTAAAAACAAACACACTCACTCACTCTAATACTAGGATAAATAATCTATTTTTAAGCCCTTTTAAACCTCTTAAAAATTGTTAGTCAATCTGGACTTGGATTCAGTCAATTTCTATATTACTAAAATATTTAGACATTTTATAAATTGCCTGAGTGAATCACTTTTTAGACATTGAGTGTAATATACATGTATACACGCATACAGGTACAAGAGGAACAAAAATGATTCTATCCAATGCAACAGCAATGAATGAAAACAAAATGCAAATATCATAATTACGACCCATCGAAGTTTTATGTATACATTTGGGCAGCTTCCTTGTTCGAGGAATGTGTTCGTGAATATTCACATATAGGAACAATATCCCATACGTCTGCAGCTGTACAAATAAACTTATTCGACGTCAAATGGCACTGTTACATTCAAATGTTAAAATATATACATATAGCGTTTCTAGATATTATAACCCGTGTTCGTTTCTCAACTGATCACTAAGTTTGTTTCAGATGTTTCACAAAGGTGTCAAGTCTCATCGGTCAGCTAAGATAGCACGTGTGACAATTATGTTCATGATGTCCATGGTGCTTTAAAAATACCCATGGAGTTAGAAAGCAATGAACAATCAATAAACGTATTATCGGCTAATCCTTTGAACCAAGTATGATGTTCTTACATCGGCACTTCACGCCATGATATGAGTGTATTCCGTCTGCTTTAGTAAACCTACACATGTAAACACTTACAAATCCACTGTGCAAGATAACAGTGATTAATCAATGAGCGTATTTTCTGTGGAACGTTTGATGGCGAGGAATGATCCGTTTACAAAAAAAGTAAATGAACTGATCACTCCTCTTGCTGGGCTGCGACGTGAATATTACATAACATACATTTCACCTCACTTCAAACCTGGATTCAGATGAAATGATTACCCCAGACACAAGACATGCCAAATGAGAACCGTTGTCAGGAGGTAATCTGAGTAGTGCTACCACGAACTATACCTGTAATAGGTTCATTAACTAAGCTTCTAGTGAATGGCAACAAAGACACAGGTGTAGGGTTATGCCAAAAACGTGGATAACAACAAGAGATAGCAATCGTATTATCCGCGCAATCCAAAATCCGAAAATGCTTTCACTGCTGGGATACTATGAAAATAAACTGACGGCCAAAAGAAACGTTACCAACGATATTTCTAGGATAAAATATGACCAACACAAATTGAAGCAGCAAATAACAATTGTATTGTAGAAATTCATCATTCAGAACAGTAAAATACGAATTTACTAATTGAACAACAAAGTCCTTGACCTCCAACAGGGACATTTCTTGACAAGGGGTCATTCGTCCAGTATTCGATCAACAACATTGGTTACAACTTTAAGGTGACGACGGCCCAGACCGTTCAATACGGGATATGACCTCAATGAGCGGCAATGCATCTTTGAATGTGGCGTCGCACTGAGTAGACAAGCGTCCTCAGATCGACTGCAGGTATCCGATTCCATTCCTAACAGAGGGCAACGATCAACGCTTGTCTCGTGAAGGGAGGATGTTGACGTTTCCGAAGACGACGCCCCAGCTGGTCCCAGAGATGTTCTGTGGGTGACAGATCTGGTGATCGAGCTGGCCACGGCAGGACAGTCACGTTGTTGGCGTTGAGAAAGTCTCTAGTAATACGGGCTTTATGGGATGTGGCGTTATCTTGTTGGAACACCGTCCGTTGTTGACGCTGGATGAAAGGAAGAACCACTGGCCGTAAGATATTGTCAATGTAGCGTTGTGCTGTCAGATTGCCTTCGATGATGACAAGTTCCGTCTTCTCGTCCCCGCAAATGTCGCCCCAGACCATCACACTTCCGCCCCCGTAAGGTTCCACCTCCAGGACACAACAAGGAGCCGTACGTTCACCACGTCGTCGATAAACTCGCGTCTGCCCATCAGGTTTGAAGAGTTGGAACCCTCTCTCGTCACTAAACAGCATTCGCCGCCATTCCCTTTGTTGCCATCGCTGAGTTTGCCTGCACCACGTCAATCTGGCACGTCGATGTTGACGGGTCAAGGTCATGCCCTTGAAAGGTCGTCTCATCACTTTTTGTCTGCTGACCGGATGTCCTAAGCTGTTGGCAGCTGATGACGTCACAGTAAGAAATCTGTTCCTCAGATGAAGTACCCGTAAAAAGCGGTCATCTTGCGGGGTCGTGACCTTTGGTCTGCCACTTCGTGGTCTGTCTGCGGTTCTGCCAGTCTGTCGGAGACGTGCAACCAGTCTGGTAATGGTCATCTTGGAGCAGTTCATGTTAATGGCAACCGCTCTCTGTGTCGCTCCCATCTGCAGCAAACCTCTGGACAGCGGTCAGTCTTGGCATGTTCGTTGGTGTTAATCATTGCAACCATAGATAGGGAACAGATCCCTGCGTAATTTATACCCGGAAATTGCACGATAATTTTGGAAAGAATGTTTTAAAAAATTGCTGAAAAACACCAATATTTCCCAAAATCCGCAAAGCACGTACAAAGAAAGAAAGAGAACATGAAGGCTGTATTCGTGAAATGTGTTTTTTACTGTTTTTGAACAGGTTGGCATCTTTGTTTCAAAGTGGCAAATCAGTTAATGCTGGTAACGTTTCTTTTGGCCCTCAGTTTATAACCATCTTGGGTATTTCCAAATAACGACATCCGATGAGCTTCCATCGTTCTTTTTGTCCGTTTGTTTAGGCTGAAGAAATTAATTAACATGCGCCCTTTGTCTGAGATTCAGAGATTACCGGTAACCAATCAGTGTTCTTGAACACGGTAGTCCAGTCTCTTATCACGCTCGACCGCCTCCGTGGTCTAGTGGTAGAGCGTCCGCCCGGAGAGCGGAAGGTCCGGGATTCGATCCCCGACCGCGTCATTCCAAAAGACGTTTAAAGATGGTACTTTTTGTTACCCTGTCTGGCGCTCGGTATTAAGGGACTAAAACAAGGACTGGTCGGCTCGGAGTCAGTATACTGTGTCTGAGTGGGGTATTCATGTTAAACTGCGGCATGGTATCTGAGTGAGCTAGCACTATAAATCGGCATCAGTCCGAACTAGTACAAGAAGCCACACAAACACACACACGTACATGCACGTCGCTATATAAGTGCAATAATCTTGGACGCGACGTTAAACCCCATTTCACCTCACCTCACCTCTTGTCACGCTCAGTTGCGTCAGCGAGCAAATCGGCAGATGGTCAGCCCAAGCTGGCAGTGTTAGACAGCCAAGAAGAAGAATAGTGCCCCTATAAACCGACAAGCCGGGATATAACTAAAATATAAATACTGTTCAAAGCAGTGTTAAGCCAAACGCACTCACTTATTCAGAGACATGCCGGTCCCCCAGGCTGGATATTGGGGGTACTTTTCCAGTATAAGCATGCCTGTCATTTGGATGTTAAGGCCGCAATAAATTAATAGATTTTTCTTTTATGCCTGAATTACAATTTGCACTCTGTTGTTCATCGGTTTACATAATAGGACTCCGGAATCAACCTATTCACTTCCTCACTCATGCGCTAGTAATATGTCAATGTTTTATTGATGTTTATTTTATTCTAAATAGCAGTGTTCTTGAGAGAAATGTCGATCATCAGGCCTGAAAACCTGTCCTGTACTGGTCTAACACGACAAACAGTTGAAAGTACATATTGGATTTGGAAAATCATAGAGATAGGAGTGGAACGTATAATTATATAATTTAAATGTATCGACATACAAAACATAAAAACGACTTGGTTCTGCAATTATTTATTTTCAAGTATTAAGAAGAAAACATTATCATATCATCTTAATGCACTGGGTTGGAAAGTATCTATTCAGCATCTGAAACAGAAAATGCACACGTGATTAAGGTGCCTAAGTCGTATTAATCATCATGGTCGGAATAACATATGACACATAATTCAGAATTGAAGGTTATGACGACAGTGCCTCAAGTGGGCAAATTCCATGATGCACGAAGCGCTTCAGGATTAATATTTTCATGGAGGCATTGTCTTCATCAGCTGATGAACGTCAACAAATACAACTTCGATCTATATTTTCACAGACAGCATCAATCTGGATATACATAACTCATTACAAAGCAATACATTTAAACACCAAACTATTTTTTTTAAATCGAACTATATTAACGAGGTAAAGTTGGAATTGGATGGAAATCCAGACCCTGTTGATGTTGAAAATGGATCAATATGAAAGTTTAACCTCGGGTGTGAGTCATACTAAGGCTAGATGACGGGGATTATCACTTGAGGCGGCGCGGTTGGATTCCGTGATGCAATACAAAACAGTGTGGAGCTTAGTCATTTCTTGTAGTAAGTAGAGCATTCTCTGTTGTAACTTCGAATTGACGTTTCATTTCGGTGATCGGATCATGATGCGCCATACATGCACAATCTGTCTAAAAGGAATTGCCGTGTGATGATACCTTCCCTGATTGCCCTATTTCTGTTTCTCTCGTATTCACACGACATACGACGTTCATCGGGAAATGAGCGACAGTAAGCTCGGTAGTGTTCATCAGAGTGAGGTAAACCGATACTGTCAATAGTGTGAGTAACATTCGATTAACGATCAATAATCGATCACCCACCCTGAGAGAAAAGGTCTTCCACTCCTCGGATGAACTCGTCGTGACTAACGACTGAATCACCTGAAACACATCATGACGAAACATCGCGTTATCATTATAATAGTGTGTGAGTGAGTTGGGTTTAACGCCGTTTGTAACAGGTTTCCAGTTATATCGCCGTGTGTCAGCTTAATGTGGGAGGAAAGCCTGAAGTAATGCAGGTCTCAGACGTTTACCACTTCGATGAAACCCACGAGCACGGGTATGGTGTTCACAAACCTAGAAACATAATCGGGGCAAAACGGGATTCGAACCCACAATCATGCGTTTCTGGCGTGCCCAAGGGACGCACAGAGGATCGCGGCGCCTTAGACGACTGGGCCACCCGTGCCCCCTTATTATTTTAATAAATGAAAGAGACAGCCTTATAATTCAACTCATAACTTGGCAGCATTAGAATTACCAAATGCTTAAATAATTACAATTATCATAGCGACTATGTGATCTTGAAACATACTGGTCATGTCATAAATAACAGGAATCGTCCTTAGTTCTCTTAACGTCAATCACAATTGGAAATCATACACATGGCATGTATAAAACTATACTTCTGCTGTCTTTTTACTTACCGTCCATGTCAACCATTTGCAGGATCTGTTCCGCATCGCGTTTGTCGAACAGATTCTCCACTTCTGATTGGTCAATGTTCCCATCCTCATTCAGATCAGCAGTGGCAAGGTCATTTTGTATATCTGGAATATACATGTATTTGACAGTTTCCATGAAAACATTCGCTAACAGATCAATGTGTTTTTAGTCCTTAACAGTCTCATCAAACACATAAATAATACATGTTTTTCCTGTTCTCGGGATTACATAAAAAAAACTCATTGTATGAATGGTATGAAGGAATGTCGTTTATGGAATTTGTTGCAGTAAATTTGTGTTGAAATCTCACAACAATGATTATGATTAATTAAATTAAGATACATGCTGGTAGAGTGAATTCTTTAATTTCTTTTTTCCAAATGCAGAATAGTAACCCTTACCACTAAATATGCAGATACAGTTAGGAGATAAACCTAATGTGTTTTAAAATTTGAGGTAGCTTAACTGTAAGTTAGAAACCTTTAATTTTAATTTCAAAACACAATAGATATATCTGTATCTACCAAGACGACAAGAGCAATTTCAAAACGGTACTCTTTATTGTGAACGCGCACTAGTGTCATGGGTCAACAGGCCAGCTATCTTAGAACGTGCCGAAAAGGAGTCACAGATTGCGTTATATATTCTTGACTAGTTCCAAATAATGGTTACAGAGTAACAAAAATTCCACACGAATTGATAAAAAGACCTCAATAGATATATATATAACTTCACCGCAACCTGTTGCATATATGCATCGCGTCCGTGGTCAAGAGGTAGAGAGTCCGCCCGGAGAGCGGAAGGTTCGGGGTTCGATCCCCGGCGGCGTTATACCAAAAGATGTTAAAAGATGGTACTTGTTGTTACCCTGTCTGGTGCTCGGCATTAAGGGGCTAAAGCAAGGACTGGTCGGCTCGGAGTCAGTATACTGTGTCTGAGTGGGGTATTCATGTTAAACTGCGGCATGGTATCTGAGTGAGCTAGCACTATAAATCGGCATCAGTCCGAACTAGTACAAGCAGCAACACAAACACACAAACACGTACATGTACGTCGCTATATAAGTGCAATAATCTTGGAGGCGACGTTAAATCCCAATTCACCTCACCTCACCTTTTGCATATTTGCATTGTTTGAACTCGACCAAATCGTTTTTTGAAATCAAAAGGACATCTTCCATCCGGCTGACCTGTTTCTCAAATACGTTATTAAACTATACTACTACTTTAGTTATTTTGAAGGTGTACTTATGTACCAGTTTTCTGAAATACCTACCCAGAAACAATAATACAATAATACATATTCATATTACTAGCTCTTCACCCCAAACTTGGACATGGCTGAATTGACCTTCTACTTTTACTCTTTACTGTTCATGACTTCAACAATAGTTGGTGACAGTGCTATTTACTAATTACATGAACCCAGAGGATAACCTCGACCTGAAATAATGTTCACAAATAACGTGATGCTTTAATGATGGATATGGCCGAAACCTCAGATCATTGCCAATGGAACCACCCTGAAATAAGGCTGATTATCGTTTTATCTCCGATTCTGTATCCCTGACATATATAGTGGTTGGTGTGTTTTGCTTAACAAGTGTGTTTTCTGAAATTTATTTCATCATAGTTGTAAGCTGTTCTTCTGATATCGAACGTATACAACTTCGATAATTGTTTATCGGCAGCCATTGTTATGTGCATCAATGTGTAGGCAATCGATAGATCGATGTTGTCATATGCATGGTTTCTGTGTGAAAAGGCAAGACAATTCTTCAGTGCCATGGTAGAATACAGGTTGGTAGATTGCGACCTATTTTTTTTCAAATACAGTAGTAGTTCTTAATAGTAGTTCATAACAATAAATGAAGTTGCAATTATTCTATCAAGTCAAGATGTACTACTATTGTCAATATGTATGTTGATATAGCAATAGGAATTTCATAGAATGCGGGTCCAGATAAATTCCAAGGAAACACTGTTCAAATGCACGTCACATAATCGTCGTTTTACCTCGCTTTCCTATCAGTCCCAGTCTGGCAGCAATGCCAACTCCAGTGAGAACCTTTCTGCCTCTGATACGGAGCCATCTGCGACGGCGACGACGACGGAATAATCCTTCCGTTGGGAGAACAATCAAAGCCATCAGGAGGAACACCACGAGCAGCCTCATCTGGTCAAATGAAGTAAACATCTGGTGATGTATAGCATTCACTATTTAAAAACATGGGAGTCCCTTGACAAATTGCACGAAAACCTGTGTTCCTAATCACAGTGCTGTGAAAACTATGACATTACTTTCTTTGGGCTGGCAAAAGGATGGACAGAGAAATAGCCTTTTTTCATTGTTGAGCTGGTTATGAATCCAAAACATAAATATCAGCGCGAATGTTGTTGGTTTTTTTATGTAACCAATCATTCGTTCATTTATTTAACTGTAGGCAAGGGGGTTGGTTGACATGAAATACCTTTCAGTTACTTTTGGTAGACACGGTAATTTGGAAGCAGAGAAAGATGGGAAAAACAAATAAGCATATAGACATTCCGTTTGAAAACTGAGGATTTGTAAACGTCAATTACTGTAGGTCTGAATGCACCAGAGACTGTTAACCCTAAGGTCATTAATAGACACAAAATTAAAAATTCATTAAAGAATATTTACTCATCAGAATCTTTGACGAATCGTTCAAAACACTGTTTCAGCTTGAATAGAATCTACAGATTGACTTACCTTCAGACGAATCTCGAATTCGGATGTCAGAGACTCATTACTGACTGGGTTATATAGAAGGTAGAAGATCACTATCACAGCTGAGGTGTTTGATGTGATAAACGATGAATAATATATTCACCTCCACATCAGACACCCCAATATGTCATTAATCAGCACTGTATAATTGATACAATTATAGAACTATCAATTAGGATAAGTCATTTATGGTCATGTATTTATGACATACTCTTCATTACATGTACTCGAGTATTTATCATTTTCATGTTTACTTTCCATATATAACACATTATCTGTAGACAACAAATTCATTATTAAACAAAATTTGTGTGAAATGCCTAATCTGTCAAGGCTCAAATATCAACCATGAAATATCTAGATGTATTTTAGGGAATTAATTATCCAATTACTTGAAACACATATGTGACAAGTAATAATGGCAACAGGCACACTAACCAGTGACAACTTCAGACGTAGCCACGTTTTGTCGTCAGCACATCAATCATGTCCTACTACATCCTGTCAGAGGTGTGTCAGGTGTCGACAAGGGACTTTATGATTCACTCCGAGTCACACATTTCATACGTCCACCAGGATCTAAGGTCTCTGTTCAATGATCTATCACCTCAGATTGTCTGTCACATGACCAATTCAATAGCGAAGCTTCGGTTGTGCATTGTGGAATTTCTAATTCGTATTTCTAATTTGATATGCATATATTCAGAGGTCTAGCTGCTGCTGATATATATAAATACGACAGAGTAATGTGTTGGTGCCGGCAAAACAATGTTCACTCTCTTCAATTCATATTCACCTCTCCCAGTCCCGTTTATTGATATGAACGTTTAAAACTCGTTGGTAAAACCATCATTACACAGACTTAGCCGATCGGTCATTATATCATACACGATGACACTATTCTCAATGCAACTATATTAACATGTTATAGCCTGTAATAAGTCTGTGTTCAAGAGAGTCAGGATCATCAAAAAGTTCTGAGTTTCTTTATTTTATTCTTGAAAGAGAGTTTTATAAATGTTTAACATTGTCTTGTGTTCAGAACTTTGTATTATTTGACATTCCTCCATTTTTAACATTTGTTCCTCTAGTTTTATGTTGTTAAAACAAACTTCTACCAAGAATTGGGAAAACACTCGAGTTTGATTGGTCAGTCAGATGTATTAAGTCACAATAAATCCCCTCTTATAGAAACAGCAGAAACACCGCGGAAGTTGATGTTTTTGGAAAAGAACTTCTTGTCATTGTCGGTAGACATATTTAAGTGATAATATGTACAAGGATAGGCCACAAAATGCCCTTACCACAATATTCAAATGTGTAATTTAGCGTGTTAGGTCCATAAGGAATAGAATCAGGCTACTCCGTGATGTTATGTTTAAACCAAGAAAGAACACAAAACTTGTTAGCGTCCTTCCTCTTTCTATTTGCCGTACACGTGTCAGGAAATAAACACTACCACAAAACTATGCGATCATGAAATATAGATGGGACTGCCAACACAAAACCCAATGCCCCAACACAATCGTGTACAGCAGAGACATTGCAATTAGACCATGCAATTCATCCGTGCACTGGCAGGGGTCAACTTGATTTTGACACTACAGTTGAAGGTTATCACGTCGTCCTGAGCAATAAGCATTATTAAATTTGTTAAATCTGTAGTAAAATGTTAGCCATATGCTCTTATTGTAATGCAGTATTTGTGATCAGATTTGGAATGCACATGCTTCGTCTACAACGTGATGGACGCCTGAGTTCTATTGAAAACTGGTAGAACTCAGCGAGAGGTAGCCACATTGTTCAATGGGTCTTATAATTAGTCCGTGATTTGCAGACTTTGGAACAGGTTTTTGCAGACAAAATGTCAATGCTCGGCCCTGCACAGGGGCCCTCGGTCAACAACACAAGTCCATGATCGTTAAGAAATTGACCCGAAACATCCAATCAAATTTACTTGCGCCAGGCCACCAGAATTAGAACTTGTATGCTTAATTGCTTATTCCGCGACCAGCGTTGACAAATCGACACAGTCCAAACCATACACCAATGGATTTTACAGTTCAATTAATGTAATGTCTTGTGTAATGCTTTCAGATCAGTCCAGATTCACTCCGGACCTTCAGGATAGACGTGGACGAACGAACATCATGCGAACATAACAGATTTGTTTTTTGTCTTTAATGATATGCCAGGACGCCATTACATATTGTCCCAGGACGGGTCCCTGGACAGCACAACCGAGACAACATACGTGCACCAATAGTTGTGCCTTTTGCCCTCTATACTCGTCCACATTTTGTCTTACAAGACGATAATGCTCTTGCCCACCGTGCATGATCGTAACTGGCTACCTCCAGCCGCAAAACATCACCATGCAATGTCCATTCATGAGTCCTGACCTTTCCCCATATAGAACACGCCTTGGACATGATCTGGAGACGAGAACGCCCACGTTAAAGGTATATCGCTACGTTAGCCGAACTTGGTCAGGCGCTTCGAGTAGGCAGGACACCCAAAAATTGTCATTGTGAGATTAAAATTGGTCCATACCACGCCGTATAAACGAATGAATTGTTTGATAGGCATTTCTTAGAAGTTGATGGATGACAAAGTAGACAGAATTTGTGGAGCACAACGTCTTTATTTTACTGTAAAAAATTATAATTAGGAATTGGTACCGAAAACAGTTTAAGATATAAAGGGTGCAATGTGATTTATTGCACTTAAAACCAAGTATCATATTAGTTATATATTTATTATTATCAGTTATTACACAGTATACCTCTGTATGGAAAGGAATTTATCTCGTCTTACACAAATCTAACTATTTGTACTCTCGAAATTCACAGTGAATTTCATGATCATGATTCACATTTACCAACTTTACGGTAGGAATTCTTTATTTTAGGACAACACAAATCCCATCTTTTTACGTGTCCACGATCTCGACATGAGTATTCACTGCATTTGATAGTACAGAAAGATGTTGAGCTTTCAGAATTTTGTATCCCCCACAAAGGGATTGGCTCGTTTGCCGTTGGCGTTGGCATTGGCGTTGGCGTCGATGTTCACATCCTTTTCCGAGCAATAACTTCAAAAACGTTAAATGTTTTTTCAGCTTAACTTTGCTAACTTTGCTATAATTTCATTTTTTTTAAACTGATTTTCTAATTCTTTTCTTACTCATATTTGTAAAAATTATGTTGTTTTTTATAGTTGCAAACAACACAAGGCTTGTTTCCGGGTCAGAACTTAAAAACCTTTCCGCATTTGTCAATGAAATTTGGCATATGCATTTGCCATCAGCTTAACTGGTGTCTGTTGCTTTTCATTTTTGTATTATTTTACTTTGTTACGTCACCATTAAAACAATTTGGATCTAGTCTCAAACAACTCTAGGCTTCGTGGAGGTAGACATGTGCGGTGGCCACATGCTCAACTATTGCGTTTTCATATTTTTTTCACACCGCCTCCGTGGTCTATTTGTAGTGCGTCTGCCCTGACTGCCGGAGGTCGGGGGTTCGATCCCCGGCAGTATCATGCCAAAATACGTTAAAATATGGTACTTGTTAACCTGTCTGGCGCTCGGCATCAAAGGGCTATAACAAGCACTATAAAATCGGCATTTGTCCAGACTGGTAAAAGCAGCCTCACACACGCACGTGCATGCACGTCGATATATAAGCGCAATCATCTTGAACGCGACGTCATTTTTTTGTATTCCCATAGAAACAGTCTCGAATCAGTTTGAAGCAAGTAGCGTTTGTTACCCACCAAAGCTCCACAGCAAATGAATATTCTGCATAAAACCATGAAATGTGTCCAGGCTATAATTTGCATGAAACCATGAGATTTTTCCAGACGATAATTGTTTTTCGGATTTGCAAACACATTTATAGTAACTACTTTAAATGTATTGGATTTCCATAAATGAACAAATGTATTAAAAAGGACACAACGATCATCAATCACCTGTGACAATGTGCCGTCTCTATGTCATGTAGTACTGACGCACTAGTAGCAAGCTGCAAGTATTGGGATGACCGTTTGACTCATGAAAGTCCGATGAGCCGTACTCCGCGGGTGTATTTTGTGCGATTGCTATCATTGCTTGATAATATGTAGAGCAGACATCCACGAAGCCATGAAATATGTTGCATACGCCGTCAAACGAGGAACATGGCGATTATGTCCCTCACAAGGAAATGTTTCCCTCTCCTCGGAGCCTGGCATCTCCCTAACCGTTAGTTAAAAATAGAGATCACAACAAAATTGCGGCCAAATGTACATGTATTCACGGGCGATTGAGCAACACAATGAAACAAACCCGTGAAGTATCATTGCTTGTTGGAAAATGTATGCCTCTGACATTTATTTGTCGTGACCAAGCTCATAAAGTTCACATCGGCAAGTTAATTTTCCTTTTATGCCTGAATTACAATATGCACTCTGTTGTTCATAGGCTTACATAATAGGACTCCGGAATCAACCTATTCACTTCCTCACTCATGCAACTAGTTAATATGACAGTGTTTTATTGATGTTTATTTTATTCTAAATAGCAGTGTTCTTGAGAGAAATGTCGATCATCAGTCCTGAAAACATGTCCTGTACTGGTCTAACACGACAAACAGTTGAAAGTACATATTGGATTTGGAAAATCATAGAGATATGAGTGGAACGTATATATAGTTTAAATGTTCTGACACACAAATAATAAAAACGACTTTGTTCTGCTATTATTTATTTTCAAGCATTAAGAAGAAAACATTATCAAATCATCTTAATGCGCTGGGTTGGAAAGTATCTATTCAGTATCTGAAACAGAAAATGCACACGTGATAAAGAGGTGCCTAAGCCTTACTAATCATCATGGGCGGAATAACATATGGCACATAATTCAGAATTGAAGTTGTATTTGTTGACGGTCATCAGGTAATGACGACAGTGCCTCACGTGAGCAAATTCCATGATGCGCGAAGCGCTTCAGGATAAATATTCTCATGGAGGCATTGTCTTCATCAGCTGATGGACGTCAACAAATACAACTTCGATCCATATTTTGACAGACAGCATAAATCTAGATACACATAACTCATTACAAAGCAATACATTTAAACACCAAACTATTTTTTTAAATCGAACTATATTAACGAGGTAAAGTTGGAATTGGATTGAAATCCAGACCCCGGTTGATGTTGAAAATGGATCAATATCAACGTTGAACATCGGGGTTGTGTTTGAGTCATACTAAGGCTAGATGACGGGGATTACCACTTGAGGCGGCTCGGTTGGATTCCCTGATGCAATACAAAACAGTGTGAAGCTTAGTCATTTCTTGTAGTAAGTAGAACATTCTCTGTTGTAACTTCGAATGGACGTTTCATTTCGGTGACGAGCCATACATGCACAACCCTATTTCTGTTTCTCTCGTATTCACACGACATACTGACGTTCATCGGGAATTGAGCGACAGATAGCTTGGTAGTGTTCATCTGAGTGAGGTAAACCGACTGTCAATAGTGTGAGTTGCATTCCATTAACAAACAAAAATCGATCACCCACCCTGAGAGAAAAGGTCTTCCACTCCTCG
Source organism: Haliotis cracherodii (assembly GCF_022045235.1). Classification (NCBI taxonomy): domain Eukaryota; kingdom Metazoa; phylum Mollusca; class Gastropoda; order Lepetellida; family Haliotidae; genus Haliotis; species Haliotis cracherodii. Next base: position 46,241,493 of record NW_027266286.1, on the reverse strand, counting down.
GATGAACTCGTCGTGACTAACGACTGAATCACCTGAAACACATCATGACGAAACATTGCATTATTATTATGATAGTGAGTGAGTGAGTTGGGTTTAAGGCCGCTTTTAACAGTTGTCCAGTTATATCGCGGCGTGTAAGCTTAATGTGGGAGGAAAGCCCGAAGTGATGCAGGTCTCAGACGTTTACCACTTCGGTGAAACCCACGAGCACGGGTATTGTGTTAACAAACCTAGAAACATAATCGGGGCGAAACGGGATTCGAACCCACAATCATGCGTTTCTGGCGTGCCCAAGGGACGCACAGAGGATCGCGGCGCCTCAGACGACTGGGCCACCCGTGCCCCCTTATTATTGTAATAAATGAAAGAGACAGCCTTATAATTCAACTCATAACTTGGCAGCATTAGAATTACCAAATGCTTAAATAATTACAATTATCATAGCGACTATGTGATCTGGAAACATACTGGTCATGTCATAAATAACAGGAATCGTCCTTAGTTCTCTTTACGTCAATCACAATTGGAAATCATACACATGGCATGTATAAAACTATACCTCTGCTGTCTTTTTACTTACTGTCCATGTCAACCATTTGCAGGATTTGTTCCGCATCGCGTTTGTCGAATACATTCTCCACTTCTGATTGGTCAATGTTCCCATCCTCATTCAGATCAGCAGTGGCAAGGTCATTTTGTATATCTGGAATATATGTGACAGTTTCCATGAAAACATTCGCTAACAGATCAATGTGTTTTTAGTCCTTAACAGTCTCATCAAACACATAAATAATACATGTTTTTCCTGTTGTTGGGATTACATAAAAAAAACTCATTGTATGAATGGTATGAAGGAATGTCGTTTATGGAATTTGTTGCAGTAAATTTGTGTTGAAATCTCAAAACAATGATAAAGATAATTAAGATACATGCTGGTGGAGTGAATTCTATAATTTCTTTTTTCCAAATGCAGAATAGTAACCCTTACCACTAAATATGCAGATACAGTAAGGAGATAAACCTAATGTGTTTTTAGATTTGAGGTAGCTTAACTGTAAGTTAGAAACCTTTAATTTTTATTTCAAAACACAATAGATATATCTGTATCTACCAAGACGACAAGAGCAATTTCAAAACGGTGATCTTTGTGAACGCGCACTTGTGTCATGGGTCAACAGGTCGACAATTCTTCAGTGCCATGGTAGAATACATGTTGGTAGATTGCGACCTATTTTCTGTTCAAATACAGTAGTAGTTCATAACAATAAATGAAGTTGCAATTATTCTATCAATTCAGGATATACTACTATTGTCAATATGTATGTTGATATAGCAATAGGAATTTCATAGAATGCGGGTCCAGATAAATTCCAAGGAAACACTGTTCAAATGCACGTCACATAATCGTCGTTTTACCTCGCTTTCCTATCAGTCCCAGTCTGGCAGCAATGCCAACTCCAGTGAGAACCTTTCTGCCTCTGATACGGAGCCATCTGCGACGGCGACGACGACGGAATAATCCTTCCGTTGGGAGAACAATCAAAGCCATCAGGAGGAACACCACGAGCAGCCTCATCTGGTCAAATGAAGTAAACATCTGGTGATGTATAGCATTCACTATTTAATAACATGGGAGTCCCTTGACAAATTGTACGAAAACCAGTGTACCTAATCACAGTGCTGTGAAAACTATGACAGTACCTTCTTTGGGCTGGCGAAAGGATGGACTGAGAAATAGCCTTTTTTCATTGTTCAGCTGGTTATGAATCCAAAACATAAATATCAGCGCGAACGTTTGTTTTTTTATGTAACCAATCATTCGTTCATTTATTTAACTGTAGGCAAGGGGGTTGGTTGACATGAAATACCTTTCAGTTACTTTTGGTAGACACGGTAATTTGGAAGCAGAGAAAGATGGGAAAAACAAATAAGCATAATTATAGACATTCCGTTTGAAAACTGGGGATTTGTATACGTCAATTACTGTAGGTCTGAATGCACCAGAGACTGTAAACCCTAAGGTCATTAATAGACACAAAATTAAAAATTCATTAAAGAATATTTACTCATCAGAATCTTTGACGAATCGTTCAAAACACTGTTTGAGCTTGAATAGAATCTACAGATTGACTTACCTTCAGACGAATCTCGAATTCGGATGTCAGAGACTCATTACTGACTGGGTTATATAGAAGGTAGAAGATCATTATCACAGCTGAGGTGTTTGATGTGATAAACGATGAATAATATATTCACCTCCACATCAGACACCCCAATATGTGATTCATCAGCACTGTATAATTGATACAATTATAGAACTATCAATTAGGATAAGTTATTTATGGTCATGTATTTATAATGTACTCTTCATTACATGTACTCGAGTATTCATCATTTTCATGTTTACTTTCCATTTTGTAACACATTATATGTAGACAACAAATTCATTATTAAACAAAATTTGTGTGAAATGCCTAATCTGTCAAGGCTCAAATATCAACCATGAAATATCTAGATGTATTTTAGGGAATCAAATATCCAATTACTTGAAACACATATATGACAAGTAATAATGGCAACAGGCACACTAACCAGTGACAACTTCAGACAAAGCCACGTTTTGTCGTCAGCACATCAATCACGTCCTACTACATCCTGTCAGAGGTGTGTTAGGTGTCGACAAGTGACTTTATGATTCACTCCGAGTCACACATTTCATACGTCCACCAGGATCTAAGGTCTCTGTTCATTGATCTATCACCTCAGATTGTCTGTCACATGACCAATTCAATAGCGAAGCTTCGGTTGTGCATTGTGGAATTTTTAATTCGTACATTGTATAACTAATTTGATATCCATATATTCAAAGGTCTAGCTGCTGCTGATATATATAAATACGACAGAGTAATGTGTTGGTGCCGGGATAACAATGTTCACTCTCTTCAATTTATATTCACCTCTCCCAGTCACGTTTATTGATATGAACGTTTAAAACTCGTTGGTAAAACCATCATTACATAGACTTAGCCGATTGGTCATTATATCATACACGATGACACTATTCTCAACGCAACTACATTAACATGTTATAGCCCGTAATAAGTCTGTGTTCAAAAGAGTCAGGATTATCAAAAAGTTCTGAGTTTCTTTATTTTATTCTTGAAAGAGAGTTTTATAAATGTTTGACATTGTCTTGTGTTAAAAACTTTGTATTATTTGACATTCCTCTATTCTAAACATTTGTTCCTCTAGTTTTATGTTGGTAAAACAAACTTCTACCAAGAATTGGGAAAATACTCGAGTTTGATTGGTCAGTCAGATGTATTAAGTCACAATAAATCCCCTCTTATAGAAACAGCAGGAACACCGCGGAAGTTGATGTTTTTAGAAAAGTACTTCTTGTCATTGTCGGTAGACATATTTAAGTGATAATATGTACAATGATAGGCCACAAAATGCCCTTACCACAATATTCAAATGTGTAATTTAGCTTGTTAGGTCCATAAGGAATAGAATCAGGCTACACTGTGATCTTATGTTTAAACCAAGAAAGAACACAAAACTTGTTAGCGTCCTTCCTCTTTCTATTTGCCGTACACGTGTCAGGAAATAAACACTATCATGAAATATAAATGGTATAGTCGGTCTCAAAGAAAGCTCAGCTTTAAAAAGGGACTGCCAAAACCAAAACCTAATGCCCCAACACAATCGTGTACAGCAGAGACATTGCAATTAGACCATGCAATTCATCCCTGCACTGGCAGGGGTCAACTTGATTTTGACACTACAGTTGAAGGTTATCACGTCGTCCTAAGCAATTAGCATTATTCAATTTGTTAAATCTGTAGTAAAATGTTAGCCATATGCTCTTATTGTAATGCAGTATTTGTGATCAGATTGGGAATGCACATGCGTCGTCTACAACGTGATGGACGAATCAGTTCCATTGAAACTGGTAGAACTCAGCGAGAGGTAGCCACATTGTTCAATGGGTCTTATAATTAGTCCGTGATTTGCAGACTTTGGAACAGGTTTTTGCAGACAAAATGTCAATGCTCGACCCTGCACAGGGGCCTCGGTCAACAACACAAGTCCATGATCGTTAAGAGATTGACCCGAAACATCCAATCAAATTTACTTGCGCCAGGCCACCAGAATTAGAACTTGTATGCTTAATTGCTTATTCCGCGACCAGCGTTGACAAATCGACACAGTCCAAACCATACGCCAATGGATTTTAGAGTTCAATTAATGTAATGTCTTGTGTAATGCTTTCAGATCAGTCCAGATTCACTCCGGACCTTCAGGATAGACGTGGACGAACGAACATCATGCGAACATAACAGATTTGTTTTTTGTCTTTCATGATATGCCAGGACGCCATTACATATTGTCCCAGGACGGGTCCCTGGACAGCACAACCGAGACAACATACTTGCACCAATAGTTGTGCCGTTTGCCCTCTATACTGGTCGTGCATGATCGTAACTGGCTACCTCCAGCCGCAAAACATCACCCTGCAATGGCCATTCATGAGTCCTGACCTTTCCCCATATAGAACACGTCTTGGACATGATCTGGAGACGAGTACGCCCACGTTAAAGGTATATCGCTACGTTAGCCGAACTTGGTCAGGCGCTTCGAGTAAGCAGGACACCCCGAAATTGTCATTGTGAGATTAATTCGGTCCATACCACGCCGTATAAACGAATGAATTGTTTGATATGCATTTCTTAGAAGTTGGCGGATGACAAAGTAGACAGAATTTGTGGAGCACAACGTCTTTATTTTACTGTAAAAAAATTATAATAAAGAATTGGTACCGAAAACAGTTTAAGATATAAAGGTGCAATGTGATTTATTGCACTTAAAACCAAGTATCATATTAATTATATAATTATCATTATTAGATATTACACAGTATACCTCTGTATGGAAAGGAATTTATCTCGTCTTACACAAATCTAACTATTTGTAATCTGGAAATTCGTAGTGAATTTCATGATCATGATTCACATTAACCAACTTTACGGTAGGAATTCTTTATTTTAGGACAACACAATTCCCATCTTTTTACGTGTCCACGATCTCGACATGAGTATTCACTGCATTTGATAGAACAGAAAAAGATGTTGAGCTTTCAGAATTTTGTATCCCCCACAAAGGGATTGGCTCGGTTGCCGTTGGCGTTGGCATTGGCGTTGGCGTCGATGTTCACATCCTTTTCCGAGCAATAACTTCTAAAACGTTAAATGTTTTTTTCAGCTTAACTTTGCTAACTTTGCTATTTCAATTTTTTTAAACTGATTTTCTAATTCTTTTCTTACTCATATTTGTAAAAATTATGTTGTTTTTTTATAGTCGCAAACAACACAAGGTTTGTTTCCGGGTCAGAACTTAAAAACCTTTCCGCATTTGTCAATGAAATTTGGCATATGCATTTGCCATCAGCTTAACTGGTGTCTGTTGCTTTACATTTTTGTTTTTTTTTACTTTGTTATGTCACCATTAAAACAATTTGGATCTAGTCTCAAACAACTCTAGGCTTCGTTTCCGAGACATAACATTCAAACTAATGGGTTTTTTTGCGTGGAGCTAGACATGTGCAGTGGCCACATGCTCAACTATTGCCTTTTCATATTTTTCAGACCGCCTCCGTGGTCTATTTGTAGTGCGTCTGCCCTGACTGCCGGAGGTCGGGGGTTCGATCCCCGGCAGTGTCATGCCAAAATACGTTAAAATATGGTACTTGTTAACCTGTCTGGCTATAACAAGCACTATAAAATCGGCATTTGTCCAGACTGGTAAAAGCAGCCTCATACACGCACGTGCATGCACGTCGATATATAAGTGCAACTATCTTGAACGCGACGTCATTCTTTGTATTTCTTGTGTCCCCATAGAAACAATATCGAATCAGTTTCAAGCAAGGAGCGTTTGTTTCCCACCAAAGCTCCACAGCAAATGAATATTCTGCATAAAACCATGAAATGTGTCAAGACTATAATTTGCATGAAACCATGAGATCTTTCCAGACGATAATTGTTTTTGTGGTAGTGACGCACTGGTAGCAAGCTGCAAGTATTGGGATGAGTCCGTTTGACTCATGAAAGTCCGATGAGCCGTACTGCGTGCTGTATTTTGTGCGATTGCTATCATTGTTTGATAATATGTAGAGCAGACATCTACGAAGCCATGAAATATGTTGCATACACCGTCAAACGAGAAACATGGCGAGTATGTTCCTCACCAGCTGGAAAGGTTTCCCTCTCGCCGGAGCCTGGCATCTCCTTAACCGTTTGTTAAAAATAGAGATCACAACAAAATTGCGGCCAAATGTACATGTATTCACGGGCGATTGAGCAACACAATGAAACAAACCCGTGAAGTATCATTGCTTGTTGGTAAATGCATGCCTCTGACATTTTTTGTCGTGACCAAGCTCATAAAGTTCACATCGGCAAGTTGATTTTCCTTTTATGCCTGAATTACAATATGCACTCTGTTGTTCATAGGCTTACATAATAGGACTCCGGAATCAACCTATTCACTTCCTCACTCATGCAACTAGTTAATATGACAATGTTTTATTGATGTTTATCTTAATCTAAATAGCAGTGTTCTTGAGAGAAATGTCGATCATCAGTCCTGAAAACATATCCTGTACTGGTCTAACACGACAAACAATTGAAAGTACATATTGGATTTGGAAAATCAAAGAGATAGGAGTGGAACGTATATATAGTTTAAATGTTCTGACACACAAATAATAAAAACGACTTTGTTCTGCTATTATTTATTTTCAAGCATTAAGAAGAAAACATTATCAAATCATCTTAATGCGCTGGGTTGGAAAGTATCTATTCAGTATCTGAAACAGAAAATGCACACGTGATAAAGAGGTGCCTAAGTCTTACTAATCATCATGGGCAGAATAACATATGGCACATAATTCAGAATTGAAGTTGTATTTGTTGACGGTCATCAGGTTATGACGACAGTGCCTCACGTGAGCAAATTCCATGATGCGCGAAGCGCTTCAGGATAAATATTCTCATGGAGGCATTGTCTTCATCAGCTGATGGACGTCAACAAATACAACTTCCATCCATATTTTGACAGACAGCATAAATCTAGATACACATAACTCATTACAAAGCAATACATTTAAACACCAAACTATTTTTTTAAATCGAACTATATTAACGAGGTAAAGTTGGAATTGGATTGAAATCCAGACCCCGGTTGATGTTGAAAATGGATCAATATCAACGTTGAACATCGGGGTTGTGTTTGAGTCATACTAAGGCTAGATTACCACTTGAGGCGGCTCGGTTGGATTCCCTGATGCAATACAAAACAGTGTGAAGCTTAGTCATTTCTTGTAGTAAGTAGAACATTCTCTGTTGTAACTTCGAATGGACGTTTCATTTCGGTGACGAGCCATACATGCACAACCCTATTTCTGTTTCTCTCGTATTCACACGACATACTGACGTTCATCGGGGTATGAGCGACAGATAGCTTGGTAGTGTTCACCTGAGTGAGGTAAACCGACTGTCAATAGTGTGAGTTGCATTCCATTAACAAACAAAAATCGATCACCCACCCTGAGAGAAAAGGTCTTCCACTCCTCGGATGAACTCGTCGTGACTAACGACTGAATCACCTGAAACACATCATGACGAAACATTGCATTATTATTATGATAGTGAGTGAGTGAGTTGGGTTTAACGCTGCTTTTAACAGTTTTCCAGTTATATCGCGGCGTGTAAGCTTAATGTGGGAGGAAAGCCCGAAGTGATGCAGGTCTCAGACGTTTACCACTTCGGTGAAACCCACGAGCACGGGTATTGTGTTAACAAACATAGAAACATAATCGGGGCGAAACGGGATTCGAACCCACAATCATGCGTTTCTGGCGTGCCCAAGGGACGCACAGAGGATCGCGGCGCCTCAGACGACTGGGCCACCCGTGCCCCCTTATTATTGTAATAAATGAAAGAGACAGCCTTATAATTCAACTCATAACTTGGCAGCATTAGAATTACCAAATGCTTAAATAATTACAATTATCATAGCGACTATGTGATCTTGAAACATACTGGTCATGTCATAAATAACAGGAATCGTCCTTAGTTCTCTTAACGTCAATCACAATTGGAAATCATACACATGGCATGTATAAAACTATACCTCTGCTGTCTTTTTACTTACTGTCCATGTCAACCATTTGCAGGATTTGTTCCGCTTCTCGTTTGTCGAACAGATTCTCAACTTCTGATTGGTCAATGTTCCCATCCTCATTCAGATCAGCAGTGGCAAGGTCATTTTGTATATCTGGAATATATATGACAGTTTCCGTGATAGACTTCCCTGACTGAAACATGTATTTCTAGTCGTTAATGTAAACACTTCTCACCGTAAGGATAAATCGTACATACTTCATCTGTTGACATAACAAAACTCATTCATGAATGGTACTGAACTATGTCGTTTATGAAATGTTTTACAGCATATTTTTTGTTGAAATATCAACAACATTAATATCAAGATAATTCAGATGTATGCTGGTAGAGTTTGTTCTATTTCATTTTCAAATACAGAATAGTAATTCACACCAACAAATGCAGATAAAATTATGAGATAATCCTGTCGTTATATTTACATAGAAACCTCTTTTTTTAATTTGGAACCATGCGCAAATAGAGTCAACAGGCAAACTATCTTGGAACGTGCCGAATAGGGGCATCTGGTAGATACAAACATATAAATTATTACTCAAGCTCAAGATTAATTACTTCATGTATGCTTAATTGCGTCCGTTCTGAATGAGATTTCATTATATTTCATAAGCTTGTCTTCCGATATCGAACGTACACATTTCTTAAGGGTTATCGACAACCATTGTTGTGTGCATCAATGTGTAGACAATCGATAGAGCGATGTTCTCATATGCAAGGTGTTTGTGTGAAAATACATGTTCATTAATTTTTCAGGTATGAAAGAAATTATATGCTTGAATTTGACCAATCAGAATCAACCATTCTTCAGTGTCATGGTAGAATACATGTTGGTGGAGTGCAATCTATTTCCTTTTTTCGTTTACAAAAGAGTAATTTATAACTATAAAGTTACAATTGTTATACTCAGAGGTTGTAGATATTTAAGTGTGTGAAGATGTGCTTATTAAAGAAATATAACGTCACACTTGCCATTTGTCACTGTTGATATGTTTTAGCAATAAGAAATCCATAGAATAGAGTCCACACATATGTGCCTATCAAGCACTGTTCAAGATCTGATGGATGTCACATATTCATCGTCTTACCTCTCTTTCCTATCAGTCCCAGTCTGGCAGCAATGCCAACTCCGGTGAGAACCTTCCTGTTTCTGATACGGATCCACCTGCGACGACGACGACGACGGAATAGTCCTTCCGTTGGGAGAACAATCAAAGCCATCAGGAGGAACACCACGAGCAGTCTCATCTGGGCAAATAAAGAAAACATCTGGTGTTGTGTACTGTATTCACAATAGCACGAGAGTTCCTTGAGAACTTGCACAAAAACCCGTGGATCTACACGGGGACACCTAACTCATTTTTAGAATTGTTTTGACAGTACTTTCTTTTGGCGGGCGAACGGGTGGACAGACGAAAAACTCTGTTGCATTTTTGAGCTGGTTATGAAACAAAAACATAAATAACAGCGCGAATTGTTTTTTAGAAAATCAGTAATTCGATCATTTCTTTAACTGATATATATTAAGGCGATCGAATGGGTTTACATGAAGGATATCTTAGTTGCTTTGATACTTTTAGTTTCATTTTTGGTAATTTTGAAGAAGATGAAGATGAGAAAAACAAAAAATTATATAGACAGTGGGAGACTAAGGATTCTTATACGCACATAGATCTGTTTGCATTAATCACTCTTAGCCTACAGTTTAATAATAGACACAAAATTATAAATATCATTAACGCACTTTCCTTATTAGACGAAAACTTTCAACCACTGTTTGAGCTTGAATAGAATCTACAGAATGACTTACCTTCAGACGAATGTCGAATTCGGATGCCAGAGACTCATTACTGACTGGGTTATATAGAAGGTAGAAGATCACTATCAAAGATGAGTTGTTTGATGTGATAAACGATGAATGATAGTTTCAACACCATATCAGACATCACAATATGTGACTAATCAGCACTGTATGATTGATAACATCATATAGGTATCAATTAGGATATGTCACCACGTCAACACAGATAATTGTTTTTGTCATGTCTCAATAAACTATGTTATATTGGGTGAGGATGTATTTTGTCTGAATTATGATTAAATGTACCGCCTTTAATTTGTTCCTACTTGCCATTCCGCATGAAGACAACCTACTGGCAGTTTAAGTTTGATTATATCATTAGTTCTGGTCCTCTGGGTCTACTTTTGCATAGGCCAGCATTCTGTGAACTGATCAGGGTGTATTATGTAGTCCTTGTTACTCCAGTATTTATAATTCATGTTTTCTTTCCATAAACTCCACATTTATGATCTATAGATAACAGATACATTATTAAAAGCGGGACTCAACTACCAACCATGAAATATCTAGCTGTATCACAGAGAATCATGTATCCAATTACTCGTAACACATATATGACAAGTTATAATGGCAACAGCCACTCTGACCAGTGACGACTTCAGACTTTGCCTTGTTTTATCGTCAACATATAAATCACGTTGTACTACATCCTGCCAGAGGTGTCGACAGGGGAAGTCGTGATTCACTCCGAGTCACACTTTTTATATCAGGTTTGCTGTCCACCAGGATATTATGTCTATAGCCACTGATTTATCCCCTCAAAATTTCTGTCAACATGATAAACGGAAGATGCAAATTCAAAGGAATCGATTAGAAATTGCCATTAGTCCTATATTCCTTGCCAAACTGGCCAATAGTTAAGGTATCATAAGGACTAGTAGAAATTTTATATATATATATATATTACATATGTATATGATCAAATGTTTCAGTGCACACTTAATTATACTGCTCTGGAAAGTAGAATTTAATCGTCACCCATACCATATTTCCTTTGAGTGACTTTGATACCAAAGCGGTTTGGATCGATTGGAGGCGTTCCGGTAATACTCGTCTGGTCGAATATGCGTTTACAGTTTGCCTAAAGAATGTGTAGATCATGTATATGAGTAACTTTTACACCACGCCGATTCCCCCAATTGCTTTTTCTTGTTTTCTTGTTTAACGCCGCACTCAGCATTATTCCAGCTATTTAACGACGGTCTGTAAATAATTGAGTCTGGACAAGACAATCCAGTGGCTGACATCATGAATATCGATCAACGCAATTGGGATACGATGACATGCATCAACCAAGTCACTTAGCCTGACAACCCGATCCCGTTAGTCGCCTCTTACGACAAGCATAGGTGCCTTTTATGGCAAACATGGGTTGCCGAAGACCTATTCTGACCAAATTGCAATAAACGGATAACGTGATATTCCAGCATCTGCCGAAACAAATAAGGTTTGACATAGGGTTTTCTATTTCAAATGACAACAAAACAGGAATTCTAATTCATCAATTTAATTCACTGAGTATTAAATTCCTGTGGAGTCCACATTTGTTCCTGTAGTTGATCTCTGCAATATAAAATAACGTCTACTTGTACAACAAGTATAAGATTAGCATAGAAAGTTTCAAAACTTGTACAGCACGTGAAACAGTATTTCACTAGTATAATGAATATATAAGAATTGACTTCAATAGGCTTGTGTGTAAATGGGGATATAAACTGTATACACTGTTTAAATTTACGCAAAGTGTCCACACCGGCTTTTACGCAAATAGCATATTTAAGTTAATTCTTATAAATAAATACGTCAACAATTAACTTAACATTCTGCTTATCTATTACACACAGAAATCTAGAGACAGCAATACGAAATCAGTGACATATAGTTAAAACCGCCGTCATATAGCTGGATTATTGCTGAGTGCGGCGTTAAACGAGAAACAAACAAACAAATATAGTTCAGCACTATTGCAACACAAGACCCTCTCATTCTATTATCCAGAAATCAGGACACAGCCGTCCAGTAATTTTAATGGACGCGTAAACATACATTTGAAGTTTATCCAAAAAGAAAACACATTCTTTATAATTGCCTAAAATGTAGGAAAAACTGTAAGATTTTAGTATCTCAAGATGAAAATCAAAATGCCAAATAAATTGGAAAGGAATGCTTTACAGCCTTGGTATTCTGACGAAATCAACTTGATTTTCATGAAGCAGTTCTATTCCTAAAAGACTATCAAGAAACTGTATAACGTTCCACCGACGTTTCAGAAACGTCGTTACAAAACGTGTGATTTCCGATGCAAAACGTTTTCATAACGTTAATGTGCAAACTTGTTATTACGTTGTGAAATAACGTTGCACAGTGACGTAATAATAACGTTGTGACAACGTTGTGTCACGACGTTACCAATTCACAACCTTACTACAACGTTGTGACAACGTAGTTTGTCAGCTGGTTAGTGTATTAAAAATGTAAATTTCTACCCCTTGTAATTGGATAATGCTGGCAAACACTGTTCACTCACTTCTATCAATACACTCTTCCAGTCCCGTTTGTTGATATGAACGTGTATGTTTTATATATACACGTAGTTATATTTAACTCTGGTCACAAATAGATTAGGATCTTAAAACACAGTATAATATTAGTGAGTGAGTGAGTGAGTGAGTGAGTGAGTTGGGTTTAACGCCGCTTATAACACTATTCCAGTTAAATCACGGCGTGTCAGCTTATTGTGGGAGGAAAGCCCGAAGTGATGCAGGTCTGAGACGTTTACCACTTCGGTGAAGCCCACGAGCACGGGTATGTTGCTGACAAACCTAGAAACATAATCGGGGCGAACCGGGATTCGAACCCATAATCATAGGTTTCTGGCGTGTCCAAGGGACGCAACTCTGCACAGCGAATCGAGGCGCCTTAGACGATTGGGCCACCCGTGCCCCCAGTATTATATTAAGTGATATGTATTATAATCAGTGATAACACAGTATACCACTGTCGAGAAAGGATATTATCTCCTCTTACACAAATCTAACTAATTGTAATCTGGGAATTAGCAGTGAATTAGCGGTGACTTTAACCCAGTAAGGCTTCTGGGTTTATTATATGACAACACAATTTCATCAAATTCCCAATGTATTACGTGCCTACAATCCAAATTATACTCTTTTATGTTTCCATGGAAACAAAAATCGACATAGACTCAAACGACAGTAGGTTTCGTTTCAGGGTTATAACTTGAAAACCGTTCAACGAAACTTATCACCTGGTGCTTAGTGCTTTTCTTAAATTTGCCTAAATTTTATTTTCTTATGTTTCCATGGAAACACTTTCGATTTAGTCTCACGCGAGGGAAGGTTTGTTTCCGGGCAATAACTTGAAAACAAATGTTGTCCATCATCTTAACAAGTGTTTTTTGCTATTATAATTTTGTTTCTTTCTAAATTTGATTTTTTAATTTACCTTTCCATTCTATGAAAACAAATTGGACCGAGTCTCAAACAACTCTGGGTTTCATTTCCGCACCATAACACCCAAACTAATGAATATTTATTGCATGACACTACAAGTACATGTGCAATGACCACATGCTCCACTGTTGACTTGACTATTTTTTCTAACAAATAAAATCTTTTGTTTCCATAAAAACAATTAGGACTAAATCTCAAACAAGTAGCATTTGTTTCCCTCCAAAACTCCAGCTGAAACCATGAAAATTTTCCAGGCTATAATTTCCTATTATTGCTTTTCGGATTTGCAAACGCATTTATAATGTCAATTTGAACTAATGTATAAAACAGGACGGGGAGACAAATGTTTGTAGGTGTATAACACATTCTAGTTGAAATGTAAGTTTCGGCTTCAGGTATTCATTGGTAACAGAGTGAGTTGATGCAAGTATTGAAATGTGTCTGTTTATAACTCATGAAAGTACGACGAGCCTTATCCGTGTGTGACCTTTGTGCGAGCACCACCATTGCTTGATATTGTGTAGAGCAGACATCCCTACAGCTATGATATAAGTTGCATACGCCATCAAGCGAGCAACGTCTAGGCATGGTTCCCTCTCGAGATTACACCAAATAGCAGCCATATCTTTTCACGGGTGATTGAGGAGTACAGTGACAAATGTACTGTGACGTGTCACTGATTTATGTAAAATATTGTGTCACTGACCTTTATTTGTCATGACCAGGCTCATGAAGTTCATATCAGCGAGCTAATTTCCTTTTTCAGCCTCAATTATCATTTGCATTGTGTTGTTCATGGGTCACAAAATCGAACCCCGGAATAAGGCCCATTCATTACCAGGCAGACAGACAGACAGACAGACAGACTTATTCAGTAATCAGGCCTCCAGCCCATAATACATGTTAACATAATGTAGATCATACATGCTTATATACTATGGCGTTATGTTAAGACAAATAGTTTTAGAATACGTTAGAACAGTCATGAGTTACGTATATATTTATAACTGTAGATAGAAATAGTCCAATACGTTTTAAAGTTCTTGTGGAGTTTGTTGACATAAGGTTTAAAAAACTGTTTCACTTTCAGCAAAGCATTCTCTTCTTGCAGCTCGGTATCTGTCACAGATTGACAATACATGATACTCATCCTCGATTTGAGTTAAATCTTTGTAGTGGCAATACACGCACACACGTTCTTCATATGGGATTTCAGAATGTCTTCCAGTTTCAACTGCAAGTTTAAAGTTGTTACACCTGAACATACATATTAATCTTTTATAATAAGCAGAGATTTCACATGATAATAAGTATTTTTCTACATTAAGGTGAGATGCCAGTTTTGAGAAAGACAGTCATACAGCCTCTGTTTAAATTTCATCATCAATAATTTGCTATCACTGCAGTCCTGATTTATCCAAATAAAACCAAATCCATGTTGAAACAGGATATTCCTGATGTGTGATGCTCATGTGGTTTTACCATCAAGTCATCAAGTGACTTGAGCATACAATAGGACTGATATATTAATCTTTGAGGCTCCATATGGATCCCTCTGCACCAGTAACTCACTGCTCTGGACATATAATGATATTGAAGCGGCACTCTCCCACATTCTCCTAGAGCCATGTTGTTATTACTATATTTATTAAGTTTCAAATATCTTTTGCAAAATCTGTGATGCACTTGCTCAATAGGGTTACAGTAGTTAATTCCCCATACTTCAGCTCCATAGCATAAAATGGGAGTTATCATTGAGTCAAAAAAATTAAAAACTTCTCCAACAGGAATAAATCCAAACTTTAGTTAAAATTGTTGAAGTGAGAATAAAGCTTTAATGGCTTGACGTTCAACTACACCAAATCAGAACCAGTTTGGACAGTACGGTTTTTGTAGCCTTCAGTGCAAATCGAGAGATATCTGCAGGCTGTGATTGGAGGATATTCTGTGAGATTTGTACATCCATCCGGTTATTAAAACTGACCATGTTTTTCTATATTTAGTACTGTCTTTTTCAACATGATGACCTATGCTGAATGTGACCACAGCTATTTTCAAGTAGGTGACATTTGGTGCGAAACTGGGGGTGGTGTGTTTAGCTTCCGGTACTCGGAAAAGGAGCTGGCTAAGCTAGTCATTTTTTATTTTTTTATTGCTGGTCTAAGGCCAAACTGTGCACACACGTACAGGTAATAGCTTTTGAATGCTAAAAAAAATTATAACGTTACTATAGAGGCCTATGGGAAAACATTTGGTTGTGTGTAACCTTGAGCGGCTAGACATATCTGTGTTTTAGCCCATGAAAGTTTCGTTGTGAAGAGAGTTCCCAGATATTTATAACAACTCACTGTTTCTTTTTGTTCACCTTTAAAATACCATTTCTCACATTTTCTCAGTGGGCCACCATTCCTAAACACCATGAATTTTTTCTCTTATTGAGATTTATCTTCATTCCTGTTGAATTGCAAAATTCTTCTAGTACATTAATTTTTCATTAATGCAAGTATATCTTGAATATCACTAGTTAAAAAAATTCCTCTTCCACTCTTTTCCTCCAATTTTATCACAAGTTGGTTAATGAAAATCAAAAAGATTAGAGGACTGATTATACAGCCTTGACGGGTACCAGTGCTGCATTTGAAATAATCCGACAAACCAGAATCTGTCCTCACACAAGCAGAAAGTTTGGTGTACACAGATGTAATAAAATTTAAGAAGTTTTCTCTGAGCCCTGCACCATGAAGACTTTGAAAAAGAACATCATGATTTATACAGTCAAACGCTTTACTAAAACCTATGAAGATGCAGTAAAATCTCCCCCCTTTCTTCAAAAGCTATTTCGTTATCATTGCTTGCAAAGTGCAACTATGGTCCGCTGTTGAATATGTAGATCTAAAGCCGGGTAGCGTTTCTGATAGTATGTTGTGACAGTCACACCAGTCTTTGAGTCTATTGTTTAACACTGCTATTAATACCTTACAAAAGGAGTCAATGAGAGATATGCCTCTATGCCAGGCTCCTGCACCGGTCCACTTTTATGAAGCGGACATACAATGCTCTGTCCCCAAAGATCTGGGAATGTGTTAGTAAAAAACATCTGATTAAAGAGTTTTGTAAGTAGTGGAGTCATATAGTCTCTGGTTGACTTCACAAATTCATTTGCAATCCCATCTGGTCCAGGATTTTATTATTTTTCAGACTTCTAATGCAGTGATAAACTTCTTCTTCTGGAATAGGTTTGTTTAAGTCCAAACATAGTATATCTTCTCCAGTGTCACATTCTAATTGCAGCTCTTGATTAGGATAAGATGAAAATCATAAACTGTAGGATTAAGTAAGTTCTTAAAATAGTTACACCATGTGCCAGTGGTGATGTTGTTAGATGAACTTCCTTTTTGTCTCTGATTCTTCAATAGCTTCAAAAATTGCTTAGAGTCTGAACAGGAAGAAGATAATAAATCTCTTTGCTTACTCAGATATATGCTCTTTTTATGTGAAAATAACTTCTTAAAATACCTTCTTACCTTTCGATACACATTTAAATCTTGGTCAAAGTCCCTATGATTTCGAAGTGCACGGTATTTATTTTGTTTCACACATTCCAGTCCATCGTCCCACCATGGCGGTTGTTTATTCTTAATACTGTGAAATGTGTTTTTGTAAACTTTTCCAAATCCTTCTCCTTCCTTATGGTACATATTCACAATTGCATGAATAACTTGATTAACACTGACATTGATCAATGCTGGAAATTCATCATAGTTTTCAAGAAAAATACTCTGAAACTTTGTTAAAAAGTCTAAATGTCTATCTTCATTCCATGTGTATTTCATCCACTCTTGTGAGTCATCATATGTAAGATCATTTTGGCTATTGATATTGTGCTGACAGTCATCATTCACATTTTCTTCCATATATTGAGGGTTTGTTTGGTTACGGTTAATCTCACATGAAAGAGGAAAGTGACCGAATTCATCTCTGTCAAGTACTTTCAAATCACTAAAATGTGGAAACAGGTCAGACGCTGCTAGCATATAGCCTACTACACTTGCTCCATTATGGGTAATACAGGTGAAGTTACCAACTTTATCTCCAAATAAACGCCCATTTAGGGCATGAATACCATAGGCAGCAAACATTTCAGCAAGCTTTAGCCCATAGTTTTTATGTCGCATGTTGTCTTTAGACTTCCTAGGCATATCAAGATTGTCTGATGGATAGTCTTGACTATCATCATGGATAAATTAAAGTGTATCTGATGGGATGTAATCAAGAAAATCTCTCATCCTTGCATTAAAATCACCAGACAGAACTAAATGATGATTAGCATGAGTAGTAAAAGTAGTTTCAACATAGTGTATAAGGCGATCAATACCATCCATATTCATTGTGTGATAGATAGGAGAACTCTCTGGAGAAATGGAAACAAACAAGATGACATTCATTACCACACCCATACAACTCATAATATCTCACGGTGTCATTGGTGTTATGTCATTCTAAATAGCAGTGTTATTTATCAATTTCGATAATCGTGCCTGAAAACTTTATCTAAACATAAGAAAGATAATTTATGGATGTCAACTTCTTTATCATGATAAGGAACACAACGTCATAATAAAGAAGTTGACATCAATAAATTCTATCCCTTATGTGTGTCACTTCGAGATGTCTTTCAAAGATTTATAATTAATCTGTACAGATCAGGAAAAACAAATGAGAGGGACATATTTGTATTGGAAGATTATGGAGAGTGGAGTGGAACTTACGGCTGTTTGCTGAAGTTTTATGTATGGACATACAAATAACACACGCCTTTGTCCTGCAATTATTTATTTTCAAGCATTAAGTAGAAAGCATGATATCATATCATATCATCTTAATGGCACTGCACTGGTTGTGAAACTATCTACTCAGCATCTGAAACCAAAAAAGCAAAAATGATAAAAAGTGAGTGGGTGAGTAGGATTTGTGTGCCCCTTTGGACATTATTCCGGTTATATCAAGGCGTGTCAGCTTAGTGTGGGAGAAAAGCCCGAAGTGATACAGGTCTCAGAATTTTACAACTTTGGTAAAACGCACGAGCACGGGTATGGTGTTGACAAACCTGGAAACATAATCAGGACGAACTGGGATTTCAACCCTCGATCATAGGTTTCTGCTGTGCCCAAGAGATGCAACTCTGCATAGCGAATTGTGGCACCATAGACGAGTTGGCAACCCTTGCCTCCCACGCGATAAAGAGGTGGTTATTTGCTTCTCATCATCATGAGAGGAATAACCATGATATTTAATCTGACATATATGCGATTAAACATTGAAAAATAAATCAACAACTCTGGGATGAACTCTAGATGTGACTAGAGATGGAGTCACCGGAAACACGCAATAACAAAATATCGAATTATCATATCCCAAATGAAAGTTAGCCATGCAGTTCAGCTCATACCTTTGAAACATCATAATTGCAAAGCTTAATAATAATATTAATAAATAAAGTCAGAGACTTTACAAAGTCAAAGAAAATCTAGAAACATACTGGTCAGAATGAGAGGGAATATCTGTATTTTTCGTCACATCAGGCACAATGGAAATCATACACATTGCGGATTTGAAACTTTACTTCTGCTTTCCTATTACTTACCGTCAACCATTTGCAGGATTTTTAATGCTTCACGTTTCTCGAACAGATTCTCAAATTCCGATTGGTCAATGTCCCCATCCTCATTCAGATCAGCAGTGGCAAGGTCATCTTGTACATCTGACAAATATGTTACAGTTTCCATGAAAACCTTCGCTCACTGGTCAATATTTGTAGTTGTTCTCATCATGAGAATAAATAGTACATGCTTGACCTGTTGTTGGATTGGCATAACAAAACTCATTGTATGAATGGTATGAGGTGAGTCTTTTAGGGAACTTGTTGCAGAGTTAGAGCTGGTAGCTCTATTTCGATTTCAAATACAGAAAAGTAATTCAAACGAAAAAACGCAGATGCCATAAGGCGATAAGAATACAATGCTTTAAACTTTGAGGTAGTCTAACTGTAGATTAGAACGTATTATTTTAATTTTCAATAGAGGACAAATTTCAAAACACAGTATGTTTATCTGCATTTTACCAAAACGCCAAGAGTACTTTAAAAAGGCATAGTTTCTAAAGGGCGAATATGCCAGCTATATTAGAACCTGCCGAAAAGGGGTCACGGGGATATTTTTATATATTCATGACCAGTTCAAAATAATGGTTACAAAGTTTTTCAAAAACAATTGATTGAAGAAAAAACCTTCAATAGATAACAATTTAATTTGATTAACTTCCTGCAAATTTGCACTGTTTGGATTCATCCAAGTCGTTTCTTGGAAATCAACATGACTTCTTCCATTGTATTGACCGGTTTTTCTACATATTTAGTCACAATCTTTTAGTAGGTTTGAAGTTGTACTTACATTTATGCACCATTTGGTTTGTAATAATTCCTCAGAAGCAACAATACTTTTTTTTAAATTACTCTGTCTCCATCCCGAACATAGACATGGCTGAACTTGGCATACTACCGTCTCTTTGCTATCCATGGCTGAAATAATAGTTGTTCACGGTAACAGTGCCAAATAGTAATTGCATGAACCAGGGGACAACCCCGACCCGTAATGATGTTCACCATTAATGTGATGATTTACTGATGGAAATGAGCCTGTCGGCATAATATCATAGTATCATAACAATACACCACTTCAGGATATAGAAATATATTTCTTATACGTGCACGTGCATGTGGTTTTTTTTTCTGATTATACGAAACGAGGGTCAGAATCATTGTATTTTCGAGCGAGAGCGACGTCAGATTTATCCCATAAACAGATTTGAATAATGCCGACCGGATGGAATAATCAATTCACTGGTGCGTTTGAAGGGATATTTGCACTTATCTACATACATTTTTTATTAACTAGGCTATTTGTAACCCTATGGGTAATTATTACTAATATTACACTGAGGTCGTAGCTAGGTGAGTCTGTGTAAGTTGTGCTTTAGATATAACGTCACATTGGCCGTAAAATGTCAATAAATATGTTAATATGTTTTGGCAAATAGAATTTCATAAAATACAATTCCACATACATATACAAAGGAAATACTTTTCTAAATCAGATGCATGTCACATTTTCATCGTCATACCTCTCTTTCCTATCCTTGCCAGTCTGGCAGCAACGCCAACTCCAGTAAGAAGCGCCCTGCCTCTGACACGGAGCCATCTGCGACGCCGACGCCGGAACAGTCCTTCCGTGGGGAGAACAATCAAAGCCATCAGGAGGAACACCACGAGCAGTCTCATCTGGAAGCAAAGAACGTAAAGCAATCAGATACATAGTAACAGAAAAGTAACAGTAACAGTATTTCAGTCATAAAACGGTGCTAAATTGGCCTGTGGATCTCAAAAGGAACACTAAAAACATACGATGTAGTTATGTGAATACTTTCTTCAGGCGGACGAACGTATGGACAGAAAATAAGCTATTTTCATTTTAGAACTGAATAAGAATCTCAAACATAAATAACCGTGTGCATTGTTTTTATTAAACCATTAATTCGTTCACTTCTTTAACTTTATACATAGACATAGGAGAAAATGAGAAATACTAACAAACATATGGGCACTGAGCGGAAGACGATCGAGTCATGATCAATAACATGTCTGTTGACAGTAAACACTTTAAACCTACAAATGGTAAACAAACGCAAACGTATAAATATCATGAACGGAGACGTTAAGGAATAATTGTCTTCAAATACTGTTTGATCGTCAATAGAGTGCACCTATTTACTTACCTTCAGCCTGACGTCGAATTCGTATGCCAGGGACGCATTGCTGACTGGGTTATATAGCCGGTTTATGGCCGCAATCACAGCTGAGATGTTTTGACGAATATTAGACTCAACGCCACATCAGACACCGCAATATGTTACTAATAATTGATAACAGTGAAGCTGACGTTAATAGCATTATGTAGGTGTGAATTAGGAAAGTCATTTGTGTTCATGTCAACACATATGTTTGTGTTTGCTTTTTCACAATGAGTGAATGAGTTGAGTTTAACGGCGCTTTTAACAGTATTCCAGTTATATCACGGCGTGTCAGCTTAATGTGGGAGGAAAACCCGAAGTGATGCAGGTCTCAGACGTTTACCTCTTCGGTGAAACCCACGAGCACGGGTATGGTGCTGACAAAGCTAGAAACATAATCGGGGCGAACCGGGATTCGAACCCACAATCATAGGTTTCGGGCGTGCCCAAGGGACGCAACTCTGCACAGCGAATCGCGGCGCCTTAGACGACTGGGCCACCCGTGCCCCCTTTCACAATGAACTATATTATAATAGATTAATATCACTGCAAACACGAAAACGTCGTTTTTTCCCGTATATGGTCATTGGACGGAAAAACGACTAAAAATTCATTAAAATTGATTAATTGGTCAGCGTCTAGAAAGTGTCCAGAAAAGTGTCGAGTTTTTCAAGCGTAAAATGGACGGAAAAACGATGCTTTTTGCTCCGCCTTGTACAACTGTTAACGGCCAATCAGATGGCGCTGGTCCCCCGACGCACGTGATGTCCAAGGCTTCCTTTCCGAAGCTTTAGGTTTCGTATTTCTGGCATGCCTTGCTCTAGTATCTGTCGCGCGCAGTGCAGCGAGATTTGCTGATAAGCTAGTTTTAGGATATGTTACATGTTAATGGAATTCAGACACGCGCCAAGAAGTCAAACCAAACAATGTTACTAAGTTTATTGTGGTAACGGCTATGTACAGTTACCCCTATCGGATAATGGGTTGTGTTTCATTTCGTTATAACAATAACTAATTTTTTAATGTGAAGTTTACAAGATATACGACTTGGGCGCGAGGTCGGTCACATGACGTTCTTCACGTGACTGTATTCTTGAAAAGGCGTAAACACTGACTACTTCCACATTCCTGGGAAAAATCCTTGGAATTCCCTGGTACGAATTCAAACAGAAGCGTGGTTGCAAGCCCATTTAAGGATACCCTCGCTGCAACCCATCCCAGAGAGAAAAAACACGAAAATAAATCCAAACTGTCGCAGTGACAATTTACAGAAATCTATGAACCTACCTTAGTATCTATTTGACACATCTTCACAATCACCTTTCAATGATCGGCCAATTGATCAGTGATGCCAAAGGCTTGAAATAGCCACAGGTTAATTAACAACTTCGAAAATATCTCCCGTCCCGTTTATCGTGTCGGCCATTTTGACGTATTGTACTTGATGTAAATGTATTACGACGCTCTGTCATTGTAATTGACTTACTGAGGTAATTCTGCAAAAGATCTTCTCATCTAATGAGGATATTGTTTGGAATATATTTCTTGTAAACCTACTAAAACATATGTTCCTCGCTTTGGGGGGAACTATTTTATTCCGGGGTGGCCCATTAAATCTAGTAGTAAGTCAAGGCACCATGCGTGATCTGTTATTTTATGTGTTTAAATTACGATTTGGGGCGTTAATAAAATACACTGACGCAAGTACATTCTATTCAAATCAGTTGGATAATTGAATATGCTTTCTTTTACATATTACATAACATCACTGCACAAAATATGAACAGTTGCAGTAACACACTACGGTAATCGCATTCAACTGTACAGTATTTCAGTATTTCAGTTATATCATGGTGTATCAGACTGCTGTGGGATAAAAATCCGAAGTGGTTCAGGTCATCCAATGGGTGTTCGGGAAAAGGTGAGCGTATCCTGCCACACAAGTGGCACCCGTCACAAAACATGCAAGGACAAGTCAATTGTTCACCTGAACAAAGCACGGAAACACACAATGATGCCCGTCCTCAGTTTTACCGAGCATGTAAATTATTTTGTCCGTCAAAAACATGGACGAGTATAAACAATATGTTCATTCACGTAATACATGTCATACATTTGACAAAATGTATTGACTTGGAGCATTATTGTTAATCACAGCGTATGCAGTTGAACTCATCACCCATCCCATTATTGATAACCCTTCTTGAAGATCTATGAAATCAGAAGCTGCAACACTCTATCTTTTAACTGGCATGTCAGACTTCTATTTCATTACTCAGTTTTATTTGCACGGATTACTATGGAAGGGACATTGTCTCGTTGTCGCATTGTCGCATTGACGCCTTTACAAAAACAAGCAAAACGTGTCAAAATTAACAAAAGCGCGACAATTGGCCATTTGTCGCATTGTCGCGTGTTCGCATTGTCGCTCTTTGATAATCCTTTTCTTTATTTTACAAAAGGGCGACGATGCCGTAACGCGACATTTTCAAGGTCAAAATATGTCTCGTTGTCGCATTGTCGCCCCATCACAAATGTGTATAAAAGGCGTAAAGTTCAGTTATTGTTACAGTTAGGAAGTTCAACCTGATAAATGTACGTCTTGAAATGAAAACACAAGTCTATCCGCGAGTC
Source organism: Haliotis cracherodii (assembly GCF_022045235.1). Taxonomy (NCBI): domain Eukaryota; kingdom Metazoa; phylum Mollusca; class Gastropoda; order Lepetellida; family Haliotidae; genus Haliotis; species Haliotis cracherodii. The sequence continues at coordinate 46,217,437 of NW_027266286.1, read as the reverse complement.
CATAACGTTTTATTGTGAGCTCTTCTCTAAAAGTGCTTAGTGTTCAACTCCCAGTTCCAAACACGTAGTACCTCCTCAATAATCCACATACCTCCAGTGCAGTGGTCTTCCGGAAGATGTTACTCTTGACCGTAATATACAACTGACGAGTGCACGCCTGACCTGTGCCCTCGTTGCAACCCTCGTGATGTGTTTGCCGAAGGGAGAGGTGTAGGAAATGTGTGCTCCAGCCCAGCGCAGAGCTCGCGACACACTGTATACTGATGTATACAGTATTTTGCAGTTGATATACTGTATACTGCATGTGATACTTATTTGCGGACATGTTACAACTTTCAAGATTCAAGATTCAATTTGCATATATTTCATATACAACAGACCGCCGTCATATATCACTGGAATACTGCTGAGAGCGGCGTTAAAACAAATTGTTTTCATAATGGAGCGCTGCAGTCATTTAAAATAGAACCGTATACATATGTTCATGTAGTACCAACTCACTCTATTTGTTTCGAATATTCAGCAGAAAATATATTATTAACCAGGTCTTTGGGAAAAGATATCAATTTTTTATAAGCAGCCACATAGGGATGACAAAGGACCCCTCGCTGATTAGGTTCTTGTTTACTTAAGAGCAGAGTTTGCCATGTTAGATGATATAACCAAAATCCAGGCGCTCCGACGGGGGGCAAGCTGGTCTTGTTAGTGTATGGTATGAGCTGTGACGTTGACCCAAGAGAATAATGTAAAACATGAGACCAACTCAAGTCTATAATGATTGGGAAAGTCTAGATTTCCACAGCTCTAGCCTGAAATTAAGAATTATTCTATGCTCCATTTTAATTGTAGTATTTTCATTTTGTAGACATGGATGGACCAACCAGGAAAGAAATTGATGGATTATCAATATCACATGTTACCACTGATCCAGTTAAATTCATCACACAATAATACATTAGTATTTGACATTACGGCCTTTGATTATTAGGGCATGATCATGTACATGTTCATTGTAGTAATGTACACACCAGTCAACTTGATTAGAATTTTTATCAAAGTGTAGCGCGGCATCAACGATTACTTTATGATATCCTCACTTGTCATCGATGTATTGACATCGAACAATGGACGGCAATTCGAAATTCTTATGGATAGCTTCAATAGGGACAGCGCCGGTGTCAGTACAATTTTCCTAGTTAAAATAAGTATCTACAAAATATTATCTGAAGCAGACAAGAACAATATTTTTTTTTTATTAATGCTTACTTTCATGGATAGAATTAAGGCAATCTAGGCTTGCCAAATCGTTCTAGACTTGAGCTGGATTCCTTTTAAATTTATTCTGTATGGTCTGGGAGACGAACGGGCGTCAGTATCGCATGGAGAACTGGGACAGCCTTAATCAGTGTAATCGGATATGTTGTGGAGTTTCGGTTTTGGGCTGTTTGCTGAATATATAGAATTGCGAGTTATGTATACTCTGTATTCTTTCGTCATGGTAGCATATATATTTTCTATGTTGCTTTTTGAATTATACACAAATAATGAGAACTACAATGTAAACCTCTCTCTGGAGATATGCAATAATACTACTGAAGGGCATATCTGAAAAATGGGACTTCTCGACAAATATTTCTTTCTTAAATACTACCCGTTACAGGTATTCTGATCATTATATCATACTTTGTACAGTTTAAAAGTCAAATAATGGCAAATTGTGTATCTTTCTACATTTTGAATTAATTATATTTTCTGAAATAAAACCTTAGCATCAGATAGTGATATACACGAATATGATCTATACTATTATAAATGAATTATCAATTTCGTATTATGAATTAGATAAACAGAAATATGATAGTAAAACAAATTATTTTAATCTATTCTTGTGAGTAGGTAACGAGAGATCTAGGCAACGCACTAACGTAGCCATTTATGAAAAATGAAATATTAAAAGTTTAGGGGTTTGAACATGCACATTGAATGACAGGGAAGAAAGCAACGCAATAATTTAATTATGAATCAAATTATGTTATAAAAATAACAGAATATTTAGAAAATATAAGTTTAATTTCTCATTGTTGGAAGGTGTTTAATAATTATATAGATTTTGTTTGATTGTTTGTTGTTTAACGCCGCACTCAGCAATATACCAGCTCTATGACGGTGGTTCGTAAATAATCCAGTCTGGACCAAACATTTAGTCATTATCATCAAGAGCACCGATCTACGCATTTGGGATACGATGACATGCATCAACCAAGTCAGCGAGCCAAGTCGCCTTCGTAGAAGCATGGGTTGTTGAATGCCTATTCTAACCCGGATCTTCACGGGTATTTTTTTAAATAATAAAGTACAATGAAATTCTTTTTTTTATCCATAATAAGTGTGTATAAGTAGATGGATAATATGTCCATACACGCCAAGTAAATGGTATATGCATTAATTTAAATGCAAATGATTCAATGATGAGTTCTTTCACAAGTCCATATTTCAAGGCATGTATTTGATATTCATAATAACTCCACAAAAGCTACACAATGGCAACAAAACGGTACCAGCATCACAGATACCAATAATACATGAGATACATATAATTACTTTAAAGTTAAAACATGTATCTAAATAGAAAATTAGAAGGATACACTTCCGACATTTATCGTATTTTGTTTTCGTTTGGAGAGAGAAGTTGTGATTGGTATCTGATGGGTGCAAACAGGTGTTCCCTTCCGCCCAGGCCTTGCGGCAATGCTATAGCCCAAAATGAAACAAGCCTTGTTCAACAGGTTCAGATTCAAAATTCTATCCCACTTGGGCTCCTTTTACATTTAAATATAATTTCTCGTGTCGATATGTGTCAGAAGAAATGAAATATTACAGAACTGGTGAATAGGTTATATGCGCATGTCAGCGTCGATCCTATAATATCCTTTTTTGCAAAATACATATATACTGATGAATTAAGGTAGTAATACTACGCAAATATATGTCCAGATGCATACATCAGTATCATCTCGTGATCTTAATTCGTGTCTTTGAGCCCTTTTTCTACCGGAGATTCTGGGGTGTTACATCACACCAGAAAGTCAGGTCCAAATTCAAGTCATAATTTCATGGTCCGCCTTGTATGTTGGAAACCAATATCGCAATATGGCTAAATATTGCTGAACGTGGTATTAACCCGATTACTCACATAATTATTCCATTTTCTACAGTCATCTACGAACACTATCTTTAAGGAGGTAAATCTGTATCATCCAAATGTCCATACATATATGTCCACATTTATATGTATAAAGCAAGTCGTCCTGCACTCTTCCTTAAAAGATAAATGTTAAGCATTTCCTCTGTATGGATTTATATAATGTAATATCGTTTTAATGTAATACTTATGCAGTAAACGTACCACAGACCTAATGCTAGAATAACATCTAATTTCTGAAATGAACATATTTTACAGAAAAAAAACAGTTGTTTAAACAATACTTATAAAATATAAGAACAAGGAGCCAAGAGACAAATATTGGGCTGTGTTGGACATATTTGTTTCGGGGTCTTATGACAGACAAACCTGATGCCTTTAAGTATAAAGATAAGTAAGTAAAGATGTTGTACATATTCAAATATGTTCGTGATTAACCCAAATTTGAAAAAATATTGAAAGATGAGTGGTAACTATTTATGCCATTATTTCAAATTAGAATGAGAACACATCAGGAAAGCATGGTACTTTAATATACGTATCTTGTTAACCCAATATTCTTTTTTAAGTAAGAGCAGCATGTATATCGAGAGTATAGGTTTGGTGCGTGACTTATCACACAGTACTTTCAGAAAGTGTGCATATTCTGTTTATCGGCAATAAATAACATAAGACGATTCATACGGGTAAATACGATTTACTTCAGAACTAGTATAGATTATTTAAGGTTAGGGGGAAATGTATGTAATTAACAGAACTTTGGCCGGGTTTGAAGGATTTGGGTCCTGGCTTGGGCTTTGTGTTGGACGTGTAGACGGCATTTCCAGGTTTGACGTATCAATGACAAAAATGATATCAGATGCAATTCTCTGCCTTTTCGGGTGAACGATTGGCTTGCCTTTGGATGTGTTTGTGGCGGGTGCAACTAGTGGATCGGAATGAGCTCGCGTTTTTGCGAGCATCCAATGTCATCATTTATTATGATGAATCATGAAACATGCTCCTGATGTTGTCGCAATGGTGCAGTTGGCGCTACTTTAATTTTGGCAAGGGTTTCTCATGATAATGGAAATGCTTATGTCGCTTTTGTTGACCGATAAACATGAAAAGATATACTGTTAGTGTATATATATAGTCATGTTATTAAGAAACAAACGACGAGTGGGAGTTGTTTATTGTACGATAAACAACGACCGAGACTCGTTTATTTCTATATGAGATATCAACATTACGTACAGCCTCTTTTAGGGTGTTAAATTAGGAAAAAATACACGCTTTACAATATTTACCCGTACTTAAATAATGATGATTCCTTGAATAGAATCCGACAGCGGCCATGCTAGATAAATCCATTTTAGGATTTGAGTTTGGTCCCGCATATTCTCACAATTTTCTCGTCAATCATCTGTACCTTTTCTCCCAATACCGATTGTCATATCACTCTCATTTTCGGATTCTCCAGTAAAATTTATTGGGAACAACTCACTAGACACATACCTCTCAAAAATAAGGTCAAATTTACAAATTTTACTTTTCAAGTTGCGAGTGCATGTTCGAATCTCAATAAATGACGTCATGATAGAACAATGTTTTATCGTGAAATAAATATCGCTTCCTTCTTTGTTCTTTGTGATTTATCGCGTAGCTATCTTATATCATCAAATTGCCAATTTCTAATTGCTTTATCATGACGTATCCGTGTCATGTAGCAATAACATACACAAATATCGTTGACTTCGACGTTAAAAAATTGTGTCATGAAATATGATTATCCTCTTGTGTGCAATATTTCTGGTTGATAAATCTAACATATTCTTACTTTAAGAATAGCGACTATACATTATTATATATCCCTTATCAGGTCTCTGTAACATTTGCAAAATGATACAAATATAAAAATACAACTGAACCTAAATGTAATGTTTTAATATCCTTACGTTGCTGAGTGCAGCATTTAACAATAAACAAACAAAACATAATATCTTTAAGAATTATGTTAACAATTCCGACGCTAAAAATAATCTCACAATCTCCATAACTCTTTCTCTCTATGAAAACATAATAACTTTTTTTTAATAATCTGAAGGAATAATAATGGAAATACTATCATAATTATCATCATTATTTATGTTACTTATCCTCAAGTGAAGTAGTCCTCCACACTATACATTTAGTGAAGAAGCCCATGAACATATGAACTATGTAACATACATTCATGGAAATTAGATGAACAGTTGAAGTTAGCAAATGATATTATTCGGTCGAACGTCTATCAGCCATCTATTCTATTCATGAAGAACATTTCACGTGGGACCAACAGAGGGAATTATGACTATCGACTTGCTAATTATTTTTTATATTCATGCCAGCTCAAACGATCTATTGGCTTGATTTATTGTTATGGTATCCACAAAATAAGTAGGATCCGATTTTTTCCGTTTTTGTTGAAATAAAACTGAATAATATTTGCTGTTTACATATCAAAGTTTGCCAAATTGTTACAAAATGTTTTCCCACAGCAAGGCCACGTATCCCCAACCTACTGTGCTAGGCACAGTATCACTGGACTGAGGGAGGGCGGTATTCCTCCTTGTGGGTCACCTGCTTGTCAATATGGGACAGGAAAACTGCAGGGGGTGAGGGCAGTTAAGTTGATGGTACAGACAGATAAGAGAGATCATTTTACAAATGTGAAACCTCAGTCCACAAAGGAAGAGGCGAAAGCTGAAACTTGGTGAGGTTTACAGAACAAAGGCAGTTATTTCTAGTTTCTTACTGACTCTCGAAGATACATTTAATAAAACAATTAGTGTGTGTGTGTGTGTGTGTGTGTGTGTGTGTGTGTGTGTGTGTGTGTGTGTGTGTGTGTGTGTGTGTGTGTGTGTGTGTGTGTGTGTGTGTGCGTGTGTGTGTGTGTGTGAGGCAGAAGAAGAATTGTACACCATAAAAATGGCTACGTATGTAGTTGGGGTAGATATGTTGAATGCCCGGCCAGTATGACCTTTGAGTCACTACAGTTGCAGTCATTAAAATGCGTAAAACAGTATTTGAGTGAAAGAAAACACTATAAGTGAGTGAAACAAAAGACCTCAGTACAGGCACACCCAGTCCCCCAACCCCAAGTCTGCATGTATCAATACTCATACCTGCCACATCCTCAACCACTTAACTTACTCACACAATCATCTGACAACATGTTCGCCAACCCTCGTATCACAACGCATGCACGCATGCACGCACGCACACACACACACACACACACACACACACTCACACATCACATTCTTCTTTCCCCACCATTATGTCTACGTCAGCCATCATGGATCCATGCGCATGCTTTCATACATAATCCATCCTCCCACCATTCCCCAACATCCATCGAACTATAACTATATCCGCCCTCATGTATCGGTATTCGTGCTTTCATACATACATACACCCCCCTACCATTCCCCTACATCCATCGCAGTATAACTATGACTATAACCGCCTTCGTGCATCCGCACTTATGTTCACATTGCATTGCATATGCATCGAATTACACGTTTAAAATATCGTTAATATTTTACATGTACATATTATATATCAGCAAACAGAGATTATTATAACGCAATAGATTTCATCCGTCAAAACATCACAGAAAGAGGAGCAGCCTGGAATTTTACAATGGCATCTGAATGCACTAAGACGTTCAACTGGTCAGGAGGTGAGAGTTGCCGAAGATTACGGTAAACTTCAGTTACAGATCTCCATTACGAATATCTAAAGTATGAATAAAGATCACAGCTTGCTATGACGTACTTCATGCCTGCAGAATTAGCAATGTCCTTAGCTCTAAATTGTATGTCTAAATGCTTATGTAGACAAAGACCCAAATGTATATAGGCATGACCATATTATATTCTACGCAAATATCACGACATTTAAAAACAAAGCTAGATTGAGTCTTTGAAGGGCATTAAGAACTGATACACACAAGGAAAATATTTATGGATGTCAACGGAGGAACACTGCGTTTCGGAATATATACTTTCTCCTTCATCAGGTGCATATTATTAAATGCTATGAGGCAGAGAACATATATTTGTACCTGTAAGAACAACAAAAGTAAAAAGATAGCAAAGAAGGGAACGCAACAAGGGAAGCCAACAGATAACTGGCATGGCGCTGATTACCCCGCCTCCCGTTTGCCCATTGTCCATTTCCCATTACCAATCATTCTTCAATTAAGTTTTGGCTTTAATTTGTCCATTGATAATCAACCATCAACGTCTATTATCTCCACCCTAAAAATATGTAGTTTACTGAGAAGGTGGTATCCAAATATAATGTGTGTTACTGTTGACCACTTTCTTAAAGGCATTGTTGGTTCAAAGCTTTCGGTCATAGAAGCCGTGCCATTTTTCTCTTGTCAGAGGAGTACAGAAAGTATACGTCATCTGGACTAACATTTTTGGTTCGGTGGCTGGGTTAGATCGCCAACTTTGTGTTCTGGCGATTGGGTGCCTCACTCACAGTGTGGGTTCAAATCCCGGACAGGGCTCAACCCAAGAAAGTACGAGAATCTGTACTTTACTCAGAAAGTGTTATCCCAATTATAACATTTGTTGTCAAGAAAACACAATAAATGTATATTCGGCTTTGGATGGGTAATGATATCACAGACATATACGGATATTGATGATGACTTGGAGGAGCTTCGTAACGCACGTCTTCTCAATTCAGGGATTGGTAAATCCAAATATGTGTGTGCGCGTGCGTGCGTGCGTGCGTGCGTAAATGTGGGCCTGTTGGATGTTACATAAAACATTCATCTTGAGCGGGATGGTAGTTCGAGTTGGATTAGCATGTTAACTATATGATCTTCTTTAGGCAGAGAATGCCGCGCATGAATGTATTGATGAAATTCCTAGGTACATGGGGCCTTTTCGTCCCCAGGAATACCCACAGTGGATACTTCAATGGGGATAGGGTGTACACAATGTGCTACCTGGTAGATTGTGTGTCATCAGACCGGACAACGTTGGTCTTTGACTGATTGTGGCGTAAAACACACTTATTCATTTACTTATATCGGAAATTGAATGTTCATCTTAATTGTTATTGTTGAACATGTAATATATTTTTAAAGAAATAAAAGAGTGACATAATAACTACAACTTTATGTGAGCGCGAGTAGCTTTTTGGGAATGAGATGAATAAGTCTTATAAAGTTGTAAGCTTCTTCACAACCGTGTAACTATGAATTGACTTTATTGGGTAATCAAAAAAGAGATAGGACCTAAAATAGCCAAATTTCATACGATTTCACTTGTCCACCATCTTGGATGCAAGGCGAAAACATTTCAGCGCGTTTGAAGCCACTGAGAATGCCCCCTGCAGAGTTGGACGAACATTCTGCGGTGGCGCGGCTGAGTTGACCAGAGGCTATCAGCAGTATTTCCTGTCCAGGTTATTTAGGTCAGTTGTTTGTGTGTGTGTGTGTGTGTGTGTGTGTGTGTGTGTGTGTGTGTGTGTGTCTGTGTGTGTGTCTGTGTGCGTGTGTGTGCGCGTGTGTGCGTGCGTGTGTGCGTGCGTGCGTGTGGGGGGTGGGGGCGGGTGAGATTAGGGGGATAGATGACAGATTTAGCAACAAGTAAGGTCATCTTGAGTGGGAGGGTATTCGCAAATGGATTAGCATATGAACTATGATTCTCTTTAGGCAGAAAATGAGGATCCACGATGTTCGACCTGGTAGAAGTGTGTTGCTATGGACAGTCACGGAGCCATGATCCAGAGAACAGGGTGTCATTAGATAGAAATAAACTAAGTAATAATAGGATTACCAGAAAAACGGGGTTTTACACACAAGCCAATAAACTTCGCTCATTAACACCAGGGTAAGTCAGTACAAGATTGAAAACTGCCCCATAATTATGTATGACATGCTTGTCGGGTATTGCTACATATATATGTGAAAACAAAGTTATTAAAATGAAGAGCAAAACTGATGAAAGTTAACAATAAACGTGTATACGTGTTATATCGTCACTGCAAAAATAATGATTGTTTGTCTTTAGTATTAACATTCAAATACGTTATATCCGTATTAGCGATATTGTCTTTGTTCCACCGGTGAGTCAGCGTTAGCCGTACTATCTCGTAGTATAATTGAATTTCTGAAGACATCACGATACAGTTTTTGCGATGCATCACGTCTGCACTAGCGCTTGATAACAGCCTTGTGTTTGGGCGTTTCAGTGGTTTAAATCGCTACTCTTGATATTGTTGATTAAACTTTGATACTATGAACAATATAATGTTATGTGAGAGGTTGACTTTAGAACGGTAACATACTAATAGTATATAGGATGACATAAACAGAGCAATGAGAAGTTCGTCCAGATTAGTGTATAGGCAACATTTAATAATTAAAATAATTACATTCAACAACTCCCCTTTTAAGTCCATTTTCCTGACTTATAAGTAAATGCAAGAACAATCGGCCGGAATACAATGTATAGTTCTTGTCCACTTCCATATGACTATATAGCATACAATAAGCTATCGGGTCCCGTTTAGATCGGTTTGGGTGGCAGCCTAGACAGCCAAAGAATAGTTTCATCTTGGAATCTCCCATATCACTGGGAATCCTCTTCAATTTAAATGGAGTTACTCGTTACGATTCCGAACCTTCACGTGACTGTGTTTATGAACCATTGTCAAATAGTGGTGACATTAAATCTAGGAAACAATACGCGAAATCGCGCATGCACAGAACGGAAAATTTGGTCAAGACATTAAGTAATCCGCATGCGCAGAACGATTGATTTCAGTACTTCCGCTAAGCGCTTCGAGTGCAGCGTCAAACGCGGGCCTGTAATCTAACACGCGGGGACTGACCAATGAAATCTGAGAAGTAGAAATACCGGTAGACGCTGTTGCTTGATTGACAATGTCAATCAAGAAAGGGAGGAGCTTAACGCTATCGTTCTCTCCCAGTAAATTCCGATGTCAAATAACGACGTTATTTGGACGGAAAAACGATGGTTTGAAAACGTCCAAATAACGTCGTTTTTCCGTCCAATGACCATATACGGAAAAAACGACGTTTTCGTGTTTGCAGTGATATAGTTTTTTCTGAATCATTTTGAATAAAGTCTTTGAAACTAAGGCATTTAGAAGTTATACACATAAGGAAGAGAATTTATGGATGTCAACTTCTTTATCATGAGGAACACGTTTCGGAGTATAATTATGCTTACTCCTTCATCAGGTGAAAGTACTGATGAAGGATTAAGCATATACTCCGAAACGTTATGTTCCTCATAATGGGGAAGTTGACATCCGTAAATTCTCTTCCTTATAATTGAATATGCAACCTTTGTTTATACTTGCCGTCCCTGATGAAAACAAGCTACTGACAGTAAAGCTCGGATTGTATCATTAGTTCTGGTCTTCTTATTCTTCATGCCGAAAACCCGGGTTCGATTCCCGACATGAGTACAATGTGTGAAGCCCATTTCTGGTGTCCCCCGCCGTGATATTGCTGGAACATTGCTAAAAGCGGTGTAAAACCATACTCACTCAATCACTCTTCTGATTCTACTTTACACAGACCAACATAGCCTAATAATTGGTATTTATGATGTAGTACGTGTTACTCCAGTTTTTATCATTATTGTATTTTCCCTTTCCATAAATTCCACGTTTATGATCTGTATATAACAGATATATTATCAAACCAAATTTGTACAAAACGCTTAATCTGACAGGGATCAAATATCAACAATAAATTATCTAAATGTGGTATAAGGAAATGACAAATAATAATGGCTACAGTCACTCTGACCAGTGACAACTTCAGCCTTAGCCACGTTTTGTCGTCAACGCACATAGATCACGTTCAACTGCATCCTGTCAGAGGTGTGTCAGGTGTCGATAGGGGACTGCATGATTCACTTCGAGTCATTTGATATCAAGTTTGCTGTCAAGCAGGATATGAGATCTCTAATGTGTGTACATTGTATGTATGTATACATGTGTAATATAGTTTGAATTGCCAGTTTTTATTTCAAATTTGAAATATATTCCAAATTCTGATTGTGAGATGTCGGTACATTCGAGATAACGGAGTTTGAGATAATGAGATTCGACTGTGTATACAGAGGACAGTGTTGTGTCCCGTCGTGGCAAAACAATGTTCACTCCATTAATTAATTGGTTCACCCAGTTCCGTTGATTAAAATGAACATGTATCATATTCTTATCAGACGTTGAAAGAAGGTTTTGTCATTTACTGACACTGTTTTGCATTCAGAAGTGTGGATTTCCTAGTCAATAGTTGTTAAACAGTACAGTCATAAATAACTCGAAAACATGTGAATTGTAACAAAGGAACCAATTGTCATGGTTGACAAATCGAGAGATTTGAATTTATCCACCAAGGAAATATACATGAATGATCACATTAACAGTCTCGGCAGGAGTTGTTGACAAAAAAGTAATTTCTAATTGTTGTGGGACAATAATTGTTAACTGGCCACAATGATCATGAAGAAGTCCCAGTAAACACGGTTTTCTAACTCAGATTGCATCACACAATCCAATTATGTTTACAACGGAAAAAAACAGCCCGCAAAAGAGAGACAGAAAACACTGGATTTATAGATATGAATGACGTATACAGCAACATTGATACGAGGAATGGTCAAAAAGTTCTCAGCTTAACAAACAAAACCAACAATTGTGAAAGTGTTCTTAAATATATTTTTCAACATAATCTCCCTGCTTCTCATATCGATAAAGAACCCTTTTAATTCCAGTAAGGGCGACGTTTCTGAAACCACCCACTAAACCCTATTTACGGCAGTTTTGTGGTCATCGTTGTAAACATAGGGCTTTCAACGAAGGTGTTTTTTTCAGTTTTGGAAAATGGTGGAAATCACTTGGTGCCAGGTCTGGCGAGTATGGTGGGTCAGGAAGCTTTTCGAACCCACATTGCCGTGCAGCAAGAGATTTGAGAAGAGGCATTTCTAAGACTTTCTAAGCAATCATCCTTTACATCCAAGAATACAGTGGCCATAACTTTCTTCATTGATCTTGAAGATTTGAATTTCTTTAGTGCCGGAGAAGTGTAATGGGGCCATTCCATGGATTGACGTTTCAACACGGGATCGTAGTGGTAGACCCATGTTTCATAACCCTTTACTAATCTCTTTTTTGAATTTGACGAAATCATCATCAATAAGCTCATTTCATCAGGCAATGTCAGTTATATTTTCCTTAAGATCAGAAACTTTGGCACCCTACGAGCAGATGTGTTATTCATCTCTAAATTTCATAAATAATATTTTCAATAGATCAATGGTTTAGACCTTAGTCTTCCTCAAGTTTAGCAATGGTGTCTATCTGACAGTAAAAGGTTTTCTGCCTCCTTGATTGAATCTTCATTGATGGAAGTTGAGTGACGTCCAAACCTAGGGTCATCTTCAGGGCTTGTTCTCACAGCCTTAAACAAAGCTGCCCAACGTTTAACAGTGGAATAGCTAAGACACTTCTCCTCACACACTTGTGATATGCAGTCATGAATTTCTTTGGGTGTACTTTTCTCAAAAGTCAAAAACTTGATGACTGTTTGGTACTCGTTCTTTTCCATTTGTGTGGAACCCCTGTCACGTTCAACTTATATACAAACGGTCTCAACAGATCAAATACACATGCAATGAACGACTCAAACAATGTACTATACTAACTAGTTCACTTTGTAATGGCCCATAGTTGAAGGGCAGCCAGGATTATGACTTTCTGACCTTCTCTTGTATTACATGAAAATAAAACAGAGGAATCACTGTGTACCTGCCAAAGAGTTATACACATAAGAAAGATGTTAACATAACTTAACCTTACAAAATGATAAGTATCTCCATAGCTAATAAACAATAATCAGAATATTAATTCTAAGCAGATCCATATGTGTTACTATTAGTGTACTGTGTGATGTTATGTTTAAACAAAAACATATACATAACTTGTTGGCGGCTTTCATCTTTCTATTTGCTGTGGACATGTCCGCAAATACGCTCTCCAACAAAACTAGCGGTTCATGAAATATAAATGTTATAATCGGTCGTCAAAAGAAACATCAGCTTTGAAAAAGGTCTGCCAGAGATAGAAACGATTCGGGTACAATACCAATGCCGCAACACATCAGAAACATTGCCTGTATACCATGCTTGCACGTGGGTACGGGTTATTGTTAATTTTGCACGTCAGTTGTCAAATCGCTCTTAACCATTGGTATTGTTACGTTTCATCGACCGCAGTAACATATGTAACCCTAACAAACAGTAGACATTAGAACATGCCAGAAAACTTTTATTTGTTTGGCTGCATTTAAGACATGGAGCATAAAACCATATCAGTCGGAGCAAAGGAGGAAGAGCCTTTTCGGGGCTATGACCACGGGGACTCTTTTAAAGTCACTGGACTTGTGGATTATTACTAAGCACAGCATTTCTGTGGACATTGATGGATATTATTACACAAGTATCCATACTGACTCCATACCATATGCTGCTGTAGCCGCATGCAGCTCGTGATTTATGCATGTCCAAATGAAATAATTCTCTCCCTGTGTGTACTCATACTCAAGGAGTTTTTCACATCCAACAAAATACGGCATTGCCTGCTATTTACTAAATTGTAGAGGGCGTCTTATAATAACTCGCCTTTCTTCTCGAAAATATGTATGTATGACTTTCACTTTTGGCAACATATTCAAGATTGAAAACCACAGAAATAATTCTCTTTTTTTAAAACGGAGTGTGTTTGAGAATTGGCATTACCCCTCAGGTCACAATGTCCGACATTTTGCATGTACAACAGTATTACATCATCATAGTGAAGCGTAGATCATTTTCTCAAGCTATGACGTTTGAAAAAAACAATTATTATCTGTTTCTATCAATTGAAATGCAATGTTAATTGAGACAGTACAAATAATTGCACCTCTTGTTCATGGTACTTTTCGTTAAACCCGTGCTGTAATCACAACAGCGTAAAACAATACTCTTCATGATTACAGTATATCGATCGTATACATTGCAGTGAAACCATGATGTACCACATTCTTCATTGAGCATGGTTGGTACATCCCAAAATTGTATTGTAGATGCCCTCCTTAAAACATATTGAGGCATTTGGGGAATATTCATTTATTGAATGTGCGTACGGACCTTTCGTTACACATCTGTTAAGTTGCAGATTTATCAAACCTCGCATTATTAACCCATGCGGTCTTGAATAAAGCTCCGACTAATGTCCAGAGTGATTCTAATGTGCATATCGTTATAATGTTACAGACTCACGATCACAAAGCGTGACGCGCGTGAGCTGGGTTTATCGCAAGCTATGAATACAGTTTCAACTTGACGTAGGAGGAACACCTTACACGATATGGTTACATATGCTGTACAATTTAACTTTCTCTTCTTGGCGGACATGATTTTCTATTTATTACTGATCATGAACTACGCCTTTCAACTCGCTGGTGTTGTTTTAACATGATTACAATCGTGAAACAGGCCATGCCTTGTCAGGGGAATTGAATGTCGACCCAGACGTAAAGGCAAATAGTCCTTTGTAATTATCAAAAAACTTTAAGTCTTTTGTGGATGTAACAATATTTGGACGGTCCTAGCTAGGTCGTTTCGGACCAATGCTCTCCCTTAATGAACTACATGTATATGTATAAGGTTGATATTGTCATGTCATGATTACCAGCCTAATGGTCAAATGGTCACGCCGAAGACCCGGGTTCGATTCCCGACCTGGGTACAATGTGTGAAGCCCATTTCTGGTGTCCCCCGCCGTGATATTGCTGGAATATTGGTAAAAGCGGCGTAAAACCATACTAACTCAGTCATGCATGATGACCACTTTAAACAACACGTAGTCATGTCCAGGCTGACAATGAGGAACTAGTCAGTTGTTTGTTTTCTTCAGTCTGGATTACAATTTGCATTGTATTGTTTATAGTTTACATAGTGTCGGCTCATGCAGCCCCTCCATAACTACTATGAAATGCATGCTTCTGGTGTGTTTTGCCATTCAAAACGGGAGTCCTGTGTGTCTTGTGTCATTTCTGTTGGTCAATATTAAAACCCAAATTACACATGTAATACACATGTAACAGAGTCAGAAATATATTCAAATAGTTGTACAGCATCTGTTTCAGATTTCTTGTTTAAAGTTTTAGCCATTTGCTGAAGGCTCCGAAAACTGACAAATAACAATTACACAACAGTTTGTTCTGCAATGATTTATTTTCAAGCATCGGATAGATACACTGAAATATTATATCACTTGTAGCACTAGTGTTGAAAGCATCTACTCGTCACCTACAACAACAAAAAACACATTGCATATGAGAAAGACAGAAATTGCACGAATAATTAGAGAAATCACGTGATATATTATAAGAAATTACCCGTATCCAAAAAGAACAACACCCACCCTGTGAGAAAAGGTCTTCCATTCCTCGGATGAACTCATCATGACTGACAACTGAGTCACCTGAAAACACCATCACAAACAATGAATGCCAGACAAAAACGACAGGAATATATTCAAATCCATACATGACTCTGAAACATATGTATTAGAATTGAAGTTATAAAGCAGTTTAATAGCAAGGACCCATGAGACTGCCATGATGACGGGTTGACCACTCATACACAAGTTAATTTCAGACAGGAATCTCAATAGCATATTTCATTGTGATAAAAACATACACATGACAGGTTGAAATCATTACATCTGCTATTTCGTTACTTGCCATCTATGTCAACCAAGTTCAGGATTTGTTCCGCATCTCGTTTGTCGAATAGATTCTCAGCTTCTGATTGGTCAATGTTGCCATCCTCATTCAGATCAGCAGAGGCAAGGTCATCTTGCACATCTTGGAAGATTCAAAGAATCGTGATTTAATAAATTGCTATAGAATACTGTAGTTATACAGCTATATATTATCGTTTCCTGTTGTGAAAACATACAAAACATACGTGATTAAATTGTATGGTTCTGTAAAATAGATTCAAATAGTATGAGTTGTTGGTTCGTTTGTTTGTTGTGCTATATAGTCAGCAATATTCCTATTTAACGATGTACATGAGCCGTCCTAGGCCGGACGAATAAGTGGTTGTCGTTATGTGCAGCGGCTCATGCCGACGTGGTACGATAATTGCAGTCAAGCAACTGATCCAGTTTACGCTTAATTTCAACTGATTAACGAAATTGGTCGTTTCATGACAATTATATTGCAAGGGTAAGTCATGTGTTCACGTGAACAAGTCAATATGGTGCATCGGATAACACTTTGGTCAGTGGTTCGTTCAAATTATCCTCCACGTGTCTATATAAAAGAGTATAAAAGCTTTGCTGAGGCCTTGAATGCTAAAAATATATGTGATCACACAAGTTTCAAGCAACAGTCGTCACATGACACAAATAACATTTGTTATTGTCATAGTTGTACATGATTGAATGAGTAAGTGTGTGCATCACGATTTAATGCCATATTGGTCATATGACGACTGTCAATATGTTTGCGAATAGTTTTCATCGTTAATTTGACAAACAAAAGTTGTATAGACAGCAGTTGCAGATCGGATGGTTGTCAACATAACTATCCTCTTACCTCTCTTTCCTCCTAACAGTGCCACTTTGGCAGCAATGCCAGCTACTTTGAGAAGCGTTCTGCCTCTGATTCGGAGCCATCTGCGACGTCGACGACGACGACGGAACAGTCCTTCCGTGGGGAGAACAATCAACGCCATCAGGAGGAACACCACGAGCAGTCTCATCTAGAAGCAAAGAACGTCAAATAAAGCAATCAGATTCATAGTAACAGAAAAGTAACAGTAACAGTATTTCAGTTATACAACGGTGCTAAATTGGCGCTGAAAGAACGCCCAAACTGATGCATGTTTCGAGAGCTGACAACTAATGTCTGTGACGGTAACCAAAAAGTCCACCTGTATTTTGACATGGAAGATTGGGGTTATGTTTTGTTTTAAACTTCGAGAATCAAATTTCAAATTCGAAATCACACTCATACGCTTTCAGTTTTGAGTGAAATTTTCATTTACGGAATTTGCGCTGATTTCTTTAATCTGCAACAAGAGGAACGTTACATCTGCCATACGGACTAGAGTGACAAACAAATGCAGACATCTTTAGGACTGGTTCTACATCTGTTAACCTATATGAGTACAATTAACGCAATATCATCAACGTACTTTTAATAGTATCTACACACAGTAACTTACCTTGAGTAGCCTCTCGAAGTCAGATGCCAGGGACATGCTTGTTGACTTTATATAGAATGTATGTGATCATTGCCACAGCTGAGGTGTTTGACGGGATCAACGTTGAATAATGTATTCCACAGCACATCAGACACCAGAATATGTGTGGCTGTCCAATCAGCGCTGAGTAATTGATAGCAAGATATAACTATCAATTAGGGTAAGTTACATTTCCGTGTCAATATGACAAATACGAGGCGACGTAACCGATTGGGTGGATATGACATACATCTGGGGTTCTGATTAATATAATGAAATGAATGCTTTGTGTTATAAAACCACTGTCTTGAGTTAGGAGAGAGGGGAGTGAGTGAGTTAAAATTTAACATCGGATCAGCATTATTCCAGCCATATAGCGACGAGAGGGAGGAAGAGAGAGAGAGATGGTGGCGATTGAGGGATTGGGTGAGTGCAGTTACCGGTTTGTCTGGTCAGCGCTTGATTATATACAGATCGCTGCAATACAGGTGGAAGACTGTTCCGCTTAGAACATCCAATAAATGAAAAATAACATTCCTAGATGTTCTTTCACAAAATAACATACGGTTTCTGTGAAATTAGTCAACAATATATTGTCGCACTGACATGTCACATGCTAATGACATTAGGTTTAACCTGTGGTTCACATGCAGCAACCCATACCAAGCTAAACCCATCTTTTCACGTCAGTGCATAAATCATATTCTGTTTATTATGGCCACCACATCCTGTTAGAGTTGTGTCTGATGCCAGCCAGTGAGGGTGAGAATGGGTGAACGGGGTTCACATTTAGGATTTACAAGTTTGCAGTCCCAGAGTGAGTGAGTGAGTGAGTGAGTTGTGTTTAACGCCGCTTTAACAGTATTCCAGTTATATCACGGCGTGTCAGCTTAATGTGGGAGGAAAGCCCGAAGTGATGCAGGTCTCAGACGTTTACCACTTCGGTGAAACCCACGAGCACGGGTATGGTGCTGACAAAGCTTGAAACATAATTGGGGCGAACCGGGATTCGAACCCACAATCATAGGTTTCTGGCGTGTCCATGGGACGCAAATCTGCACAGCGAATCGCAGCGCCTTAGAAGACTGGGCCACCCGTGCCCCCTGCAGTCCCAGAGATCAATCTTTGTATAATCATACCGATATTTCCTATGGACGAGACAAACAGACAGAGAGACAGAATTGTATTACACTTTTACTCCAAGTCGTCACAAAATTGTAACAAGTACAATACATGTATGACCACTCCGAACGGAGTTCGGAGAGACTCTTCTAAAGTGTATTTACCTATTTCACATATCAAAAGAAAACAGAAGCTGATCAGCAGCTGTGTAAATCACTTTAATTTTTGGGTAAAATGTCATTGCAGGTTTTGGTGGTAAGAGGACATAAAATTTTATCTGTAAACATATAGGCTTGTATTTCCTGTATATCTCATGATCACGAGTTGATACAATTTGAGAAGTGTGGCATTTGTTAAGGAAACTACATCGCTCAACATTATACACAGAACAATTTAAAATTATAGCATGGCATTCGTCTTCCATAATGTTCAAACACTGAAAACACTTCCTGCCCTCAGAATTCGAAGGCATGTTAATATACCGTCCTAGTTCAATTTGGATAGAAACAATATCAACATCAATTTTTAGCCAAAGCGGTAGTTAAGTTATATAAGTCTTACTTTAACAACACCGTATCCTAATGTCACCTCTAAAGGTATATATTCAGGAGAGGGGTTTGGAAATTAATTTGTTTCAGCAAATACTGGCAAATATTTATTTTTGCTTCAGGTTTTACAAAAACAAGTATTTGTTTGATGGACACAAAATCGTCCATAGTGTTATATATATTAACGGCGTCTTTGAAATATCCAAGGATTGAGACTCTACGAGGGATAATGGCACACTATATGTCTCAGATAAATATTATTCGAGAACACTCGTTCGGCGTTTTAATCTGAGCCGAAAGACTCTGTCACGTCACTATACACTACACAAAAGGAGGAGTGATCAGCTTGGAACCTTGCTTGATATTTATACATAATCTCAGTGATAATAATTTATACCTGTCTCATATTATCTTTGTAAACATTGTATTAGTGCTACGGGATTATAGACAAAACCCGTTTAATCGGATATATTGAACAAATGGCATTTGTGCCAACGTTTAGCTACGTAAGGATATATTGAAAGATATTGTGTACCTACTGTGTGAAAAAACAATGTTTTCGGCCTTTTCGGGGCTATGACCATGGGAACTTTTTTAAAGTCACTGGACTTGTGGATCATTACTAAGCACAGCATTTCTGTGGACATTGATGGATATTAATACACAAGTATCCATACTGACTCCATACCATATGCTGCTGTAGCCGCATACAGCTCGTGATTTATGCATGTCCAAATGAAATAATTCTCTCCCTGTGTGTACTCATACTCAAGGAGTTTTTCACATCCAACAAAATACGGCATTGCCTGCTATTTACTAAATTGTAGAGGGCGTCTTATAATAACTCGCCTTTCTTCTCGAAAATATGTATGTATGACTTTCACTTTTGGCAACATATTCAAGATTGAAAACCACAGAAATAATTCTCTTTTTTTTAAAACGGAGTGTGTTTGAGAATTGGCATTACCCCTCAGGTCACAATGTCCGACATTTTGCATGTACAACAGTATTACATCATCATAGTGAAGCGTAGATCATTTTCTCAAGCTATGACGTTTGAAAAAAACAATTATTATCTGTTTCTATCAATTGAAATGCAATGTTAATAGAGACAGTACAAATAATTGCACCTCTTGTTCATGGTACTTTTCGTTAAACCCGTGCTGAAATCACAGCAGCGTAAAACAATACTCTTCATGATTAGAGTATATCGATCGTATACATTGCAGTGAAACCATGATGTACCACATTCTTCATTGAGCATGGTTGGTACATCCCAAAATTGTATTGTAGATGCCCTCCTTAAAACATATTGAGGCATTTGGGGAATATTCATTTATTGAATGTGCGTACGGACCTTTCGTTACACATCTGTTAAGTTGCAGATTTATCAAACCTCGCATTATTAACCCATGCGGTCTTGAATAAAGCTCCGACTAATGTCCAGAGTGATTCTAATGTGCATATCGTTATAATGTTACAGACTCACGATCACAAAGCGTGACGCGCGTGAGCTGGGTTTATCGCAAGCTATGAATACAGTTTCAACTTGACGTAGGAGGAACACCTTACACGATATGGTTACATATGCTGTACAATTTAACTTTCTCTTCTTGGCGGACATGATTTTCTATTTATTACTGATCATGAACTACGCCTTTCAACTCGCTGGTGTTGTTTTAACATGATTACAATCGTGAAACAGGCCATGCCTTGTCAGGGGAATTGAATGTCGACCCAGACGTAAAGGCAAATAGTCCTTTGTAATTATCAAAAAACTTTAAGTCTTTTGTGGATGTAACAATATTTGGACGGTCCTAGCTAGGTCGTTTCGGACCAATGCTCTCCCTTAATGAACTACATGTATATGTATAAGGTTGATATTGTCATGTCATGATTACCAGCCTAATGGTCAAATGGTCACGCCGAAGACCCGGGTTCGATTCCCGACCTGGGTACAATGTGTGAAGCCCATTTCTGGTGTCCCCCGCCGTGATATTGCTGGAATATTGGTAAAAGCGGCGTAAAACCATACTAACTCAGTCATGCATGATGACCACTTTAAACAACACGTAGTCATGTCCAGGCTGACAATGAGGAACTAGTCAGTTGTTTGTTTTCTTCAGTCTGGATTACAATTTGCATTGTATTGTTTATAGTTTACATAGTGTCGGCTCATGCAGCCCCTCCATAACTACTATGAAATGCATGCTTCTGGTGTGTTTTGCCATTCAAAACGGGAGTCCTGTGTGTCTTGTGTCATTTCTGTTGGTCAATATTAAAACCCAAATTACACATGTAATACACATGTAACAGAGTCAGAAATATATTCAAATAGTTGTACAGCATCTGTTTCAGATTTCTTGTTTAAAGTTTTAGCCATTTGCTGAAGGCTCCGAAAACTGACAAATAACAATTACACAACAGTTTGTTCTGCAATGATTTATTTTCAAGCATCGGATAGATACACTGAAATATTATATCACTTGTAGCACTAGTGTTGAAAGCATCTACTCGTCACCTACAACAACAAAAAACACATTGCATATGAGAAAGACAGAAATTGCACGAATAATTAGAGAAATCACGTGATATATTATAAGAAATTACCCGTATCCAAAAAGAACAACACCCACCCTGTGAGAAAAGGTCTTCCATTCCTCGGATGAACTCATCATGACTGACAACTGAGTCACCTGAAAACACCATCACAAACAATGAATGCCAGACAAAAACGACAGGAATATATTCAAATCCATACATGACTCTGAAACATATGTATTAGAATTGAAGTTATAAAGCAGTTTAATAGCAAGGACCCATGAGACTGCCATGATGACGGGTTGACCACTCATACACAAGTTAATTTCAGACAGGAATCTCAATAGCATATTTCATTGTGATAAAAACATACACATGACAGGTTGAAATCATTACATCTGCTATTTCGTTACTTGCCATCTATGTCAACCAAGTTCAGGATTTGTTCCGCATCTCGTTTGTCGAATAGATTCTCAGCTTCTGATTGGTCAATGTTGCCATCCTCATTCAGATCAGCAGAGGCAAGGTCATCTTGCACATCTTGGAAGATTCAAAGAATCGTGATTTAATAAATTGCTATAGAATACTGTAGTTATACAGCTATATATTATCGTTTCCTGTTGTGAAAACATACAAAACATACGTGATTAAATTGTATGGTTCTGTAAAATAGATTCAAATAGTATGAGTTGTTGGTTCGTTTGTTTGTTGTGCTATATAGTCAGCAATATTCCTATTTAACGATGTACATGAGCCGTCCTAGGCCGGACGAATAAGTGGTTGTCGTTATGTGCAGCGGCTCATGCCGACGTGGTACGATAATTGCAGTCAAGCAACTGATCCAGTTTACGCTTAATTTCAACTGATTAACGAAATTGGTCGTTTCATGACAATTATATTGCAAGGGTAAGTCATGTGTTCACGTGAACAAGTCAATATGGTGCATCGGATAACACTTTGGTCAGTGGTTCGTTCAAATTATCCTCCACGTGTCTATATAAAAGAGTATAAAAGCTTTGCTGAGGCCTTGAATGCTAAAAATATATGTGATCACACAAGTTTCAAGCAACAGTCGTCACATGACACAAATAACATTTGTTATTGTCATAGTTGTACATGATTGAATGAGTAAGTGTGTGCATCACGATTTAATGCCATATTGGTCATATGACGACTGTCAATATGTTTGCGAATAGTTTTCATCGTTAATTTGACAAACAAAAGTTGTATAGACAGCAGTTGCAGATCGGATGGTTGTCAACATAACTATCCTCTTACCTCTCTTTCCTCCTAACAGTGCCACTTTGGCAGCAATGCCAGCTACTTTGAGAAGCGTTCTGCCTCTGATTCGGAGCCATCTGCGACGTCGACGACGACGACGGAACAGTCCTTCCGTGGGGAGAACAATCAACGCCATCAGGAGGAACACCACGAGCAGTCTCATCTAGAAGCAAAGAACGTCAAATAAAGCAATCAGATTCATAGTAACAGAAAAGTAACAGTAACAGTATTTCAGTTATACAACGGTGCTAAATTGGCGCTGAAAGAACGCCCAAACTGATGCATGTTTCGAGAGCTGACAACTAATGTCTGTGACGGTAACCAAAAAGTCCACCTGTATTTTGACATGGAAGATTGGGGTTATGTTTTGTTTTAAACTTCGAGAATCAAATTTCAAATTCGAAATCACACTCATACGCTTTCAGTTTTGAGTGAAATTTTCATTTACGGAATTTGCGCTGATTTCTTTAATCTGCAACAAGAGGAACGTTACATCTGCCATACGGACTAGAGTGACAAACAAATGCAGACATCTTTAGGACTGGTTCTACATCTGTTAACCTATATGAGTACAATTAACGCAATATCATCAACGTACTTTTAATAGTATCTACACACAGTAACTTACCTTGAGTAGCCTCTCGAAGTCAGATGCCAGGGACATGCTTGTTGACTTTATATAGAATGTATGTGATCATTGCCACAGCTGAGGTGTTTGACGGGATCAACGTTGAATAATGTATTCCACAGCACATCAGACACCACAATATGTGTGGCTGTCCAATCAGCGCTGAGTAATTGATAGCAAGATATAACTATCAATTAGGGTAAGTTACATTTCCGTGTCAATATGACAAATACGAGGCGACGTAACCGATTGGGTGGATATGACATACATCTGGGGTTCTGATTAATATAATGAAATGAATGCTTTGTGTTATAAAACCACTGTCTTGAGTTAGGAGAGAGGGGAGTGAGTGAGTTAAAATTTAACATCGGATCAGCATTATTCCAGCCATATAGCGACGAGAGGGAGGAAGAGAGAGAGAGATGGTGGCGATTGAGGGATTGGGTGAGTGCAGTTACCGGTTTGTCTGGTCAGCGCTTGATTATATACAGATCGCTGCAATACAGGTGGAAGACTGTTCCGCTTAGAACATCCAATAAATGAAAAATAACATTCCTAGATGTTCTTTCACAAAATAACATACGGTTTCTGTTAAATTAGTCAACAATATATTGTCGCACTGACATGTCACATGCTAATGACATTAGGTTTAACCTGTGGTTCACATGCAGCAACCCATACCAAGCTAAACCCATCTTTTCACGTCAGTGCATAAATCATATTCTGTTTATTATGGCCACCACATCCTGTTAGAGTTGTGTCTGATGCCAGCCAGTGAGGGTGAGAATGGGTGAACGGGGGTCACATTTAGGATTTACAAGTTTGCAGTCCCAGAGTGAGTGAGTGAGTGAGTGAGTTGTGTTTAACGCCGCTTTAACAGTATTCCAGTTATATCACGGCGTGTCAGCTTAATGTGGGAGGAAAGCCCGAAGTGATGCAGGTCTCAGACGTTTACCACTTCGGTGAAACCCACGAGCACGGGTATGGTGCTAACAAAGCTTGAAACATAATTGGGGCGAACCGGGATTCGAACCCACAATCATAGGTTTCTGGCGTGTCCATGGGACGCAAATCTGCACAGCGAATCGCAGCGCCTTAGACGACTGGGCCACCCGTGCCCCCTGCAGTCCCAGAGATCAATCTTTGTATAATCATACCGATATTTCCTATTGACGAGACAAACAGACAGAGAGACAGAATTGTATTACACTTTTACTCCAAGTCGTCACAAAATTGTAACAAGTACAATACATGTATGACCACTCCGAACGGAGTTCGGAGAGACTCTTCTAAAGTGTATTTACCTATTTCACATATCAAAAGAAAACAGAAGCTGATCAGCAGCTGTGTAAATCACTTTAATTTTTGGGTAAAATGTCATTGCAGGTTTTGGTGGTAAGAGGACATAAAATTTTATCTGTAAACATATAGGCTTGTATTTCCTGTATATCTCATGATCACGAGTTGATACAATTTGAGAAGTGTGGCATTTGTTAAGGAAACTACATCGCTCAACATTATACACAGAACAATTTAAAATTATAGCATGGCATTCGTCTTCCATAATGTTCAAACACTGAAAACACTTCCTGCCCTCAGAATTCGAAGGCATGTTAATATACCGTCCTAGTTCAATTTGGATAGAAACAATATCAACATCAATTTTTAGCCAAAGCGGTAGTTAAGTTATATAAGTCTTACTTTAACAACACCGTATCCTAATGTCACCTCTAAAGGTATATATTCAGGAGAGGGGTTTGGAAATTAATTTGTTTCAGCAAATACTGGCAAATATTTATTTTTGCTTCAGGTTTTACAAAAACAAGTATTTGTTTGATGGACACAAAATCGTCCATAGTGTTATATATATTAACGGCGTCTTTGAAATATCCAAGGATTGAGACTCTACGAGGGATAATGGCACACTATATGTCTCAAATAAATATTATTCGAGAACACTCGTTCGGCGTTTTAATCTGAGCCGAAAGACTCTGTCACGTCACTATACACTACACAAAAGGAGGAGTGATCAGCTTGGAACCTTGCTTGATATTTATACATAATCTCAGTGATAATAATTTATACCTGTCTCATATTATCTTTGTAAACATTGTATTAGTGCTACGGGATTATAGACAAAACCCGTTTAATCGGATATATTGAACAAATGGCATTTGTGCCAACGTTTAGCTACGTAAGGATATATTGAAAGATATTGTGTACCTACTGTGTGAAAAAACAATGTTTTCGGCCTTTTCGGGGCTATGACCATGGGAACTTTTTTAAAGTCACTGGACTTGTGGATCATTACTAAGCACAGCATTTCTGTGGACATTGATGGATATTAATACACAAGTATCCATACTGACTCCATACCATATGCTGCTGTAGCCGCATACAGCTCGTGATTTATGCATGTCCAAATGAAATAATTCTCTCCCTGTGTGTACTCATACTCAAGGAGTTTTTCACATCCAACAAAATACGGCATTGCCTGCTATTTACTAAATTGTAGAGGGCGTCTTATAATAACTCGCCTTTCTTCTCGAAAATATGTATGTATGACTTTCACTTTTGGCAACATATTCAAGATTGAAAACCACAGAAATAATTCTCTTTTTTTTAAAACGGAGTGTGTTTGAGAATTGGCATTACCCCTCAGGTCACAATGTCCGACATTTTGCATGTACAACAGTATTACATCATCATAGTGAAGCGTAGATCATTTTCTCAAGCTATGACGTTTGAAAAAAACAATTATTATCTGTTTCTATCAATTGAAATGCAATGTTAATAGAGACAGTACAAATAATTGCACCTCTTGTTCATGGTACTTTTCGTTAAACCCGTGCTGAAATCACAGCAGCGTAAAACAATACTCTTCATGATTAGAGTATATCGATCGTATACATTGCAGTGAAACCATGATGTACCACATTCTTCATTGAGCATGGTTGGTACATCCCAAAATTGTATTGTAGATGCCCTCCTTAAAACATATTGAGGCATTTGGGGAATATTCATTTATTGAATGTGCGTACGGACCTTTCGTTACACATCTGTTAAGTTGCAGATTTATCAAACCTCGCATTATTAACCCATGCGGTCTTGAATAAAGCTCCGACTAATGTCCAGAGTGATTATAATGTGCATATCGTTATAATGTTACAGACTCACGATCACAAAGCGTGACGCGCGTGAGCTGGGTTTATCGCAAGCTATGAATACAATTTCAACTTGACGTAGGAGGAACACCTTACACGACATGGTTACATATGCTGTACAATTTAACTTTCTCTTCTTGGCGGACATGATTTCCTATTCATTACTGATCATGAACTACGCCTTTCAACTCGCTGGTGTTGTTTTAACATGATTACAATCGTGAAACAGGCCATGCCTTGTCAGGGGAATTGAATGTCGACCCAGACGTAAAGGCAAATAGTCCTTTGTAATTATCAAAAAACTTTAAGTCTTTTGTGGATGTAACAATATTTGGACGGTCCTAGCTAGGTCGTTTCGGACCAATGCTCTCCCTTAATGAACTACATGTATATGTATAAGGTTGATATTGTCATGTCATGATTACCAGCCTAATGGTCAAATGGTCACGCCGAAGACCCGGGTTCGATTCCCGACCTGGGTACAATGTGTGAAGCCCATTTCTGGTGTCCCCCGCCGTGATATTGCTGGAATATTGGTAAAAGCGGCGTAAAACCATACTAACTCAGTCATGCATGATGACCACTTTAAACAACACGTAGTCATGTCCAGGCTGACAATGAGGAACTAGTCAGTTGTTTGTTTTCTTCAGTCTGGATTACAATTTGCATTGTATTGTTTATAGTTTACATAGTGTCGGCTCATGCAGCCCCTCCATAACTACTATGAAATGCATGCTTCTGGTGTGTTTTGCCATTCAAAACGGGAGTCCTGTGTGTCTTGTGTCATTTCTGTTGGTCAATATTTAAACCCGAATTACACATGTAATACACATGTAACAGAGTCAGAAATATATTCAAATAGTTGTACAGCATCTGTTTCAGATTTCTTGTTTTAAGTTTTAGCCATTTGCTGAAGGCTCCGAAAACTGACAAATAACAATTACACAACAGTTTGTTCTGCAATGATTTATTTTCAAGCATCGGATAGAAACACTGATATATTATATCACTTGTAGCACTAGTGTTGAAAGCATCTACTCGTCACCTACAACAACAAAAAACACATTGTATATGAGAAAGACAGAAATTACACGAATAATTAGAGAAATCACGTGATATATTATAAGAAATTACCCGTATCCAAACAGAACAACACCCACCCTGTGAGAGAAGGTCTTCCATTCCTCGGATGAACTCATCATGACTGACAACTGAGTCACCTGAAAACACCATCACAAACAATGAATGCCAGACAAAAACGACAGGAATATATTCAAATCCATACATGACTCTGAAACATATGTATTAGAATTGAAGTTATAAAGCAGTTTAATATCAAGGACCCATGAGACTGCCATGATGACGGCTGACCACTCATACACAAGTTAATTTCAGACAGGAATCTCAATAGCATATTTCATTGTGATAAAAACATACACATGACAGGTTGAAATCATTACATCTGCTATTTCGTTACTTGCCATCTATGTCAACCAAGTTCAGGATTTGTTCCGCATCTCGTTTGTCGAATAGATTCTCAGCTTCTGATTGGTCAATGTTGCCATCCTCATTCAGATCAGCAGAGGCAAGGTCATCCTGCACATCTTGGAAGATTCAAAGAATCGTAATTTAATAAATTGCTATAGAATACTGTAGTTATTTCATTAACGGAATTTGCGCTGATGAGCTTTTCAATGAAAATAAAGTTGTATTTTTTAAAATCTGCAACAAGAGGAACGTTACATCTGCCCTACGGACCAGAGTGACAAACAAATGCAGACATCTTTAGGACTGGTTCTACATCTGTTAACCTATATGAGTACAATTAACGCAATATCATCAACGTACTTTTAATAGTATCTACACACAGTAACTTACCTTGAGTAGCCTCTCGAAGTCAGATGCCAGGGACATGCTTGTTGACTTTATATAGAATGTATGTGATCATTGCCACAGCTGAGGTGTTTGACGGGATCAACGTTGAATAATGTATTCAACAGCACTTCAGACACCACAATATGCGTAGCTGTCCAATCAGCGCTGACTAATCGATAGCAAGTTAGATATAACTATCAATTAGTGTAAGTTACATTTTCGTGTCAATATGACAAATACGAGGCGACTTAAACGATTGGATGGATATGACGGAAATCCGAGGTTCTGATTAATATAATGAAATGTATGCTTTGTGT
Source organism: Haliotis cracherodii (assembly GCF_022045235.1). Taxonomy (NCBI): domain Eukaryota; kingdom Metazoa; phylum Mollusca; class Gastropoda; order Lepetellida; family Haliotidae; genus Haliotis; species Haliotis cracherodii. Next base: position 46,188,432 of record NW_027266286.1, on the reverse strand, counting down.
TATTACACCACTGTCTTGAGATAGGAGAGAGAGGGGAGTGAGTGAGTTAAACTTTAACGTCGGATCGACATTATTCCAGTCATATAGCGAAGAGAGAGGGAAGAGGGAGAGAGAGAGGGGTGGTGGCGATTGAGGGATTGGGGGAGTGCATGGCATATGATATCAATCACTGGTTTGTCTGGTCAGCGCTAGATTATATACAGATCGCTGCAATACAGGTGAAAGACTGTTCAGTTTAGAACATCCAACAAATGAAATAGGTCATTTCTAGATGTTCTTTCACAAAATCACAAATGGTTTCTGTGAAATAAATCAACAATATATTGTTGCACTGACATGTCACATGCTAATGACATTAGTCACTCATCTAACGAGGCAGGTTTAACCTGTGGTTCACATACAGCAACCCATACCAAGCTAAGCCCATCTTTTCACGTCATTAATCATATTCTGTTTATTATGGTCACCACATCCTGTTAGAGCTGTGTCTGATACCAGCCAGTGAGAGTGAGAATGGGTGAACGGGGATCACATATAGGATTTACAAGTTTGCATTCCCAGAGATCAATCTTAGTATGATAATACCGATCTTGCCTATTGACGAGACAACCAGACAGAGAGACAGATTTGTATTACACTTTTACTCCAAGTCGTCACAACATTGTAACAAGTACAATACATGCATGGACCACTCCAAACGGAGATCGGAGAGACTCTTCTAAAATGTATTTACGTATTTAGCATATCAAAAGAAAACAGAAGCTGATCAGCAGCTGTGTAAATCACTTTAGTTTTTTGGTAAGAGGACATGAAATATTATCTGTAAACATATAGGCTTGTATTTTCTGTATATCTCACGAGCTGATACAATTTAAGAAGTGTGCCATTTGTTAAGGGAACTACATCGCTCAACATTATACACAGGACAATTGAAAATAACATGGCATTCGTCTTCCATAATGTTCAAACACTGAAAACACTTCCTCAGAAGGCATGTTAATATACCGCCCTAGTTCAATTTGGATAGAAATAATATCAACATCTAGCTTTAGCCAAAGCGCTAGTTAAGTTATATAAGTCTTACTTAAACAACACCGTCTCCTAATGTCACCTCTAAAAGTATTCAGGAGAGGGGTTGGGAAATTAATTTGTTTCATGAATCAGCAAATACTGGCAAATGTTTATTTTTGCTTCGGGTTTTACAAAAACAAGTATTTGTTTGATGGACCCAAAATCGTCCATAGTGTTATATATATTAACGGCGTCTTTGAAATATCCAAGGATTGAGACTCTACGAGGGATAAAGGCACACTATATTTCTCAGATAAATATTATTCGAGAACACTCGTTCAGCGTTCTAATCTGAGCCGAAAGCCTCTGTAACATCACTATACACTACACAAAAGGTGGAGTGATGAGCTTGAAACCTTGCTTGATATGTATACATAATCCTGTGATAATAATATATACCTGTCTCATATTATCTTTGAAAACATTATAATAGAGCTACGGGATCATAGACAAAAAAAACCTTTTAATCGGATATATTGAACAAATGGCATTTGTGCCAACGTATAGCTACGTAAGGATATATTGAAAGATATTGCGTACTTACTACGTGAATAAACAATTCATTATTTTATCCAGCCCTGAAGCCTATTCTTTGTGAACTTTCGTTGTGTATTTAAGCTTACACATATAAGTGAAATGGTGTTTAAGGTGGCGTCAGGTCAGGAGGCTATTACACAAAACGTCAAAGATCCAGCGTAAAATATCAAGTTAAGGGAATTTATTCACATACTACGACAGGTCGTGTATACGTACATGTATGGCTTTGGTCATAGGTGAATAAAATGGTGAATAGAATTTGCGCTGTGATATTTTTTATACTATGACGTCCCTGCATTGCAACCTCGTTGCACTGCATGACGCCATAAAAAGAATATCTCCGCATATTAGACGTATGAGGGAATTAAAAAGTTAAAAAGTTAAATGCTATCATTTATAATGTTATGCAAAACTGTTAACGCGGTGTGTGATTTCCTGATATACCGCTATGATAAAAAGTGAATATGGCGCAGATATCCTCTACTGACCACCATTAGACATTTCATTTAGCAGTTCCGATTCTGTAGCCAAATCCAAGACAGAAATTGTAGATATTTTCACTCACTCCCATCGCATCCGGGCGTAGCAACGTCAACGATTGATACTTTATACAACACTAAACTTGACATATCAGTCCACATAAATGATACAGAGTACACAAGAGAGCTATTCATCAAAATAAGTTGTCATCTGCTCTTCGCGTTACAGACTATATTATTTCATAATCCATTAACAAGCTATATTTCAATGTATAACATATGCATGTATGAAGAATATATACCTACCTATACCTGTCCGAGCCGTGTCTCCGCTTATGGTTGTGTTTGTGATGTAAGCTAAGTTCCACCCATATTTTTGTGTTTATTGTTTATATGTTGTGATGACAATGTTGTCCTTCATACGCAACAAAGGCTTATTTACACGAAGGAGTATAGTGTCACAACAAACAAACAATCCCTAGAATTCAGTACCAAAAACAAAAAGAAGCGTCTGTAAACGATCAAAACATGTGTCATACATATGCTTGTTTTATCATTTCAAAACTCTTGGCTATAAATGTGTATCGGTGGCATTTGTATTGTATTGTCACTTCATTTGACGTCACGGTGGAAAACCGTTGAATATCTTCAAATATCATGTATCATACTACTGGAAAAGGCATTAACGAAATGTCAGTCAGACCCGTGAAGGTCCGGGGTAGAATATGTCTTCAGCAACCCATTCCTGCCGTAATAAGCGACTAAGCCTGTCGTAAGAGGCGACTAACGGGATCGGGTTGTCAGTCTCGCAGACTTGGTTGATGCATGTCATCGTATCCCAATTGCGCGGATCGATGCTCATGATATCAAACACTGGATTGTCTGGTCCAGACCCGATTATTTACAGACCCCCGTCATACAGCTTGAATATTGCTGAGTGTCGCGTAAAACAACATACCAGCTAACCAATCAACTAAATGTCAGTCAGCGGACAAATCCAACAAGAACCGAATGGTATTGTTAATGAAGATTATAAAAAATTTGGAAACACGAAGACACTAAAAACTAGTATTGAGGTCGCCATAAATGTCAGAAAGGAAACAAGTTGACTGGATTTGCGCCAAACAAAATATTGCAAAGATTGGTTCAGCAACTGTATTAAATCAAGAAGTGCTTGATGGTTAATTCTGAATTGTCAGATTAACCAGGGTGCCATTTAAAAGCATGTTTGGAGTGAGCGATTTGAAAGCGTTACTCTCGCTTTTTCTGACTTTTATACAGTTGTGTTGATACGTTAGGGTACATTATAGTCGCTTCCCAAAATATGTAGTCCTAAACAGAGTGGTAGTCCACCTTAGGACATGCCAGTAACATGTAATTAGGAAAAGGTTGCGACACGGAGGATCGGACCAGGTCAGATCAAAGGACGTACATTGAGAAGGCATTTCCGGGCACTCTTACGAGGACTATTTGAATGGCACTGGTCTTGAGGAATGTAACTAAACACATCGTTTTTGTGGAGAGTTATGGACATTTTTTCAATTTTTCCATATTTTATCCCGCAGTAGCCTGGGAATAAAATTGTAATTTGTTTGCAAAACTACGGAAGCGTAGTGGGGCCATGGTGACAATTGTTTTGTCTAAGATCTGCTGCGCAGGACTTAGTATCTTCTACGTAGGTCTTATAATTACTATTTCCTACTTAGGACTTACTATCTTATGAGATACTAAGTCCTACGTGGAAGATACTAAGTCCTACGTAGTAGATTCTTAGACACAAAAACTTTCACCGTGGCCCTACTACGCTTCCGTACAAAACCCTTCATGCACATTGAACTGAAAAAGTTTACAATGCCCGAGGCACAGGATGTTGAGGATTATAATATAACATCGTTATAGTGGGGTGGAGCTTCATATTCTCAAGATGTGACGTTTAAACATCTAATATTATACTTATTCAGCAGCAAACGAAATGTATCAACATGTTTTGTTTCAAATATTAGTATACGTGTGTAAAACAGCGGAGAAAGTCCGTTTTTGCCACTCGCCTTGAGGGCGGGCCAAAGTATGATCGAGATGTTGTGCTACTGTTGGAAGTCACTGTTGACTATAGCCGTATAGGGACGGGCGTTGTCCAGCTGGAATACGTATTTCCAGTGACGGGCGTACCTCGGCAGGACCTACGGTCTGAAAACGTGGTCGGTGTTGCAGATAGCAGTGACGCCATTATACCTGCCGTGGCCTATGTTCTGAAAGACCACGGGTCCAGCTCGCTGCTTCCGTCTTATTCCTCCCCAAAACATGATGCATGGATTGCCCCTTTTACAATTCGTTACCGTTCGTCCCCCTTTCGCCTACCCTGATTCTACCATCCGACGTTGAGATGCAATATCGACTCTCTCATCATTGTAGATGATGGCCCTCCATTGCTGATGACGCCAATGTTCATGCTGTGTGGCCAGTCAAAGTCGTTCCTGTCGGTTACGGTTTGTAAGAATGGGGACCTGGACGATGGCATAAGACGTCGTTGGTCCTTCGACGACGTCGGACTGTGTCGGCACTGACTAAATGTCCACTGTTTGCCAAGCTATTTCAGTGGCCCTGGTGAATCGTTTCTGCAACTTCTTGCGGATATGACCATCTTGTCCAGGTGTGATGACGATGGGTCGACCACTACGTGGTCGTCGATGCTTTTTGTGGCGTTATAACCATAGCTACCATGTGTTAAACATGTTTACAAGAACCTTTCGCAACGTGCCCACACCAACGTTTTGGACGTTGCGTTTGCGCCAATGATGTTGGTCGTATCTCATTTGCAACTTGCGTTTCATTGTAATGATACGATTCAGGAAGACGTTTACATTGTTTACTTCCTCAACAGTATATACCTGACCCCATCACTGTTTAAAACTTGACTTTCTTTTGCTGTTCACTATATATTTGTCCATCCACTAAATACTTAAATGCACCTCCTGTATACTCATGGTACTATTCACATACATTGTAATTTACTACCGCCTTAAACATTGCTATTCGTGATAAAAGTCACTGATTGCATACATTTTAGTAAAATTTAACATGATAAATACGATGTTATTTCACAACGATAGATGCCCATCTTGCAAACACATTTATTTATATGTTTCTTTGCAGTCTTATGCTCCCTCGTAACACATGTCATGTGGCCTTAAATAAGCGGCGAATATAGAATGCATGGGCTTAGAACATTTCAAGAGTCCCTCTAAGGTGCATATCAGTACGAGGTTACAGACCAACGATGACATCGAACACTTGCCCAGTGTTTGTGGGTTAAACGCCACTTTGAGTGTCAGCTTGACGGGGGAGCAAGGTCGAAGTGATGTAGGTCCCAGGAGCAAGCGTATGATGCTGACAAACTCAGAAATATAAACAGGATGAACCGGAACTCGAATCTACGATCACAGATTTCTGATCCAACAAAATGCCACCTTTGCCCCCGAACATTTTCCTAGATGCATATAGGTACAAATCCACTATTGAATGTTCTGCATGCATGTTCTGACATCAGCATGTAATAAGATTATTCCTCGGATTCAGCCAATTCTCTGATACAATACAAAATCATAATCCTTCTGTCGGTGTTCTGTGGTGAACAAGGGGGATCTATTTAGTCTCAAACCAACAATTCATGTTCTTACGGTGCACCCTTGTCAGGTGTTTGTGAAGGGGTCTCTCCTTTCTTTCCAAACGCAAGTTCAAGACCTATTCTGATCACTTTATTTACAGGTGAGACCTGACCTACATGGTTTTGTCGCTTTTATTTTTATGAACAAATGATATAGGAAGGGTTTTGTATTATTTATTTACGTGAAACACCTGGAATCAAAATATACGAATCTTACACATATTCTTGTAGTTGAATATGACATTGGTCTTTTCAAAAAGGTTAATTGAACTGTGACTGTAAGGTTAGGTGACAAACAACAATTGTTGAAGAGTTTGTGCAGCAATGATTTATTTTCAAACATCAGTGTAGAAAATCTGACACGTTATTTCATCTTGGATTTGTGTCGAATGTATCTATGCAGCATCTAAAACAAAAAACGAAAACATTCCTTGATAACGAGAGAAGTGGTACGCATATCATCATTTGAGAAATCCATGATATATTATAATTATATTCGATAAAATAGAACACCCACCCTGAGAGAAAAGGTGTTACACTGCTCGGATGAACTCATCATGATTTACAACTGAGTCACCTGTACACAGAAAGAGGAAATAAGGAATGCTTAATCAAATTTGCAGGTATACAATCAAAAAAGTCAAGACACTGCAAGATATATTATGTACGAGAACTGAAGCAACACAGTTGCAAGGACTCTGCAACGTTTACGGTCATGGTAAACTGGTGATCAGGGATTTTTTTATAAACTGCTTACAAGAAGCAACAATTATGTCACGCTAAGTACATTGTACTCTTTCACATGTTATGTTCAGACGTGAAGCACAAAGCAATCTCTCGTTGCGATAAAAAAGACATTCCCATGCATCTGCTATTTCGGTACTTGCCATCTATGTCAAGCATTTCCAGGATTTGTTCCGCATCGCGTTTATCGAAGAGATTCTCAGCTTCTGTTTGGTCAGTGTTCCCATCCTTATTCAGATCAGCAGAGGTAAGTTCATTTTGCACATCTAGAAAATATGTGACGGATTACATGAATTGTGAGTTCGTTAATGTCTTCATCAGTACAGAAACAAGGCAGTTCTTCCACAACAGAATAATTCATTATTATACCTAGATGTAAAAACGATGTTTTAATTGACAAACAAGACACGTATGTTATTCAATGGTATGTTTGTTTGTTGTGTTATGCTGCAGTCAGCCAAACATTAAACTACGGTTATAACAAACGCAAAGGGACCATCAATTTTAGTTCGTTATAACCGTAGTTCATTATAAGCATATATACATGATATATACAGCAAATCCCCGGGGCAAAAACAACAGTACGTTTTATCCGTCAAATCGTTATAAGCGTGTTCGTTAAAATCGTAGTTGACTGTATATCAATTTTTCCATGCCAGCCTGTAAATATAAATCTCTAGGCAAGATTAACCACTGGTTAGCATTATGTTCAACGTCAGGTTACAATATTTGCAATCAACCAAGACATCGAAATTCACGGCCGATCCCATTTAATCGTCCCTTATTATAAGCAAAATATAATGCGTGCCAACGACCTCTAAGGACCTCACGTGTCCCTCAGGTCTTGGGACATTATTATTTTCTACAATATGATATTGTTCTCTACATTTCACAACAAAAATCAACATGGTTGTTTGTAGCGTTTGTATGGGGAACAAGTCAAAAAAGGGAACTCCACTGGACATAACTTTAAAGCAACACTCGCGTGATATAATTTGTTGAAACGATTTCAAAGAGTGAGTTTGGTTTTACGCCGCTTTCTGCAATATTCCAGCAATATCATGGCAGGGAACACCAGAAATGTGCTTAACGCATTGTACCCATGTCGGGAATCGAACCCGGGTCATCGAGGTCATGACGAGCGCCCTGATTTAAAAAGAAATTAAATGAATAATTCTTTCCCGTCATTTTTTTAGATGTAGATAACTGAATGAGTGAGTATGTGTTTTAGGATTTAACGCCACATCTACCATATAATGACTGTTACTATATGTATGTTGATAGTTATCATTGTTAATTTGGCACTACAAAAGTTGAAGATCGGATGGTTATCAGCATTGCCTTGCCTCTCTTTCCTATCTGTCCCAGTTTGCTAGCAACAGCAAGGCCAGCGAGAACCTTACTGCCTCTGATACGGAGCCATCTGCGACGACGACGACCCTCGGTGGGGAAAACAATCAAAGCCATCAGGAGGAACACTACGAGCAGTCTCATCTGGAAACAGAGAATGGCACATAAAAGAATCAGTTATGCATTATAATTACAGGAAGACAAATGGTGGACAACTAAAAGCAAGTGTGTGTGTGTTAGTGTATTTTGTTTTAATGCCACTCTTAAAAGTAATTCAGTTATACATATAGGGGTTAGATGGATGTTCAAAAAAATTCCAAAGTGAGAATAAAAACTAATTATAATTATTATCACCAAAGGACTTCGGTTATCAGCGGTCACTTTGTCAGGGTAGATTCGAGTCAAACCAACCGTGTTTCGGTTTTTTTTAACTTGAGGTTTCTGAATCAGAATCCAATACAAAATCTCACTTTGGCGAAATCCATTTTGAAGGAACACCACGTGTACTGAATCTACCCTCACAACCGCTTATTTGAAAGTACAGGTCTGTTTCCAAAATAACCAACATCAACATGAATTGCCTCATATCGACCAGTATTAGGAAGAATCTGGCTACGCACAGTAATCAATATTTGAGTCAATTCATATCATTGTGTGTGTTTTACTCATCCCTGCTCGTCTTCATAGAGAACAGCTGTGAGACAAAAATGTATATTTAATTATCTTTGTTTGAGAATATTGACAAACGTGGTTCACACTTTAACTCCGTAGTTCAAATCTGGTTCATAAAAAAATATAAATAAAAAACAACTTTCAAAAGTGGGATGATATCTATTATCTAATCGAATGGGTCGTTATAAACGAGGAAACATTTTCATATTTCAGCGGAAGAATCGGTTGGAACTGCGGAAGATCATAAAACATAGGCTCAGTGAGACACTGATGACTTTCGTACGCCAATAGAACTGCATGAAACACTAGCCAAACACACAGGGAGAAAATAACCACAAAACTATGGATATCATCAGAGTGATTTCTTTAACAGAATCATTGGCGAACACTTTTCAACTTAGCTCTTAATAGAGCCTGGGCTTTCTTTTTTTTTCTTTAGTTTCATCTGAACAAATACAAGAAATACAAATATATATTATTTTGTGTTGTTGGTTTGTTGTTTAACGACGCACTCAGCAATATTCCAGCTATATGACGGCGGTCTGTAAATAATAGAGTCTGGACCAGTCAATCCAGTGATTAATATCATGAGCATCAATCCATGCAATTGGGATCGATGAGATGCATCAACCAAGTCCACCCGATCCCGTTAGTCGCCTTTTCCGACAAGCATAGTCACCTTTTGCGGCAAGCATGGGTTGCTGAAGACCTATTCTACCCCGGAATCTTCACGGGACTATTATTTTGTGGGATTATTTTGTGTGGTGACAACGGACGAATATGGCTACGTATTGTAATCGATGTGTCATGTTTGCAGGTCATACCTTAAGTTCAGCTTCAGTGGGAGGGCCGGGCGAAAACAATGAAAAATAAGAAGCACAACTGTATTGTTTAGCATTGGTAACTGTTGAATATTTGGAAATGGACAGAATCATCCACAACTGGTTTTCAACACATTAGATAGATTTAAATAGTTTCTGACAATGGCACATGCACGTTCACATAAACTCTCAGCATCGTTATTGTTGATGAGGTTGGTGCATCAGTCCTGGGCTCTTAATAAGCGGAGTTCTTTGCAAAGCGGGATGGTACACATATGTGGTCGGACGAGGAATTGGATTGTTATAAAACACTTTTTCTTTCATTGAGCAGGATGGAAAGATGGGAGATGAGCTCAGAAACGCAAACAAATACAAATGCCTTAATGGATGTTTGTATGAAACTTATGTTACCCTACGTGACGAAAATAAACGCACAATTCTGAATATCATCAAAGTATCTTCCTAAACAATCGGTGGTGAACACTCGCGTTATGAAAAACTATTAGCATTTCAATCAAATCATACACAACGCATCTTACCTTGAGTAGTCTCTCGAATTCGGATGATATGGACTCATTGTTGGCTGGTTTATATAGAAGGTGTACGATTACTATCACAGATGAGGTGTTTGGCATGACAAGCGATGAATAATGTATTTCAACACGACGTCAGTTCAAATCAGTACTGTATAATCGATAGCATCCATGCATCATCACCATGTGTTCGTGTGATTATAAATTAGGTTTTGGGTTTGTTTTATTTCATTCACAATGAACATTGCTAAACTAGGCACAGATTATGCATGCAACTAATGCGAGCCTACTGAAAGGATCACGTGGCCATGACAGGAATATGAGATTCTGATAATGCTTTCTTGATAATCTGATATCGTTCAATGATGGTCAACTTTGGACTTCCCTTCATACTTTTTTTCGCGAAGACCTAGTATCGCCAATATTTGATAGTGATTCATAAACACATCTTCATGTTGGAGTTGGAATCGTACATTGGACTCTTCTCTTGACAGTGACTTCTTATGATTATGATTTTGTTACTTTTATTGATTTCTATGAGAGAAGTGGGTGAGTGAGTATGATTTTTACGCCGCTTTTAGCACTATTCCAGCAATATCACGGAGGGGGACACCAGAAATGGGCTTCACACATTGTACCCATGTCGGGAATCGAACGCGGGTCTTCGGGGTGACGAGCGAATGCTTTAACCACTAGGCTACCCGACCGCCCCTCTATGAGAGAAAGGGTTGAGAGGTGTTTGATAGTAAAAATGGCATACGATGTGACTTTTTGCCAAACCTTTGTCTAATCCAAACGATCATTTACAAGCCGTTGCAATATACATGTAGATTAAAGATTGCTGAGTGTGGCCTAAAGCATCAAACAAATCAAACATCGCATATGACATATGGTTTCTGAAAAATAGAATCAACCATTAATTGTAACATTGACATGCGCCATGTTGATGACATCTGTCACTATGATGTGGCAGACTCAATCTGTGTGCCACATACAGCAACCTATCCCAAGCCCAACCTGTAAGTTCACGTCGGTGCTTATACAGGTATATTAGTCTGCTAATATTAGCTGACTCACCACCACCTGTCAGAGAGTGTCTGATGCGAGCGGGTGAGGTTTTGCATTCCCAGAGCTAATTAATCTAAGTAAAATTGCGAAATACGGTATCTTTTACCTAAACAACAGTCTCCTAATTTCACATCTTAAGTTATACAGGAAGGTGGCTGGTACTTTTGTCAAAAAGTAATTTGTTCCAGAAAACGGTGGAAAAAAATGTGGCCTCAGGTTTAACACAAACAAATAATAGTTCTATATTCATGCTGGATAGCCATACACAAATCGTAATTGGTATCATTTATATTTACGGTGTGTAATGATGTGTCGCTTTGAAACCTGCTTGCTGTTTGTACATAATCCTGTGACAGTGAATATTTAAGCTTCCTCATAAAATTTCGTTTGCATATTTTGTCTTGGAGGCACATAATTATGGATCACAATACCGTTTAAACGGAACTATTGAACTTATAAGTACTATAATATATTGAATGATAATGTATATGCCTACGAATGCCTACGTGGTCTAGTGGTAGAGTGTCTGCCTGGAGAGCAAAAGGTGTGGGATCCGATCCGCGGCCGCGTCATACCAAAAGACGTAACACGATGGTACTTGTTACAGGCATTAAGGGTCTGAAACGAGGTCAGAATACTGTGTCGGAGTGTCAGAGTGGCCATGGAGTATTCATGTTAAACTGCTGCCAATATTTTGTGGACTTGCACCATAAAATCGGCACGTGTCAGGGACAAGTAGAAGAAGACACGACGTTAAACCATATTTTACCTCACCTAACCTACTAACGGAATAAACAATATATTAATTTAACCGGGCTTGAAGACTTCCTCTTTGCTGACTTTCGTTCAGTGTTTATTATGGTACTTTTGGATTTTCAAATTTTCTCTGGTGGGGGGGGTCATTTTTGATGCCACGGATATATAATTCTTTAGTGTGGGCGTACCCCTTTCCAAATCAGAGTAAGAATAGGTCTTGAACAACCCAATACATGTTTGCCGTAAAAGGCGACTATGCCTCGTAAGATCCGGCTAGCGGGATCGGGTGGTCAGGTCTCACCAAAGCGAACTGTGGCATCCCTTGTGAGACAATATATGTTTTGATGATAGGGGGGTGAGCGATCAACAAACGAGCAAACAAGCTTTGAAGAGACAGTGGTGTCACATTCCTAGTAACACACAACGGTGATGCTGGTATTATATATTGTGACGGGACATTGTTAGTTTGTCCCTGCCTCTTTCATCAACTGAAAAGCAAAAAAAATTGAAACCACGAGTAAATAATGGAAGTAACGGGAAAATAATTGAAATTACGAAAATATACCCGAAATAACGACCAAAGAAAACAAATTCGTGAAAATAAACCAATATTTGTAATATCGCGAAATTTCGATTAAAAAATAAATATATATGCTACCCAAGTGGCACCGTTAGGCTTTCGTAAAGAAACCCTGGACAAATGATTCGAAACGTGATCAATGCTTGTATCCGCTAGCTTAGTTGATTGTAAAGGTGATTGGGAGGCACGGTGGATATTTGAAATATATACATTAGCTACAGTTGGATTCCAGGTGCATTTGTAATTATCACTACATACATACATATATCTGAATGTTGCTGACTACGCATTACCAATGGCTTAAATGGCATATGATCCGGTTCAACCCTGTCCTTTACATGCAGTGGCTATCAACTCCAGCGATAAAATAATCGTGTTGAAGGTAAATTCTCCTTCGGGGTCCGTTGAGAATATGAAAATTGAAAGTATTACACAGCTTTAATAATATTCTTTCAAATTTATTGGTAATATTGTCACTTACTATAATATTGCGACTGTTAAGTGGCACCGCTTCTTCTTCTGGAAAAACGTTCCCGGATAGGTCAGATAAACTCTCGGGAGGGGTTGTCACTGCGTCCATCGGTGAGCTAGGATATCTGGGTTGTCATCCAACCACTGCTCAAGGAGTTCAATACCAACGTTTTTCCAACTTGATGTATAGTATGGGGACCCCTCTGATACGTACATACCTATCAAGAAATATCATTTTTACTTTGCTGTGCCCGTTTAAGTATTCTCAGAGCAACAGAATTATCAATACCAAGCATCACATGTACAAGTGTGCGCAATGGTTCTGATGTATTTTTGACAAAATATACAAACCGTCCAACAGTCGTCCATGTGAATTTCACTAAATAAGGTGTAAACACTAATAAATATGGAATTGAATAGTTTTTTATCACTGACTGTTTCCAGTAAATACAGAAAGTCAAACTCAGATAAATATTTCAGAAAATTTAAAATCATCGAGTTATAATATCTACCGTTAACATTCCATGTTCAAACGTTATGACAATGAGTAAGTAAATATTCACCTGATAAGGAAATGGTAAGGATTGGTGCTTGACGGTTCTCTGGTCCATGGCCTCGCCCCTATTCAGGAGCATCACTGGTATTACTGAGTGAAGGTTGTGACTTCTCCTCCAGGTTGGCATTTGGGGTCGGCTGTCTACCGTCATTAATCACCTTTGACCTCGATCTTCTCGCTGAAGTCTGTGTTTGCCTTTTGTCATCTGTCTTCAGTGGTTTCGTCTGGAGGCGGCCGATCTTGAAAAGTGACAATCAACCACGACATCGCATTTCTGCAATAATCTAGATCTGTCTTACATTATTTGAGATGCCCTAGTTATCTGATAAGAATGGATTGGTGTTTATCGACTGCCTGAATTTTGCTGCTAGACCTGTGAAGATCCGGGTTAGAATAGGTCTTCAGCAACCCGTGGGATCGGGTTGACCACCCGATCCCACGGGTTGCTGAAGACCTATGTCATCGTATCCCAATTGCTTAGATCGATGCTCAAGATTTCAATCACTGGGTTGTCTATTCAAGACCCGATTATTTACAGGCCGCCGTCATAAATGAGTAGCTGGAATATTGCTGAGAGTCTAAAGTTCTCTATTTCTTTCTTGATGAAGTCTATTGTCATCTCAAAAGATGAACATTTCCTCTGTGGTTGGTCGTTCTTTCATGCAATTGATGTCTTCAGGGACCCCGTTTGAAAAGCGCGCAACTCATCAACTGTTGCTGATTTAACCTCATTTATGATCAGGTATTTCATTCATAAACCAGAGTTTAATTCAACAATATCAGAATATTCAAGAGAGAAACATCCAATTCTAACTATATGTAGTTAGATCCTTAGCAAATATGTAGGGGTGTTGAGTGTTGTGTACACATCAAAGGTCGGGTAACTCCACGTATGCCCATCTTTTAAACAGTATGATTTGATTGTTTGTTTGTTTGTTTGTTGTTCAACGCCGCACTCAGCAATATTCCACCTTAATGGAGTCTGAACCAGACAATCCAGCGATTGACATCATGAACATCGATCCACGCAATTGCGATACGATGACGTGGATCGATGCTCATGATGTCAATCACTGGATTGTCTGGTTCAGACATGATTATTACAGTATGAATCAGCTTATGGCATATCATTTTCAATTGGCTTATGTACATATAGAGCTTATGCAATATTAATGTATCTTTGCAGATTTATACACCCCTCACAATGATATATATATATATATATATATATATATCCCTCTTTGTCCCTCGTCTGTATTACAGTTATGTATTACAGGTCATATCATTCATGAAGACTTAAACCTCGCTGTCAATATGCAGTAGAACAAAATTAATATGACGTAAGTAACCCTCTGTCCAGCATGTTCTGAATAACAGCATTCTGACAGCCTCATTCACGTACGTCGAACGTTGATTTTTTTTTAAATTGTAACCTGAACTCACAAAATCTAGTCTTCTTAAACTTTTCTTTCACTTTAAAAATTATGAACGACATAAGTCATTTCCACCTTAAACAACTAAGCCTGTTGGATGTGTTATTGAGTGTGGGTTATAATTTGCATTGTGTTGTTCACAGCTCACATACTGAGGACTCTTGGAAAAAAATCTGTTCACTTCCTCCCTCATAGCAAAGCCCGAGTCATAAAAAATGTAACACAATGGAAGGAATCAAAGTATGCGAATGTCATCTAATGTAGATCCGTGTATATGATCATTTGCTGAAGGTTAAGTGAACCGTATTTGACTTTCAGTTTAAGTTGGTTGGTTGGTTGGTTAGGCCGCACTCAGCAATATTACAGCTATGTGACGGCGGTCTGTAAATAATCGAGTCTGAACCAGACAATCCAGTGATTGATATCATGAGCATCGATCCACGCAATTGGGATCGATGACATGCTTCAAACACGTCAGCGAGCCTGACCACCCGATCCCGTTAGTCGCCTCTTACAACAAGCATAGTAGCCTTTTACGACAAGAATGGGTTGCTGAAGACCTATTCTACCCGGGAGCTTCACGGGTCCTTTCAGGTTTAGTGACAAATAACAATGATAAAAACAGTTTGTTCTGCACTGATTTATTTTCAAGCACCGGTGTAGAAAATCTGACAGATTATTTCATCTTGCTGTACTTTTGTCGAAAATATCTACTCAGCATCTAAAACAAAAAGCAAATAAAGCCATGATAAAGTGAGTGAGTGAGTTAAAGTTTTACGTCACATCGGCAGTATCTCAGCCATATAGTGACGACCATGATAAAGAGAGGAGTGGTACACATATCATCATTAGAAAAATGCAGTGATATTTTATAATTATATTTGATAAAATAGAATAGTACACACTTTGAGAGAAAAAGTCTTCCGCTCCTCGGATGAACTCTTCATGACTAACAACAGAGTCACCTGAAACACACAAAGACGAATCAATGAATGGTAAATAGAGAGGGATACAATCACAGCCATAAATGTTTTTTTGTTTGTTGGTTGGTTAACGCCGCAGTCAGCAGTATTCCAGCTATATGACGGCGGACTGTAAATAATCGAGTCTGGACCAGACAATCCAGTGACTGACATCATGCGCATCGATCCACGTATTTGGGATACGGTGACAAGCCATAAATGTAGTTCAAATGCAAGGAACCCTTAACAGTCCTACTGACCATGTGGTCAAGGCAAATTCTGCGTTTTATGACACGCTATACTACTCAAACACAGTTTATTTTCAGAAGTGAATCACAATTGAATCTCTAGTAGTGCTAAATACATATAACTGTTTTAAAACTATATGCATCCGCTATTTAGTTACTTGCCGTCAATGTCAGCCATTTGCATGATTTCTTCCGCATCGCGATTGTCGAAGAGATTCTCAGCTTCCGATTGGTCAATGTTCCCATCCTCATTCAGATCAGCAGAGAAAAGTTCATCTTGTGCCTCTGACAAATACGTGATTAGTCGTGAATGTCATCATTAATAATCGAACAATGCAGTTCCCCCACAACAGGAAATGATAATACCTAGTTTATCTTTAATCTATAATTGACAAATAAAACATATCCATGATTTTATTGTATTATTCTGTAAATCAAATTGGAATGGTATGAATTTTGCGTGTTTCTTTGTTTTGTTGTTATGTTATGGTGCATTCATCAATATTGTAATTGTAATGGCAGCCAGTAAATATACTGGTCTAGGCCTGAAAAACCTGTGGTTGGCAGTATATGCAGCGTCCCATGGCGACGGGGAACGCCAGCGGCAATCAACCATGAAACCGCGCTTTACCACCGATCCAACTTGTTTGCCTCTTACAACAAGCAAAATGTAGAGCTTTGTGAACCTGTGCCTAACCTATGTCCCTAGAAGCAATAAAGATGTGACGTTATGATATGTAAATAGGATATGTTTCAATCTTATAATTCTCAACACTTCAAAAGATTAAGTAATATGATATGGTCGTTTATAGCGTGTCCATTGCTATTAAATTGCATAGGCGCGTCAATAGTTCAGGGCAAAAATGAAAAGTCAAAGTCAAAATAGAGAAGTGTATCGGATATCATTATAGTCACGGATGGGTCAAATGTGGAATTGTGCTCCACATGTCTATCGCAAAACTTTATGAAAGCTTTACTAAGGCATTGAATGCTTTAAGTCTGATGAAACGAATTTTGAGCAAGAGTCGTATGACGCTTCTTGAAAACGCCACATCGGCCTTAACGACAATTAATACCTATGTGAATATGTCACATTTGTAATTTGGCAATACAAAATTCATATAAAAACGGTTGCATGTCGGATGGTGGTCAACATTTTCATCGTCTTACCTCTCTTTCCTATCAGACCGAGTCTGCTAGCAACAGCAAGGCCAGCGAGAACCCTACTGCCTCTGACACGGAGCCATCGGCGACGACGACGACGGAACAGTCCCTCCGTGGGGAGAACAATCAAAGCCACCAGGAGGAACACCACGAGCAGTCTCATCTGGAAACAGATATGGGCACATAAAGCAATCAGCTGTGCATACATAAGTTATCACATTGATTGAGGTGAGGTTAGGTGAAATGGTGTTTAACGTCGCGTTCAAGATTATTGCACTTAAATAGCGATGTACATTGTGTGTACAGACTCCGAGCCGACCAGTCCTTGTTTTTGCCCCTTAATTCCGAGATGATTCAGGCACGGTAACAACAAGTACCTTCTTTTATCGTATTTTGGTGTCTAGAGAGCTAGAAAATACAGCTTTGATTGTTGTAGGATACGGCTAAGAAGTAATTTGAGACTGTGGAAGATAAAAAACACGACAAAAAGTAAACACCATTGGGGACTGAGGATTCTCATACGACGGATGTCAAATTAAAAACAGAGTTCAATTTCTTCTGCTTGATGAAGTTTGAGTATACAATTGGTAACCGTTTAGGTGACTTTAATTAGATATGAACAAAAATGTCCATTATTGGACGTCAAGACTTCAGAACGAGTTACGCTTTTTTCATTAATGCATGTGCTCATAAACTCGCATCGTTATTGTTGATGAGGTTTGTGTATCGGTGCTGAGAGCTTAGAAAGCAAATATCTTTCAACATTGGAGGATACACACATGTATTATTTTGTTGTTCTTCTTGTTGTTCTTCTTGTTGTTGTTGCTGCTGCTGTTTAACGCCGAACACTATTCCAGCTAACGGCGGTTTGTAAATAAGGGAGTCTGGACCAGACAATCCAGTGATTAACACCATGAGCATCAAACTACGCAACTGGCATACGATGACATGCATCAACCAAGTCAGCGAACCTGATCGCCCGATCCCGTTTGTCGCATCTTAAGACAAGCATAGTCGCCTTTAACGACAAGCATGGGTTGCTGCAGGCCCATTTTAACCCGGATATTCAAGGGTAATACACGTATTCAGACGAGTGCTTGGGTTCATATTCAACGTATTTCATCTACTGTTGAGCCGTCGGGCAGACGGCGATAAGATCAGCGACACAAACAAATACAGTCTTAATCAAAGTATCTTTCTGAACAGAATCGGCGGTGAACAGTGAAATCTATTTGAATTTCAATAGAACCTGCACAGATTGACTTACCTTGAGTAGTCTCTCGGTTCGGATGCCAAGGACTCAAAGTGGACTGGGTTATATAGAAGGTGTATAATCACTATCACAGATGAGGTGTTATACACGGTGAATAATGTAATCAACACCACATTAGACACCACAATTCATGTAGATGTCTAATCAGCACTGTGTAATTGATGGCATCATATACACGTAGCTATCTGTCAGGGTTGTGATATATATTTATGTATACACACATGATGTTGTGTGAATTGTTTTATTTCCTAAAGAACATTCCTAGCATTGGAACATATATGCGTGTATATAGGCGAAATAATACCAGTTGACTTAACAGATCATGCTTGGACAGGTTTCTGAGGATCTGATTTAAAAACGGAATGTGTGCTTTGGTTTACATCACCAAAATACTGACGTTGAGAGAGAGAGAGAGAGAGAGAGAGAGAGAGAGAGAGAGAGAGAGAGAGAGAGAAGAAGGGGGGGGAGGGGGCGGTGTTGGACATGACATAAATCAGAATCGATTATTTTCAGACCTTTGCAAATGAGATTAAAGTCTGCTATCAATCTCTCGTCCAGACTTGATTATTTACAGGTGGTTGCAATATAACTGGATGATTTACTGAGTGTGTTTTTTACAAATCAAATATCGCATATGACATTATTCCTTCATCAAATTGGACAAGATATGGCTTCTGTGAAATTAATCAACCGTGTGTTGCAGCACTGACATGTCACATGCTAATGGCATTAGTCACTCAAATGAGACAGGCTTAACCTGTGTGTCACATACAGCGACCTATACCGAGCCAAACCCATCTTTTCACGTCAGTTAATCAATCATGTACCGATAAGTATACCCATCACAGGCTGTTAGAGGTGCATCTGATGCCAGCTGCTGAGGGCGAAAATGAATAAATGGCATCGGACGCACTTCTTTGAAAGTTAGTTCGTATTGATGTAATACCGATCTATTTTATAGTCGAGCTTGCTAAGTTCTACATGATGAACAAGACTGTCTGCTAATTTTATTTTAGAGTATTCAGGAGGGATGCTCACATAAAATTTGAAACAGAAGTAGGTAATTGCTCGATGGAAATGCCGGATGAATCGCCTTTTATAGTATTGACATTAGCGGCGTCTATGACATCTCCGAGGATTCAGGGGTTAGGGGGACAATGACAAACTGTGTTTCAGTTGAAGTATTAATCAAGAACACCTGTACACCATTCTTTTCTGAACAGAAAGCTTTTGTTATGTCACTATACGCTACAACGGCTGCCATTTTCATTATTTTCTTATTCCTTCTTCATGTTGTTCGTTTGTTTGTTGTTTAACGCCGCACTCAGTAGTATTCCATATATGTGGCGGCGGTCTGTAAATAATCGAGCCTGGACCAGACAATCCAGGCGAAACAAGTATAACAGAAGAAACATAAGTGTATTGTTGAACATACAATTGGTAATAGTTTTGTGGATTTTTTAGCTCTGGACAAAAACGTCCATAAATGGACGTCAAGATTTCAGAACAAGTTACACTCATTAACTCTCTGCATCGTTATTGTTGATGGGGGATATGTATCAGGGCTGAGAAAGCAGATATCCATGCAAAAACAGGGATACACACATGCATTCATTTTTTGTTGTGTTTGTTTGTTTAACGCCGCACACAGCAATAATCCAGATTTATAACGCTGGACTGTAAAGAAGGGACCTTGGACTAGACAATCCAGTGATTCACCTTATGAGCATTGATCTACGCAATGGGGATACGATGACATGCATCAACCCAGTCAACGAGCCAGACCGCCACCGATCCCGTTCGTCGCCTCTTGCGATAAGCATAGTCGCTTCTGAGGGCAACCATGCGTTGCTGAAGACCAACTCTAACCCGGATCTTCACGGGTTACTTCTTGATGAAAAGTGGCGGGATCAGCTTTGACTGTGAAGCCAACTGGCTATTTGTATATAAACATGATGATAATATTTAAGCTTTCTCAATTCATTGATGAATACATATTATTAGTGATATTGTATATTATAGATTAAAAACAAGGTTAGAGCCTATATTTTGAACATCTCTGCTAATTTGACGTAATAATATATTGAAAGATAACGTATATGCTTACTAATGCAATAAATAATATATTATTTTATCTGGCCCTGAGACTTTATTCTTTGGTGGTTGTCGTTTTTTTGTGTGTGTGTTTTTTGTGGTACTTTTAGGACTGAAATACATTTTTGTACCTTTTAACTTTGCAGGTTTTGACGATTTGGCACCTGCAATATATATATTTTTAACTGACTGAGTTCTCGAGCCCTCGTTCTTCGTCGCCGTTACTTTTTAGAATGGACATAAACTCGGGCGTTGTCCTCTACTGACTGCATGTGTCGCCATATGGTATCTGAATAAGTGATCATTAATGGGACAAGTTTAGAAAGTCGAAAGCACAAGTTGGTATTTATATTTTGAAAGGTCATAAGACAAATATCTATTATGTAATATACCAAACACAGATTATGAAAAAAATGTTTTAAAATACGTTAGATGATGAAAGATTTTTTTTTGAGTACTTATTACAGCCTATAGTTAGTTACATCGGTTAATTTACCATGTCGTAGTGACAAAATAAGGTGTTTTGGTGCTGTAATCCTTCACAAAAGTGTCTGTATGATCTGTATAACACTAAAATCCTAACAATGATTGCACTGTAAACTTATCTGAGTTTGAGATTTGTCACTGCAAGACATACAAGTTACACATTATTGCATCCTGATGTTTCACTGGGTTTTTTTTAAATGAACTTGTGCATGTGTTAGTGACGTCAGACAACGATGGGGCAGGATGAGCTCACCTTTTGGCCAACACCTAGCAGAATCACATTGTCAATATAATTATGATTCATAAACACATACTGATGATATACATAAAGATGGAATCGTAAAAAGGATTCTGCTTTTAACAGCGACTTCATATTATTATGGAAGGGGTTCTGTCGTTTTCCTTTCCATCTGTTGAACGTAATGATGTCATAACTGTAGCATGAAGAATCCGTGTGTTTACTAACCGCGATAGGGGCGCACGGGTGGCGCCGCGATTCTCTGTGCAGAGCTGCGTCCCTTGGGCACGCCAGAAACCTATGATTTTGGGTTCGAATCTCGGTTCTTCCCGATTATGTTTCTAGGTTTGTCAGCACCATATCCGTGCTCGTGGGTTTCACCGAAGTGGTAAACGTCTGAGACCTGCATCACTTCGGGCTTTCCTCCCACATGAAGCTGACACGCCGCGAAATTACTGGAATACTGTTAAAAGCGGCGTTAAACCCAACTCACTCACTCACTCACTAACCGTGATATATATGCAGTTTCTCTATTATTTGATACATATCCCGTGTCAGTAGATAGCATCATACCATAAATCACTGACAGCACTGTGGATTCACAAACACATTGTCTCGAATTTGTTGGACCAGGTCAGGTCACATCTGTCGCATTGCCTCTGGAGTACATGAAGGGATGAGGTGATCGATTGTCAGATTGGAGTGCTAAGTCCGTATTAACACTTAGTCCTTATTTGTAATTCATGAATAAAAAAATAATACCATAGTTGTGTAAACAAAAAAAAGGCATTTAAACGTGTCTCATGCTCCAGTGTCAACAAATCATGTTGTGGGGAGTATTTATTCAGCATGATGTAAATGTAGTAGGGTTGGAGTTCGCTTTGGACGTATCTTCGTTCAGTTTATTGTTTTTTTCAGCGGCTTTGAAAATAGTGAGTGAGTGAGTTAAAATTTAATGTCACATCGGCACTATTTATCATATTGTAAGTTATTATATTTTTATAAATAAAAAACGTGTCATCGATGAACAGTAAAATAACTAGAAAATCACAGATTAATCGTTAAAACTAGCATACAATCATAAACAATTATCACTAAATGTTTTGAAAATAGCTTGTTCTGTATATGGATTGAGTACTTGATTGAGTAATTGGTTGGTTGGTTGGTTGATTTTAAATTGCTGATGACATTAAAGAATTAAGCTCACACACCGTGATGTGACTCAAATAGTGTTCAAGGCGGCGTTTAGGATGTTAGGTGATATCATACAAGGCTATAACTAAAAACGTGAAAGGGCAGCTTCAAATGTGAAATTAAGTGACAGATGGTGTACATGTACATGTATTGCTTACGAAACAATGAAGGGGCGGTCGGGTAGCCTAGTGGTTAAAGCGTTCGCTCGTCACGCCGAAGACCCGGGTTCGATTCCCGACATGGGTACAATGTGTAAAGCCCATTTCGGGTGTCCCCGTCCTGATATTGCTGGAATATTGCTAAAAACGGCGTAAAACCATACTCACTCACCGTGAATGAAACTTTCTTTGCAACATTCGTTACTTTATGACTGTGCGTTGTAACCTGATGGCATATCGCTGCACGTTAGAGGAAAATGCCTAGAAGCGTACGTTTATATATTTACTCACACACTAACGCATATAAGTTATGATGTTTTCTTACATATGAACGTTTGTTCCTTGAGTGGTTATGATATATTACAAACCCGTGTAGGTTCACCTATGTATAAGTCCCCAGCATCTTATGCTTGTCGTGAGAATGAATCAGGTTGTCAGGCTGGGTGTCATCGTATCCCAATTGCTTTGATCGATGCTCATGATGTAGTCACTGCATTGTCCGGTCTTTAAACACACATTCCATTATTTACAAAACGTCATATATCTGGAATATTGTTGAATGCGGCGTTAAACTAACAATCCCACAACTGATCTACTTGAGCAAGTTAAATTCTATCAGTTAAACTGTAATGAGGAAAAACTGTTAACGGGTAATAGATTTCATGGTCTGACTGTGGTAAAATGGGATTTTGGCGTCGATAGTTTTCAACTGGTAATGTATAACTTCACCTAAAGCAGTCCTCAATCTGTAGCCATATCTGAAACAGATGTGACAGTTTTTTCAGACATTTTTTCATTATACATGATACATGCTGTTACCCCTGCATCGTATTTAGCTGCGGATTCAGAACCGTGTAAAGTGAAGTTACAGACTGTTAACAAGATTTTTTCACTCACTCGCCTCGGATTTCCCTGCAGATTCTGAACGCTTAAGGTGAGGTTTAAAGATTGTGAGCAGGACATATCCCACCCCGGCGCGGGCTATGTCAACAATTGAAACTTTATACAACATCAAGCTTGACATATCATCCTATGTAAATTATAAACGTATTACCACTGTGAGAGAAATCGGAGAATTATCAATCAAGATTCGTTGCGTTTTTTTCCGCTACATTGTCTAAAGACCATATTGTTTTATAATCCACAAACAAATAGTCATATCACAATGTAATGCATCTATGACGATTATGTACTTAATTGACAATATAATTATGCATGTTGACATTTCACATATGTTAATGTCGGATGGACCGAGATTACGAAGCCAATGGCAAATCACAATCATCGTCACATTGTACAAAGGGTTACATATTAAATTTATCATAATTATTTTGCACCCCGTGGAGATTCCTGTTAGGATAGGGGGCACGGAAGGCCCAGTCGTCTAAGGCGCCGCGATTCGCTGTGCAGAGTTGCGTCCCTTGTGCACGCCTGAAACCTATGATTGTGGGTTCGAATCCCAGTTCGCCCCGATAATGTTTCTAGGTTTGTCACCACCGTACTCTTGCTCGTGGGTTTCACCGAAGTGGTAAACGTCCAAGAACTGCTTCACTTCGGGCTTTCCTTCCACATTAAGCTGACACGCCGTGATATAACTGGAATACTGATAAAAGCGGCGTTAAACGCAACTCACTCACTCACTCCTGTTAGGATAGGTCCCCACCAACTTGTGCTTTTTGTAAGATGTGACAAAATGGATCGGGGGTTCTGACTTGGTTGAGTACTTGTGCAATGGAGGACACCTTTGACCAATGCGCCATCACAACACCATCCCATCCGACAACAGGTGGTATCAGTGTGTTGCCTGTTTACGTAGACAGGCTTGGCATCTATCCTCGCTTAATCATACCTTGACGTCAGTTCACTAATCAGGTACCAGATGGATGGATCATTTATTGCGCTGCGTTATGAAGTAATACTGTATTTGTTCAAGAATACCATATATTTGCGTAGTCGCATGTGGCATAAAAAACGGACTAAAACGAATATTTTCATCTCAAAACATCAAATAGTAATATATTAAACAATTGAATAGACAATAACAAAAAGAATGGACGTGAAAAGAAGCAAACATAATTATTGCTCAAATCTATTACATTGATTTTCGATATAAATCAGACACGCAAACATACACACATACATAGATACATACACACCAAGAAACGTTATATACATGCATTTTACATGGAACTTACGAGCTAAATATGATGTCATGAATGGAATTGCCCTTAATATTATTAGACCCGTGAAGATCCGGGGTAGAATAGGTCTTCAGCAACCCATGCTTGCCGTAAAAGGCGACTATGCTTGTCGTAAAAGGCGACTAACGGGATCGGGTGGTCAGGCTCGTTGACTTGGTTGATACACATCAGCGATTCCAATTGCGTGGATTGATGTTCATGATGTAAATCACTGGATTGTCTGGTCCAGACTCGATTATTTACAGACCGCCGTCATATAGCTGGAATATTGCTGAGTACGGCGTAAAACAACAAACCAAACCAAACCAAACCTTAATATTCCACGTGCGATGGGTCAAAATACTTGCATCACCTATTTTCAATGATATTCAAAAATCGGTTTCAGTGTTTTTGGTTACGTAAGAAAAATATGATGAAGTTACGAATAAAACGAATGTCATAATGTGAAAATTGCCAAAGCAGGCAACCATCGATGATGGCTTTAAATGTTCAGTACGTTCAAAGTAATTTAGTCTGTGTTTCCAAATAAGGGAAAATCCAAGCATCATGTCATAGGTCCTCATTTTCGCATAATTGTTTTGACCGACGGCCGTTGGTTAACCAGTGAAATTCAAAGCTTCTTAATAGCCGTATAATATGTATGTATGTTTTGACAATATTGTTAACACTCTGTGTCCATAATCGTTCCATGACATTTATTTCGTATTAACGCTTGTGCGAGGATATCGCCTTCATTTCAACTTATTCAAATCTAGGATGCCTCCGTGGTCTAGTGGAAGAGCGTCCGCCCGGAGAGCGGAAGGTCCGAGGTTCGATCCCCTGCCGCGTCATACCAAAAGACGTTAAAAGATGGTACTTGTTGTTGGGTACCCTGTCTGGCGCTCGGGGGCTGAGGCATTGAGGGCTAAAACAAGGACTGGTCGGCTCGGAGTCAGTATACTGTGTCTGAGTGGGGTATTCATGTTAAAACTGCGGCATGGTATCTCAGTGGGCTAGCACTATAAATCGGCACCAGTCCGGACTAGTACAAGCAGCCACACACACACGCTATATAAGTGCAATAATCTTGGACGCGACGTTAAACCCAAATCTACAATATCATTTGTAAACATAGCTATTGCTGCGTGTTTTTTAGCTTAATACGTTTGAGAATAGAAATCACACAAGTTTGTATAGCAGGCAGGCATAACGTATAATTGATACGTACTGGCATTTTTTTGTCTGTCACACAGACCCTGAAACAAATATATCCAATAAAGCCCATGCAAGTCTATAATATTTGGTTAAGATTACGGCAGCAGCATCTGAAAATGAAAACGTTTCTTGGCTCCTATTGATTATGTTTTATTACTGTAGTTTGGCAACTGTTTCTTTCTGTAAAATATGTTCATTTCAGAGACGCGATGTGAGTCTATCGCATTATTTCAAAGTTTCCTTTGTGTTTTACTAAATGTGCCGTCACGATATGGCTGAAATATTGCCGATGTGACGTAAAGCTTTAACTCACTCACTCACTAAATGTGCAAACTGTGAATTATTCAGGATTCATTTCCATGTCCAATGTTGTTCGTTGTGTACTCTTTGCGTTCTTGCACGTGAGATAAGAGTACGAATGCATTTAAAGTTATGACGTTTAAATAAGTATGCAGAGAATCGAACCGATTTGTCTTACTAACGTACAACCCTTATTTCAGAAATAAGGCTTAGGATATCAATTTATCGTATCTCACCGTCGGAATTTTCCGATCACGACAAAAACAACATGTAACCATTGTCTGATATGTTTTAACCAATCCAAACGAAACCACAGGGCACGTGACAGGCACGTCGGACTCGAACACCTTAAAAAGAGCTTCGCGTGGTTATTCCAGTAGTGCGGGCTTTATGGTCTTGAGGTCGAGTCGAACCTCGCCCATTCTGTGACGAGCCTTTCAATTACAGTTGGTTTTGTCGTTAGAGATTGATTGAAGTTTAATCAAATTTATGTCAGTTTCAAACCGTGTGTTGCGTTAATGTCTTTATGGTTGTACGACGATACATTAATGCCCATATGGGTAATTAGAAGACAGGGCCCTTGGACCCATCGCTCCAGGACCTTGAGAAAGTAGCATCTAGTTGCAGATTGATGTCTTTGACTTTCCATGGCGACACAGAACGACACCGGCATAAGCAGCTGCTGAAGGGTCCCTTGGTAACCCCGAAGCCAACACTCATTAATTCTGTGGACGAAATTGTGAAGGACACATGGTACATATGTCCTTATCTTTGGGCTTTCGAATCGACCGACCGGCACACACAAAAATATAATTAGATTCACTTTTTATTTCTATTGATTTATTTTTTATTTTCATTTTTCCGGGCTCTCTATCATTAAGAAAAATATTAAGCTAAAAATCAGAATATGGGTAACTGTTGACCCTTTTAAATAATGTTTGTTCAAATGCATTTTATAATTAAAGTATATCTGTCCTTTTCAGATACATTTTAAGTATGGGAATAACACGCATCCTGCACTTCAAAATAATGACATGTTTTCCTCACTAAAGCGACCGACCAAAACATGTGTATCCGAAATATATAAAAAGAATTATTCTGGTAACCGTTTATTTTATTTCGGCATACTCAAGCTAACTGGTTGTCACAAATGACATCATAACATGTGTCCTAATGTATGTGATCGAACACAAAGTGTGATGGGACAAGCATATTCATATTTATTTCATAGTTACTTCAATATGCATGTTACAGATATACAATTGACACAGGTAAACAATGTCGATATGGCAAATTACAAATGGGAATATAATTAATAACATTAAAACGTTATCTCCAGACTCAACTTTGTCCATATTGAACATCTCCAGTTCATGTGAATGGGTGTATTTTGTGTAATTTCAGGATTTGGAATCACACAATTATTCGTCTAAAACCACATTCATCTAGGCCGCAATACTACGAGGGGCGTTCCAAAAGTTTTGCAACTTCAATATAAGATCAAATCGCAGAATATCTTTTGCACTTTTATTTTTCAATATAATCTCCATTCACCTCACTAGTCACTAAGGGATAAGTCTGTGCTATACAGTTAAATCACGAGGACATAAAGGCTGCCACAGAGGCGTGGTTAGAGGGCCATGGCCAATCTGCGGGTTTCTATAAAAGTGGTATTAAAAGCTTGAAGGACAAAAGGAATAAGTGTATTGAGGTGAGATAAGATTATATTGAAAAATAAAAGTGCAAAACATATTCGTCGACTTGGTCTTATATTGACGTTGCAAAACTTACTGAACGCCTCTCGTAACAGCCAAACAAATTAGTCTATTTCAGTAATGAGGTAGGATACATACTATTTTTCCTGAGACATACATGTATGTAGTAAGCACATAGTTTGTAATAATAATACAGGTCTCTTTATACAAGCCATTACATATTTTAGTACATTGTGCAAAATATATTATGGCTTCAACATCTGTACTAACATTACCTTTCATGTACGTTTCTACTTTTATGCTTTAAGGCACCAATTCATATAAATGCAGCATTATCTCTATGCCTTAGGTAAATAAATACATTGTGGCATTATTAGATATTATTACATTCACATCAGCTTCGTTTCTTTGCCGTAGGTAAATATACTAAACACTTCGTGGCTTTATGGTATATTATTAACATTCAATCAAGATTGTTTCTTTGCCGTAGGTAAATATACTAAACACTTCGTGGCTTTATGGTATATTATTAACATTCAATCAACATTGTTTCATTGCTGTAGGTAATTATACCAAACACTTTGTGGCATTGTCGTAGGAGTGACATAGTTCTTTTGTATAGACAGCCACGGATAGGTCGCTCCATTAGATTTGACTCTGTAATCACCAACAGTAATGAAACTTTCGATGTATGAGAACTCACTCTCATTTAGCATAAATGTTGTCCAAATAATTATTGGAATATGAATATATATGCATTTAAATGTATAATACGTATATAGAAATGTTCGTGTTTATTTTATTAAGGCAAGGTATATAGAAACTAAGACAACTGTAAAGTCTACGATGTAATGTGACGCTGCAGATAGAAAATATTCAAACCTGGGTCTAAAACTTGTGTGCATTTTTTTGTGGTGTTACTGTTACTGTCCTTTTCCTGCTTTATTGATTTCTTTTACTTGGACCGTTCTTCACGTAGAATGTTTATGCGTTTTTTACCACCCAGCATAAGTAGTACATGCTTCATCTTCAATTCGATCAACAGATGAACTTGATTACATGATGCATCTGGACGATCTCATAGTTACATTAGATGTGCACTCTTCTATGGCTTTACTGATATGTGTCTCAGGCTAACACAACTCGGTATCACATACCAAAGGCTACGTTTGTCTACATGGCAACACGAATTCATGTAACACATTGTTCAGTGTGTTTCAGATACATTTCAACTAGCACAAACTCTTCGGTACTAAATGCTAAGTTCCGTTCACATAACTATTTTAAATGCAAATGCATACTTCTGTAAGCCTCTCAGGTAATCGCTATATCGAATTCTGGAGTCTATAACTGTAAATGCACGCAAAGAGGTCGATGGTTATTTTACATCAATACATGGACAAATCTGGGCCAACTTGCACAAAGCAACCAAAGCTCTGCGATCATTTTTATTTTATCTCCCGTACTTTAACATAGGCTTACAAAAGTCGTAACGCTAAGGTCGCTTTGTGAAAGTGGGCTCTGGTGTATAAAGGTCAACAGACAATAACATATATCATTTGATACCATTGCGTGCATTCGAAGAGTAAGTAATGGTTTGCTATAAGAAGCGGTCGTACAATCCTGTAACACAACCACACCTGAATCTTATGTTAAAACGCAGACTTGCCCACACATTGTTGTATCTCATCTCCTTTGTCACCTTGGAATACTACTTAGTATTTGGGTGATGGTATAAGTGATAAGGTGCCTGTCATATACAGTACGAAGAAATAACAAAATGGTTCCCAATATGATTATTGCCCTTAATAGCATGAACATTTTCCAGAATTGCGTATGCTCATAAGGCCCCTGAAGATCAGGGAGGAGAATAGGTCTTCAGCAACTCATGAAGGCGACTTTCGGGATCGGGTTGTTAGTTTCTCTGACTTGGTTAATGCATGTCATCGTTTCCCAGCTGCGTATATCGATGCTCATGATACCGATGCAATTATTGTCTGTTCCAGGCCAGATTATTTACGGACCGCCGTCATAAAACTGGAATATTACTGAGTGCGTCGTAAACCACAAACCAACTAAAGCATATGCTCATAAACTCGCAGACATCCTTAATTATAAGGCTATGTTCTTCGCTGTATCTGCGTTAGTGGGGGTCCAAAAGAAAGAAAAACAAACTGAACCAAAGGCGAATCTAAGGGCAGTGTAAGGCCACTTATTTGCGAACATCATTCCGATGACATACAGTGAAGATTTCCTTAGTTAACCAGGAATCCGCTCACTCTTTTAGGATCGGGGTGAAATTTATATTATAATAGGAGAATAGGGAAATACATTAGCCTATGGGCCTTGAGCGATAATTAGGGACCTCAGAGGTTGAAACACAAAATGATAACGGCATATGCAAGCACTAAATACATAACCTTGTCACATTCCTATATCACAGTGAACCAAGGTAACCGCTGTGACTACGACTTCGTGAATCAGCGAGGATGCTTCTTGGCTCAGCCTTATACCATCTCTCCCTCTTCAAGAAAGCCTCATCTGTCGTAACAAATTTGCCAGATTGCCTTTTAATGCTGTTTACTCTGGAGTTTGGCTGTGAGCTGTATCCACTGCCTGTTATGGCAACCCTGGTGATGTACCTCCGCTTGGCCTCAATGGTCGCTCCACTATTGACCCTTTCCGCATTCCTCTTCCCTTCCTTGAACACATCCAGTTGATGCTGGCGAAACACCTTCGATGTCTCCTTGAAGAGGTGTCCATCTGCCGTTATGGCGTGTGCGGGGATGTGACTGTCATTAGCTGCAAACATGTTTGGTCGTGTACCTGGAGGGCTTGATTTGACTCTTCTCAATTTCTCTTTTTTGGAATAGAGATTGGCGGGATGGACGGTCGTGTTGTCTTGATTAAAGCTTGGGACGACTTCAGTCATGGGTTTTATGTCGGGTATCTCATGTGGTGTATACTTTTCAACTGGCCTTTCATTTCGGCAACATAACCTGTACCAAAGAGGAAGAGTGTGTAAATTCTGTGTATCCACCAGATGGGAAGTATTTCAATTTTATTCCGACCTGTCAGATTACTGTTCTTGGAAAGTCCAAAATAAAACAGGTTGTATATATTATCACTTCCGTTGAAGGCACGGTACACGAGTGACAGGTCACGGATAATAAACGAGGGTCTTCCAAAGGATTTAGGTGATCTTTAGTATTCAATAGAGTGGAGTAACTCAATGTGGAAAGGATAAGTTTATAATGTTTAGAAAAGGGGGTAAGATTAGGAATATATACAAGTGGTTTTATGACAATTAAGCAATCAAGGTGGTTGGTATGTTTTCATATTTCAGAATGTTTGTAAGTATAAATGGTATATTTACTTTTGTTGAAAAAGTTGGCGGATCAGGGTAGGAAAAATATAATGTTGTCTAGATCGCAAAGTTTAATCATTTTTTCTTCGTGTTGAAACCATGTTATTATTATTTGACAGATATGTTGGCAGTGTAAAGTGTTATGCTTCTCAGTTACGGAATTTGCCCAAGGCTTATAATATTGAAAACGTTTCTCTCGATTATTGTAAGAATATACTTAGAATAAAGATGTGTACATGTAATGATATGGTTTATTTGGCGATATCCTTTGAAATATATCAGAATGTTTAATATGGTTAAATACTGGTGTAAATATTTTGATACTGATAATTGTATATAAAAAGGTTGTTACGATTATGTTTAATCTGAAACCTGAATATGAATATATTAGGAATAGGGGAAATAGGCTCATATTAGCCAGTATTGGATACAATTATATTTGGTTGAAGCAAGAATTGCATAAAATGTAAAACAGAGATGTAACTTTTGAAAACGTGCAAGTATATTAAGATGTGAACTAATTCATTTAGTTTCTTTTTTCTCCATTGGAAAATTAAAAGATGTAAGCTGTATTGTTAAAGGTAAGTATTGAATTGAATTGGGTGCATCCCCGATTATGGCAGCATTTCAGTTATATTCCGACATGTCAGCTCTGCTTTGTTTGGAAGACCAAAATCATACAGGCCGTAGATGTTATTGCGCGAAAGGCACGCTACACGAATGACAGATCACTGATCATAACCGTGGAGATTCTGGAATTCGAACAAACGACAAGCGGGTCCTGGTAATGTTAACGGGTGCAACTCTGAACAAGAAGGTCCTACATGGTCGGTGTTACCCGTTCTAACCTCAAAGAGGTGGAACTTCTTTAAACAACATTAAAACTTTCAATGATGATACCAGTAACAATCGCTCACAACTTGATCACACACAGCAGTGTTTTATAACAAAAAAAAGCATGACGAATTTGCAATGACTTTGTATCCCTCTTTTGTTTGTCATCTTGGTACTTTTGTTAAATAACTTCATTCTGGTTTAACGAATACCTAAGGATCGTCGCGTATGTAGTATCGGGTAAGTTCACCATATCAAATAATCTTCAATACCACATCCTCAATCATACAGCATATCTCCAATATTATTACCCAGGATTCTCTACTATAACCTCGTTTTTTGACAGTCGTTTGGCTCGACGCTAATAACTCCCCAATCAAATTACTGCCCTTCGCGAGAGCAGTTGCCTGCTCAGTTAGACATCGGAGTGATGGAGGTGGTGACGCCACTTCATACACAAAGCTATGGTTTGTTATCGAGGATGTCAATACGAGTGATGGAGAATAAAGTTCGTTATATTCGGAGCTGACTGCAGCGGTCCAATGTGAGACGTATCACCTACCTGTAGATGATGACAGAGATGAGGATGAGCAACAGCACCGCGCCAACAGACACTCCGATGATGATGCCCTCTGAAGAACAGAAGTGCTTGTGGAACAGTCTGGAAGAGGTACTAGTTCATCCAACAATACATCATTCGCGTACCAGTAAATGGCTACTTTATTGCTTCTGTGTACATTTATATCAATTTGAATTTGCAAGGATACATGTTTTGTATTTTAATTGTCATTTCATTTAAGTTATTTGCAGATATGTCCAAGTTTAACGTGGAGATTAACCTGACACTGACACAATATATTTGAAAAATTATTTTACAAACGACGGATCAATTCCTTGCAAATCCTATATTCATTTCCACTGTCATGACACCTTCGTTTCGCCATGTGGTAATGTTAAAAACATGTCTTCAGAATATTCATTTCCGGGAAGTTATTCCTTTTCAATTATATGCATTTTTATAAGCCATTCGATTCCATATCAGTTTTGTGTATATGAAGACATGTTGACAACTTACTTTCATTATCCATCTCTGTGGATGTCTGTTGGGCTACGACTGGAGGGACTGTCGAGGGTGAAGATGTAGTGAAGAGCCTAAGGTTCGCTGTGGGCGACGGTGTGGTGATGAAGGGAGTGGCCGCTGTTTCTTCCGTTCTCGCCGGACCTTCAGTCTGGATGGTGGTGCCTGTCACTAAATATCAACGACAGGAGCTGTACATTATGAAATATCCCTCTCGAGACCAGAGTCACATACTTGTTATTGGCAAACCGTTTGTCTCGTACTGTGGGTATATATCTATATATTACTATAAAAGTTAAGGAAGACCAGATTCATTCATTACTATAGTTATTGTGTCATAGTAATATGAAAGAATCGGGTATTCTTTAACTTCTTTTGAACAGTGTATTCAGTTTTGATGGTCTATAAGACGTCGAATTATTGAAGTTTTATCTTTTCGTTGTTTCTTCAGTGCACATAAGCACTGAACTAATTATTATATCTATAACGTACATATTCATATATGAAAAAATGACAGAGCATTTGTGAAACATTGAATTGGGTGATTCGCTAAACAGACATGTATTTTCCTGAAGTGAATACCATGCCGCGTAAGTAGCTATAAACCTGGGGACACTATTGCATAGTACGAGTACATGTACAATGTCATATTGTAATGCTAATCTGAACCTTATAAATATCAGCTTAGAGACACACTCGTGCAAATACCACCACACTGTGTGCACGACACTATCGTAACAGTCCTACCGGTAGTGTTAATGGACGGTTCTTGTGTCACAATCCTCGATGGTACCCGCGTTGTTGGTGTAGTTGGTGTAGTTGGTGTCGTTGTTGGACGTGTCACATCCTTCCCAGTTCCGTCATTCCGACACGCCACCGTCAACACTGAAACACGAACACTCTCTTAATCACCACTGAACGAAACGCGTTGCACCCAAACACACAAACATCTGTATGAATATAATATAATAATCGCAGTATCGCCTATAAAGAAAGGCCTATTACAGAACACGCATGACAAGATCCGACCACAGGGTGCACAAATAGCATCAGTCTCCATCCCAACGTTTTGAATATAAACATCCCTGAAATGAAATATTGAAATACCAGTGTGTATAAGCCCGCTGTTTTTTAAAGCTAATACTCCCTGTGCTCTAGTCCTGCGTGTTCCTACGGCGTGTGTCTGATTGTGATATCTAATACTCTATTGGTGTATCCTCGGGTGCAGCTGAGGCATCTTTAAGTAAAGCTTGCCTTGGCTGGATGGGTGTGGGTATGCCGGTAAAGTCCTTCAGTGGTACAGCACTATCTCTGTGTACAATATCCACAAGAATGTGGCCACGGGGCCTATACCACCTCTGGCTGGGACTTCAATGGTGGCTGCACGGGCGTTGATTGTATCAGCTGACTCACGACTCTAATTGTATTATTTGTACACCTTTGGAAATAGGTTGAAGTCAGGTAGAACGACAAGCGCTGTCATATTGTTCACATAACAACAAGCGATATGTCATTTTCTACTTGTTCAGTTAGACATCGACTTCCCCTTAATGTGACATTCGGAAGAATGTCTGTACAATGTGAAAACCTGCACCGCTGCGGATGTTTGTAATCTATGGGCCCGTGACATTAGAATTGAATCTATAGCAGAGGGCCCCGTGTAAGAAGCGGTCCGATGCACTCTACTGTTGACAACTAAGTTAGGTTGGGTGGTGGGGCTCGGTTGATTGTTTCCTGGGACCCGACTGAGTGGGCTGTTGTTCATAATATCAACCGCTGGTTCGTCGCTGTATGGCTGCGATGTTAAATTGTACCTCACTCTTGTCAAGACTGCGACTGTGTGGGCTGTTGTTCATAATATCAACCGCTGGTTTGTCACTGTATGGCTGCGACGTTAAATTGTACCTCACTCCAGGACGCGTCTGTTACGGACGGCTGTGATATTTCTGACTCTGGCGTTTAACAACATTCACTCACTCATGCATCTTTTTAGACAAAAAAACAACAACAGACCATGTCCAGCGTCTCAAACTAAAACCATTACATATATACATTGTGAGAACTGTTTGAAATCCAATGACGTTACATTGGCTACACAACGAAAACAGGGAAAATATGTTTGTAATCTCTATGTCCCCGTTTCAAATAGTATTTAGCACTATTTTATCTAACATAACTTCTAAAGAGATTTATCTTCCAGAAGATTCCCGAATGGTAAATCGTATATTATCCATTCATGATCCGATATTCGTATAAATGTATATGTGTGTGCAAATAATATGAGATATCTTAGCATTCTGTCACTTTCCCCATTTTATACAAAGGCACTCTTCGTATACTGTCACTTATTTTATCTCGTACATCCGCAGAGGTTGCATATTCTATTTACTTAAAACCACTTACGACTGCTTCCACGAACAAGCAGACAATGACCCGGGTCAGTAGCTGGCGCCGTCGACGATGTCTTCACGACGTCTACAGACCACGATGTCGCTTTATCCATGACAGCCGCAAGCGTCCCCTGTCTGTTACACCAAGCGTAGGCCGAGCCACGGGGTAGTCCGTCGACGACGAGGATGTACGCCTGGCAGATGGATGGTATGACGTCGGCTGAGGGGTTGATGGTGACGCTGTTTTTGTCTTGTGTGGTAGACAAAGTACAGCTGCAGTGACTAAAGCCACCGGACATGCCGGCACTCTGGATGTAGAAGACGTAGTCTGTGAATGGGTCGGTACCGCACAGGTCCACGACTGAAGTGTGAGTGAGATTGTCAATGAGTTAGTGAGTGTTAACACCCTGTGAGAAAATCCCCATTGTTTATAAACGACAGCCACTAATATCCTGACCTTCAGAATGTGGGACAACGAATTTTTGACGTGATGAGCGTACGTTATTTAACCACTAAACCACAGCCTACCACCGTGTCAAAACAGATGCTTGAAGTTATGTTCTACAAACATGGAATAAATGGCCTTTTTCTTAGGGATATTTGTTAAATCGTCAGTTATTATATTAATAATGGCAACGTGATTTAGCTCAAGCTGATGATAGAACAATTGAGTTCACGAGACCTGTCATATATATCCACGTCACTACCTCGTTATTAAAGGTGGATAATTATATGTGTCCTTAGGTGCATCACGATCATCAATTTTGTTCCTTCCTGTGTGTACCTCGATCTACTCACCCGACACGTAGTGGGAGGACATTCTGATACTAATGTCGTTTTTACCTGTGTACCACATCCTATTACAGTCAACTATGGTTATAACGAACTCAAAGGGACCACTAATTTTAGTTCGTTATAACCGTGGTTCGTTATAAGCATTATATACAGCATATATACATCAAATGGCCGGGACTTAAAAATAAGTTCGTTATATCGGTCTGTTCGTTATAAGCGTATTCGTTATAACCGTAGTTTACTGTAAATGAAACTAATACTAGTTTTCCATGTATTCCATATTAGTCTTACCCGGAATTCGATCTTGAGGGCACTCGGCATAGACCCGGTGCACTGGAAATAAATACAAATATCATATACAGCACATAATTCTTACCAATCAGAATGTTATTATATCGTATTCGCACTAATGATCTTATTTTTCCTCGGTCGTCAGACTGTATGTGACCGCCGTCATATAGCTGGAATATTGCTGCGTGCAGCGTTAAACAACAAATAAACAAACAACAACAAAACTGTATGTGAACAATAGGTATTAATTATACTATTTATTTACACATCACACCACTGTGAATGCATGTAGATCTATATACATATGTACATACATAACATATCAATCATATTTATAAACGAAGGTGGTATTTAATCGCATTTATTTAATAATTCATATTTATATATAACATGTTCCTCGGGGTTTTAAAAATGCGTGATCAGGATTATATTACTTATGTTACTTATATACATCTCATGCCACACGGATACCTGAATCTCTTCAACTCAATGTACTTGTACCTACCCGTGTTTACAAGAAACACAGCCAATGCTATGACACAACCTATATCCATGCCTGTTAGTATCTCTTAATCCATTCTGAGTCTCCCTGTGTCTCCCCTATGCCAACATCTGCTGGTGACATCCCCTTCAAGCCCGCTCATTCCTTTTATATTACTTATGAACATATTCACATCATGTTGTGCACTTGAGCGTTGCGAAATGCTTTCTCCACCATTATGTCCGCCACAAAAAGTACTAGTTGTGATTTCACCTACTACAAGGAATGTGATTCTCCAGTCGTCATATATAGTACGCATTGTGTGGAACGACATTTAGCAATTGGTCGGTCCATTTATAGCATAACGTCGCCAGATGGCCCCGCTCTAATACACAGGTCAATTGTGATAGGTAAATAATTTCTTCAATACAACACTTCTCGTTTCCCACACACAATCTCCCGCCTAGCGCATCCAGAGGACTCGCAGGGAAAGCACATGTCTCTGCTATTGTGTGTTCAGTGATAAATTAGGCTACTTGTAGGGGACGTGAGAGGTACATGTAGGTATTCACTGTCGGGACGTTGACAGTCGCATAGATGCACAGCAACGACTCGACTCTCTTGTTGATGTTCAAATATACATCCAAGCTTAATATTTGCTGACCTCCAATTTAATTTCGCAAGTGTATTCATCTATTGCCATGTTTGCATAAATTCCCAAAGAAAACAGCGAAAAAAGATATATTTACTCCATCCGCTGACAATATTAGTTAAGTAGAGTATAACTGTATATCATCATTAATATAACGATGTTTATCTAATTTGAGGTTTATTAACTTTATCACTAAAAACGGTAGAGATGTATGTTTATTATAAAGGTAAAGGTGGGGATATGTAAATGCAAGGTAACTATAACTGACCCTGTATCACCTTTGGTGAACATCTGAACCGAAATAACATCACAAGGGTTCAGTAAATAACTGAAGAAAAGAACGGCAATATTTATGCAACTCTACCTGGATTCGTACTTTGAGGTTAAGAGGTATGTTTCAACTTTTATTGAATTAGTCGAATTTACATCCCATATACAAAATATTCAGCGCTAAACTGGGTATAGTTGCGATGTATTGTATATATATTTCTATATACTATGTATGATATGTAATTTCAACACTGGGCGTGCAAAACAGTGTTGCTACAGTGTTCGCTGCTCTTTTCGAAGACCTTTCCTTACTCCCATCTGGGAAGAACGCCTTGACCACGGAGATGCACTCGCGGTGACAGTTTCATGGAAACGTAGGGACGCATTTTGTGATTTGGCAATTAGTACTAATTATTCGTGTCATTATGTTGAATATATACCCCCAAATGTGTCATTGTGATGTTATACGTTTACCTTAAATATACCCGATCACCTGTATAAAATATGCTGGTTACCCTCGTTGTGATGTTGCGGGAATATATATAGCGGCGTCCTTATACTCACTCAATATATACAAACTATTTTAAATGTATGTTTCAAAAAGGACGGGTTGGGGTACATCCCCCTTCACGACCTCCTGATCCGTAGATATGATGCTGAGTGAATTCTTCAACTGTACTCTCAGTCACAACAAACTGCTACTAGAAATGAATTATTCAGGTATCCACGATCAGGTACTTGGTTGCCCGCCCGTTGTCCGATTTTAGTCCTATCGTTATGATGAAACCAAACCCACTCGCTCGCACATCAACCCATTAATACGGTCACATTAACCCGGTCAACATGACTGTAAGACCATCGTCTAAGGCGCCGCAATTCGCTTTGCAGAGTTGCGTCCCTTGGGCACGCCAGAAACCTATGATTGTTGGTTCGAATCCCGGTTCGCCCCGATTATGTTTCTAGGTTTGTCAGCACCGTACCCGTGCTCGTGGGTTTCACCGAAGTGGTAAACGTCTAAGACCTACATCACTTCGGGCTTTCCTACCACATTAAGCTGACACGCCGTGATATAACTGGAATACTGTTAAAAGCGGCGTTAAACCCAAATCATTCCCTCACTCACTCACTCACTCACTCACTGTAAGACCATCGGAGGACTGGTGGCCCCATTGTCTGAAAGGTCGCAATTTGCTTGCAGAGCACCGTCCCTTAGGTGTACCAGCAGCCTATGATCGTTATTGTACAAGGCGGGTCCCTTTACCACCACGTTTAGGCAGTGTCAATACGTTATTGAATTCATCCGTGATCTCATCTTTGCGATATGTGTACAGATCATGCACCTTGCTCAATAGCTGCTGTTTCACTACACATATGTAAATGGCAATGGTTACTGGTAATGGTTAATGGTAAATGTTACTGGTGTGAATACAGTGTTAGCCTCGTGTAACTCCACCTGTAATTAAACCGTGAAGATCCGGGGTAGAATAGGTCTTCAGTAACCCATGCTTGCCGTAAAAGGCGTCTATGCTTGTCAAAAGAGGCGACGAACGGAATTGGGTGGTCAGGATCGCTGACTTGGTTGATCCATGTCATCTTATCCCAACTGCGTAGTTTGATGTTCTCGATGTCAATCACTGGATTGTCTGGTCCATGTTCGATTATTTACAGATCGCCGTCATACATCTGGGATATTGCTGAGTTCGGCGTTAAACAACAAATAAAACCTGTAAGTAAATACCGTTTTCAGATTACGTTTACAGCCTGTCAGTTATACTCTGGTTGTGCAGGCATATTCCCAGTGGATGTCCATGGTAACTCATAATCGAAATACGAAGGCCTTAAGAGTGAGTGAGTTGAGTTTAACGCCGCTTTTAACAGTATTCCAGTTATATCACGGCGTGTCAGCTTATTGTGGGAGGAAAGCCCGAAGTGATGCAGGTCTCAGACGTTTACCACTTCGCTGAAACCCTCGGGCACGGGTATGGTGCTGACAAACCTAGAAACATTATCGGGGCGTACCGGGAATCGAACCCACAATCCTTGGTTTCTGGCGTGCCAAAGGGACGCAACTCTGCACAGCGAATCGCGGCGCCTTAGACGACTAGGCAACCCGTGCCCCCTAGAGGGCCTTAAGAATATTTATATATATACTCTTTTCTTTGTCAAATACAGAGACTGATAGAAATGCGGAGCTATATGTATTTAAATCATCGAATCTTTTTACATCACAATGACCTTCGTGCAACACTCCTATATCAGGCAAATCCTTACGTATCTACAGATCCACGTTCGGTATACGTAACCGTCGCTACATTATATACAGCTGAACGCTTAGTGAGTTTGCTTGACGCTGCTTTCAAAATTATTTCAGTTGTATCACGGCGAGTCAGATGTTGGAAGAAAGCCCGAAGTGATGCAGGTGTCAGATGTTTACCACTTTGGTGAAACCCACGAGCACGGGTATGTTGCTGACAAACCTAGAAACATAATCAGCATGAATCGAGATTCAAAATCCAAATTTTCGGGTATGCAAAAGGAATTCATTGTAGTGAGTGAATTGTACCGCCATAGATGACTAGGCCACCTGACGAATTCTACTCTCTTGGTGCAGCAGGTTACTTGTTACAGAGGCGCAGCGTGGACGATGCTAAGTGAGGTACAAGTTTTATTTTACATTCGTATATTTTAGACAGATATGTGATAAATACAATTG
This sequence comes from Haliotis cracherodii, assembly GCF_022045235.1. NCBI lineage: Eukaryota > Metazoa > Mollusca > Gastropoda > Lepetellida > Haliotidae > Haliotis > Haliotis cracherodii. Next base: position 46,147,599 of record NW_027266286.1, on the reverse strand, counting down.
TTCATGTACAAAAAATATCACAATGATATAAAAGTATGAAATAACATGTTTAAAAGTTCTTCACAAGCAGGTACTAACTGCTTAGCTGAGTATAAGGCTTTACATTTCAGAGTATCAGAGTAGTATCAGAGAAGTATATTGTTATCACAATGTGACACCGTGGACAAAATAGTACATATGTACAAAGACCACTTTATGTATACTCTACTAACCTGTTGTATACAATATCATTAACTAATCCACACACAGTACTTATTCAACGATGCGCCATTGCCTATCTTATGTAACTTGATATACTTAAACTGACCAATCAATTATTTACGCAAACATATATGCGTGGAAGTAACATTACAAAATGGGATTTAGAATGTGGTCTACGTGAACAATTCACAGCGTAATGTTCCTGCATACGTACATTTCCCCAAAAAAAACATTTCTGAAACAGAATGTACGAAACTTATATTTTGATAAATATTATATATAAATAAATTCATATCAGGCTATTAATCCATCAGGAGTAATTGCTTTGGAGGATTACAAGATAAGGTCGATGAGGGTATCAGTAAGCAATCTTCAGACTGAATTGTGAACAAAGAAACCGTATGGTAAACCTTGTCCTCGTCCTTGTCTTTCCTCTCATTTTGAATACATGTAAACTGTACATAAATCTGCTTCTTCTGACACCCGGACACATGGACACCCGGAACCTAGGACAACTGGACTTCAGGGCAAGGAACCACGACATCCCATATGCGAACGATAACCCACACAGCCAGTGTCCAGAAGTAAGCCATTTTCGTTTGGCACCAATGGGCCTGGCACAGCATCAACACATGATGCCGACCATCTTCATCACTGCATGTTCTGGGAGAGTCTCAGAAGAGGTCCAACTGTCAGTGCCACGCAGTTCACTCAGTAGACTTTGTACGTGGGCAGGTAGTTGACTGGAGGGAAGAGGATCTCGTGGCTGGGCTTGTACATCAGGGTGGAGGCGTTACTCTTGAGCACCAGAGTACTTCTACTGAACAGCGTCCTGTCCCAACTCCCGTCAGATGTTGAGTCAGTTGACGCATCGGACTCTGGGTCGCTCCTCCTCCGACTTGCTATAATACAAAAGTGTTGTCTCGAACATATAGTGTATTTATAGGTTTAAGATAGTCCCTAACTCAGATTTCTAGGAGGAAATACAAATTAAATGGATGGTGATGATGTATAAGGTGTAAGCGAGGCGGGAATGAAAATACTGAAATTTGACATGATCAAAACGCTCGCCTTCGACTATTCCAGTGTGTTGATTAAGTAATGTGAAAAGTAATGAGAGACAGTTTTGTACTCGGCTAACTTCTTCAAATGGATAGCAATACATGTATGGTTGAATGGTTCTCCCGTCATGACACCATACTTACCGTCAAAGGCGACTATGCTTGTAAGAGGCTACTAACGGGATCGGGTGGTCAGGCTCACTGACTTGGTTGATGCATGTCCTCGTATCCCAATTGCGAAGAACGATGCTCGTGATATCAATCATTAGATTGTCTGGTCCAGACTCGATTATTTACAGACAAACAAACAAAACCATGACACCATAACTTCGTGATCACGGATTGATGTTGCAGGATGTTGTTATTCGCTCACACATTGAGCTAAATGTAGCTCTCGAACATCCACATACATATGTATTATTTTGTACATAGGCCCCATGACGTAAAAATGGCTATTAAAGCCATACTGACAGTGGAAAATTCAACTATTCGTAATGTTCCATAATGTTGATACGTCAATACCAATTAACACACTCACAGTGATAATATCGACAGACGCCAGCGATGGCTATGAGAAGAACTGTTCCTAGGATACATCCGACCACCAACCCTGAAACAGATGTTAGTAAATCAATATTACATGTGTGTTTAGCCACAATTGATATACTTCATTAAATGAGAACGTGTAGATGCCAAATAAAAAGCCTTTTCGATTGTTCCTCACAATTTCAGTGTTTACAATACTGGTCGGAATAGTATGTAAACGTAACGACGACCAACATTTTGCAGAGAATGTGTAAAGGGTACGTATAGTACATGTTTGACACTCTGTGTAAAAAATATCATTTTATTATTGACCGCCTTCATGGTCCAGTGGATAGAGTGTTTGCCCGGAGAGCTGAATGTCGATCGAGTCATACCAAAAAGACGTTGAAAGATCGAACTTGTTGTTACCCTGCCTGGCGTTCTGCACTAAGGGGATAGAAACGAGGATTCGTCGGGTGGGGGTCAGTATGATGTGTCTCAGTGGGGTATCCATGTTAAACTGCGGCATGGTATCTCAGTGTGCTAGCACTATTAAACCAGTATTAGTCCTTACTAGTACAGGCCGACACACAAACACAGACGCGTGCGCACACGCAAACCTTCATGCACGTCGCTATTATAAGTTAAGTAATCTTGATGTTAATCTTTAGGATTGATCGGTCCAGAATACATCATTTGCAGACTGTCCGTCACAGGGATTGGATATAACGTCCAATGAGGATCAGGTGGTGACAATCTCTGTTCTGCGTTAGCGCATTGCGATGGCATGGGTTGTGCTGACTTGCCTATTTACAGGCAGGTGTTATACAGCCGTTGTCGGCTGTTACAAAACAAATGCTTTGTCTTGCATGAAATTAAAATGACTTCCAAGCTACCTATGCTGCTCGTGTAAGAGGTGACTTATAATTAGTGGCCTGATGTCCAGGCTCGGTGACTTTTATTTGTTTGTTCATTGTACCCTTACAGTGGGGATCATGGATCAATATATCAGTGACCTGCTGTTTGGTTCAGACTCGATTATTTACAGACCGCTGCCATATAGCTGGAGGGGGCACGGGTGGCCCAGTCGTCTACGGCGCCACAATTCGCTGCTCAGAGTTGCATCCCTTTCCGCCAGAAACCTATGATTGTGGGTTCGCCCCGATTTTGTTTCCAGGTTTGTCAGCACCATACCCGTGCTCGTGGGTTTCACCGAAGTGGTAAACGTCTACGACCTGCATCACTTGGGCTTTCCTCCCACATTAGGCTGACACGCCGTTATATAACTGGAATAATGTTAAAAGCGGCGTTAAACACAACTTACTCGCACACTCACTTATATAGTTGGAATATTGATGAGTGCGACGTTAAACGAGAAACAAAAATCATACAAGCAAATGGTGAAACATACCACTTACCTATAAGTTCCCTGGTGTCGGACACGGCGGCTTGTGGTGGTGTGGGCGGAAGTCCTGTACCATCACCTGTTGTCGTGAGGGTTGAGGTGATGGACGTATCCTGTCCAGGACTCCCTGTGTTAGTTGTGTGTATAGTGGGAGACACTGTAGACACCCCGGGTACATGGGGAGTTAGTGTAGTGGAAGGTGTACTGTTAATAGTGGATACATGTGGTGAGCTGAGCATGGAAGACAGGGTATTGGTTATGACAGAGGTAGAAGAAAATGTGCGGCCTCCAGAACTCGAACCAGATGGTACACTTGATGTGCCTGATGCCGTTGCTCCAGAATCTGTAGCAGAGCCCGTTATCCCGATCGCCGATGTGCTAGTTTTGACTCCACTTTCGCTTGTATCTGTCACAATGCTGGACACCCCACTTGTGATATCAGTTGTACCTGTAGCAGTAGTGTCTGTGACTCCGCCTGTCTTATCAGTTGTGCCTGCGGAAATGTCGGTAACGCCAGCTGTTTTATCAGTTGTACCTGTGGCAGTGTCGGTAACGCCAGCTGTGTTATCAGTTGTACCTGTTGCAGTGTCGGTAACGCCACCTGTGTTATCAGTTGTACCTGTGACAGTGTCTGTGACACCACCTGTGTTATCAGTTGTACCTGTGGCAGTGTCGGTAACGCCAGCTGTGTTATCAGTTGTACCTGTGAAAAATACCACCTGTTTTATCAATCCTTGTAGAGCCAACAGTGCTGACCGTTGATACCATATCAGAAGTATGACCTGTGATCCCTGTACCGCTGTGTGTTGATGTGTTCGGCTCTGGAGATGTTAGTGCAACAGAGTATCATCCACGTACTACATGCATAGTTTACGTATTTACAACATATATAACAACATCATGCAGTTAGAATGATACAAACGTTAAATTCATTATCATTGTGTAACCCTTCACCATTAAATATTATATATTATCCTTTTGCACATTGTGGCAGTGTCTGTGACACAAGCTGTGGTATCAGTTGTACCTGAGGCAGTGTCGGTAACGCCACCTGTGTTATCAGTTGTACCTGTGGCAGTGTCTGTGACTCCGCCTGTGTTATCAGTTGTACCTGAGGAAGTGTCGGTAACGCCGTCTGTGTTATCAGTTGTACCTGTGGCAGTGTATTTGACACCACCTGTGTTATCAGTTGTACCTGTGACAGTGTCTGTGACTCCGCCTGTGTTATCAGTTGTACCTGTTGCAGTGTCTGTGACGCCAGCTATGTTATCAGTTGTACCTGTTGCAGTGTCGGTAACGCCACCTGTGTTATCAGTTGTGCCTGCGGCAGTGTCGGTAACGCCACCTGTGTTATCAGTTGTACCTGTGGCAGTGTCGGTAACGCCACCTGTGTTATCAGTTGTACCTGTGGCAGTGTCGGTAACGCCACCTGTGTTATCAGTTGTACCTGTGGCAGTGTCGGTAACGCCACCTGTGTTATCAGTTGTACCTGTGGCAGTGTCGGTAACGCCACCTGTGTTGTCAGTTGTACCTGTTGCAGTGTCGGTAACGCCACCTGTGTTATCAGTTGTACCTGTGACAGTGTCTGTGACTCCGCCTGTGTTATCAGTTGTACCTGTTGCAGTGTCGGTAACGCCACCTGTGTTATCAGTTGTACCTGTGGCAGTGTCGGTAACGCCAGCTGTGTTATCAGTTGTACCTGTGAAAAATACCACCTGTTTTATCAATCCTTGTAGAGCCAACAGTGCTGACCGTTGACACCATATCAGAAGTATGACCTGTGATCCCTGTACCGCTGTGTGTTGATGAGTTCGGTTCTGGAGATGTTAGTGCAACGTTACAGAGTATCATACACGTACTACATACATTCGCATTTACAACATATATAACAACATCATGCAGTTAGAATGATACAAACGTTAAATTCATTATCATTGTGCAACCCTTCACCATTAAATAATATATATTATCATTTTGCACAGTAATATATGTATATTGTGTAAATTAGTGCGTATTAAGTGCGGGATTAAAAGTAAGTAATGACATTCCTCGGCAAATCCATACTTACGGCATAAACAATTTCTTCATATTTCGAATGGGACCACATTAAACATTCCCCCTCAGCAACTTCATGAGAAGTCTTTCAGTTAACCCGTTAGTTCTATGAGTAAAAAATATCTGAATATTGTATTTAATGCTTAATAATTTGTAATTGAACAAGGAAACAATTAGTCCTTGAGACCGTTACCTGAAGAAGTTGGAGTTGATGTCGTCGTTGTACCTGGGGATATGATAGCACATGTCATACAAACACGTCCCATTTTAATTCTGGAAACCCAATAGTCTCGGTCAAAGGTATTTACAAAATTAAACATGCTGTTTTCATGGGAACATACCAAGGAAGAAAAAATGAAAAAGAATTGTTCAAAAACTCAGTAATTACACTATGTCGCCCATGGGCCTGCCCATGGGCGACGAGTGGCCCATGGGTAGGCCCATGTACGAGAATATGTTGATTTACTTAAAACTCATGTTTTTGTTTCGCAAATACATAAATGTATTTCTTTCAAATATCATGACACAAAATTTAACTCATTTAAACTTAATTCAACGATTTTATAGCGTTATCAAAATATTTCGCCCATCGGGGAGAAAAAGGTTTTGCCCATGGGCCGGCCCTTTCCTCAAAATTCATGTTTTTGTTTCGCATCATGTTTCTACAAGATTCAGGTCAATGATAAACGAAAGGTATGACCGAACAAAAATTAAAGGACACTTATGATATATATTGAGTGAGTCGTGTTTCAACTGTCAGTATTTCGCGCGTCAGTCTGTTATGATAATTTTGGAGGAGTCCAATATGATCATTAGGCAGATCATAAATGTTTTGTTTGTGTGTTTGTTTGTTTGTTTGTTTGTTGTTTAACGCCACACTCAGCAATATTCCAAGTATATGACGGCAGTCTGTAAATACTTGAGTCTGGACCAGACAATCAAGTGACTGATATCATGATCATCCATCCACGAAATTGGGATTCGATGACATGCATCAACCAAGTCAGCGGGCCTGACCACCCGATCCCGCTAGTCGCCTCCTTCGACAAGCATAGTCACACGTCTGTAATACAATGCACTTCACACAATAACGCAAAACCCAGAACCAAGGCTTACTCCCCTGGCATTAAATCCAATCGTCCAAACACAGCACGTAAACACACAGGGTAGTTACAACTGGGTAAAACAATAGACACACCCTAGTGGTATAACGCACGTTAAGAACCTGGAGCCACATTTTGACAGTAAACCACGACCATGTCAGGTCACATATCATGCATTATTCAAAAATCTCCATGCACCTCGTGAAAGCACCACCCAAAATGTGTGCAAAGAAACTAAAATCACAGCCACACCAAAGCTTTCTAGAGTAACTGGCCCTAATCACATCCACCGCCTCTACATTTTGTTCTTTTTCCACAATTATCATAGTGTGTTAAACATCAAATATTTGCACATATCCACAAAAAAAAATTTATAACAACTAGAGTGATCTTTATACAAACGAGCCGACTAGACTACAAGCATAAGCTCCAGGAGGTGACCCAACATCTACACCAACTTCGTCCCTCGTATACCTGTAAACACTGGTTGACTTGGCAAGGCGGGGAGTAGCCTCCCCTGTATTTTCGTTGTTGTGATAGTGGTAGCTGTATTGGAAACATGTTTCAAATAGGGGAGACATCACAAACAATAAGACGTGGTTCCTATCTTTTCCATATATTGCATACGACCAACAACAGGTAGGTCCAATGCAATGCCCTGTGCCACTGTTACAGACTCTCTATTTCAGTTCAGTCTCCATGAACCTTTGTTAGTGAGTGAGTGAGTGAGTGAGTGAGTATGGTTTTACGCCGCTTTTAGCAATATTCCAGCAATATCACGGCGGGGGACACAAGAAATGGGCTTCACACATTGTACCCATGTCGGGAATAGAACCCAGGTCTTTGGCGTGACGAGCGAACGCTTTAACCACTAGGCTACCCGACCGCACCTAACCTTTGTTAGACTATTGAAATATGTTAATGTCACTCTCTCAAACAAAGCAATGGTCATGGTGATATTCAGTGAAATGCAGTTATATTCGCGGTAATCAGAGCAAATCAATGCAAATAAAATGTTTCATAAGTCATACTGTCTGAAGGGCAAAAAACGTAGAAGCTTTGTAAAAACGGGATCAGTGTTTCAGTGTTTCCCTGTGATCATTTTATTTGATACTTATTTGCCTTTATATGTACTTGGTCCAAAAACCTATCATGCTCTACCAAATATCAAAAACAACATAAATTGTAGATTTTACAATATCAATATACTTTGTATGTGAAGAAATGAGACTTTAATAAATTGTAACGTCAATTTTTTTTGGAACGGTTGAGGCTACTGTTTTGCCTCTTCATCAATGACATGATGTTATTCACTAAAGTGACATGACTTCACGTTCTTCCAATTTCAAGAAGCCATCCGAAGATGTGGCTTTGTATAAATGACAAGCACACAGAGCAATATTTACCTTTAAAAGGAGGGAAGGGTAGAATCGCTACGGTGGCATTATCCCGCCGGAACGTATTCCTCGCGGTCACGGAGACAGGTGATACTGTATCCCCACTGGATGAGTCTGAGGATGCTGGTTGTGTTGTTGCATCTGTAGTGGATGCAGATGATGAGAATAGCGCGGGCGCACTTGTTGTTGAACTACTGGATGAGTCAGATGTTGACGTTGTAACGTCAGGCGGCGTCGTATCTCGTTGTAGGGACGTTGTTGATGATACTGTTTGTTCTGTCGATGCTGAAGTAATTGGCGATGTCGTATCTGCCGTTGTTGTTGTTGTTACCGTTGTCGTTGTCTCTGTCGTTGTGACCGGAGGTGCAGTGGTGGTCCGACGTTTTAATGGAAACGCATCAATCGTGTTCATACCTCTTCTTGTAGTTGTTGACGTTGTTTGTAGCTGTTCGCCGCATATGACATCAACAACTAAAATGTGTAGTTTTAATTGGTATTAATACACAATCCCAATTTTGCATAGTATAATGTGAGAGACGATAATGATGAAACAGCGTATTTTCAGCTATATCACGACGTTTTGCTTAGATTACAAACTGGATTTGAACCCAGGTTCATATGAGTGCGACACGTTGGATGACATCATGGCAATCCCTAATGTGTTTAAGTGAGTGAGCGAGTGAGTGAGTATGGTTTTACGCCGCTTTTAGCAATATTCCAGCAATATCACGGCAGGGGTCACCAGATATGGGCTTCACACATTCCACCCATGTCGGGAATCGAACCCGGGTCTTCGGGGTGACGAGCGAACGCTTTAACCACAAGGCTACCCGAACGCCCCAGCCCAATGTGTCCATATGATCAATTTTGTCAATACATAAATTGAATGTCAGTGCTATGATGTGTCACACATGAAATTGGTATTGGTATACATTGGTATTTAATTTCTTTCTTTTGTATCACTCGCGCAGCATCCGCAGCATCGTTGTTTTTCATACACACACATACATTTATACACATACATGTATTGATGTACTTGTGTTTTAAGTAAATTATACTGACAAAATTACATGTGCAAAATAAATAGTATCTATGTATATGTGAATGCGCGCGCGCGTGCGTGCGTGCGTGCGTGCGTGCGTCCGTCCGTCTGTGCGTCCGTGCGTCCGTGCGTCCGTGCGTGCGTCCGTCCGTCCGTCCGTGCGTGCGTGCGTGCGTGCGTGCGTGCGTGCGTGCGTGCTTCCGTCCGTCCGTCCGTGCGTGCTTGCGTGCGTGCGTGCGTTCGTGCGTGTGTGTGTGTGAACATGTTTTTATGATAAAGTACAAGAAATAGTAGTAGCAAAAAGAAAACATACCCGTCTGTGCTGTAAGAAGTATGCAGTATCCAGGATCAGGGCTGTTCGACGTGTCTGTCCTTTTGATAGTAAAACTGAGAGGGCCTCTATTGTCGACTCGTTCATTTACCGTGGAAAATCCATTGGGGTTATCACAATTCCAGTTATAATTGGCATTACTCAGTCCAGCATTGAAAAACACATCCGTGAACTTGCATGTTGTGGGGTTCAGTGTGCTACTCGGGGTCACAGTAACAACATCGGGTGAAGAGGACTCTACTCTGCAAGAACACTCGAGGTAGGCATCCGCCATGCCTTTTGAGTCTAGGTAGGCTCCAAACACTTTTAGTGATTCTGCTGTACACATCTGCAGCACTGACGAACAATTGAGACAGTTACATACACGAAATAGAGAGTTGTAAACATACCCTCTAGTACTGGGAACAATAAAATAAATTGATATTGAAGGATATAGACAAAACCTTAGTATACTGTTTTGTAAGAATAGAAAATAAGAACACTTTTGAAGTAAATTGGACGTTTAATTCCTATTATCAAAACGTTACTTCCCCTAAAAGATTAATTATGTGACTTCTACAGGGCTTTATAAGCGTTACTTGGGACATGTGTGGGTTTGGAAGATCAAACGTGAAACAGAGATCAAGAACAATTCAATAAATAAATATACAACATTGATTATCAACCTTCTATCAAACGACCAGTAGCATCTTACCCGGTGTTCCGTCATCTGGGCAGGCAGAGCGAACAACGTGGCCTGAGAGGAGCAGGGATGAAAGAAGATATCAGACAGTAGGGATCAAGATGGCCTTCAACTAAAACCTCCACAGTGACTTGTAGGTTACGAAAGGAACAGGTATTCGAAAAGTAGTAATTAAAGAAAGTAAGTCTGGGAATTTTTAGGCTGTTTTATCATTTTTGACCTAACAACAACACAAATAGCGAGACAGATCAATTCATTTGGTTATCCCAGTTACAGTTAAAAATGGTATTACACAGTTCAGCATTAAAACACATATTAGTGAATTGCAGTAATTTATGGACAATATGTTTTTTGATATTACAAGATTTCCCACAGTTATCAAAACGAAGTGGAGGTTTTGGTGAGCATAGAAGTACGAATAAAAAAAGGGCGAAGCGAACATGCAACAACAGGTAAAGAACATATAGAACAGACAAAACGTGTACGTCTCTAGAAGGGACTTTGCAGTTAAGACAAGATAGACATTGGTGACTGATACGTGTAACTGGCACAATGAAATGAATAAAAAAAAAGAAATAAACGCCAGTATATATAGCAATATTTTATCTCTGTGTGCTGGATGTGTGCGTGTTATATCAAAGTTTAAGACTACTGACACGGATGCTTATATTAAGACCACAATAAACTTAGTATACACATTTTGTAATTCATATTCACGTAAATTGTATGTTCACAGCCATACTATATCTACATCCACACACAAAACATGCAGTCCTGAATAAGCATTCACACTGTGTTTGTCACCCGCACAATTAAAATGTAGTCCTGATTTTTTTTCACATTAAACATGTAGTCCTTTCCGCTGGGTATTGTTCACATACGAAACGTACAGTCCTTTCCAAACTGTATCTCTGACACACTAAACACGTAGTCATTCCCACACAGTATTGTTCACACACAAAACGTATAGTCCTTTCCAAACTGTATCTCTGACACACTAAACATATAGTCATTCCAACACATTATTATTCACACATTTAACGTGTAGTCTTGTTCACAATGTCTCTCTGACACACTAAATATCCTTTCCGCACAGTATCTATCACACGCCAAACCTATAGTCCCTTCCACACAGTGTTTTCAACAAAAAAGCGTATAGTCCTTTCCCCACTGCATGTTCCACACGTAGATATATTTTCCACAGTGTATTTTCAACACTCTAAACATGTAGTCTCAACCTCACTATATCTCTCACACACAAAAGATTGAATCCTTTTCACATTGTATGTTGTATACACTAAACGTGTATTCCTTTCCAAACTGTATATCTCAACACTTAACGTGTAGTCCTTAAAGTTCTGAAAACTGTATCGTTGACACACCAAACGTGTCGTCCTTAAAGTTTCCAAACTGTATCTCTCAAACACTAAACATGTAGTTCTTAAAGTTTTCAAACTGTATCTCTCACAAAATAAACCTGTCGTCCTAAAAATGTCCACAGTGAAACTCTCAAAAACTAATCAATGACATGTAGTCCTATCCACAATATGCATCTACCACACACTAAACATTTCATCTCATAAACACAGCATACTTCAAACACAAATCCCTTAGCCATTTCCATGGATCCTTTCGTACTGCAATCTCATCTCGCACATTAGATTATTGTTGTAGTCGCATTCACATTGTATCATTCAAACACATAGCAAAGTTCTATCAATGTTGTACCTCTCCAATATGAAAGTTATATCCTTGGCCTACATTTCACACACTAAACATTCTTCCCTATCAACACCTTAAATACTGATCACCATGCAACATTAAGACTTATCCCTAACACATTCATCATTTCTTCAAACGCACACAGTATGCCACACAATATATTGTTTTATAAATATTTTACTTACCTTTCACGCTCTAAACATATAGTCTCCCCGTATTGTATTTATCACGCCTGAACACTTAACTATATCATCAGTCTATAACACACTGCAGAATCAGGTCGAAGACTTCACAGAGAAGACAATATCTTGAGTATACAGTTCAGAATACAGAGCATGTATACCTGGTATGTGAAAAGCCCATACTCACCAACCAGGAACAATGTATTCCCCAGCAGCACAACAAAGGTCAATCCATTACACGTTTTCATCTTGGAATGATCTCTTACAATACGACAAGCAGTGAAGTCAATACACTTCGATCAACGTGACGAAACTGTTCCCGATGTACACGAGGAAATACAGTAACATCCATGGTAGATCGCCTCTCCCTGGATGTGACATCCGCAATAGGTCTCTGGTGGCGAGTTCAGACAGTTGTAGTCAAAAGGTTCCTCAAGTATGTGACGCAATCACCCCCAACAGAAATAACGTAACCTCCATTCAAACGGTGTGAAAGTAACATAAACCTAACGTAGCACAGTCATTCAGGTGCTGCTACGAAATCGTTTCAGTTTCCATACAACTCTATTCATGCACTAATGTTTTCACAGACCAATGGCGTTAAACCATATAAAAGCAGTTCTGGCTTATTCAAATACACTCGCGAAGATGAGGATTGCTACACAATGTCAACGTCAATATAACGCTATACGTACAGCATCCAATGGAAGCCGCGGGCCTAACATATATTAAAGCAAACTGACGCTGAATTGACTACCGCGGTATGTTGTCAGAACGGGTGGAGCATTGGTAGACAAAGGCCCACATGTTAGAAACAGTATAGATAAGATCACTGGCATCCAGCTTAGCGGATAGTAAGGTTGTGATATATGTTTCTGGATGTTTGATGTCAATTGGAACACGCCCTGTGTACAATACCCTTGTAGTGGATATTGGGGTGGTAATACGGGTGGTGATTAAAGGGGAATCACGATCCTGGAAGTTGATCTACTCGTGACTACCCTGTCACAAGTAAATATTACGACATCGAGAGCTATATATTTACATCGCCTAACATTGAAATCATGATGTTTATGAGTAAGCGGTGTGAATATTTGTGACGGAGTAATCTGTTTGATTATCATGATTAGTTACTCGGTCAGAATGATGTGGTCGTCATGGATACAAGTTCCATACATGTGTGTATATGCCAAGGATGATGGGCGCCGGGGTCATTAGAGGTCTTGTGATATCCGAAAGTCTAAGGTGTCCTTATTTATTGAGTTGTGACCAGCTACCGTGTTTGGATCTCGGCTAGGGTTCGGCTAGGGTTCGAATCTAAATAATAGTTGGTTTCGGCGAAGGGGTAAACAACTATGACCTGGTTTATTATTCTGACATACCGTGCAGTAACTGAAATACTACTACTGTTCAAAGCGGTTGCAAACGAAATTCACACACTACTCATGTTCCTGTTCATTCAGTCATACTTGACTTTGTAATAGTGGTCATTCGATATATCAGACCCTGTGTTAGCTTTAACACAGGAACATCACAACTGACAGGGTAGAGTACTAATAAACTTTATTTATCTTACATTTCAACGTTAACATGACCACATGTGACCTACCTTCATCGCTTCATGTTCATCAACTAATGTAAGATAGCTATGCGATAAATCGCAAAGAACAATACAGGGCGAGGCGTGGTTCATTTCACGATAAATCATTGTTCTGTAATGACGTCATTTCTGGAGATTCGAACATACGCTTGCATATGGATGACGTAGTATATTGGACGACGTTATACTTGAGAGGGAAGTGTGTGGTGAGTTGTTCCCCATAGATGAAGCCGGGCAACAGAGATAAACGCTATGGTCCAACGATCCCATCCAATAGTGGGCGAGATATGACAGTCAATATTGGAAGAAAAGGTATAGATAATCGACGTGAAAATTATGAGAATATCTGGGAAATACCAAACTTAACCACCCTGTTCATTAAATGGTCATGTTAGACATTGCCGAGGACGGATTATTTTCAGGGAGTCACAATTATTTTACAATACATTTTATAAACATATTTAAACAGGCTGTACATACGACTCGTGGGCCCGCATGGGTTTTTCCCTGCCAAGTTTTATTGCTCAACTCATCATGGTTATATCCCTGCAGTGTTTAACTGAACAATGAACGACTCGCACTCGTCGTTTATTTCTTAACTCAACGTAAGTAAGTGAGTCAGTGAGTGAGTTTAACGCCGCTGTGGAGAGTTATTCAGTCACGTCACGGCGTGTCAATTTGAAGTGGTAGGGAGCCATGCCAGTCAGTAACGAATTATAGGGGACAACAAAACGTTGTTAATAAGAATTGTTTATGCGTACTAGAATTTATTGAAATTGACCTGAAAATGTGTCGCTTTCACGATACTCTCGGTATTTGTATTCCAATACCACAGTCATCACCGAATCGCCATCTAGATACTCAGAAATATCTCTATCAAAGCAAAACTTGTGCCTGTACATTTTAACAGACGGCCGATATCAAGGCTTGTAAGCAAACGGAAGAGCCATCACACAGTGGTAGACGTACATGCTGCTATATTCATCCTCCGGTCTCACTTCATGTATCGTGTTTCTACGATGCCCTGAAATAATGATAAAGGTAGATCTCACTTGTATACGTCATGATTAGGAAGAGCAGTTATGGATGTCAACTTCTTTATTAAGAGGAACACAACGTTTCGGAGTATATACTGACTCCTTCATCAGGCGAAAGAATGCTTTGAGACAGAGAGCATATATATGTACATGTAAGGACAACAAAAGTAATAAGATAACAAAACGCAATGTAACAAGGGGAGCTAACTGATAATTGGCGCTGATAGGTAATTAGCGCAATTACGACATTGTTATTCGTCTAATATCGGTATGCAATATATCTATAAATACTAAATTGTGGAAACATATAAGCTGGTATCCATATGGATCCGGATAAATATATAAGCGATTAATGGCATAGAATTCCAGTAACATCCACGTTAACTTTAACTATTAAGGATCATGAGGGGTGTTCGCTGCTTTTGCGAACACCTGGCATCATCACTATTTGACAGTGATTCATAAAATCGGAATCGTACAATGGACGATTATGGAAAAGGTTTATTACTTTCATTTAATCAGCAGTATTTTAAATTATATAACAGCCGCTGATAATACTCTCAGGGCAACAAAGTGGTTGATAGCATGAGCAACGGCCAAGGCTACCCCGGTAAGATGACACTAATACTTTTTACATTGTGTCTACGCAATACACAGTTTGGACGATACGTGTTATCTGTTATCGTACCCCAACGGCGTAGAGCCATGCTCGCAATATAAATGACGCAATTGTGTCTGGTCGCCGCCATGTGGCTTAGATATCTCCGCTGAATGCGGAGTAAGGTAACAAACAAACAAACAAAAGACAATCATGGTTTTGTGGGACCTTTTCTGCGAATTCCAGCGAGATACATGAAATTTGTTTATTTGTTTGTTTGATCGTTTAACGCGGCACTCATTAATATTCCAGCTATATGACGGTGGTCTGTAAATAACCGAGTCTGGACCTGACAATCCAGTCATAGACGTCATGAGCATCGATCCACACAGTTGGGATCCGATGACATGCATCAAACCAAATCAGCGAGCCTGATCATCCGATCCAATAACTCGCCTCTTACGACAAGCATATAACATGAAGTGCTACCGTCCCTACTAAAGCTACTCACCAACAAATATAAACACAGCCACGAAGGCAAGCAGAAGGATGAAAGCTCCAACAACGGAACCGGATATAACGCCACCTGTAAGTACATCCATGATACATTCCGCGGGCGGAGTTCCACACAAGAAATCAGTGATACACTATCATACAGTTAAACCTCCTGGGTCCCAGTGAAATCCTTCGGGTGAACGTGTTTCTGGTGCAACGAATTAACATGTCCTGGTTAGTATTATTGATTCCCATCCCGTATACTTGGTATATATATATATATATATGCAAATGAGCTCACCTAGCAGGAACTACTTTCAAGTCCAAACATTAATGCCTTCCTTCTCAATAAACTCTCAACTGACGTAACATATATGCTTGGTGTGGGGTTTACAGTTGTGTCTTAGTGTTTCTGAAGACAGGCATGGCTGCTTGTCATTGGCACTATATCATAAATTGGACGGTTCACTCACAAATTGTATTCATATTCGGTTTCTAAAGCTACGTCAGTGCGAAAATTACTTCTGAAACATCGACAATTGATAAAATGACATTAAGTGATAAATACATTTATTTATTACCTTATTATACGTTAAAATTATGTATAAGGATTCGAATAAATACTATGCAAAATGCTTGCCAAAGTCTCGCATAAGACAATTATTATTCCTAATACTATTATATGATATTTACTATACGGAAACCCACTCGACTAATACTCTCTAATTATGGGAACGAAGCCGTGAATATATAACATACAGTCCCTGCCAGTGATCCATTTTGCTTGCGATTAACATCATCATCATCATTGAGTTGTGATCACGTGATTACTATCTGGGTTATCTTCGGCAGCGTCCGTACACTACGAGCACGAACTAAAACAACACGTGCATATGTAGTATTAAAAACGCTTTTGGCCAAGGTCACTGCTAAATATAACTGCTCGTAGTCAACTGTTGGTCGATTCTTACCCAGATGGTAACCACGTGATCAAAACACAATGATGATGTTTGTCGCCAACAAAATGGATATTTCTTAAAAAGCGCACTTTGCAATTAATGTAAGTAATATTCTGCGGAATGGCTTGTTTTCCACTTTATAAGTATTAGCACACATGCAGCTATCTTCTTTTATAAATCATCAACCGCCTCCGTGGTCTAGTGGTAGAGCGTCCGCCCGGAGAGCGGAAGATCCGGGGTTCGATCCCCGGCTGTGTCATACCAAAAGACGTTAACAGATGGTACTTGTTGTTACCCTGTCTGGCGCTCGGCATTAAGGGACTAAAGCAAGGATTGGTCGGCTCGGAGTCAGTGTACTGTGTCTGAGTGGGGTATTCATGTTAAACTGCGGCATGGTATCTCAGTGAGCTAGCACTTTAAATCGGCATCAGTCCGGACTAGTACAAACAGCCACACAAACACACACACGTACACGCACGTCGCTATATCAGTGCAAAAATCTTGGAAGCGACGTTAAACCCCATTTCACTTCACCTCACCTAATAAATCATCGCAATAGTTCGTGATTCTATTTTAAGTGGCAAGGACTATAGGCATTATGTGAGCGCCTTCGGTGACATCAACGCATGCTTATTAATAGTCAATTATTCTGCAGATGATATTCACTATAATATCTGGAATAACGACATGAAGTTAACCTTACCCAATGTATTCAGATTGTCCACGTTGTCATTCTGTTGGTTATCTGGAGACGCATTTTGCACAGTACTCCTCGGAGACGATGTCGTGGACCAAAAACTAGTCGAATCTGTACTTGTGCTGTTTCCTTCGGGTTCCAAAGAAATGTTTCGCTGGTGATCAAAATCCGTCGAGTGTGAACTCGGTGTTGAAATTGCCGTGCTTGTTGGAGCCGAAGTCGATGACGACGTATTGGTGTATATCAATAGAGTTGTTGCTGCTGTTTTGTTTGTTGTAGTCGTCGTTGGATTTGTCGTCGTGACGGACAGTGTCGACACCACGGGGTCGTCAGTAGATATTTGCGTTCCAAATGCTGGTGATGTATACTGAAGTGTTGATGACGCTGTTGAAGTAGACGTTGTTGCCGTAGACAATAACGTCTGCGAGGGAGGTGATCTTGGCGGGCCATAGAACGTATTGAACACGGGTGTTCCGTTTACAGAGATAACTGAAATTGATTTATTTACACTTTGCTCATTGTTGGATATACGATGTATCTATAAACACATTCATTTGGCATATTGAAGCAAATGATATGTTACGGTTATGAGATATGTGTAAGGGTTATTCACCCTATTGTAATTACCAGTATGCCAAGATGCCTGAAACATTGGATTTGTTTGATTAGCAGACTCAGTGGAGAATAACCCACTAACTACTGTGTGAATTATGTCGTCGTTATCTTTAAGTGACATTTTAGAAACTGCATTATCAATGAAGACAAAGTTGAGTTATGGATACCAACTGCTTTACGCTTTCAATGACCTATCAATGATATAAAGTCCGCATGAGCATATACATGAGTGTGGTTTGTAAAAATAGAAACAGGTGAAGAAATAGCAAGTTCTTTATATTCTTTCGTTACCGAAACGTCACGTTCGAAGAATAAAGAAGATGGAATCTTTAAGCCAACTCTTGACATGTCATGTCATAATGTTTCTGGGAAGGACATTAGCAATTTTACAGGAAGCTAAATAGTCGCCAATACACCTTGTATTAACACTGATTCCAAATAACAACAATAAAGTGATTATGGTGATACTCACGAGACATACAGCCCCCACAGATGAGACCAATCCAGTACATCGGACCCTTAATACAAAGCATTACGATATGCGTCTCTTCTGCTCACACTTCGCAGAATGTCAACGACGTTCTTTACAGAACACACTGGTTTGACAACACAGTTAAAAAAAATTATTCATAACACGAACAAACCTATTTCTGTTTTGTCTCTAAGGTGTGAACGCGCTTCCTGAAGCGTCAGCTTTTAATTTAGCTGGTGAGGCTTGTACAGATGCTGCATATGACGGCTTCTTGTACTGAAGATTAATTTCTTACGAGCTCTCTACATATTTACACCGTGCGACATGTAACATATGACAGTTGCATGTACATAGGATGTCCACTGCATCTGCTTACGGGATGTGAGATACATTATTGTAAATTTATGTGTCTGTCTGTCAATCTTTAGGAGGAACATTAATACTCATTTACACCACACATGTACGTAATGTTGAAACGACAGTTCTCTCACACTTATCTCTCTTTTCTGGCGCATCTGGGACTTCCTTCACCTGTTTTAGTGATACAAACCTTGTAAATATCTGTTCGTGTTCATTTTGTATCATAAACAAGTCAGCATGTTTTATTGATCATTCCCAAATCTGTGTCAAGCTTTATTTGGTGGGTGGCGTACCGGTTACAGCTTTGTCTCCTCACGCAAACATCCTGGTTTCGATTCTCTACATTGGCACAATGTGTGAAGTCGATTCTTGATTTCGCAGCCGTGATGTGGTTGTAATTTTGCAAAACGCAGCGTCAAATTGAAATCACAATTTCTTGATCTCTTTTGAGTATTTCATTCAAATATCATCTGATGAAACATCATGGTTCCGAGAGATGACATAAAATAAGACACGAAGAAGGGGAATTTACAAAAGCATGAAAAGACAAGGCCATATACTTGTTTGGAATCATTATTATTACCATTCTAATTACACTAAACTACGTTTATAAGGAACACGCTTATAACGAACTGACCGATATAGCGAACATATTTTTTCCCCGGCCATTTGTTGTATATATGCTGTATATATACTTACATGTATAACGAACTACGGTTATTACGAACTACAATTAGTGATCCCTTTGAGTTCGTTATGACCGTAGTTTACTGTACAAAGAAACAACAAATCTTGAATGTCTCCTTTCAGTATGTAACAACTCTAGCCTTATAATAATGTGGTTGAGTCGCCGTAGACAGGGGTTCGAATCCCCCTTACGTATACAACGTGTGTATACCATCCCTGGGTTCTGAATAATGTGTAAACTCACTTGAGAAGCCAACTGATCACAACACCCAAACTCTTTGGTGGAGACACCAACTGAAACAAATATTTAAGACGCACAAGAGCTTCAATCTTCTTTCATGGTTCACGTTTGTATGCATTCATGCGTGTGCATCTCTTCATAGTATTACAGGGACGGTCGGGTAGCCTAGTGGTTAAAGCGTTTGCTCGTCACGCCGAAGACCCGGGTTCGATTCCCGACATGGGTACAATATGTGAAGCCCATTTCTGGTGTCCCCCGCCGTGATATTGCTGGAATATTGCTAAAAGCGGCGTAAAACCATACTCACTCACTCACTCATAGTATTACAATGATAAACAGACATGTTAAAACTGCCGGGGTGAGTTTTTATAGCCATCTAAACATTCCTATACGCTACAGATGGTTCTTGTTACTTATCATGCTGTGAGAGTTATGGCTTGTTTGTGTTCGTGTGGTGCATGTAAGTGAGTATTGTGTTTGTATGTGTTTTAATGAGCTGCGAGTGGCAAAGTTGTGGCTCTGATAATAAATTTCCAGTTTGTTATATATTCTGTCGTTAGAAATCATGGGACACACAAGTATTCATTAGATATTTATTCAAGCTTCAGCACACATCTAGAGGTTCTTATCCAATTGGCGTTCGTAATTTGGGTAACATCTCGTACACTTATGTCCCAATGTTCTCCAACCAATTCACATCCGACTAAAACGGTACACTACACATGAGGGTAGAGCAAACTTTATTACTCTTCTAAGATGTCGAATTGAAGGCAGGCCTTAAGTTAAATCAAGGATTGTTTTAAAATCAAATCTGATGTGCGCAGCGCCGTAAATTTAAAATCCTAACAGACGAGCTCTTATTGTCAACACCCTTACGTTAAGAGGCAAAATACGTTTAAAACACAATAAAACAACTCTAAAACAAGGTAGGTTCAGGTTAAATACATGTAAGTCATATTTTATTACCCGTTCACTGTGTGATTATTCATAACCCTATGCAGCAATAAGTGGGATTTAAATAAAATTTTAAATTTGATATAAATAGGTTCAGTTAAGTAACGTGACACGAAACATTCCGCAAGCGCATTGTAAACAGCCGAATTTCTGTGTCGCTGGGTCCAGGACTGTGCGTTTTCTGTCGTAAAAGTTCAACCACTTATGTCACCGTAGCAACAGCAGCAGAAGCCACAATATGGCGTGCTTACGGAGTTGGTTGCATGTGAGACCGTAACCGACAATTGCAACAGACATCTGTGGGAGGACGAACACAGCGAAAAAAGCAACTTTGAGTGAGTGCGTTGGGTTTAGCGCCGCTTTTAACAGTATTACAGTTATATCGCGGCGTGTCAGCTTAATGTGGGAGGAAAGCCCGAAGTGATGCAGGTCTCAGACGTTTACCACGTCGGTGAAACCCACGAGCACGGGTATGGTGCTGCCAAACCTAAACACATAATCGGGGCGAACCGGGATTCGAACCCACAATCATAGGTTTCAGGCTTGCCCAAGGGACGCAACTGTACACAGCGAATCGCGGCGCCTTAGACGACTGGGCCACCCGTACCCCCGATAAAAGCAACTGAACAGCGGTCATTTTGTATGACTGCAGCATCCTGCTAAATGTTCTCCAGTGAGCAACAGGTACAGATGAGGTGTACATGTCACCATAGACACACATAAATCATAGGGGACAAACACAAACAACATGACGTCACCCCAATCCTAAAAGTGTACTCTATTACAGGACAAACTGCCGTCGGCGCCTTTGACCTTTTGCAAAGCATGTAGCATTTGTGTGTTTGTTTCTTGTTTAACCCCGCACTCAGCAATATTCCAGCTATGTCTGTAAATAATCGTGTCTGGACCAGACAATCAAGTGCTTGACATCATGAGCATCGATCCCGCATGTTACACATTTTGATAACATATCATTACGCGTATTCTATCTATGTATGTTACATTATGAGATATGATATTGCGTGTGTATTTACACATAAACGTAACCCCTCGGTTAATGTTGTATCTCATCATGGTTTATTCGGGGCGGTCGGGTAGCCTAGTGGTTAAAGCGTTTGCTCGTCATTCCGAAGACCCGGGTTCGATTCCCGGCATTTGTACAATGTGTGAAGCCCATTTCTGGTGTCCCTCGCCGTGATATTGCTGGAATAATGCTAAAAGCGGCGTAAAACCATACTCACTCACTCACTCCTTTTGCAAGATACAAACACAGTTAACGAAAAACCTTCATCTCCAGATACATCTATATTTGGCCTGACTACCAAATCGGCAGCTACCACTGTTCATATCCCAGGAGGGGCGGTCGGGTAGCCTAGGGGTTAAAGTGTTTGTTCGTCACGCCGAAGACCCGCGTTCGATTCCTGACATGGGTACAATGTGTGAAGCCCATTTCTGGTGTCCCTCGCCGTGATATTGCTGGAATATTGTTATAAGCGGCGTAAAACCATACTCACTCACTCATAGTTTATTCTCCCTGCAGTGTTTAAATGTAAGATAAAACACTATTCCTTTATTTCTTATATGCATTGTGTACAGTCTATTCAAGGATTATGATAAAATATAAAAGCTTTACAAATATTTACCCGTATTAAAATTAATAATGATGACACCCACAATAGAATCCGACCTCGGCAATATCGGACAAGTACATTTTCTGCACAGGTAATCCTCACGGCGATTACCTGTACGCACCTTTTCTCCCAATGTCATATCTCTTCCACTTTTGAATGCGATCGTTCGGCCATTGCGTTTACCTGCGTTGCCCAGCTACAACTGGAGGGAACAACTCACTAGACTCTTCCCTTTCAAAAATAGTGTCGTCCAATAATACGAGATAATTAAATTATATTTTCGAATCTCCAGAAATGACGTCCTGATAGAACAATGTTATATCTTGAAATAAACCGCGCTTCGTTCTTTATTGTTCTTTGCGTAGCATCTTATATACACACGTATAAAACATAGCCCTGTGTGCCCCGCCGTGACATGGCCCGTATATTGCTACAAGCGACGCAAGATCACACTCACTGTTTCATTCAACACAACACTACCGATCTGTGAGGGGTGGGGTTCTCAGGACGAAACTAAATGACCAAAGAATGTTCAAAATATCATTTTAACATATTCTACATAAATTGATAAGGAACAAACATTCAAACATCTAAATCCGTTTGCTTTCCGTACATTATTTCGACCGTAGGCCTACAATGCTATTTATCACCTCACAGTACATTATCCATTTGTATCTGACCTGGAGGGCACTGTTGTGGTCATTATAAACGTAACATCTTGATCTGTATGACAAGAACATGGCTCCTACTTACAAACCCCATGTAAGCTATGGGTGGTGACAGATGTATATAATACAGACACAGTCCTGACAGAGAATCGACCTGAACTGAGGTTAACTGGGTCGGATGTGGGATGGTGTGATCCTGGGTCCATGCTCCGAGCCTGTGATAACATCCTTTAGGCGATACATGTTTTGATCTTCGGTTTACGGATGTGATACAGTCAGATGGAATATATATAGTATTACAGTAAACTACGGTTATACCGAACTCAAAGGGACCACTAATTTAGTTTGTAATAACCGTAGTTCGTTATAGGCATATATACATCATTTTTCAACAAATGGTCGTGACTAAAAATAAGCTCATTATATCGGTCAGATCGTTATAAGCGTGCTCGTTATAAACGTAGTTTACTGTAGTTGAAAGTTTATTTGTATTTGAAACTGTTAACTGTTAAACATGTCTAATGATAAAATGAATAATTGTATAGTGTACTGTCGTAACAAATCTTTTTCATACTGAACAAGCATTCTCTGGCACATGTGAAAATAACCGTAGATTATACTGTATTGATTTAACATAATAACGCTATTGTCTACTGTCTGTATACATGTGTATTGAAAGGCCGTCGTAAGGGAACAACTGACCTTTCTCTGTCATTGAAACATGTTTAAAACTTTATAACGAACAACATACAGGATTCACCTTTTGTTTATTCCACTACATATAACAAGTACAATAAAATAAAAATGTTGGTTATATTAGCCAAACTTCCGTAAACCATATGAAACAAAACGTGCGTCCATGTGAGACTGTCATCTAAGGTTTTCGTTGTTCATTTACCCTGGAACCACTTGTACAAAGCGCTTAGACGACCGTACAGCCCACTGACTTGCGATAGTTGTGTTGACGGGCCTTGTTGGCTTAACCCCAATCCCCAAAATATTTTGCCCCTGTTATACAGTGTCAGTTTGTGTTATTCCGTTAATCTATGAGGCCATGTCTCTCTTAATGTGACGTGTAACACTGCACCGTTCACATACCTCGTTAAATCATCTTGGTGAAGTTAGGTATTGTAATACATCAACCTAACCGTTCCAACCGACTACAATGACTCTCTGTCCTGGCGGCATGAAGTCCGACGCAACAACAGTGATGTACCAGGTCTTACGTTTGTTGAATAAATTTAAATTAAGTAAACTATAATGAGCTGAGTATATTTGAAGACGATAACACAAATCTGAAGAGCTACATACCGCTGTGAAACAAACACTTTCGACACAGAGACACGGTCCAGTGAACAAGAATGAGTTAAATCCTGAAGAAACCCAGAACAAACTCCATATATGTGTTGACAGTGTGATCAATGCTCAGTGTTGATATTCGGTGAAGACTCAGCCAAGTTTCTAGGAGATATGCAGCGTATCCAGTCCAGGGAGCCTCTTGTCATACTCGACTAGCATCCATAGTACGTTGTACCATCGACCACCACACTTACATTACATCCATAGTACGTTGTACCATCGACTACCACACTAACATTACATCCATAGTACGTTGTACCATCGACTACCACACTAACATTACATCCATAGTACGTTGTACCATCGACCACCACACTAACATTACATCCATAGTACGTTGTACCATCGACCACCACACTAACATTACATCCAGTGGCAAGATTAGCCACTGTCTATCCAAAACTTCGGATGTACCGAAGTCGGATATTACGAGCATAGCTGAAATACCTCACGTATTTGAGGTGTGTACTCGTGAGTCTCGAGTATCTAGGATTGTTGAAATGTTCAGTAGTCCTCTGTCACGTACACCACATTCTCCACGTCCTTCTTCGTGTAGGTCTTCTTCCTCTGGTGGCCTTAAGAAGGAGTAACACGTTACATTCAGTGTGACTGACACCTACCAGTACCATCCAGATTGATGTTTATCATTGCAATCATGGCAGTTTGAATCGCCTCATTCAAACACCACTTTATTCATTAGCATCCTCAACTGAATTATTTTAGGGCATTCAAGTAGAAAATGGTAAAAACCGCTAAAGTGTACTATGAAATGTTAATGTCCTACCTCTGATTATAGGGTATTGAATACAGTGGGCCTCAGAACACACACCAATAATCCTGCCACCAGTGATATAACAGTGAGGAGCTTACCCATGTGAATGAATACAGCCACCAGCAGGATCAAGAGAAGAAGACCGGTTACCGAAACGCCAATCGTAACGCTATCTGGAAAACAAAAAAAAATTAATTTGCTTTACGTTCCAGAAATTAGATAAATAAAAGGTTTAATAGGGGATATGGCACAGCCGGTTACATATTAATATGTCCAAACTGAATTTTACAATACATTGTATATATCGTAATTTGAACTGATTTATATTGAAGTATTGTCACCATCGAAGGGAACTAGTAACGACGGTAGTTTGTGCCACGTCCTTTCATACAAAAAATACATATAGTGAGTGAGTGAGTTGGGTTTAACGCCGCTTTTAACAGTATTCCGGTTATATCACGGCGCGTCAGCTTAATGTGAGAGGAAAGCCCGAAGTGATGCAGGTCTAAGTCGTTGACCACTGCGGTGAAACCCACGAGCACGGGTATGGAGCTGGCAAACCTAGAAACATAACCGGGGCTAACTGGGACGAACCGGGATTCGAACCCACAATCATAGTTTTCTGGCGTGCCCAAGGGACGCAACTCTGTACAGCGAATCGCGGCACCTTAGACGACTAGGCCACCCGTGGCCCCCAAAATACATATAAATCTCCCATGTGATTAAAGACCTTTGCGATATAATCATTAATGACACTTTATGCACGTTTAGTTTCTTAATCTATGCAATTATTATTATTATAGCGTTAGGACGTTTGCATTTCAGTTATGATGACGTTTTGCATTGCTCTTGGTCTTCATGTACCCAATGTATTGTGCAATGTTCCATGCGAAGCTGGTCGTCTAGCCAGTGCAAACAGGTTTGCTGTAGTGGTGGATTTGGATGTAGTCGATGACGATGGGACTGGTGTTGTTGACGTCATCGTTGCAGAGTATAATGTCTCGCTCCCTGAAACAGAGACAAAAAGCTGACGTCCACCACGTCCAGAGATGATCAGGTTCTGTACTTATATCATCGATCTACCCATTATGTTGTGTGTGTACTCACTGTGCACAGTCATGGGGTAAAAGTTGAAGGGACAGATTGTTTCAATATGACTGTGCTCACAGGTGTACCCTGAGAGAGTGTCAGCTGTGATCAGCCTGTCTTAGTGTACGATCAGTCCATAGAGGTCCTATATGCATACTACATGTCAACACCGGCTTGACAGATTCCTTACGTCTTAGCTGGTATGAAGCTGACTAACCTCGTCCACACACTCATCACTCTACCCCATGACAGCAGCGTCAGCTGAATGAGGCTCAATCAGTCTTGGCAAGTTTGGATCGGGTGCTTCTAACAACGCTTTACTCGTCTCCTTGTTCTGAGATCTTCCACAATCAGGAGGAAACTGTTTACTCTCATTGCGAATGAACCATCTTTCAGTTACACTCAGGTTAGTAGTCATGGCCCACCCGTCCAAGGCGCCGCAATTGGGTCGTGTCCCTTGGGCACGCCATAAATCTATGAATGTTGGTTCGAACCCCGTTTAGTCCCGATTATGATTCTAGGTTTGTCAGCACCATACCCGTGCTCGTGGGTTTCACCGAAGTGGTAAACGTCTGAGACATGCATGACTTCGGGCTTTCTAGCCACATTAAACTGGAATACTTTTCAAAGCGGCAATTAACACAAATCCCTGACTTACTAATTCGATGTTTATACTTTTCATTGAACAGAGGGAATTTAATGCTTGCGTTTGGGAAGTTTATATGAGGCGTTATGCATTCGACTAACCAAGAGCCTCGCTGGGTGTTGTAGAAGTTGAAGCAGATGTTGCAGTAGCTGGCGTGGATTTTGCAGAAGTTGTTCTTAATGTTGATGTTTCAGTTGTTGACGTTGATGGTTTTGTAGCGAATGTGGATGTTGCTGTTGTTGACGTGACTGTTGCTAACGTTGATGTTGCTGTAGTTGACGTGGATGTTGCTGTCGTTGACGTGGATGTTGCTGTAGTTGACGCAGATGAGGCAGTAGTTGACGTCGATGTTGCTGTAGTTGATATGGATGTTGAAGAGGTTGCCGACGTCACATCTACCGTAGATGTAGTTGCAACAGCGGTGTGGCCACATTTCACTAAGAACGCTATACAAATAAAGAAAGGCAAATAAGCTATTGTTTCAGGTGTGGAAATACATAAATTATTCTATCTAACACATGCTATGAATAAGGAATGGAATTTCACGTGGCCGACTGGAACAAGGAGTGAGAAATGGTATTGATATTGTTTCAGTGGGAACGATCTTTATTTCAATTCAAATGTGCTGCTATATGAACGTACTTCATCAAGAGGTAACTTAAGGACTACATTCGCATTTGTTTTGTTAGTTTGTTGTTCAACGCCGCACTCAGCTATATTCAAGCTATATGACAGCAGTCTTTAAATAATCGAGTCAGGACCAGACAATCCAGTGATTGATATCATTAGCATCGATCCACGCAATTGAGATTCGATGACCTGCATCAACAAGGTCAGAGAGCCTGACAACCCGATCCCGTTCGTCGCCTCTTACGACAAGCATAGTCGCCTTTTACGGCAAGCATAGGTTGCTAAAGACCTATTCTACCCCGGATCTTCACGGGTCTTGCTTTTGTAAACGAACAGGTAACAAATTGATGATAATAAAATGTAGGTGACTGCATTACTATGGATTATCCTATTACATCTAGGGGCGGTCGGGTAGCCTAGTGGTTAAAGCGTTCGCTCGTCACGCCAAAGACCCGGGTTCGATTCCCGACATGGGTACAATGTGTGAAGCCCATTTCTGGTGTCCCCCGCCGTGATATTGCTGGAATATTGCTAAAAGCGGCGTAAAACCATACTCACTCACTATTACATCCAAATGTACCGAAACTCCATTGTTATATCTTCTTTGAGAGGCTCCTCATTGTTATAAATACGTTGTTCATCCATAAATCTTATCCTTACTTATACATTGTAATATGTCGTTACGATACCGGCTTTGCGTACCATTCCTATCCGTGCTGAAGACCTGCAGACAGAAGCCCGGGTCTCCCTCCCCCGCCTGGGACAACCCGTCCCCTCGCCT
Organism: Haliotis cracherodii; assembly: GCF_022045235.1. Taxonomy (NCBI): domain Eukaryota; kingdom Metazoa; phylum Mollusca; class Gastropoda; order Lepetellida; family Haliotidae; genus Haliotis; species Haliotis cracherodii. Next base: position 46,119,602 of record NW_027266286.1, on the reverse strand, counting down.
CGTGATGGAGATGGTCCATGGGATGGAACTGTAAGAAAGCTGACCCCAGACATGGGTAAATTCACACGAGCCGTTATTATATTCATAAGCCAACGTGTCTAAATCCTGCCCCAGGGAGAGTGAAGCATTGTACCAGTACGACCTACACGTCGTGGGCCTGGTCACTTCAACCATCTGCATGCTGTGGGAGATATACGTCGACAGGGTGCAGCTGCACTGGTGATGACCCTCCGCCATCATGGCGGAGTCGATATAGAAGTCGTTCCCGCTGGAGGCGCGAGGGTCGCACAGGTCAATAACTGAAATCAGTATTTTTTATCCTCTTTAGGATCTTACGACAATTATGCGATGTAAACATAGGAGTGTTTGTTTGTTGTTTAACGCCGCACACGGCAATATTCCACCTATATGTCGATGGTCCGTAAATAATCGAGTCTGGACCAGACAATCCAGTGATTGACATCATGAACATCGATCTAGGCAATTGGGATACGAAAACATGCATCAAACAAGTCAGCGAGTCTGACCACCCTATCCCGTTAGTCGCTTTCGCCTCTTACGGCAAGCACGGGTTTGTAAAGACCTATTCGAACCCGGATCTTCAAGGATCTAGAATGGAGTGATTGAATATTGTTTAACACGTCATGCGATGGCGAATAGGCTTACTGTGAGGGAAAGTGTTTCATGATCAGGTTCTTCACGTTAACCACTTTTATGAAACCCAAGAGCACGGATTTACTACTGATTAACCAGGGATTACACAATCAGAGCGAATCTTGGATTCGATCTCACGATCATTTGATTCAGGCACAACTTAGGGACACCGACAATTGCATATATCAACTATTTCTTGATTTTAACCTGATACCAGGAACCTGGTAATACATACAAATATTGATAAAACTGTTATCATGAAATACTTGTATTAACAGACATTGGTTAGGAAACCCTGATAAAAAACTAATTATTAAGCCGTTATTCACAACGAAAAATATTTCAAACTGGTCTGACCTTTCAACGACCTGGGGCAGGCTGCATCTATAGATGTAACTGAAACATGACACTTTCATATGTATACCGACCATTGTGTTTTTGTGTCCGATTGTTCAAAAGGCACATGAATAATTTCTGTTCTCAAAATTACGTCTTAAGCATCGCCGGGTTTTGAAGTTCGCATTTACAAGGGGTTTTATAAGGTGAATCACGGGAGCTCAATAAAAATAACTCCACTATCAATATTCCGAAATGTGCTTTATAACGAACACCAATTCTGCCCCGGAATCCCACCAGGGTCAAAACATTTAAGTTCGTTGGTTTATTTCGACATAAAAACATATTTTGAAAAAAACAAAAAAATACAGTATTGTAAAGTCCTTGATCAACTTCCAAACACAATTTAATCTGTATGATCGATGCAAGTGAGCTTCACATGGTGTAGAGAATCATTACGACTACTTTTAGTTGAATCATATGCATAAGCCACATCCCTTGTGTTGTAGCGTTGATAATGCTCGCTCATTGTTTTAACTGGAAGCCTTTCTTCTTATAATACATACTGAGGTAAAAATACATCCATCTCAAGCCACTTACCTAGCACAGTCGCAGCACTGATATAGGACCAGACGAGACGCGACATTTTGAGAGAACTGCAAGAATATTCCAGTACGTTCAATCATAAGGTGTATGAGTAAAACTTGAAAAGAATCTCCAGCGGCAGACTTCATCAGACCGCCTGTCCAATGGCCGGGGACGAGGGGATGGTTGGAGATATTTATAGCATGTGGAATACGCATGTACACTGAACAGATGACATTGGTCCTGTCTCCTGACTTATGCCTTGGACAAAAAACATACAGTCCACAGGACTCGGATGATGTATCCTCTCCTCCCACTGTTTGATGTGACCCAGCTGTCTGATGTGGCGTCACGGCGAGAGCCACGGAAGAGGGACGAGTATGTTCAGAAGGTAACATAAAATAAATTAATATGTTAGGTCTTATTGTTTTGGGTATTGTTTTTTTGTGGTTTAACGCCGCACTCAGCAATATTCCAGCTATATGACGGCGGTCTGTAAACAATCGAGTCTGGGCCAGACAATCCGGTGATTGATATCATAAGCATCGAACCACACACTATTGGGATACAAAAAACTGCATCAACCAAGTCAGCAAGCCTGACCACCCGATCCCGTTAGTCGCCTCTTACGACAAGCATAGTCGCCTTTTATGGCAAGCATGTGTTGCTGATATTCTAACGAAGATCTTCACGGGTCTAATGTCCTTTTGTGTAATACACTCATGTATACACAGTTTCAACTCATAGAGTCATCTTCAATGGGACAAGTCTCAGGCAAACTGACAGTCCTTGGAAGTCTAAATCAAGTCTTTCAAATGTAACTTTGTTTGTTTTCTAAGTTAAATACAATAATATGAAAGTCAAGAAATTGATACAGCACCATACAGACACAGAGAAGAATGTCAATACTTCGTACACGACACTTAGTGCAACGTATACATGTTCGAGGACGTGAAATGAAGTTAAACTTCGTCTTCAAAATTATGTGTGTGTGTGTGGGGGGGGGGGGGGGGGGGGGGCGGGGGGTTGAGTGTGGAAGTGTGAGTGTGTGTGTGCGGAAGTGTGTGTGTGGAAGCGTGTGTGAGCTTGTACTAGCTCGTACTGATGCCAATTTTATAATGCTAGCCAACTGAGATACCTTGTCAGTTTAACATGGATACCTCACTCAAACACCATACTTACGCCAAGCCAACCAGTGCTTGCTTTATCCCCATAATGCCGAGCACCAGGCAGGTTAACAACAAGTACCATATTTTAACGTGTTGTTGTATGACGCGGCCAGGGATCGACCACCGACCTCCCACTCTTCGGGCAAGGTCTAAACCTGGATATATGCACTTTGCGTTTACAGTGGGAGAATATTGACAGATTTATAATCTGTACGCATTATATATCTGTTGGGAAGGGGAAGCTGGGGTGATACATACATGCATAGCGTGATTCGCGTTATTCATATGCCCTTTACACAGAAGCGATTCTGGGCAGATGAGCTCCATGCAAGTAATGTTAGTGTTACAACGTGTTTGTTTGTTTGTTTGTGTGTTTGTTTGTTTGTTTGTTGTTTAACGCCGCACTCAGCAATATTCCAGCTATATGACGGCGGTCTGTAAAATAATCGAGTCTGGACCGGACAATCCAGTGATTGACATCATGATCATCGATCCATGAAATTGGGATCGATGACATGTATCAACCAAGTCAGCGAGCCTGACCACCCGATCCCGTTAGTTGCCTTTTACGACAAACATAGTCGCCTTTTACGGCAAGTATGGGTTGCTGAAGATCTATTCTACCCTGGAATCTTCACGGGTCGTTACAACGTGTGAACTGATTGTTCGTGAGCAAATCGCACGCCGCCGTTCCTCGTGTGTATTTATATTGTTCAGAATCGATTGTCCATGCAACTGCAGCTATACTTTGGCTGATAATTGATTGAATATTAGCAACAATAACTAATTCATACATCTGTGTATTATCCATAAGAATATTGGACAATTAGTAAGGTGGCAAAAATGACCATTAAATAAATGAGAAATATCAGTATAATACAAGATCATCCCGCTACTGCGCGATGATAAAAAATACTAAAACATGTTCACACACAAATAAGCTGGTATAATACTCTAATGAGATAAAGTATATCAAATCCATACAAGATAAATGTATCTGATTAAACTGCAAGAGAATATAAGTGACGGAAATCAAATTCACTAACCATACCCATTTGAACATAAACACAACGAACTTTGTCGGACTTTGCCGAACGCCGGACAGCGGTAAGAACATTCGTGACCAACTCGTGTTATTCCGGGACAAGCCGAATAGCGAGAAGCATATATCACCACTCGCATGTTTCCGTAATCTACATTCGGCTTGTCCCGGAATGGGACGAGTTGGTCACAAATGCAGTGGGAAGGAGGCGCTACGGTCACCGTGACTAGCTTGGTTTTACGACCCGGTGACACTGTGTCTGAGTTGGGTATTCATGTTAAACTGCGGCATGGTATTCCAGTGGGCTAGCACTTTAAAATCAGCATAAGTCCCGACTAGTACAAACAGCCACACAGACAGACACGCACACACACACGTACACACACACGCACACACACGCTATGTAAGTGAAATAATCTTAACGCGACTTTAAACTCCATTTCACCTCACCACCAAACTGGTTATGATATTGCCTGTGCTGACGGCTTCTTTTACAGACCGTGTCATACATGCACAATTATGCACAGAATGTACAACGCAATATTCAAAGGCACGAAAACAGCAGTAAGAGGCAGTAGTAAGGGCGGATCCCGGATTCTCTTCAAAGGAATGCGCGTGTGTGCAGTGGGGTGTATCGTTAGATATACTGTTTGTTTGTTTGCACTCGGCTATATTCCGGCTGTATGACAGCGGTTTGTAAATAATCGAGTCTGGACCAGACAATCTAGTCGCCTCTTACGACATGCATAGTCGCCTTTTACGGCAAGCATATGTTGCTAAAGATCTATTCTACCCCGGATCTTCACGGATCTTGCTTTTGTAAACAAACAGGTAACAAAATGATCATGTCCAAATGTCGCATTCTCGCGTTGTCGACTTTTGACAAAAAGTGCTATGTACCAAAAACACATTCTCATGTTTTGGGCATATTTACCTCATTTCCAAAGGTCGAGATCGCGAGAATGCGAGATCGCGAGAATGTCCCTTACAGTATTCCATACTGAAGACCTATTCTATCCCAATTTTCACGGGTCTTATATCTGCCTGTTATATAGGCGAAGGGATGATTTCGACGGTGTTTTATATCATACAGTGAGTCAACTCTTAATTTCTTAAAATGTCTTCAACTTAAATGGACCTAAGCCAAAGTGTTGTCAGAAAGCCGAACCATTATCACATCAACAGTGGTATGTATTTGGTGGTTATGGAATAATGTTTATTCATTCGGATCTAGCTGCACTAATTACATCTGATGGATAGTTCTAAGGGCATAGGAAACATACAAGTAGATAACAAACATTAATTTCATACAAGCGCTATACATCACTTGGGCGTGTACAGAATGTCAGACCACGTGAAGTAGAGGTACAAACATCTGTGATATCTTGCACCAGAACGCAAATAATTATATGTGTTTTAGTTTATTTATAATACTTGTAAATATAATCTAGTATTTGACAAAATCAGTAAATTTCTATGTGAAAATGGTTTGGGATTATTATATCACGTCTTATGTTATATTTTATCAAAAATATGATCCATTTCTCAAATGAATTGATCACGCGTAAATATTACATGTCAGGTAAAAAATAATATTATCAATAAAAAAAAAGTATTTGCAAATATGTATACTGAAGTAGTATGTTTACGGATGGGGGAAAAATGAGTCTGATGTGGTAAATGTGGTTGTATGTGGAGAGATCGTGTTCGTTGTATACAACTGCAGCTCTTCAACTTATGAGACCGCCTCCGTGGTCTAGTGGTAGAGCGTCCGCCCAGAGAGCAGAAGGTCCGGGGTTCGATACCCGGTCGCGTCATACCAAACGACGTTAAAAGATGGAACTTGTTGTTTCCCTGCCTGACATTAAGGGGCTAAAACAAGGACTGGTGGGCTCGGAGTCAGTATACTGTGTCTGAGTGGGGTATTCATGTTAAACTGCGGCATCTCAGTGTGCTAGCACTATAAATCGGCATCAGTCCGGACTAGTACAAGCAGACACACACACACACACACACACACACACGCATGCACATCGCTATATAAGTGCAATAATCTTGGACGAGACGTTAAACCCAATTTCACCTCACGTTTAAGATATGAATTGAAGAAGCAAAGTAGCGAATGTCTACCGCGAATAAACATGTATATTGTCTGGTCTGGTTACGCCCAATATCTTGTGTTGACTTTATCTGGTCAGGTATGATTCCATAGCGACGCGGTGTCCCCTCGGGTCTCGGCAGGCGGACTGCAGGATCACCTGTCGAATAGGATACTGTCGCTAAGTGAGACACGGGTGACTCAAAAGAACAAGCCATTTATCTCTCATGTGTTACGTGCGGTCGTCTGATGAATACACAACACTGACAGTTTCGTCAATATGTTCTATGATATATGGGGCATATGATAAACCAACATATGGCTGGAAGCCGAGTAGGATTAGGATTAACCCAGGGAATGCAATATTCAGTTTGTGGATAATGCTAATGACGTTGTGTCAAACGTCTTCGAATCGGTGGTTGAAAGCATTACAGGGAGTCCTGCCTCTTTTCCCGACCTTCAGGATACTCATTGAGATTCGGGAGGTAGGTGTCACGGTGTACATATTCCCACACAACACAAGGGACCAGGGTCACCTGTCGGGTCTCACTGTAGCAGGTAGATTCACGGTCCCGCCTTTATTTAAAGAAACATTCCACGAGCCTATTCACAACGATGACGGTAACCACTCCATAGTGAATGTGTAAGATTAGCGGAGTGTTCTCAAATAGAAGCTGAATAATAGAATAATAAATTTGCGCTGAGCCTCGTTCTCGCTTCGCTCAACACAATCAGTCCAACACTTTGTACCAAACCTACACAGTTAGAGCAATCCGAGGGACATTAACGCTAAGCAAAAAGAACAGTGCCGTAGCCAGCCGGGGGTGGGGTTTGGGGGTGGGGGTGGGATGGGGTGTGGTGTGTGTGTGTGTGTGTGGGGGGGGGGGGGTTATAGAAAACAGGTTATTTGAACAACGAAGAGTGTGGGACAAGTGATACTTGTACAAATATTTGCACTACCCCCCCCCCCCCCCCCCACACACACACACACCCACCACCCCCACCACCCGTCCAAAAAAGTGTCATACGTTGTACTGTTTGTATCGATGTGTTGGTGTGTGTCTGGGCACCGTGCATTGTACTGAATTGCTGTGCATGCACGGCTCATATCCATCGTGAATGTATAGGTACCATGTGTTGTACTGAATATATAGCTACCATGTCTTGTACTGATGTCTTGTACTGAATATATAGGTACCATGTGCTGTACTGAATATATAGCGGCTAGCTACCATGTGTTGTACTGATGTGTTGTACTGAATGTATAGGTACCATGTGCTGTACTGAATGTATAGGTACCATGTGTTGTACTGAATGTATAGGTACCATGTGTTGTACTGAATGTATAGGTACCATGTGTTGTACTGATGTGTTGTACTGAAAGAATAGGTATCGCACTTTTCCTTTATATTTGTTACATAACGCCGCACACAGCAATATTCGAGCTATGTTACGGCGGTCTGTAAATAATCAAGTCTGGGCCAGACAATCCAGTGACTGACATAATGAGCATTGATTTACGCAACTGGCACACGATGACATGCATCAATCATGCCAACGAGCACGCCCAAGCGTTCCCGCAGTCGCATTTTAGACCTATTCTAACCTGGCTGGTTACGTTGAATGTAGAGATAGGTGCCACGCGTTGTACTGTTTGCATATAAGTGTCACGGGGTGCACTGAATGCATATAGGTACCATCGGTTGTATTGAATATATCTTGGCATCATGATTGTACAAAATGTATATCGGCACCAAACCTCTGCTCGTATTTCACCTAAGTTGCATCACTTGTGGCTTTCCTACCACATAAGGGGCGGTCGGGTAGCCTAGTGGTTGAAGCGTTAGCTCGTCACGCCGAAGACCCGGGTTCGATTCACGACATGGGTGCAATGTGTGAAGCCCATTTCTGGTGTTCCCCACCGTGATATTGCTGGAATATTGCTAAAAGCGGCGTAAAACGATACTCACTCACTCAATCAATCCCTCCACATTAAACTGGCACGCGGTGATATAACTAGAATATACTCACTCACTCAGTCGTGCAGAGAAACCACAGTGAGTTAAATTTACACAGCAATGTCTCTTATTAAAGGTACTTTTAGAAAACAAAACAAACAGATGAAACAAACAAAAATTCAGAGACAGTTTAGTGATATGAAAATTTGTGAGACAGGTTCGAGATCCAAAGTCCGTTTTTATTTTCGAATTCAGAATTTATATTCAACCGCTTGTTCAGACGAGCCGAATTTTGATTTGGAGGGCTGCGACCACCAAGGTAAGTGGCCACGTTGAAAGGTGTAAATGAATTTTATATCCGTGTAGGGAGCAGAAGTGATCAAACAGGAACAGGAAATAACTTTATTTGAGCCGGCTGAACAAAGTTCAAGTTGTCGCATATACAGCTATATTTTATGCCCGCTTCAAATAATATCATGAGCTCATATTCCACGAGTAACAAAAACAAACAAAAATTCATAGTAAATGAATTGTTTTGATTTTATTGAAAATAGATACAATTTGATTGCTTTTAAAACAATATCCATTTATTCAATTATTAAACATTGATTTTATTCCAGGGTATGGTTCACACATATGTATATCAATTTTCAACAAAATATATATATATAGCACTTGATTGAATGCATTTGGAACCCACATCCCAGTAAAAACAAATAAGCTGTATCTAAAGATAATGTATAACAATTAATACTAGTGATACTACATTGGCACCTCTCCCCTACATTCTGTGAAGTATATGTGACCTCAAATATTATGGGCCAAAGTCTGCGAATACAAAAGTAGAAAGCATGCTAATATAAATACTTATTTAAGAGGATATAGGTAGGTCCAGTGGTCCATGTTCACTTGAGTCTGTCAGTGTTACTTACATTTGTACACAGTTTGCACAAAGTTAGTTTTGGATTATATTCTATTTTTTACCCGCAAAATGAATCATAATATCTATTTTTATGACATGGGTATTGGATGTTTAATGTGTATCACAATATTTTATAATGCACAAGGCTGCCGTATTGTGATACATATCACAATGTATTGTATGTTTCAAAATTTTGAATTCAGAAGCAATTTGAAACATCAATGCAGGAATTGAAGTTCATAAATGGAACAAAACAAGATGCTGGAAAAGCACGATGTTTACTCATTCAATAAATATGCAATGATTTGCGCTCCGGGACTGTGATGACTTGGCGTTACCCACTTCCAAAGAGGAACTCCAGAATGTGAACTTGCGTTTTGGAATTACGAAAACATTTTGCAGGTAAATGTGTATGGAAAGTGAATATCATTATACCCATGATAAAATTCGCTGTTTAAATCACCCGATGTATCGAGCATTAAAACATGATATTGTGATACGTATCATGGATAGAATGAACCTCAATTTACCGATATACCGTTTATACTGCACACCCTTACTTCCCACATCATGGAATTGTGTCAAAAAATAATATAAGCAGCAGTTGCATCTTGTATTAAATTATATTTGATATAATATTTACAACACGTCACGTTGCTTGTAATTGGTCGATGTTTAGTTTTGGTTTGAATTCTTATCACCCTAAATTTGAATCAATTTTTGTTTGTTTTCGGTATTACTCAGGCCAATAATAGTGAGTGGGTTAAAATTTAACGCATCATCGGCATTATTTCTGAGATTGGCTACAGCTGCCTAGCCAATCTACTGACACACAAACTGGGGAGTTTCTGCATATGTCATGACAATTCAAGAGGTTGTATATGCCTTTCTGCCAATTCTTCTTGTATAATATCAACCCAGGGCTACAAATATATTGATATGGGATTTCAACGGAGAGTCTGTGACAGGCGAATGGGAGGATATTCACAAAAATTCACAACTTTGGTCAAAACAGTCCAGAATTGTGAATTTTAAAATTGAGATAAGTTTAAGTGTTATCTTACCTTGTACAGGAATGCCATCTAGGCTGACTGGCTGAGACCCATTTTTGTATTTTTAACACACTAACATGTAAGGTACATTTCTTATGTTGCCTGCTCAAAATGTTGGCTTTGCATTTAGAACATACCGGTACCAACTGCAATTTTGTATCACAAATTAATAATGTTAGAAACCATTCTCTGGATATGGACAATATTTTCTGAATGAAATAGATCGAAGGGAAGTAACTCTAAGTTTGTATTTTTGTTTTGTCTGCTATAAATGCCTAACTGTGGTATTATTACCAATTTGAACCAAAGCAGGCATGCATAAGACATACCTGTAATATAAACAGATGTGCAGTAATATAAATTTGTTGTCCATCAGTCCCACAGGTGACATTAGTTGATGTACTGTGTTAGGTTTGGGGGCTCAGGGAACATAAGCTAACATAGAGGATACATCAATCATTTTCATACCTGCAGGTCAGAATAATGAGATCTGATTGGTCCATGTGATTCTGATGAGTACTATATATCCCGCCCGGAGAGAAATAAATCACTAATATCCCGTCACGAGCCAAACTAGCTGCACATAGATTTCTGAGAGACAGAATAAATCCCTTATACCCCGCTTCCAAGCAAAAAGCCAAACACTTTCTCCGAGTCAATGAAAGTCATGTGACATAGCAGAAGCTAACCTCTGCTCAGTCGAACAGCTGTTTTCTCATTCTTTTGAAATTTCATATTAAAACATGTCGGTAAGATAAATTTGTTGTAGCAGGATCACTTGGGGGAAAAATGGGTTTTATGCTTCCCTTGTTAGGTTTTATACCACTCGCCTATAAAAACTAACGCTGAACGCATAAAACCCCATGTACCTCTGCTGATCCTGCTACAACTTGATAATGTCCCCTTCAAGACTGGTGGACATGCTATATTGCCTTTATCTCCATATATGGTCTTGTCATGAGTGAAATACAAGTCTGATTTAGTTGAAAACATGAATAGGGGACTGGTCACTGGGAAATGAAAAAAAAGGAAAAGGTTCCATTTTTTCAAATAAAAGAATGATAAATTTGTTTATTTTGGGGTGTGTGTTCATTAATTATTGGGAGGGGGCATCATGGAAAAATGTTACATGTATTTAGGGCACCATGAAAAAATGTTTCATAAAATGGTGGGGGGTGGCAAAGTATGATACAGTCTTAAGGTCTTTCTTTATCAAATACTAGAGAGGCACAGTAAAAATATAATTATCATAATAAGCATGTTTACAAATTGAAAATCTCAGGCATACAACCCTGTCAACCAAAGAAGAAAAAGACAATATATATAAATGCATTTACTTGCATTGCAGTCAAGAATACATGACACTATATATAGGTTAAAGCGTTTGGCCTGTACTTTTTACAACACACACAAGATGAATTGCAAAGGTAATGTATGGAAAGATTCAAGACATGCATGAAGAAACATTCAGTTGTATCAGTGATGAGGCCAAAATATAGTAATTGTTAAATTTTATTTCCAAACAGATGTTTATGTGATCAAACAGTTCAGAGTGTTTTCAGGTGGAGGCAAAATTTCAAATGGTGAAGAGTCTCATGTGTTGTGTATATATGGGGTGTTTTTAAAATTTTATAATCTTATAATCGTTCACTCACAACAAGTGTGGTGTAATTGCGAGAATGTTCGAAATTGTCATATCCGTTATTATCGTACATTCTGTTGAGAGATGGGTGTTTCTTGTGACTCGAGGTAACTGCACGATGTAAAAAGTCTTCACTTCTCTCATCAAAACCATTGCCTATACGTTTGTGTCCAAGGTGGCTGTTGTTTCCATTGTCCAAATTACTATTTGCAGGTACACTGAAGCGATTTTTGTGTGCATTCCGTCTTGGTTGTCTCCTGAAAAATATATCTGGTTCAATCTGGTGTAATTTGTCGTTGTTAACGCTGATCACACAATATCCTTCTTTTCAGTTTGGCCATCCCTGGAAAAATTATAAGGGTGGCAGGTAACACATCAAGGGAGATAACTCTAAAATCCCTGTCACCAGTGTGAAGCTTGAAGCAGTTTACAAAGCTGTTACTTTCTGGCTCGTTCATCAATTGCAATATCCGGGGTCATTGTAGAGGTCATTTTATGTAATCAATGTGTGGGGAAATGAACCAGGAGAGGACAATCAGATACAGTGGGGAAGCATCATAAAATAATACAGGTAATGTACAAGTAATAAAATAAATAATTGGTGAAATGGACCAAATTGACTGTATTTTCTTCAAGGAAATTTTTTCTGTGATTTTGGCATCTTGGGTAGGGTTTTGAAATAAATGGAAAATAATTTTGGTGTTGTCAGCATATTAATAAATTACTACGACTGTCTAACGATACAGATCGTGGAGATCGATAATCGTTAACAAAATATCGATCAATTATTGATAAATATCAGAGAAATAACTTTGAGCAAATACACAAAAAGAAGTCAGAAAGAAAACAACATATTTCACCCCACTGGTGATTGTTGGCACATTTATGCAAAGACTACTTTGTGAACATTTAAGATATAAAAGAAACAGTTGCTTTACCTCTTCAGCAATTGAAATGATTGACAATAACAAGTCTGTTTTAGTAAATCTAAACTTTTTTCATCAGAATAATTCATTTAAGATATTGTCGATAACACATTTTTCATATCGATAATCCTTAATATTTCTTCTCATCAACGATAATTCTGATTATTAATGCTTTTGCCAGCCTTATAAATTACACTTTGGAAGACTAATACTGGTATATTTTTTATACACTCATGGAAAACAGTTACAAATATTCTTGAGATAATTACAGTCATCTATCCCAATTCAGACTATATGCATAATCCAGTAGCTACCAAACAACCCCAATTCTTATCAACCAATAAGCCTTGCATGCAGCAAATCAATTCTTCATGCAGAATGTAAGCATTAATTTGGAAGCCTATGATATCACAATGTGACAACTTCAAAATTAATTCTTGAATTATTTTGTAAATTGTATTATTTTCTTCCTGTATCTTAGCAATATAATTGCTGGCAATATTTCCACTTACCGTTTTCCCATGATGGCAGCAACTGCAATGATGATTCCGACTAGAAGACCAGCGCCAACAATAGAGCAGATGATAATAACTGGAAGGACAAATCACATGTGTGTGTGAGCTACTCAGCTCTTGTAAATATCTACAGATTGCAGAACAATGGCAGTGACTTGCAGAAGAGTTTTTAAAGAAATATTGGTTATATAGCTTCATGACAAGCCAATAGATAATAGTGTGTGTCCCAACACAGTAAATTTTCCTAATAATTATAACTCATACCTTAAAAATAGAACTCGTTCTCGTGTAATTTTAAACTAGAACTAGTTCTGAGATTAGTTGTTTAGATATTAATGATAGTTTTACATGCTGCTGCTGAGACACAAGATCATGAATAGATATGTGAATGTGTTTTCATCAATTCATGTTACATCTCTGGTTGTATTGAACAGTATATAGACAGTGTGACACATATATACACAAAGGAAATATACACAAACACCACAGACCACTGAAACTGCTGTCTGACAAAATACATGCTGATGATAATGCTATCCTGAAAACTGAATTTCTTTAAAGCATTTCGGTAAAATCAGTTAGTACTCTCATCAAAGTAAATGACCATAGGTAGAATTGAACACAGGCAATGTCCATGTTTAATCTTGTAGCACTCATGGTGCTCTCAGGTGTAAACATAAAACTCATTGCTGCAGATCTATTTAAAATTATACCTCTGTCACTTCCAGAGTAAAAGTGACAGTTCAGTTTAATTGATTCTCAGCGTGGATACATTTTCAGCTACACCTGCAAAACCTCATTAAAACTATGAGCCTAAATGTTTGTTTAAATATCTTGCAACAAATATATTTTTTATGGCAAACACATTCTGTTTTTTAACAATTACATATGACACATATCTATTTTTTTTCAAAGCATTTTCTGGAACTATTTATTTTCAAATAAAATCACAGGCCCTCCTCCCCCCAAATATCAAATGGTTGGTCTCTTAGTTCCTTCTTAAGTTGTTTGAAAATGTTGCCATTTATGCATTGTTTTTGAAAACTGGTCAGTGTCACCGTTTCAAATATCATATGCAAAAATTGTAATATCCTGTTGCTGGAATAACAAAAATGTGCCCGACATATAGGTTTCTTTTTGTTTTTGTTTTATATAAGGGTTGTTGGATACTTATGAACTATATTTAAATTTATCAAAGGGTAGACATTGACAGAATGAAGTGATGTGACAGCTTGTAAAGAGTCAGACTCTACCTTGTATACATATATGTATATACATAACACCATCAATATATGCAGTTTATTAGTAGGTTGCATATTGCTTTTAAGCTTGTTAGCAATTATTAGTCTTTGATCCAATACAATAAATATGGCATCCAAAATGTGCTGGTTTTTTTGTGCAAAGTAAACCCTGAAAATATTGTCTGAAATCAATAATGATTGTGTGTCATTGTACCCTGATGGTGTCGGATGTTGCTCATAGTCTTTATTACCTGTCTGTTTGGTCCTGATTGGATTATTAACAGACTGCCATCATAGAGCTAGAAAGTTGCTAAGTGTGTCATTAAACAACAAACCCACACATTGGGTCCTGTTACAACCCCCATACTGATCTCAGTGAGTTTGACCTCCTCAATGGTCCATTGGATGGAGCCTCTTCCCGGAGAGCAGAAGGTCAAGGGTGTGATGCCAGCACGTGTCATTCCACAAGACGTGAAAAGATGGTCCTTGTTGTTACCCTACCTCATGCTTGGCACTAAAGGGCAGCTTGGAGGCAGTATACTGCGTCTGAGACAGGTATCCATTTTAAAACCCCTGCATGGTATCTCAATACGCTAGCAGTATAAATGCGACATAAATCTGAACTTGTACAAGCAGCAACACACACACATACACAAACGCACATGCATGCATGTCACTAAATAAGTGCAATTATCTTGGGACAGACTTTTAACTTCATTTCACCTCACCTCACCTCACCTCACCTGCCAGTGTGTTAACTCAGGATCAGATTTCAGGACCAAATTTCCTTCGTCTTGCGTGGTAATATATTAATTACAATTGCCCTATAGCCATTCACATGTAGTTGCAGTAAACTGCTCATTCAGGTTGCACTCTCACATCTCTCACTCACTTGTAGTAAACTGCACTGTTGACAAAGACCTTGTGTTAAGTTTCAGTTGTAGCTGTCAGATGATAACAATGAACAGAACTACAAAGATTTATTGTGGGAGATTTCTGTGTACCTCCATACTATGTTTCCCCTGATAGTTAGTCTAGATTCTACCATGACACTGAAGAATGCTTGAGTCTGAATAGTCAAAATAAGATTAATATCTAATTTGATTCGATACCTCAATTTTAACTTACCTTTTCACATGGAAACACTGGCTATGGAAAGATTGATAGTCTGTGCATCAATGCATATAACAATGGTTGCTAATAATCCATTACAATTAAGATATAAACCTACTGTTTTGAAGTTTGAGGTAGTCTATCTGTAGATTAGATACCTCTTATCTAAATTTGGTTCTAGATGAGAGGTGAGGTGAGGTAAAATTGGGCTGAACAGCATGTCCAAGATTATTGCACTTATATAGTGAGTGAGTGAGTATGGTTTTACGCCGCTTTTAGCAATATTCCAGCAATATCATGGCGGGGGACACCAGAAATGGGCTTCACACATTGTACGCATGTCAGGATTTGACCCCGGGTCTTCTGGGTGACGAGCGAACGCTTTAACCACTAGGCTACCCGACTGCCCCTTGCACTTATATAGCGATGTGCATGCACGTGTGTGCGGCTGCTTGTACTAGTCCAGACTGATGTCGATTTGTAGTGCTAGCCCATTGAGATACCATGCCGCAGTTTAGCATGAATACCCCATTCTGACACAGTATACTGACTCTGAGCTGACCAGTCCTTGTTTTAGCCCCTTAATGTCGAATGCCAGACAGGGTAACAACAAGTACCATCTTTTAACGTCTTTTAGTATGACGCAGCTGGGCGCTCTCCGGGCGGACGCTCTACTACTAGACCACACAGGCGGTCTCCAGATGAGAAGTAACACAGTCGTTTATCTCTATTCTTACTATGAAAACAGTTCTCTTTGTAATGAACTTATGCTGAATTTATATATTTTTTAACAATCTTTATTGAATAGGATAACAGGATTTTAGTTATTTTTATGTTGTACTTTTGTACCAGTTGGTTTAAAATATCTCCCAAACAGTAATAGATATTCAGAATGACTTTCTTTCCACTCCAAACTTGGACCTGGCTATATTTTACTCTTCACTGTCCAAAATATAGTTGTTCATGGATAAAGTGGTTTTTACAAATTGCGTGAAACTATAGGACAATTCAAATCTGTAGTTATGTTCACATCAACCTGATGATTAACAGGTGGAAATGAACCAAATGGCACAACCATTCCCATTGGAACCTATCCTGAAGTTTGTCTGAATACAGCTGTTGTTTGCTGATGTAGACAAGCAGGCACTGTTCGACAAGAGAGACGGTGCTCATTTTCGTGAACCAGTGGTTACCGGGTAGTGTATGTTTTACTTCATTGAATGTGTTCTGAAATAGATTTCATCATGTTTCATAAGCTGTTGTGAACAAGAGCATGTGCAGTGTACCAGTTAGTGACAAAGACATCAGATAATGTTCCAATATCGAACGTGTACTATTCTAATCACCATCTTTTATATGCATCGATATGTATGCTATCAATAAATTGATGTATTCACACGCATGCTTTTGTACGAATGGCATGTTAGTTTTGAGTAATCAGTTGGAATTTGATACCTGATTTTAATCTTATTTTGACCAATAAGAATCAAGCATGTTTTAGCCTGGGTTGCAGGTTGCACAATGCAGCAGTCAATGTGTTGACTGTTTTACCAGCCTGAATGCTTATAAAAATATAATGACTGTGAAGTTGAGTCTTACTGTTACATTGTCAGGTCTGGCAGTTGGTTTCTATTTCTGTATGGCTTTCTCTTGCCTATTGAATCAGAGGTCATTGTGACTTTCAAGTAGAAATGTCATGGGTGAAGAGGAATTTGAGGCCTACGAGGTGTATGAGTAATAGTCTGTTTCATGTATGTTTTATGAGGAAGCATTTGCAGGGGTACATTTATCCCATTCTTTGTTTCCTCTGCCTTAATATAGCTCATATGTCAGTTGTGTCATGTTTGTAGACTGTGAATGCACACACATAATTGAAATGAATCTTGTAAATGTTTTGATGAAGAAGAATATATCCAAAGATCAAGAACAAAGACTACACCGTATCCCTGAATATATTACATTAATGCTGTGCTTTAGCCTTTCTATTGGCAGCATTTGGTTTTTTTGTTCAGATTAGTCAGGTTTTCTTGCTTTGGCCAGACCTTTGTATTCTTCTTTTACACATGTTTAGGCCAATATGGCAAGATGTAGGAGGCAAAACTTGATAAAAAATGTTGCTTGGGTTAGTTTGAGATGAAATTCTGCAAAGACTGAGAAGTCAGTAACCTAAGAGATTATGATAAGGTTTCAGAAATTTCTCTTGTAAAGTAATTGTTCGTATATAATTATAAAAGTTCTTGAAAGATGAAATTATTAATAACAAAATATATATATATATATTTAATTATTTCTTTCAACTGAAGAAGTAAGTTAGCCACTGCTCATGTAAAAAACATGAATACACTGGTCTGGCACTGCTTGTTGAGTGCAGACATTTACTTACTCCCACAGATGGGCGATGTAAGCCAAGCACCAAGCAAGGTATACAGAACAATAAGGACAACATTTACTTTAAACATCGGCTCACTTGCAGTCTGACTGACACTGTTGGGGAAGCCAGTGTACGTGTAGACTGTTGTAGTGCGTGTCGTCTCGGTGGTCGGACCGTAGGTCTTCCTTGTAGTTACCTCCCCTGGCAAAGACGTGACACCTGGGGTGTAGGTCAGTCGGTACGTGGTTGGGTTGTAGGGGGTGCTTGTGACAATGGGATTGGGGATGGGGGTGGTAGTGCTGGTGGTCGTAGTTGATGTTGTCGTTGTCGGGATTGTGGTAGTGGTTGCTGAACGGCATACGAGTTGGACTGTGGTTATGGATCCTAGAAATATGCATAAGGAATAGTCATTGTAGATTTCATGCTGATTCTGTTTCCTTGAAGAGGATATTAATAATATCACTTTCAGCTATATAATCATTTGCTATTTGTTATGGAACCTTACTTAGACATATCTAATCAAGTCTGTTTCTTGAACATGTGTTCTTGATGTCTGCTTGAAGGAGATGCGCTGATGTCAGTACACTACTCTGTCACTAACATATGACCACTCACCTCCAGGTGAAAGAGATGCCCTGATGTCAATACACTAGTCTGTCACTAAGATATGACCACTCATCTCCAGGTGAAGAAGATGCCCTGATGTCAATACACTGGTCTGTCATTAAGATATGCTAGCTCTTTACAGGTGAAGGAGATGCCCTGATGTCAATACACAGGTCTGTCACTAGGATATGACCACACACCTCCAGGTGAAGGAGATGCCCTGATGTCAATACACAGGTCTGTCACTAAGATATGACCACTCACCTCCAGGTGAAGGAGATGCCCTGATGTCAATAAACTGTTTTGTCACTAAGATATGCTAGCTCTTTACAGGTGAAGGAGATGCCCTGATGTCAATTTAATAGTCTGTCACTAAGATAGGATCACTCACCTCCAGGTGAAGGAAATGCCCTGATGTCAATACACTATTTTGTCACTAAGATATGCTCACTCTTTACAGGTGAAGGAGATGCCCTTATGTCAATTTAATAGTCTGTCACTAAGATAGGATCACTCACCTCCAGGTGAAGGAAATGCCCTGATGTCAATACACTATTTTGTCACTAAGATATGCTCACTCTTTACAGGTGAAGGAGATACCCTGATGTCAATTTAATAGTCTGTCACTAAGATAGGATCACTCACCTCCAGGTGAAGGATTTGCTTTGATGTCCACACAGTAGTTATTGCTAGCCATCGGCACATCTTTCAGGAAGTTGATGTCAAAGTTCTTCTTTGCAGAAACATCAATTGTTATCCCAGAAAACAGGCATTCAAATGTCAGTGGATTAGATGCTCTGAAGTCAAGTCTGGACAGGCATCCTTGGTAGTTGGGTGCAGCGATGAGGATAACACTTAGAGAATCTGCCGTTGTTTGCAGAGAACAGGTGCAGTTGAGATTCACTTGCGGAGCTCTGGATGTGTCGAGAAAAGCTCGAGCTCCAATGACAGAGTCCCCAGAACACATGTCTGCAACTGTTGGAAACATTATAACATAGAAATTACACAAGATTATGACGGAGATCTATACCATTTGGGGCAATGAATATGATTGTGAAACAGTTTTGTCCATGAATCTTTCCATGGCTCTGTTTTCTGTTCATACTTACTTTAACCTTTGACTTTTAAGAACTGTATCTTGTTGCCCACAAGAACTGTGTAAAGGATCAGCAAAATCAATGTTTAAATTGTAATAGCTTAAGGAAAAGATATAAAGTGATCAAGAGGAACTCTCCCCAGAGAGCAGTCTGAACTGCTACCTTTATGCTGCTCCAGGGCAGGTTCGAACCATTGCAGTTATGTACATTGGACACCATGTATATACCGTATGCTTGTTTCAAATCTTCTGAACTTTTTCTTCATCATCATCATTGATGTCAACCCAACGGTAAACGAACGTTGACAATATGGCATGGAGTCATCCAACAGATGACATAACTACCTTAGGGGCGGTCAGGTAGCCTAGTGCACTTGGTTAAAGCGTTTGCTCGTCACGCCAAAGACCCGGGGTTGATTCCTGACATGCGTACAATGTGTGAAGCCTATTTCTGGTGTCCCCCGCTGTGATATTGCTGGAATATTGCTAAAAGCAGCGTAAAACAATACTCACTCACTCACACACTCATAACTAGTTATCTGAAACCAAGACACACCAAGCAGTAATACCAGGCGGATGTACCTCCCTTCTCCAGCCCCTTGATGTATGCTTAAACAAGCCATTCAAGACCAACGTCCGGAAGAAGTGGTCGGAGTGGATGCTGAACGGCGATCACACATTCACCAAATCAAACGCTATGAGAAGGGCTCCACTCGCAGAAGTAGCAAAGTGGGTGGTGGAGTCTTGGGACGAGATCCCCACAGACATGGTTCAGAAATCATTTCTGAAATGCGGAATTTCTAACGCTATGGACGGGTCTCAAGATGACATTTTATACGAGGAGTTCGTGTCCCCCGCCCTTGTTTCCACGGATGTGGAAGATGTAATGACATGTGATGACCTCGATGACTATTATGACGATGCGACAGGTGTAGCTGCGTGGGCAATTCTGGCCGGTGAGGACAGCGACACCGAATTTGATGGCTTTACAAGGGATGATGTGATGTAAATGATAATGTATATATGTTTTTATTTAGTTATTTGAACACAAAAATGAACAAAAATACACTGAATTGAAACTAAATATTCGACTTGTGTTTTCATTTGTTGGTACAATGTCTCACGGGTTCATAATTCTATATACACCGTTTCACAAAATGGCGCTTCGTTGTTGATGCCAACAAAAAACGATCATAATGAGATTAAAAAAAGACAAGAGAAACAGCGTCCCACATTATGAAAGTGGATGACTGGTTTGTTAAATCTTTATTATAAATAATAATGACTTTGTCAATATAATTACAACGTTTTTCATCTTATATTATTGAATATCTGCGAGTACCGCCACATGTCTTTGACATCGGAGCAGACCGACTTCGCAGTGTTTTTTGCCTTTCAATTCCTGGTTCGGCTTATCTGCGGGTCATATCATTTTCTTTCGTATTTCAATGGTCAAGTTAGCACCTCGGCTTATCTACGGGGTCGGCTTATCCGCGGTCATATACGGTACCTTATCAGCTTGCTGAGGGGGTTAACCTTTTCAGTCATGTGGACAAGGTGTCTGATCTTGAATCAGAAAGTCTGTTTGTATCCCATATTGGGACTAAGAAATTGTACGGCCACTATTCAAAGAATAAATGATGAGTGGGAGCTGTTAATCGTACAATAAAACACTGCAGGGAGAAAAACCCATGAATGGTGCAGATTAAATTGAGATAAATCAGTAATTTAGCAATAAACTGAAAAATGCCCTGAAAAAGGGAGAAGAAATAATTCTCTGTATTGAACATTTCAAATTTTGGATATACATATGTATCTCATAAAGTTTTGTGTGAAAATAGTCAAAAGATTTTGAGTAATGCTCTGGGTCAAAGTCCAAACTGATACCAAATGAAAATGTCAAAAGAAGGCTTGACCCAAGTGCAGATGTTTGGAAAATAGGTATTGCCAAGTGAGTTATTCTCCAGAATCTAATTATTACAGGTTGATGCAGTGGCATATGGATGGAAGGACATGCTGAATTCTGTATCCCTATGCATTGTTTCCTGGGATATAAAACAGATTGTTGAGGGCTGTGTAGACCAGAGTGCCTCTGTATTAGCTATCAGTTAGCTGTTGATGTGGGAGATTGATTTGTATGGCAGTACATTGTACTGTAAATAATCAATATGTGGTCAATACACCTGTGTGTCTTTGTTGCAGAGAAAACAACCTGTATCTGAAATTTCTATTAACAAAATTGCAGTTATTGAATATTAATGCCCATAAAAAGATTCTGTTATGCACAAACTGTTTTTTTGTTTAATCAAATGAAATACTCTCTTAATGTATTCAGATACAATTTTAGTGCTATTAATGCCTAAACCACAATAATAGCTCAAGCGATGATCAGATTTGTGATAGGTAGTGTTTAGTATCAACAGCCTTGATCTTTTTCTCTAGAAGGGTGAATGCAGAATATGATTATCTGAGTGCTGAGTAAATAAATTGTATTGATCAGGTAATAAGGAAATGTTGTACTAGTAAGATCCTGTAAACACCAAAATAAACATAAAAGATTTTGAGACAACCCCTGATAACATCTGTTAGTGACTTTCAACAGTTTGTAAAGCAGTATCAGTTGATTACTTTTGATGTTGCTGAATATATTTATTTTTTTCCATTTTTAACTGTTAACATTCAAGCTATGGTATATGAACACCAACAAGTATACCGGGGTATTGTGTGCATGTCTATGTCTGTATTAGGGAAGTGAGTGTACACTAAATGTTTATTCAGAATTTTCTGTCCAGGAGTGTGTTTACTGATATATTATAACAAAGCAAGCATCAGAATTTCTGCAATTCTTAAAGTCATTGAAAGAGAGTTTAACAGTTGAGCCATGTTTATGCCACACAAATCAATGATTAGATTTTCATCCAAATAGATAAAAAAAATATGATGTAAGAAACATTTTACATTAATTTTACTATGATTTTTTTTTAAGCAGACTGTTAAAGGCATGTGTGAACATTAAATGTTGATGGTTGTGATTCACATGCAGCATCAGGTTTTGTAGGACAGTGTATATGGTGTGTTTCATAAAGCAAAGATAGAATACTTGTAGTGATTTTCTTTGTCTATAGGTTCTTTGGGACAAAATTGTGAGACAGGAGGGAATAAAACTCTAAAAAGTAATATATTCTGCTGTTATTTACACCGGTACTAAATGCACTTGTGAGCATGTTTTTATTATTCACTGAACAGACTAATGTGATGTGGAGTGCATTAGTGTGTTGGCTTTTCCACCTCTTGAAACAGACTAAGACATGTCATGACGTTCTGGAGGAAAACCATAAGTGCAGTCTCCTTAATTGTGCCAGTATCTGCTGGTGGCAGCTTCCTGTAATTGTGCCAGTATCTGCTGATTGTAGCTTCCTGTAATTGTGCCAATATCTGCTGATTGTAGCTTCCTGTAATTGTGCCAATATCTGCTGATTGTAGCTTCCTGTAATTGTGCCAATATCTGCTGATTGCAGCTTCCTGTAATTGTGCCAATATCTGCTGATTGCAGCTTCCTGTAATTGTGCCAATATCTGCTGATTGCAGCTTCCTGTAATTGTGCCAATATCTGCTGATTGCAGCTTCCTGTAATTGTGCCAATATCTGCTGATTGCAGCTTCCTGTAATTGTGCCAATATCTGCTGATTGCAGCTTCCTGTAATTGTGCCAATATCTGCTTATTGCAGCTTCCTGTAATTGTGCCAATATCTGCTGATTGTGAGTCCCCTTAATTGTGCCAATATCTGCTCATTGTGGGCCCCTTAATTGTGCCAATATCTGCTGATTGCAGCTTCCTGTAATTGTGCCAATATCTGCTGATTGCAGCTTCCTGTAATTGTGCCAGTATCTGATGATTGTGAGTCCCCTTAATTGTGCCAATATCTGCTGATTGTGAGTCCCCTCAATTCTTAAACTGAACTAATTTGACCGTGACTACATGTCAGTGTCAAAGTGGTACAGATGACAGTGTGTACATACCTGGTGCTGCTGATGATGGACACCCTTGACCTGGAATAGAAGGAGGAGACATCAGTGTGCTTGGTCATAACAACTGGATACTGATGGTTAATCACTACACAACAAGGGTGTTACATTATAGGTTTTAACATGCTTTGTGTCACATTGTGTCAGTGAAATTAAACACAATTCAACGTTACTCAATTGTAGCTAATATGAGCCAGGGACTTTGCTCACTTGCTAATCTTTGCTTATCATAATTCACTCTAGGCCACATCATCGCAGCTGAAAATTGTCAAAAATTGTTGAAAATATGCAATGATCAATCCCTAAAATGAAGGATGTGATACTTTGTTAAGGATCCTCAATCAAGAAAAGCAAGTTTCAGAAAAGATTCCTCAGTTGGGTTTTGTCACATTTTTTGTGAACTAACTTGCCAGTTTCTGTCTTTTAGAATATCAGCTTTTAGCTGCACATGTATAACCGTTTCTTGTTGATTGATGTGTCGCTACGTATTCACCACATCACAGCTGGCTATGTTTACACTTCAAGTTTTCATAATACAAGTGTCTGTGACTGGCCCATAAATAAACCTAAGGCAAGTAATATTGTCATTGTTTTACAGATGAGCTTGCTTTGAATATTGTGAAAGATAACAAATTGAAATGCTCTGTTTAGAAGAAAATAAGCTTATGTATGCAATTTTTCATTTGTCATAACTTATTTAAGAGCTGAGTATTTTGTACATATTCAGGAGCACAATTTGTACTTGTAATCCTATACCTATGACACTTGTGACTCATAATATTTGTCATATGCTTAGTCTCAAGAAGAGCTTTTGTTCAGTGGGATCATGAACTATTTACGAAGTTATTATCTAGACTACAAGCGTTAGTTCCGCTCTGCTGTCAGTACATTGTCAAGAGCCAGCAGAACGCATTAATTGGTATCTTTGACTTCAACTAGTTCTAATGTGTGCAGGATGCTTAACATGAAAGAGTCAGTTAATGTTTTATACGGTCCGTCTTGTACATGTAGCCTGTGTTAACTGGTTTACAGAGATCTAGGTGGCCAGCTACAACATGCACAGTTGTAACATGTACTAGTTAGTGGGTTTTCCAGTGTGAATTTCTTTCCTTTTGAAAGGTGAGGAGAGATAAATCTTGTTACACTGCAAAAGATAAGGACAGATGTGTCTTTTGTTCTCTGCAATCACTGCAGAGCAGGTTTGACAGCTTTATAAGGCTTCCTTACATCTCAGATGTTGCTCAGATGTTAATTGTATCAAATTGGACAGTTATGGCTCTTATGAATAAGAATTAACTCAATTTAGAAACCTTTTTCGTGAACCACTGTATTAAAATTAAGAATATTATTTGGTTACAATTATTCATTGTTTGGCCCTTTCACACCGCAGTCTTTCATGTATAATGTACAACACTTGTGGGTGTGCTGAGGAGATAAAGAGTGTTCTCTGAGAAATATCAACTTGGGAATTCATTTGGGAAATATGTCTTCCTTTTCGATATGATTGTTTGATTGGACTTACATGGGACTCTTTCAAAACATGTGATCAAGAGGATTAATAATTTCACAATTTCAGCATTATCTCAACAGTCTGATTCTCTGCCTACAGGTACATGTCTGTAATCTGCAGCTCTCTCTAAACCAGCATCTCTGTAATCACACAATCACTCTAAACCAGCATAGTAATAATGTCCAAACCAGCATCTCAGAAACCTGACACTCCCTATATGTACATCTCAGTAATCTGCTACTCTCTCTAAACCAGCATCTCTGTAATCACCCAATCACTCTAAACCAGCATAGTAATAATATCACATTATCTTTAAACCAGATTCTATATAATCTGGAACTCTGTCCAAACCAGCATCTCAGAAACCGGACACTCCTTATAATTTGACACTCTATAAACTAGAACCTCTCTTAAATCTGCCTCTCTTTTGCAACCAGCATATACATGACATCTCAATATATTAGTGCTATAATCTAGCATCCATTACATCTGCCACTCACAACATCAGAGTTTCAATAAACCAACACACTCTATAAACTGGCATCTGCATAATATGGCAATTTCTATCAAGAAGCATCTCTCTATATCCCCATATCTGTATAAACGATTGCACTGTACAAAAAATGTTCTTCTAGCACTCTCTATAAACTAGATCCTCATAAATATGGCATTCTCTGTAAACAGGTCCTGAGAGTATGCAGTGTCCAATATATGCTGAGTATCAAATATTGCAGTCTTTTCTGATCCCTGCATGATGATTTGAAGTTTAAATCTGATATTATTCCTCTGTCATACAACCCTTATGTCTTACTGCACAGTTTTAACAAGAGAAAAATGTATTCTTACTTAAAGCTTGTTATATTTGTGGCCATAAACTTGGATTGAAACCAAGGTCTTTCTGATTTTAGGTCCACCTCTGCCATTTGACCAGCAGGCCAACCCCTTCATCAGGTGATTGAGTGAGTTGGGTTTAACACCTCTTTTAGCAATATTCCAGTTGTACCTTGGCAGGGGACACACAAATGCCAGGCTTCACACGTTGTACCATGTGGGGAATCGACCCAAAATGCTTTAAACACTAGGCTATCCCACCACCACCCATTATCAGGATGACAAAAATAGATGTGATCTGCCTGAGACTCTACGCCCTGGTACCAACACAAGAATATAGTTCCCTTTCCCTTCATCAGAGACACTTCCTCCTGTTTTTATAGCTAATGACTGACAATGTTGACGTGCAAGGTGTTACCATGATTACAATAAGTGACCTTACAGAAAATAATGTAATTCAATACTTTGCTATGATGTATGCAAACATGAAATATGTATGATCAGAACACAGATTGAAACGGAGACTGAAGGTTAAAATGTCAGATGCATGTTTCATTCATTGTTATTGATATCAGATAGTGAAAATCTTTATTTATCAACTTAAACTGGCTACATTTCCCAGACAACCACTAAAGTCTGGGGTAGCCAACTCTGCACGATGCCTGAAGGTGGAACGTCTATGCTTCAACTACCCACAAGTCAGGCTTCATGGCTGTGCAGTCTTACTGCTGATTAGGTGTGTGAATAATACATGACATCCTGATTAGACAAACATGTTTACTGTACTGCATACAGATTAACAGCTCTAATAACATCACTCGCCTCTGATATTTGACATACCTATGATCTTCTATGGCAAATTGAAATAGTTTTGCAAAAGGGTTTTGTTGTTGAGAAATAACGTTTCTGTTCCATTCCACAGTTGTCAATAGCTGATCACATTCAATAGCATGGAACAGAGAATGGGGCATATCGGGGACACTTGAGGTTTCAGCTAATCTTATTTTCAATCCAGTGATTTATAAAGTGAGTGTGAGTGAGTTTGGTTTTACGCCGCTTTTAGCAATATTCCAGCAATATCACGACAGGGGACACCAGAAATGGGCTTCACACATTGTACCCATGTCGGGAATCGAACCCGGGTCTTCGGCGTGACGAGCGAACGCTTTAACCACTAGGCTACCCGACCGCCCCTGATTTATAAAGACTTCACTGTTTAACATAAGGTTTAGGATAAAGATCCTATGATTTTAGACTCTTATGTTGTGAAGTCAGGCATCAGGATTTTAGAAATCAAACATACCCAACTATATGTTTTACTATTAGATCTTTAATGACATGGTCATATCCCACAACTAGCAACTGTTACTGTGATCATATATGTTTAGTTATGATTGATGACACCGCCTCTGTGGTGTGGTGGAAAGAGTGTCTGCCTGGATGGCGGAAGGGCAGTATTTCGATCCCATGGCCGCATCATCCCAAAAGATGTTCAAAGGTTTTACTTGTTGTTACCCTGACTGGGGTTTGGCATTAAGGAGATAATGCTCTGAGTCAGTATACTGTGTCTGAGTAGGGTATCCGTGTAAAACTGCAGCATGGTATCTCAGTGGGCCAGCACTATAAAGCCCTCATAAGGACTAGTGGGCAAGCAGACACACACACACACATTGATGCATGTTGCTATGTAAGTGCAATTATCTTGAACATGACATCAACGCAATACTTGAACACTACACAGGATGACATGACTATAAAATAAATGCTGCTGATTTGTGCCTCTTATGTCATCTACTAAACATGTACATCCACGAATAAGTGACATATTAGTGTGTGAGAATATTACATAAACATGATGGATAATTTAATTTAATATTTGAATCAGTCAAATACACATCTACCCGGTAGACAACAGATTTATCTTGGAAAAGATTTCATTATTTGTTCATTAAAGGATACCAATACATTATTAACTTAATAAGAATTTTATCTAAGAAAAGGTGTACTAACCATTTACTTGACATGTCCAGGTAATCAACATCACAAGAAACATCAAACTCTTTGCACTGCAATATGAAGTCATTTTTCTATCAAGTGTAGATCTTCTTGATTCAGAAAGTATTTCTTCAGTGTGATGTCGGATGGTAATATAAGCACTATATATCCTTGTCACTGAACTCTGCAATCCTCATGAGCAATAATGAGGCAACACTGTCAATTGTCACTGACGTCTTCAAATCAGTTTCTCCCCTCTGATGCAGAGAACCTCAACTGCGTAGGTACCACCTTGTCCGGAGGCTGATGCAGGCTGGATTAGGGTGGGGTGTTATGCAAAATGGCGTGATGTGATGATGAGGGATGCCATTAATCCACTTGACCGATCACAAGGGTCTGGGAAACAAAAAACTCTGTGTAAGGAAAGCCAATTATTGCAAATTGGGGTGTGGTTTGGCTCAATCCATGCAGGAAATCTAACAATAGAGATTTGTTAATATTCTAAAAGAATTTTATGAGTGAGTCAAAATTTGAAATTTAGCATGCACTGGGTTAGAATATGATTTATGTAACCGTGAGATGATATGATGTCTTCCACAGCCAACTACAACAGTTGGTTCATTCTGATGCATTTCTGATGCATTTTGCTTAATTTGTATGTTATAGGATTTCTACAATTGTCCATTGTATCATAGCTAAAAGTAAATGTAGTCATGTAGGCTTAACAAATAACTGTACAGCTTTTACCTTTTTTCTTCTTTTTTCCTTCTTACCAATTGTTTTACTTTTTTCAAAAATCTCAAGAAGAAATTGTGACAAAGCCTTTTTAAAACTTAGGCGTGTCTGTGTTGCTTCTGAAACAATTACTGGTACTCACGTTTGACAGATCCGGAAAATCATGTTCAGTCAAAGGGTTTTAAGCATAACAAGACCAGTCCTTTTGCAAATAATGATCCAGTTGCCGTATGTTCACAATGAACCCTTGTTTGTTCCAAGTTTGTTGTATCAATTTAGGGAGTAAAACCCCTATTCCCACAGAAACACAAATGATCAGTTTTTGCGAGTGGCGATATTTGGTGAAGATAATTGATAAAACAGTTGCCACCCTATAGCCTGGGGACGTATGCCGATGTCAACATGAGAAGTCCCACACTGGTTGATGTATATTTCATGTCGCTGTGTTACGTACACCTGTCAGTTGAAGAATAAAGTTGTCAGTCATTACCACATTTCAATCTGTTCACTCCTTGGTCATGATGTCTATGATATTTGTATTCAATTATGATTGATGCAACAATTACATTCCTATACTATGTCTATATTTATCATTGTCAGCATGGATAAATTTACTGGTCTTTTGAGGAGAACATTGTCATAATCAGCTGTACAAAAATTCTGCTTTCTCAGACAGCAAATCCATAACCTGTACCTAAAACAGTCAATTCTTGTTAGCTTATTTCTTCATGCCAAACCAGTATCTTGAATCAATAATATTGCACCTAAATGATCCTAAAAGATGTAGCATACAGAATGCTCTGGACAGGAACATAATATTTCTAATTTCTAATGTTTTTCATTTTCAAACATACATTTTAAATATGAAAATAGGTTCGGGAGAAAAATGTATGAATTGAAACCTGATTAATCCATATCCAAGTGGTCAACAAATGCTGTGTATCCAGCTTATCTTTTTGAGGATGTCTGTATAAGACACAAGGGACTTTACTCGATACCAAGAATATATTTGTGAGTCAAGTAATTTGTTAATCCAGACAATTTCCTAGCGGATGATACCGTCCAGTCTAAGAAGGTTTCTCTCTATACTTATTTTCCTGTCTTTTATTCCTTTTCTTCTGTAAGTTGTACAAAGTTCCAAATGATGCTTTTTATAACAAACAGGGGACATACTTTATGAGAACTCATATCCAGTCATTTTATGTGAATAAAATATGATTAAACAAATTTCACTCAAAAAGTGTGATTTTTTTTAGAGATTTTGGAGAAGTGTTCTCCCAGAATTGACGTAAGTTATCAACTGATTTGCATGTTTTATGAAAAATACATTTTGCATGTTTAGATGTTACAGTTCTATATGCTTGAGGAAGCTGACAAGAATCAGTGCAACTAGGGAAACAGCATGGAAGCTAAAATACGCTACTTTAGCTGTTATCAGTGATGATAACAGCATTGACATTCTTGATAATGACAAATTTAATATTTGCTGTAAAGGATTCATCTGTTATATATAAGGAAACACACACTGCATAAAACTTGCTTACTAGTTGGTGACCCTACTTTTGAAATCAGATTTATATCAGAGGTCCATAAATTTGCATAATCAGATTTATGATTAGTAACCTAAGGTGAATGATTTCCCAGACATTTTTTTCCGAATCCTCCAATATATTGTTGTTGAGAGTGTTCCATTTATCTTAACATTCAAAGATGTTACTCACCAAGTGTTTGTCTACTTGTATAATCCTGAAAATATGCCACCTGTAAATCCTGATGCCATCCTTCCTGTATGATCCTGATGAGATGCCACCTGTATTTTTGAGGAATGATATCACCTGTATAATACTAATTAAATTCATCAGTGATGTGACTCTATTGTTTAAATGTATCATTATCTGTCTGGAATGGAGAGTTGGTTGTAAGTTATTAATGCCTACATTATCTTGAACCCACATTCCAATTAATGTGCTTTGAATTTTATGGAACTGTTATTTATTTTGCCATTCAAGTGAATGATTGTAAATTTTGTATTAAAATATGGGTCAATCTCCACAAGAGAGCTTAGTACCCTGCATTGTAAAGATCAACATGTGATAAAACGTAGCACACAAGTAGCAGAAAACACATTCCATTTAATTCATGCTAACTTATTTCACTGGACCCGTGAAGATCCGGGGTAAAATAGGTCTTCAGCAAACAATGCATGCCATAAAAGGTGACTATCCTTGTCGTAAGAGGTGACTAAAGGGTTCGGGTGGTCAGGCTCACTGACTTGGTTGATGCATGTCATCATATCCCAATTGTGTGGACCAATGCTCATGACATCAATCACTGGACTGTCTGGTCCAGACTCGATTATTTAGAAATTGCTGTCATATAGCTGTAATATTGCTGAATGCAGCGTTAAACAACATGAAACAAACAAACCAAAACAAATATGGACTAGAAAGAGTTCTGTTGGTTGTTTTTTCAAATATTTTCCACAACAGAAAGCTTTGTCAAATTCTAGAAGTAGGGATGTATTTTAATGTGGAGAACATCCCATAACTGTCTGCTCGTGGAAGTATTTTCCATGAACCAACATTTACTTATATGGTTTCCTCAAACCCTACCTGTGTAATCCTGACGAGATCCTACCTGTGTAATCCTGATGAGATCCTACCTGTGTAATCCTGACGAGATCCTACCTGTGTAATCCTGACGAGGTCCTACCTGTATCAACTTGATGACATTGTACCTGTGTGTGTGGTGTCTTCCTATGCCTCTGACTGGAATTTTCAACCACTAGGATCAATAATTCATCTCTGTATAGGTCAAACAGCTTCCATGTTTCTCCACAAGAGATTCAAACAAGCATCAGTCAGCAGGGGCAAACATGTTGAGGAATCGCACCTGCTAATCACCTATACCATGTGTATGAAACATGCCGTCAGTATACCTACATGTGTTTATGTCTGAGAATCTGGACTGTTTGATCTGTGCTTATAGCAACATACCTGAGATTAATTTTTAATAACAGAACCTCAGGAACTGTGGTGTTATTGTACAGAATTAGTGGATGTGACTTTCTTTTGAGTTGAATCATTTATATCTTGTAGTAAATATAGCTGGGATCCAGTTAAATGGATGTGTTCCTCCATACCCTGACCTGGTGGTAGAGATATGCAGCACAGACTTGGCTGTTAACATCCATTGTTAGGCTCTGTATCAGCTCAAATCAGCCTGCCATTATTGTAATGTTCTGCTTGCTGGATTTTCTGATTTGATTGTAATGTTTTAGTTGCGATCATAATTACATGAGGGCTCTGTTACCGCTGTGTTGATTGGCATAGATTACTTCAGTTAAGTACTGTTAACATGCCCCTGGAGTGAGTTAGTGAGTTAGACTATTCTGCTTTGAATAGTATTTCAGTTGTGTCAGCTGAATATGGGTAGAAAATTTCGGAAAGTTGTAGGCATTTATCACTTTGGTGAAACCCATGATCCTGGGTATGGTCCAGCCCTAAAAGGATCATTATTGTGGGAAATCTGGGACTCAAACCCATGACTCGCAGGATGGGGTAGCTTATTTAAGGGGCTCAAATTAACTCTTTGTTTGGAACAGGTCAATCAGAGTAGTGATAGCTTGTGCCCTGTCCTTTTCAAATGAATGAATAATGTTCAAAAACTGAAGTCCAATACATGTGCTACCCCATTTTTGAAGATTAGAAAGGAATAAATTTGGTAATATGTCAATAGGCTTTTGTTATTTGGTGCTGTAAAACATTCTATCCAAAGAAAAGGTTTGAATAGCATCGCTGTCAACCCCTGGATGTCTAAATGAGTGAGAAGCCAGGGTGCAGGGGCTGCAAGCCCCGCTGAGTCCAGGGCTAAGCAGGGGGGGCTAAGCATCCCCGGCGAAAACTGGTTTTAAATTATTTTAAGACAATTTTAATGGCCTTAGAGAGCATGTATTCTGAAATAACAACAAAGAGAAAAGTGTTTCAAAATATTTTTATCTACATTTTATATGAATGCGTGAGAATTTCCCAACCTTGCGTGTGAGCGTGATATAGGTGATAAATGCGTGAGACTCACGTGAGATGCGTGAGAGTTGACAGGTATGGAATAGTGTAATATCCAGTGTTTTTAGTGCTAGTTATTCAAGTTGTTCAAACACCTCTGTGTATGTCTATCAACTCATATGTTAATTTACTTATCAATCTATGAGCTAATAGTTACTCTGTTTACTCAGAATCAATGTCTCAGTTTCACATTTATTATTAATGTTCAGACCTAGTGGTCACCGGGCAGTGGCGCAGACTTGATAATTAACCATGCCCCTGGGTTTCATCCAGCAGGTAAACATCTCAGACCTCCGTCACTTTGATCTTTACCGCCACATTAAGATGACATGCAGTGATAAAACTGAAATACTGTTCAAAGCAGTTTAAAACTCTAATGACTCACTCACCAAGTTACAAGATTGTTTAATCAATAAGTCCAGGAATGACCTATTCAGACACACAACAGTGTATTATGTGTAGACGCACCTTTGTCTGTTGTGTTTGTTGCCCTACAACAATAAGAATGTGTCCGATACCTGCTGATTTGAAATCTGCTGTTAATCTGATTCATGTAGGTGATTGGTCCAAAATCAATGAATCAATACCAGTGTTAAGTCTAGATCAAGGAATTCCATCAGTATAACAGAGAAATTGTGTACTGCTTAATGGTATACATTACTCTACAATAACAGTTTTTGTAAATAAAATTTCTTTTTTAAGGAAGCTGCAAGCTCATTTCCACTTGTCAAATGCATTAAACTGCTCTGTGTCTACCGAGATTGCTCCGACATGATTAATGTGATATGCATGTCTTGGAGATTGATTGCTTATGAATGTTTAGAGGATACATATTAAGATATGATCAATTACAGATATTTTTTTCCAATTATAACAATAATTATTTAGACATTACGCATTTATGTTTCTTTTAGTGCCCAAAATACAACTTTTTGCATAAATATATCAACTGTTTATCCATCAGTAGAAAGTGAGGAAATGGCTTTTTGTCTACTCATAGGAATTCGGGGTAAGACTAGGTCCCAGCATCCTATGTTGGTCATGGGGCTTTGGGGTGTGAGGTTAAAGTGTTCGCTCATCCTGCCGAAGGCCTGAGTTTAATTCCCATCATGGGTGCAATTTGTGAAGCCCTTTTCTAGTGACTGTG
This sequence comes from Haliotis cracherodii, assembly GCF_022045235.1. Taxonomy (NCBI): domain Eukaryota; kingdom Metazoa; phylum Mollusca; class Gastropoda; order Lepetellida; family Haliotidae; genus Haliotis; species Haliotis cracherodii. Next base: position 46,085,968 of record NW_027266286.1, on the reverse strand, counting down.
CAATGACATTAAAGGTGGTGCAAAACCTCACTCACTCACTCACTCACTCAAACACCCACCCACCCACCCACTCTCACTCACTCACTCACTCACTCACTCACTCACTCACTCGCCCGATTCATTAAGTTGACGTTTATGACCAGCAGAGTGAGTGTGTGAGTCAGTGAGTGATTGAGTGGGTGTGTTTTATCATTTCACGTCTTGACTTGTGAAGTTCCGGGGTAGAATAGTTCTTCAGCAACCAATTCTTGCTTATAACGGCGAATATGCTTGTGGTAAGAGGCGATTAATGGGTTCAGGTCAGGCTCGCTGACTTGGTTGATGCATGTCATCGTATCCCATTTGCGCGGATTGTTGGTCATGATATCAGTCACTGGATTGTCTGGTCCAGACTTGATTATTTACAGACTGCCGTCATATAGCTGGAATATTGCTGAGTGCGGCGCTACACAACAAACCAGAACCTTAACGGCATGGATCATTGCTAATAATATCAACAAGTGGATTGTTTTGTCCAGATTCAATAATTTAGAGGTTGCCATCATATACTGAGTGCAGCATTAAACAACAAAGCTTGTCATAATCAGTAAAATTATTACCCTGTCTAAATGAGTCAACCAGATTACATAACATTGTTCAATATGATATGAATCATGTGGTGGAGATCCTGGCTATTAATTGTTATTGGTGCAACCCAATCAGGCAGTTATCGTACTATCATGATATAACATTCTCATGTAAAGTTCTCATATAATAATTAGGTCCACAACAAGTGCTTTTATAAGTTATCTTGGTGTAGCATTTATGCAACATTTCATATAATTATAGTTTAGCAAGTAATACATATCAGGTAAAATGCATATACAAAATATCATAAATTTCAGTCATAATTTTTTAGATAGATGCTAGTCTAAGGTAACGAGAACACATCTCCTTGACATACTATTCAATAAGACAAAAGTTATGTCTACATAGTTTAATAGATTTCAAGCTTTCAGATAAATACTATAGCCTAAGGTATCAAGATCCGATCTCCCAGACATAATATCCAATAAGACAAAAGATATGTCTACATTGTCTTATAGATGCTATGTATTACTTGCTAAACTATAATTATATGAAATGTTGTATAAATGTTACACCATGATATCTTATAAAAGCACTTGTTGTGGATCTAATTATTATATGAGAACTTAGTATAAATGTTATATCATGATAACTGCACGTGAGGGCAGTAGGTTGGTATTTCCAGGTGGTCACCACTCCATGAAATGTTTATGGTAAGCAGCTACCGGTATTGTTACCATCCAATCCATTTATTATTCACCCTTCAACGTCATGCAAGTGGCATTGGGACCAATTTTACCCTTAATTTCCTCAGGATTCATGTACATGTATATGTATTGATGCAGTATATCTTTGGAAATTGAGACTGAACGGTAGTGAATCAGTTGTACTGGATCAATATTATGTGGCATTTCTTCATCACTTTGAAACTGGAACAAACCATTTCAGCTCACTGAGTTTTTGCAAATGCATCCTAGAAAGACTATAAGGCTACACATTATTTATTTTTCGTTTCACGGGCCTGCCACCTCTATTGAAAAGAAGCAAGAAAAAAAATAAATCAAGCATAATAATATCATAGGAATATAGCTAGTAATATAGACCCTCAATAACAATATTATATATAAATTCCATTTCTACATCAATATCAGTGATTCAAGAAGCCAGCTGCAGTTTTAACTCCACTGCAGAATTAATAAATAACAAATAAATAAATAAATAAATAAATAAATTGATAAATAAATGTGATAAATGAATAAATAAATCCAGGAAATATAACCTTTAAGAAGTAAACATAAGTGAGTTAGAATGGTTCTCCTTCACTTTTAGTACATGTAATATTCCAGCAATATCATTGCAGGCTTCAAACATTGTACCCCTGTGGGGAATTGAACCCAGGCCTTTGGCATGAGAGCGAACACATTAACCACTAGGCTACACCAACACCCTTTGTGAACATAAGAAGAATTGTCCTGGAAAGCACAACTATACCATGTGCATGTGTTTATGAGTCTCTATGCAATAGTGATGACAGCAGATGTTTGCAAAAAGGTGAGCATAAGCCATTAATGGCACCTGTCCCATTAAAATGGTCGCATATAGCCTTCATCTCCAAATTTAGAATATAACAGTTTTGTTGGTGTACATACTTCACCACTGCAAGTAGAATGCACCTGGGGCAAGCAGTGTGTCGGCCAAGATGGATATCTAAGCCCTATTCTATTATGGTTATTGCTGATACAGATCAGTTCATGCATGAACGACCACAGTGATTAATCTCTCCTCCCTTTTTCTGAATAAAAGGAACTTAATAAGGATTTGAATGGATGTGTGAAAGTAGATCCAGCACAGTTACAGACACAGGATTGTAAGAGACAAGACGCAAGAAAAGAATATACTGCATCCCGATGGACGCACAATAATATTCATTGTACCTATAGCACATCACATGCAGATGTGGGTGTCTGTCATTCCATCCTTCAAACATGACAACTGTCCACTTGATCACTGATTTATTCCAGGCTCTTAAAAAATTATCAAAACATACAGTATACGACACCATTTCATTACTTTACAGGACCCAACTCATATTGCCTGCAAGGACCCTTACAATTTATTATTGGGGGTCCCGAGGCCTGGACCTCGATATTTGTAAGACAAGATAAAACCTAGACATTCATAATGTCAGATATGAGATCAGTGCGGGCCTTCTGAGTTTTTCGAATACCATTGTTTTATTATTTGTTTAGATCATGTGGTCTGCATGTGTACTGGTAACCTTAACATTAGATCTTATATAATATATGTTCAATAATTACTTGATTTCTTTTCCACAAAAACTGACTTGAAGCAAAAGTTATGAATTTGTGTTTGTTTACAGAAATTTGTTTTTTAGTATTTAAACTTTAAGCAAAATGAAGAGTGTTCACAACAACGGAGGTAAGGAATTTAAGGCTTAATGCAAAAGATTTGAATGGTTAAATATTTTTTGTATTGTAATTTGTAGTATGGCATGTCAGATTGAGTGTCTGTACCTGCAGTTGTGAAACAACACATCTTTAACAAAGGAACGACACAACACTTTCTAGTCAAAGGAGACTTTATTATCAAAACCTGATTATCAAATAGAATGATGGTAGTTCAGGATGTGAGTGATAAAAGCACTTTTGGTTGCATGTTTTCGAAATATCAAAGCTGATCAATGTCAAACACTCAATATTTTATGTACATAAAGATCATAAAAAAATAGTCCATTGTATTGGATCCAAACATTGCATCTCAGAATTCTATCACATTAAATGTGTTAATGTTTGCATTGATGCTATTTTATTTACACAATAAAGATTGTTTCTAACAGTACAACATGCAATTATTCAATGTATTTATCTTACGTTTCAAGAGAAACAGCAAACAATGATAAAACTGATACTGACACACACAAAACATTGATGTCAGGGAGGTGACTAAACATAATATCGGTACACAATTTCAGAATTTCTCCAGAAGGGAGACAACTCCTCATTGCAAGGCTGGTAGATTGAAATAAGTTATTTATTTGACAAAAAGTGTGTAAAAAATGTCAAGATAATTGACCCCTGGTATAAGGAAAATCCTGTTCAATCACCTGGATTGAGTTTCATATATATTCTTTGGGATATTCAATTCGGCGCAGTCCTGCTTCCCAACATAAACAGTGACATTTCTCCATTGGTTGTGAAATACTCACTGTATTTACATGGATCAAACATTTGTACTGCATATGATAACATGCAATCCTCAGTACTCGAATAAAATTCTGTGGTCATATAAATATAACAACAACATTACAGAGCTGCTAAAATGAGGAAATGTGTTCAAAAATAAAAACTTGTGTAGCATCCGTTGTGTAGCAACTTGTGACGCAATCAGTCAACTGGCAGTCAATACCAACTGATAACATTTCAGATTTCAAGATGAAAACAGTTATGACAACACATATTTAATGTTCTTTTTCCCTATCTGTCTATACAAGGTGAGGAAAGAGTTAATTTAGGCTATTTGCAACGATGCATGCGATAGCGTGATGAGTGTATAGCCCTGTAATGTTCAGCTTTCCAGCAGACTGCTCACAGAACAATGCAGCACTATGATAAAGCCTTGGTGTTGTGTTGCTTGCTTTACAGATTTGTATTCCAGAACTATAGGGTCAGATCGATTTTTAAACAATGTCTTTTTTTAATCAATTTCTTAAGAGAATTGTCCATGCAGTTTAGATTAAGAAACAGTGTTTTAGGGAAATACCTGTTGCAGCATTACTGTGTAGTTTACTTTTGTATAGATTGACTTTGTCAACATTAGTTAAAACAACACAAATTGTTATTCCACATTTGTAATATTTTGAGTGAACAGGTCAGTACCAAGCAATGAAGTAAGGCTGTCTAAGTTATGAATATATACACTCTTTCTACACTAAATAAAGGCTAGTCTTTGGCAAGAGAATGTGGGAAAGAGTACTATGAAATAAATATAAGCTACAATGTAGTTGCAAGGACTACTTATGGTGGCTAATCTGATAAGGACTGGGATTGGTTTGTGTATCCATTCTCTGTCAACTAATGTTTGTTTCAAGGCGTCAATAGTGGTAATCTGACTGTGGTTGCTGTTAATAACGATGAGTTGTGCGATCTTCCGATCGCTTCACATACAATTTCGCCAAAATTAATTAAAACAATATTAAAAGGAATTTTGAATAAAATTAATGAAATAAGTTATATACATAAGTCAAGATATACAAAGAACACTTTTTGTAGTCAGACAGTGTAATTACATGATGATTTTGCATACTTCAGTATGGATTTGTTGACATGGTATTTCCGGTGTTACGTGCACACGGTAATATCTATCCATGGGAAAAAAAACATCAAAACTCATGATGTCTTGTATAATGCGCACCCCTTTCTACACAGCTGTGTTTTTGGGGAAAAAAGTGTGCACTATACTCAAGAAAATATGGTAGCTAACCAATACTGATTACAACACATCATTGATACAGGTGTAATTATCACTAAATTTACATAAACCTCTGATGGTGAGGTCATTTATATTTGTATGACATTGATATTGTAAGTCAGCTCTTAAATGAAATGTATCATTACTTGTGACTATGAAATCACATTTTATGAATTCTCCAGAAATTACAATTATGTTGTTTTGTAAAGTTAAGGGACTATTTTGCAGTAACTGAAGACAAAATACACGGCTAGAGAAACCTGTTGAGCTAAATCTAGCAGCCACAAACCAGATAGCCATATGTCACTCTACATAGACAGTGGTTAGTGTCGCTCTAGTAAATCATTTGATTAATCATATGTTACATAGATACACAAAAGTGTTCAAACCAATATGGATTTTTTATAAAAAGAGTTCACTGGAATAAAAGTGTATTATGATAAAACATAATTCAATTATGCATAATGAATATAGTTTCTGTTGAATAGCATTGCCAGCCAGGCAAAAATAGCATACATACAGAAACATTGATGACTCTCTAGATCCATTACATCTCACTATATATATATACACATTTGTTTAGGTGCGACATTAGATTATCAAATGTAGTGAAACAATACATTGGCTACATTTTTCTCAACTCAGTTCATTTGTATGTTTATGTTTACGGAATCACTCAGCAATATTCTTGTTATATGATTGCAGCTTGTAAATGATCAATTCTGGACCATATAAGTCTCCACTAAAAATGAGTCCTATCCCACAATGTTGGGCATTATGATGCTCAATAAACCAAGTCATCTGGCTTGACCCATTGACCCATAGATCTTGTCTCGAATTCCCAGACTTCAATTAAACAAAGAAATATTGGTCTAATTTTGACAGGTAGCTTCATTTCAACTGATCCTAAACTGTCGGTATTTTCTATGCAGATTCATAAAGCTGTGGTGTGTTGTATATGGTTGGAATGAGGCTGGTACACATTTAACTATTTGGGGGTGATCCTTTGGTATAGACACGTTTTACTTATCACAAGTTTTGGTATGTACAATCAGAGCGCTTGAAAATAAAGCTAGCTTTTTTTAGCTATAAATCAAAAGCTCCTTGATAAAATAAACAAAAACACTGATGCAGGATCAACTCTCTTGGATAAAGACATTCCTCACAAAATAATACTTTATCATAAAATTCACATTTTCATTGACCATGTTTGTTATGTCCCCAAGGCCCCATCCCACAAAGTGAACTTAGCGCTAAGATGATTGAAATCCCATGCATAAACATAGATCACTTTGTGAAACAAGGCCCTGTTTGTTCAACTGAAGCAACACAATGTACATTTTGACTGCACACAATATATCAAAAAGCAAGTTCCCCAACACTTTTACCCAAGGTGTTCATTATACTCAAGTGCACATAATTATTCACAAGAAAATATAGTACTATGATGCTGAATTTCTGCTAGATTTCTTTGACAAATTACATTCCTTAGCTAATAAGTTACATGTAGAAGTCCCCATTATAAGTGTCTCACTCCCGTGACAATATTGTGTTGCCTTATACACTGTTTGAATCAAGATCTATTCATATGTCCTGGCTCCAGCTGCAGACACATATATCATCAACAGAATGTGACAGGCTGTATCTATAATGTTCCTGGTGTTCACACCTGAATATTGTCTCCTGTCAAGCATATCAAGGATAATTACCATGTGGCGGGAGCTCAACCTATCTATCCCATATGTATCACCTGGCTCAGTCATACATCTGTTGTAGGCCATCACGACATTATCACATGGCAATCACAATGTAAGCTTATTTTTAGAGTAGATTTATCCCTTTGCTGCAAATACTGCTTTACTTTACTTGCCTATAACTTAGAATTGAAAGTTAAGTGTAACATTTTTAATTTAATTTAAATTCATTGTGATGTAAATGACAATTGAGTTTGTCAGGATAGTCTTCTGTATCTATTGTAGAGTATGCTGTGAATATATTTATGAATTATCTACAGTGTTATTTGCTTTCTTTTTACAGAACTGAATAATTTTGTTTTACATCATGTTTGATGTTTGGCCTACACATGATCTCATATCTGTCAATGATTTCCCCCTTCTGGTATATTCACAACTGTGTGGCCAGTTTCTTTCCATACACATCCTACATACATCAAATTTGGAAGGTGACTTTTGTCATGGTGACCATATATTTCAACCTTAAACAGATTATCAAGCTTAAGTTCATATATGAGAACATTTGCTTTATGTAATTCAACCAGGAAGTTCTTTTTTCTACAAAGCAGCTATGTGTCTACCTTCAATCTTAGGACTCAGTGGGCTATCACAATGACTTGTCGAACTTTTAAGCTGACAAATGGGAGGTAACCATTCAAAATATATCCATTGTGGTACACTAATGTAATCTAACTTTTCAAAGTCAGCCAATGTGTTGGGTTCACGATCTTTTTGAATGGTAGCTCAGTGTCAGTTTAATGTGCAGGGTAGACATTTATGGCTTAGGTGAAACCCACAGTAATGGTTATTTTGTGAACAAATGAAAGGTAATAAATAGACGAATTCGAATTTCAAACCCACAACCATGAGATACTGGCATCTAGCAAGGGGACACAACTCTTTACAGTGAGTTGTACCATGGCATATAAACGCCCTTTGCTAAGTAAGTCACATGACAATATTACACATTTTCAGATGGACTAACCTTAAGGGTAACCAACTTGATTGATTTAATAATGTGTTTTCAAATGTTACCAATTTATTATGGGAACAGCCTGCTCTATCTTGTAGCACGGAAAACACATATCAGGGCATTTCAGTTTTCAGTCCCTAGAGGTCAGTGGACTGGACTGTTGGATATGCTGGTGGTGTAGTATCATCCAACCCATCTTCTAACGCAGAGTTCATCATGCTGAGAGCTGCTTCCTGGTCATCAGCTGATAAATCATCTCCCTGCCCATAACCATTGTGATCCTTGATTTGTTTTCTGGATTTGTCTACAACAGCATACACGTCACCATCAGTAGCAGAATCCTCAACTGGCTTTGACTTGTCCACAACAGTGTAGATGTCTCCAGATGGACTGACAATGCCGTCCGGTGAACCTGGTTCATCTGTTGCTGTAGATTGTCCTCCAGGCTTGTTCACAACTGCATACAGGTCATCGGTGCCAGGTAATCCATTTGATGCTTGTTCACCATGAATGTCATCACCAGTATCATGCATGTCACTGTCTACGGCCACAGGATTTCCTGCTTGAACTTCATCCACAGCTGCATACATGTCATTGTCTACAACCACAGGATTTCCTGGTTGAACTTCATCCACAGCTACATACATGTCACTGTCTACAACCACAAGATTTCCTGGTTGAACTTCAGCCACAGCTGCATACATGTCGGAGATATCACTGGACACTGGGGCAGGTCCTGGATCAGCCACATCATCTGAAGGTTTCATCCCACCACCAGATTCAGCTGGAGGAGCTCCTGAGACTGTAGATGTGTCTTGTTTCTGAATTGTGTCTTCCTCTTTGTCCAGCTTCTGTTCTTCTGGGTGCTTGTTATATGCTCCACTAGAATGGTAGAGATCATTTTCGTGGGATAAAGGTTCCTCATTTTCATAGGAATGGTTCACATAGCCACTGTGTTGTTTGCTTGTATTTGGGACATCTTCTAGAATCCTTTGATCATTATCCCGACTTCTCCTGTCAAAACAGATACATTCCACATATGAATGACATATGGCCAACTACTTTCATAGATACCGTTTCGTGCAGGAACAAATTATTAACTTAAATATGAGATGAAGGGTCCACTGGATGTGATGTGAACTGACAATGATACTTTCCATTGAGTAAAAATGATATCCCAAATCAAAATTGATACACACATGAAAAATGCAGTTAACAGTACGATTCTTCTGACCTGTAGCATGTGACAGCGATGACGATGATCAGGATGAGCAGCAGACCTCCTCCAATACCGCCTGCTACTGCTGCCGCTGTAAGGTAAACATCCATGCTTTAGAAATATTTATACCTTTGTCACATGAAATGAACACAACTCAAACAAGTAAATGATTGACATGATCACTTTCAAACTTTTAAAGTGATGACACATTACATTCATTTCTGTGTCCCTGTCAGTCCAGTTTCTTCCAATCAATGACAATGTTCATAAGTGTGTTGTGGAAACTCTTTACATATCATATACGAGTTGTTTTGAATTGATATGTTTTTTATATTTTATCATAACATCTGTCTTATAACTGTTAGTGAGACTTTGGGTGAGAATACTCTTGCCATCTGTTCTACATAAAAGAAGTTAAAGAATGCATGATTGTTTCATATGACTATAGTTAACCAGTCATGTCATGACAGATTAACAACAGTCCAATAAAAAAATTGTGTGTACTTTAACATCTTTTGAGCTGTATACTTTGTGACATTGCTACAGACATTCAGTATATAGATTTTTGCAACTTTTGCAAATACAGATTGTTTGATATATATTGTATTTTCACTTTGAAAATCTTATGTACAGGACATAACTTGTTGGTACAGATTTCAAAGATCAAGTTAATGCGTCATATACGATAGTCGAACCAGTGCTGAAATGGTGACTTCTCAAGTGCTTTTAGAAATATATGTATATGTAATATCAGGCTTTACATGTAAGGGGTCACCTTATATAAGGTACTGTGATTTAATGTGTAAAGTTTCCTCCCTGAAGCCATTTGTTTCACCCTTTTCATGTTTTTTGGTCTATCAGTCACATTTGTCAATAAAGCTCGAAGTTGGATGCTCATATTTCTAAAAATGGGCCAACACTTACCTGACAATTACTATTAGTGTCCACATTATCTGAATGATTTCATGGTGATTGTTTCTAAAACAGGTCCATTATAGAACTTGCAGGTGGATTGCCCTTTTCCCCTGAATAGAGTGGAAGGTGAGCCAGTATGTAAATGTGTAAAAGATTATTACCTGGGAAGCTACCCGGTGAATTGTCTTTAATGCTGCTTTGAGTAGGAGATGGCTCTGTAGTTCCACCTGAGCCTGTAGATGATCCAGGAGACCCTCTTGTGCCTGTAGATAATCCTGGAGATCCACCTGAGCCTGTAGATGATTCTTGTGATCCTGCTGACCCTGTAGATAATCCTGGAGAAGTACTTACAGTAGCAGCACCAGAAGCCGTGGCCTGTCCTTGAGATGTGCCAGCTGTTGTTATCACTTTGACAGTGGTAGGCAAGGAACTTGATGTAGGTTTCTCTGTAGTTCTTGTTGTTGATGTTGTGGAAGTTGTTGTAGAGCTGTTGGTGTTTGGCTCAAAGCAGTCAATGTTAAGATGGCCTGTTGCAATGTATAAAATAATATTTAGTATTCTTTAGTTATGTAATTTTATACACAAACCTTAAATTTAATGTCAAAATGTCACAACATTATATAAAACCACTCAAATTAAAAATCATCATATAAACAGAATGAACATTCTAACAATAAAAATTAAGGGACACCTTTAAATGTTACTGATCTCTTTCTTAGAAGTAAAAAAATACCTTGTTTTGTAATAGACTAGATACTGTGATATGAATCACCAAGACTTGTTTCATGTTATGAATATGACATACTGTGAAGTCACAGTGTTCTCATTGATTCTGATATAACTCATTGTTATGTACTGCCATATTCACTTCATAGGCTAATAAATAGACTCTTAGATTCTTAGATTCTTAGATTGCTACATTTCTTCTTGAAGAGACTATCGTTACTACCCATGTGACAATCATAGTGATGGATAACCTTTCCCTCATTAATGAATGTACTGGATCATGAGGTTCCCAATCTACACAAATCATTCACCGGTCATTAGGTGAGGCAGTTAAACATGTTCATAGCTAATGTAAAGCAGATTAGTTTTGTTAAATCTTCAATCTCATTTAAATGAGATCGTAGTGCTCACTAATTACCACTAAACAAAGATCTGCTCAGGACATCCCATTACAGGTAACGTCAGAATGATCTTTCATCTGTCCAAACGAGAGTGTCACTTACCAGATCAGGAAAGTGACAGTTGAAATGTCTTCTCTAATCATGAACCCCTGAAAAGGTTAACTCAGGGTATTCAAAACAACTGTTTACAGCAATCTCATTGCTCATGCCTAAACATGAGTTATGAAGCCTCTGGCTCCAATGTCTAGATATTAAAATTTGAATTTTGATGCAGAAATTCTAGAAGTTTATGAGTAATATGAAAATGTAGAACTTATGGATAAGAACTGCTGGTTTATTGCATTTGGCATTGAGTGCACTGATAACAGTGTAAGAATCTATATGGGAATGTTGCTAAATGCAAGCAGACAGAAGGTGTGCATTTTCTGATTAACATTTTACAACTTGCAAATGAGCATGCTCTTTTCATGAAAATGTCAAAGAGCATCCTATAAGACTAGCTCAGATATGGTTTCATCAAGGTTATAAAAATTAAGACCTCAGTAAAGCTTTCAAAATGTTTTATGGTAGACATGCGGAGGGCGTTATCAAATTTGATGGATCCGTGACAAAATAATGTTAAATGCAATTCCTTATTTTGATTTGTACCATAAGTTCCCCTGCTTTTTTCAGGCAAACAGTTGATTTACCTTTGGATGTGTTTGTTACGGGTGCCACTGGTAGGGCAAGACACACTCACCTTTTCCTGAACACCTGGTATCATCACTTTTTGATAGTGATTCATAAACACATGCTCATGATATAGTTGGAATCATACAATCGACTCTGCTTGAGTTGATGACTATGGAAATGTTTTTGTTGCCTTTATCTATTATCATGCCTCATTCTTTCATACCATCATCAGGCGACACTTTTTTTATTTCTTGGTTTACGGATTTCAAACTCATTTCAAAAGTGAGGCAGGCCAATTTTAAAAAAAAAAAAAAAAGACAAAGATTTCTTATGCATATATTTTGGCATTAAGACATCGTGTCCGAGCCATGAAATCGAGGCGACGAAAGGCGAGATGTCATTTGACTGACGATTAGGCTACATGCGATTGCACGAAAAGTTGTAAATAATAACTAAGATGTCAGTTTGGCAACTTTTATAGATATATTTTTTATGATTTTATTACTTTGTAAATTAAGACGTTTTTAGCACGTGAAACATCTTTACTCTGCTGTTTGACATGTTCGTTGTCGAAGTGTTTCCGAGAATTTTATTTTTAATAACATTGCGGGAAATAGTGTCTAGTGAATACATTTTTAATCTATAGATAAAAAAATGATAAAATCAAATGGAATACGTATTTCAGACATTGTGAAATGTGATAGATTTAATAAATGAATGATATGACAAGTAGGTTAATATAATTATAACCTATTTTGACGTGACTTGGACGGTCTACCGTGCGGTGTCTCTTGTGTCTTGTGTCTTTGAACAGCCAACAGTGTTGAAATAGTTAAACTGGTCACCACTGCTCTTTGCATTGACGGAAGATTCCAGCAAGAAATATCAGAGTGACTTCCCTTTGCTTTACGCTCGACGAGGAAACGAAATCTTTATTTTTGGTTGAACTTTTTATCGAAAAAAGATCGGCGGTAATAAAAAAAAGGGTAATTTTAATTTTTTAATTTTTTTTAACATTTGGACTTTGAAAGAGCGGCGCATCCGTAAACCAAGAAATAAAAAAATTGTTGCCTCATGTCACTTGAATATATGTATGCTCTATTCCAATATATACTCATGCTAAAGTATGGATGTCACCACCTGAGATGAGCCGTTGACAACCTACTAACTGTGTTTACTGACAGCCTGGCAGTAGTTGATGCTGATAGGTGGCATTAGTGCAAGTGAGAACTGATGATAGCCATGTCTTTACGTTAAAACATTACTTGTTGATATCATCTTCTTGGGTGACCCTGCGCACCATAGTGTTTGTCAGTGTGCATTACGTGCATTAAGTAAATCATAGTGAGGTGAACATGTGCCTCTCTTGCCATTCATGTTGCTATGTTTTCCGGCTTCAATCATGGTCAATACTCGTTTGTGCCTAATCTGGACTTGGTTCATTCCGTGTGACTCAAAGAGCTGTCTGACCGTTGTTGCTACATTTCACTTTCATGGGCACCCTCTGCACCCGACAATCCATGTTTCAAATTAAAAGCGTGCATGGTCTTAGCATGTCCTCAGAAAGACGCATTCTGGCCATTTTGTGTCATGGATATGAACAGTCTCTGATCTGTGTTTGAATCTAAAAGGGTGCATGGATCGTTTCTAGACATGTTATTCTATCACTGTGTGTCACTGTTGTGCAGAACAATATCTTTCATCGGATGTTACGGAGATTGGAAGTTACATGAAAAGAACATTTCTTTTGGAACTTAATATCTTTACCAGCATGAACATAATCAAAACATTTTTCATTCCAAACAGTATTATCAATTCACTTGTTTTGATCCCTAACAATTTTGGCAACATCTCTCACCTGACGATGATTGAATCCTGAACTGCAGCTGTCCTGACAGTCCTTTGGCCTTAGGCATAGCCACCACCAGTATCCATATCTCCTCACTGGTGTTGACAGTGTGATTCTGTCCAGGTATAGTTTGACTAACACCATGTGTACACTGTGAACTAGTCCTCCACTTCTGTATAGTCATGTATGTATCACACTGTTGTGTCCAGCCAGTAAAAGTGAACACTTTCACCTGTGATGTCTGTGACACAGTCAGTCTACAGGAACACATCCCTCCCCCTGTGTTGATCTGTGTTGTAGACACATTCAGTTGGATTTGGGTAGATCTTGTCTCGGTCCCAGAGGAGCATGTCTGTAGACCTTGGAGAGTACAAAAGTCATTTTATCATGAACTTCCTATGGTTATTTTATCATAAACTTCAAGTTATCAATGATATGATATCACCTGTCTTTGCTGATTGGTACCACTAATGTCGGATACATCTTTTTACTTCTGTTTGTGGATGAAATTGTCACATTTGCAAGCACAGTCCTTGGCTTATAAAAGCAAATGAAATTATTGTAGGATTTATGAAATGTTGAAACTTACTCTCCATGTAGTGATAAGATATTGTATTTACAAATGGCATACCTTATCTGGAAAATAAACTATATCAACTTTTCATGTAAATAACAGTTAAGAACAACAAGCAGGAAAATTTTGTGTGGGATGTCCCAAATTCTGAAGGTTTTGGGCAGTGTTTTACATATGATGTTATATTTTTTATATTAAAAAATCAGCCCGACTTTAATGAATGGCTCTGAAATTTGGTGATTGGGGCATTTTGATGTTATTGAAAAGGCTTATTTAAGTGCATGTAAAGTCCAATTGTATGAAATGAAAAGGTTTGTTTGATGGTTAGAAAATACTGGGTCCAAATATTAAATATTCCATCAATATACCAGAGAAAAATTATAAGTCTTTCTTTAAATCAAGATGTGTGCATTAAATTAATGCGAAAAATGTGAGTGTCCATTGCTTGCATTGATAAAATCATGCATTTTTTATTGTCTGGACATATTGGAGTATATAAGATGGCTGAGTTATAAATTGCAAAGAACAATGAAGAATGAACACATTGTTTTATCCTGACATCATTTCTGGAGATTCGGATAAGTGCTTCCAAATTGATTGGACATATATTGGACAACGTCATTTTTTAAAGGGACTTAGTGTCTAGTAAGTTGTTCCCCATGATGTAGCTGGGATACGCAGATAAACACAGTGACCGAATGATCACACCCAAAAGTGGGTGAGATATGACAATTGGTAAGGAGAAAAGGTACAGATAGTCAGTGTGAGGATTGTGAGATTATGTGGGTAATTGCAAATTTATTGCGCATTGTTAATAAATCCTAAAACCATCAGTTGGTGTATCCTTGTTAATACGCTTTCATGCATTGATTGTCAATTAATCACTATGACAAACATGACACATACCAACTCCGAATCGACCAGTCTTAATCTATTATTGCCAAGTGCCAGGCAAAGTAACAACAAGTACCATCTTTAAACATCTTCTGGTATGATGTGGCCTGGCAAGGGATCAAATACACGACCTTCCACTCTCTGGGCAGACACACTATCTGATCTATCCTCTATACCACGGAGATGGTCGATACAATCTTAGTACAACACCCCTACTCATAAAAATCTATGAACATATGATACATCAGATGTTCATTAGGGGATAGATATTGGTATTTAGTATTAGATGCCCAGACGTTTTTACATTTGAAACCTATGCCTAATGCCACTGATTACATTTAGTACTGTTAGTCATGGCAGTACATGACAATATCAAGGGATATCATTAATTTCCCTGGCACTCTCATTTTGCTGTACTCAAGATCATTTGAACACAGTAACATCATGAGTTTGTTTTAACCCACATCTTAACAGTATTTCAGTTACATGATGATGTGTCAGCTTGATGTGGGAGGCAAGCACAAAGTGGTGCTATTCTTAGATGTTTACCATTGAGGTGAAACCTATAGGCAAGGGTATGGTGGTGAGAAACAAAAATAAGAATCAGTGTGAATTTAAGATTTAAACCCATGTACTAATAATGAAAAGGATATTATAAAGAAAAGCTTCCACTCACAATCCATATAAAACTCATTCCATTCTGCCTTTATCAGTATTTACTAATACCAGTACATGTGAAACAAGACATATCTATTTATCTCTATGACAAGTGTGAAAATGATGATGGAGATATTTAGAGATAACTTACAAAGGTTTCACCATGTGTACATTATCAACTATTGTTTAAATTAGAACCAGATGCATGAAATTGAAACATAATTATCTATGTCACTCAATTTCTAGATAGATAATCCATTGGTTTGAACTCCCCAAACTGTTATCATTCAATATAGTTTCTCCAATGTGGCAAATGTCTAAAACCTGCACTGGCTTTCCTCCCTCACCAATCTGACATGCTTGGATATAACTGAAATACTGATCAAAGCAATGTAAACCAAACTCACCCTGACAAAATTGTTTAATAGATGGCCCGTGCCAAGTCTCTACGCTGTGACTTGAGTGTTACTAGGTTTAAAGCAGTAGTTTATCATGACATTGTTTAATGGCCCCATTAGATGTATATATGAAAACATCATGAGATGCTGCCTGTTTTAGTTATGCTAACATCTCAGTGTGTCTATACACCTTATGACCTGAGGATAGAGATGACGGCTTAGCCATATATGTTCTTGTATTAAACTCAAAGAATGACTGTTCTAATAAACTACAATTCCTAGTGATTTCCTTCCTTTTCTATTTGAGCTGTTGGACACATCCTTTAGTGTCAAGAATAGCTTCAGAGTAAGGATGGTGATATTACTGTCAATACAAAGTCTGTCATGGCACATTCAAGTCTCTATTTTGATCAAATTTGGTGTGTACTTCAGTCTATGAATACAGGGGAATCGTTCTGATTGTTATAATGTTAGTGCTTATATTTTAGGGGGTTGTTTCATTAAAATGAGTGGACTACAGGGCTAAGTTGATTTCTAACACTGTACATAATGGGTATACTATAGCAGGGTATGAAACTCCCAAAGATTTCAGCCAGACCACAGGACTGGCTAGCTGAAATACTTGCCAGCCTTTACCAAAACCTGCCTGCCCACTATAATCATATGTTTCTCAGGATAATTTAATTATAACTTTAAATCGAATTCATTGAACATGAAGTAATGCAAGAAAAGAAATAGCAAACACTTTTTAGGTCAGATTTGTATTTAATATCCTAGAATACATTATGTAAATATCCTTATTCCTAAATAGGGCCTAAAATTTAACAGGGTTTCTTTTTGGTTACATTTTATCATTCATCTTATTAATGCTTATCATTGGGAAATATTTAGAATATTTTCACATATGAAATATAACCCGACCGTCGGGCAAGGAGATTTGAAAATCTGGCAGCCCGAGTTGAAATCAACCCGTCTCGGACGGTCGGGCAGGCAGGTATTTCGAACGCTGACTGAGTACAAAAGTAGTTATAATCTACATTTGAAAATATGGTTATAACGTCCCATATAAATATGTGCCATTACAATATCCCAGTAAAATATTTTTCAACATAAATAGTTACCAGTAGTCATTAAAGGAAAGGTTTATGCCAAATATTTAGATAAACGCACATCGCAACATCACCAGACACATACAGGTGCACATATATATATGTCCATAATCATAATTCTTACATAGAAAATAATTTTTTTGTCTGTTATTTTCTTTTCATATCATCACCATTAAGTGTGTTATTCCTACCTGATGTGACATCACTAAAGATGTATATCAGCAGCAGAATCAGCCAAGTGACAACCTGTCCTCCTCCACAGTGAGAGATCCCCATGCTGTCTATGTAACCATTCACGGAGCAGTCTGCTCACACAACTACAACATGGGACCAGTGATTGCTAGATTATAGCACCTGTCTCCTCCACTGCTGGACAGGCTAGGAGACTACAGGCCAGCCGTTAGAGGCATTCATGGACTACTGAGTGTGTAATCTGGCAGTCAAGTGAGCACCACTACCACATGAAGGGCTCTTACACACACTTACATGCTCACTGTAAAGGGACACCACTACCGTGTTGTATGCAATAAATGCATCTGTGGTTGTCAAAGAACACAATTCTATACTTGTCTTCTTGTCAGGTGGAGTTTTTTTTCCTCTCCCCCCTTGTCAGGTGGAGTTTTTTATGACTTGATTTAAAAGTCTTATAGCCTACAATTTCCTTGTTCCTCTCTGCCAAACCTGTCAAGATAATTCAGTATACAATGTAGAAGATCAATATGGGAAGGGAAGTAACTCTGTTATAACTTAACATTCAAAGAAACACTCAAAAAAACCTGTTTACTTCTTTAAAATTATTTTTTTAAATCCAAAAGATGTATTTTATTGGTAGTTTTATTCATATTTTGTGCGTGTTTGTATCTGCTTGTACTAGTCCAGACTAATTCTAGTTTTATAGTGCTAGATACCATGCTGCAGCTTTAACAGGAATACCACACACACAGAATACTCCCTCCGAGGTGACCAGTACTTGTTTTGTTCCCTTATCCCCAAGGGCCAGGCAGGGCAACAACAAGTACCATCTTTTGGTTTGAATCAGTCGGTATGAAACCCACCTGAACTTTCAACTCTCCGGAAACAAAGTAGATCCTATGTACATAAAACTCCCAAGGTCCAAGTTAGCTAATATGCATTATCAAAACCCAATATGATCATTCTATAGTATATTATCATATTACAAATTTGCTGGTGGTTTATATATTTTGTTTGGTATACATTTTAGTATGCAATATCATCCACAGCACATTATCAGATTACCCACTGAACATGATAAAGAAATTGTCCTCATTAGAATTATGGGGTAGAAAGGTCCCCAGTAACCTATGTCTGTTGTAAGAGTCAAATGAACCTATGGATTAGGTTGTAAGGCAGAGGCAGATCTAGGGGGAGGGCATGGGCGTCCACTTGGGCCATTTGCAATTTCCCCAAATCTTACTCCCCAAAATCACAAACACTATGTGTAAACCATTGTTAATAATGTCACGTCAACAACCAAAGCAACATGTTATCATGGTAGGATGGTATCATGCACATGCAAAATATCAGATGTAAAAAGGGGTGTGTGGCCACACCCAGAACACCCTTCACTTCCTCTCCCCCCTGGATGACTCATTGCATGTCATTTTGACCAAGTGTCATGGATCCTTGCTCATGCTTTCATGGTCAAGATCTGATTATTATTTTCTGGACGTAGTCCTATACCTGGAGTGTTGCTGACAGCAACAATCACTCACTCACTCGCTCAACACATGAAAACATTTCCATGTGACAAGAAGGTTTATCTGTTGTAGTCTGACATATGACAATGTTTATGACTGTACATATGTATTGTATTGTAAGTATATGGAACGGAAGATCACTATCACACAATCAAAGTGAAAATATTACTGATTAGAGTGCCAAAAATAGATACATTGCAATTACGGGGTAATTAACAATGATACATATATCTCAAGTACAAAAAAATTACAGAGCATTTTTTATTCAAAAGAAATGCAGTTGAAAGAGTAGAATACTGTGTTGATATTTCCCTCCAGTATACGGTAAGTATCAAGTTATGTCTCTCACTGGGATCAGGAAGTTTATTGGTATTGATTATACCGGGCGGGTAGAAACATTATTATTAGAAACTTGCAGAACAGGTCTGTATAGCTGATGTCTCTACTGTGTTTTACCCAACTCGACCATCTCAACACTTGATATCTCACAGATCCACTCATATAGGCCCTCCAAACAGCAGAGAAAATATTTACACAAGTCAGTGTGATAATCACTTATTTGCTCATTATATTTGGTGTGATGATGCATTAAATTGCATCATTCATGCTTCCTCCTGACTATCAGCATGTGAACAGCTTTGAATGGTGCATAAAGAGACAGCATTGGCTGATAGAGGCTGATACTTTGTGTATAGCTTTATGGTGACTTCTGGCAAGTGGGCTATTCAAGTCTGCGATGCATTGAACTCTTTTATGCATATTTCACTGTACATTGATTTGCTCTTTATTTCATAAAGGACCATAGCAGAAGGTTGTTATTGTAAGTAGCCTGTGCTATGATGTATACTGTACTGATAATTGATGTTTTTTCTCATCAATTTTGATAAATTTTACGACTCTCCCCAAAACAAGATGAAAATATTGTGGTTTGTAAGTTATTGAGTGAGTGAGTGAGTATGGTTTTATGCCGCTTTTAGCAATTTTCCAGCAATATCACGGTGGGGGATATCAGAAATGGGCTTCACACATTGTACCATGTCGGGAATCGAACCCGGGTCTTTGGCGTGACAAGCGAACGCTTTAACCACTAGGCTACCTGACTGCTCCTGTAAGTTATTGATTGTATTAACAAGTTTAAGGGTGTCTTAACAACCTCTGTACTGTGTCAGTCTATAAGACATGATATTATCAGTGTTCACATAGGTTGTCATTCAAAATGTTTATTGCTCAGGTTACACACATTACAGCCACTAGCTAGTATTGTATGACTGATACGGGTTTCAATTGAGGTAGGTTGTCCATAGTAGTTATTCATCATCTTTAAACAATTTGATAAGTTTTGTCAATGCCTTTAATGTATAGAAAATTATCTTTTCTATATCATTGTGTCCTAAGTGTTAATTGTGTATTCAGTGGATTAAATTTTTCACATGTTCAAAGGTGTTCAGCTCTAGCATTGTATGCTTATGAGGAGTTTGCACTCATATGGTTTGTAGGCATTTTACAACTTCTTCAATATGTTTTGTTGTGGATGAACTCACTAGTAGGCTGCTGCTGTGGTAGTAGTGGGTAGAGCATTGTGCCTTGACAGCAGAATGGTGATGGTTTGTTGCCTCAGGGGCCTTGTCATACTAAAAGACATTAAATTATGGTAGTTAGTGTTATTGTGCCTGATGCTTGGCATTAAATTGTTAAAACAAATACTGGTCGGCTCCATACAGTATCTCAGCAGGCTAGCACCCTACTACCAGCATTTGATAAGACCAGACTGCTACAAGCAGCCCCCACCACACCACACATGCACATGCATGCATGCAATAATTTTGAATGCGTTATCATACCTCACCTCACTTCACCTCACGTATAAGCATTTATAATGAATGATGTTTGAGATAACCATCCACCCACTATCCCAAGGCCAGTTATTTTTATGTTTGATTTGTGTGGTGACCAACCCACATATTTCGATCCTTCTGAAAACCAAAATATGTTTGCTTCATCCTTAGATAATTATTGTTATTACAGATTAGTTTATGCATATTGTTTTGTCCATGGGGATTGTGGGTAAGGATTGGTGCCCAACTATGCCTGTCATGCGAGGCAACTAGATGGATCATGTGGTCTGCGGTTTGACGATGTGACTGATTGTGTATCGTGAATCACTGATTTGTAACTAAATTAATTCTGGGTAGCCATCATATGGCTAGAGCTTTGTTGAGAGCAGTCACCAAACAAGCCATATAGTTTCTGTTATAGAACTCATAGTTTTCAGTAGTTAAACAAGAAGACTGAAGATGTTGATGGTTACACTGTCAAAACAGCTGAATGGATGCTAGAGACAGGCTTAAACATCACACTAAGCATCATGTCTGAGTCAGCAGGTATGTACTGTGCTGTGATCCTGAATAAGACATATTGGTGAAATATCTTAAACTACGGCTCTCACAACTAGACATGTACATGTACACTTTGACTGGACAGTCATCAGCTTCGTGGCAACACTTAAATGCTCAGGCTAAACTGAACATATATGTGCTTGTTATCAAGATATCATGGAACTGTTCTGGGTGAACAATACCTTCCAAATGACGTGCTGGTTTTCTTGGGGAATTAGTCAGCAAAGAGCCAGAGTCACAGGAGACTAATCACAATTTTATTTACAAGAACAATTAACAATTTACAATATACTTAGATAATAACTGAGGGTGCCACAGAGAGTCGGTACACACTCTGGGCTGTGGGAGAGAGGTCTGCTTGGTTAGAGAGTCAAACCCCGTCTCTGTTAGAACTTACTTACTTACTTAAGTTTGGAGATTTAACGTGCGCTTTCCGACTGGAGCGTATTTCGCACACGGGCCCGGTCGGGCCATTTAGCGTGGTTTTGAAGGGAAAATGAAAGTGTTGCAACCAGAGGGGGGTTTTAGTGGTTGCTTATATAAGTTTTGGAGATTTTGAAATTTGGAATGCATGCCTAGGGGTGTGGTAGTGTACTAAGGGAGTGTGTTGGTGTGTGTTTGTTTGTTTATGTGGTGTGGTTGAGTGTTTTTAGATGCGGATCATTAGATTGGTTTTAGTTAAGTATACGCCTAGTGCTTTAAATTTTTCTATATTGTTATGTGGATTTAGGATTGATTCTAGGGTTATGGCTTTATCTAGTTTTAGATTTGTTTGGAGTGTTGCTCGGTGGGTTTGGTAGTGCGTGCAGTGTAAGAGTGCATGTTCTATTGTTTCCAGGTGTGGGCAGTGTGGGCATTTTCCGGTTGCGTGTTTTTTTATTTTTAAGAGTTGACTGTTTAGTTTAGTGTGACCTGTTTGGAGTTTGGTGATTATTCTATCAATTTTCTTGGATGGATGGAGGATTTTAGGTTTGGTTAGAGGTTTTTTGAGGATTTTGATTATCTGTGTGTTTGTTTTTAGGTATGTCTTATGCCATTTTTGGGTGATTTTACGTTTGTTAATGCTTTTGATCTCTGCTTTAGATATTGGTAGATTAAGGCTTATTTCAGGAATTTTGAGGGATTTTTTGGCGGCTTGATCGGCGTTTTCGTTTCCATATATTCCTAGGTGGGCTGGGATCCAGATAAATGCTATTTGTTTGCCTGCCTCTGTTAAGTTATTTTCGCTTTTGAGTATTTGGTTAATGAGTTTAGGGCGGTTTTTGGTGTTTTTATTTTGGAGGGCCTGTAGTCCACTTAGTGAGTCTGTGAGTATTAGGATTTTTTTATGTTTTTTAGCATGTTGGTTATGGAGGGCAGATGCTATGCCCATTAACTCTGCAGTGAAGATGGATTGGTTGTTTGGGAGTCGATAAGATTGAGTGTTCCTATTTGGTTGTGCTATGTGGACTCCGAAACCAGTGCGATTTGTGATCGGATCGGAAGATCCGTCTGTGTAGATGTGGCACCAATTTGGCCAGTTTTCGTGTATGTAAGCTAGTGTGGTGGATTTAGCTATGTTTGGATCTGTTTGTTTGTTTATTGAGTTTGCCAGAGATGTGTCTATTTTGGGGATTTATAGTTTTGGGGTAAATATATTTGATGGTTTGCAGTTTTGTTGGAGGTTATCTATTTGGTTTTCGTTTAGGTAGTTGAAAATTTGTTGAGATATTGGAGTAAGTAAAGGGTGCTTCCTAGTTAGAGCCTGGTTACGAGGGCGGATATTTTTCGTTTATGAGGTTTTGGATGAGAGGGTTTGATTGGGACGAGGCCCAGAAATTAAGGGTTAAGTGTTGCCTACGTAGGTTTAGTGGCATTTCTCCTGTTAAGGCCTGAAGTGCCATGTTGGGAACGTGTGACTATTTTAAGAGCTTGGTATTGGATTGAGTCTAGTTTTTTGGTTAGGTTATTGCTAAGCGTATCATAGATCGCACATCCGTAATCTAATTTTGACCTAATTAGTGATGTGTAGAGAGAGAGTAGAGTATCTTTGGAGGCCCCCCAGTTGGAGCCGGTGAGGCATCTTAGTGCGTTTAGATCTTTGCTGCATTTAGTTGTTAAGTTTTTAACGTGGGCCTCCCATGTTAGGTGTTGATCGAAGATTAGCCCTAGGAATTTGGTTTGTTTTTGGAACTTAATTGGTTTATTGTTTAATTTAAGATTTGGGGGGGTGTGTTTCATTTTTCGGTGTTTGAAGACTATTCCTGTAGTTTTTTCGGAGTTTAGGGAGAAGCCCCACTTGTCTGCCCATTGCTGTATTTTAATTAGGGATTTTTGGAGTAGATTTTGGGAAGTTGACATACTTTTTGTGCGGATCCAGAGGGCTCCGTCATCTGCGAATTTGGATGTTTTAATTTTAGGGGATAGGCCCTCGAAGAGATCATTGATCATTATGTTAAAGAGTGTTGGGCTAAGAATGCTGCCCTGGGGAGTGCCGTTTTCTAGGGGACACTGGTCCGATAGAACCTGGTCTATACCCACTGTGATTTTTCGGTTATTTAGGAAGTCCTGGATGTAGTTAATGATTTGTCCTTTTAGTCCTATTTTTTTAAGTTTTTGAATTAGCCCGTTGTGCCAAACCATGTCGAATGCTTTTGAGAAGTCCAAGAAGATGCCTGTAGTATATTGTTTGTTGAGTTGTCCTGTTTTGATCTCCTGTTCTAACCGGGCAAGATGGTCTAGAGTTGAGCAGCCAGGAGTGAACCCGCTTTGGTCTGTATTTATGGTGTTGTTTAGAGTTAGGTAGTGTTGTAATCTATTTTTGGTCATAGATTCCATTACTTTACATAAGTTTGAGGTCAGAGATATTGGCCTGTAAGAGTTAGCTTGGTTTGTAGGTTTGTCGGGTTTAGGGATAGGGATAACTAGAGCCTGTTTCCAAGAGGTTGGTACCTGGCCGTTTAGGTAGATTAGATTATAGAGTTTGAGTAGTGACTGGAGTAGCTTGGGAGGGAGTTTTTTGATTATTTGGTAGGATGTTAGGTCTAGTCCTGGGGCTGTTCCCTTTTTCCTGTTTTGGAGTACATAGTTTAGTTCTTCTATTGTGAAGGGTTGGTTTATTTCTAGGTTATCGTTTAATTCTTTGGTAGGTTTGGATTCTGTTTTGAGTTTTGTTTGGAATTTATCACTGAAGTTTTTGTTACTGCTGATGGTCGAAAAGTGTTTAGCTAGGTTATTTGCTTTTTCGCTGGGGTTGGTTGAGTTATTTATATTAGGAGTTTTTTTGTGTCTTTTTAGGCCTCTAATGGCATGAATTTTGCGCCAGACCGTCCCGGCATCTGTGCGGTTATTTAATCCCTCGCAAATTTTTTTCCAGTCCCTGGTTTTGGCTATTTTGACTAGGTTTTGGACCTCATGGTTTAGTTTGTGGGCTATAGGTATGTAGTTATGGTCGCGTTTGGCTTTATTGAAGGCTTTTTTTACGTTTTTGTCTGGTTTGTTCTATTTCCTCGTTCCACCAGGGTACTGAGGGTTTGCCTGATTTGTTTGCTTTTCTAAAGGGTATTGAATTTTTAGCTGAGGTGATTATGTATTCTGTTAGGATTTTGCAGAAGGTTTCTGGGTCATTATGTTCTATCTCGTTTAGATTGGCTTGTTTGCAGATATTTTGGAATTTATCCCAGTTAGCCTGGTTAAAGTTAAATTTGGGTTCTGAGTTTTCGGGTTTGTCGGGGACGTTGGTATTTCCTATGGTTATGTTTATTGGGAAGTGGTCACTTCCTAGTGGGGCGTCGTGAACTTCCCATTGAGTGCTTTGGGCTAAGTCTGAGGTGCATATACTTAGGTCGATAGCCGACATGTCTCTATTGCTTTTATCATATCTGGTTGGTTGGTTATTGTTAAGTAATACGAAATCGTTGGCCTCTATCCATTCAGAGATTATTTTACCGTGATTATCTATTTTTTCCCCCGTGCCCCAGGAGGGGTGGTGGGCATTAAAGTCTCCTAGGAAAATTGTTGACTTTTTGCCTATTTGTTGAAGTATGTTTAGATCCTCTGCTTGGATTTTTTGTTGATGCCAGTGGTAGATATTTATGATGTTTATTTTTTTGTTGTTTAGGGTGATTTGAATACCGTTGGTTTCTAGGTTTGGGGTGTTTATTTTGATCTCTTCATAGTTTAAGTCTTCTCTAATTAGTATGGCTAAGCCTCCTGATGCTCTAGTTGTTTTGGTTTTAGGATGATCTGTTCTGACTATGTTATAGTTGGCTAAGTTAAATTTTGATTTATTTGAGAATTTAGTTTCTTGGATGCATGCTACATGCGGTCCTTTGTTTAGTTTAAATTTTGCTTTTAGTTCGTGGCTGTGCGAGTTAAGCCCGCCAGCATTCCACTGAAAAATATTTAGTCCTGCCATTATTTGGGTTTTTAGTGTTTGGAGATTGGTTGTTTTATGGGATTATTTTATATATCTGAGATAATTAGTTGGTAACCTGTATTGAAGTCTTTATAGTTTTGGGTGGTGAGTTTGAGTTTGAATGCTACTTTATGCAGGGCTTTAGTGCTAGCATCTGGATTTATTTGTTTTAGCATGTAAGCTAGAAGGAGAGTAACACTATTTAGCGTGTTTTTGGGGAGAGTTTGGGGTTTACGTTGTAGTTTTTTGGTTCTTTTAGGTGCTGAGCGTGTTATTTCGTTTACGTCATCATCGGTTTCTACTTCGTAATAGTCTGAGTTATCGTTGTTTAGTTCCTCACTCTCCATGGGGGTTGGTAGCGTCTCTGGTTGTGTTTGCGTGTGCGTGTCTGTGTCTTGGCTGCTGATTGGATTTTCGGGTTTTGCCTGCTCGGGTGTGGTTGTTGTTGCCCTGGTGGCTGTAGGCTGAGTGGTGGAAGGTTGGGTGATGGCAGGTATAATGCGGTTTGTTTTGCGTGCAGGTGTGGATGTTGTGAGAGGGTTGGGGGTGGTGAAGGTTTGGGGGTGGTGTGGGTAGTGGGTGTGGGTGGTGATTGCTGGGTGTACTTCCTGGAGGATACCATCCCATGCGGAGTTTAGATGTCGGGGAATGTTTGGTTGCGGTGTGGTTATGAGTGGTTGTTTCGTGTGCTGTGTTAGTTTTCTTGTTTGGTGTTTGGCCGTATCTATATTAATGTGTCTGTTGGCCTGTTGTGTGAGAGTGTGCCTGTGTGTTAGAACTTGGCTACAGTATGTATTTAATGAAAGTTTGAACAATAGAAGGGAATGTGATTGGTTGATACACGATTGGTTGTGTCCTATGCTAAATGGATGGCTGGACAGAGGGGAATACTAAATCCTGTTAATCCTGTTGGACTGGCACTAATCTTGTTGACATATTTACTGGATGCTTTGAAAGAGATTAGGGTGTCACTATAGATGAGCTTGTGTGGGGGCTAATCATTAATGCCCTATAGACGAGCTTGTATGGGGGCTAATTCTTAATGCACTATAGACGAGCTTGTATGGGGGCTAATCCTTAATGAGTCTTAATTGAAGTAATGTTATTCTAATATATCCCGGTAGGTGATGACAGATATACTTAAATAAATATCCTTTGTCTGGGAGATGGGATCTTGATACCTTAGGCTAGCATTTATCTAAAAGCTTCAAATCAATTAAACTATGTAGACGTAACTCTTGTCTTATTTAATAGTATGTCTTTACCTTATTTTAGGCTAGCAACCATCTAAAAAGCTATAACTGGAACTACTGATATTTTATATATGCATTTCACCTGATGATAATCATTACTTGCGAAACTATAATTATATGAAATGGTGTATAAATACTACACCATGATAACTCATAAAAGCACCCGATGAAGATCTAATTATTATAAGATAACTTAGTATAAATGTTATACCATGATAAAGACATGGGATATCTCAGTCACTTCTTTGTGGTTTAAAATTCACTATTTGAACAAATACAATTCAAGATTGGCCCTTAACCTTGACATATTTCCAGCCAGGGTGGCTGAAAGTGACACTTGACTACAGGGGCATGTAGGGAAAGCAACTATCTGATAAATTTAAACATTGATCATATGACAGTATTTTAATCAGGTCACTCACACAGCATTCATAATCATATAATGAAATTTTCGTTGTGTTCATTGAAATTCCTGTATTCTGATTAGCTGAATTGGTCACGTGTTATTGCATTCATTTCCCAATGAATGTAAAAAATTAAGCCACGCCCACCGAGGCGCACTACTTTTATTACTTTGGAATGTTGGGGAATCCCAATATTACAGCCGAGGGAATTCCCTTTCTGCTCGAGTGTATCGTCATGCACAGGACATTTAGCGACTTTCATGCATATTCATTGTCCAAACAAACCTATGAAACCAAAGGCCGAGATTGAATGAAACAGCAAACGTGCAGGCTCGCCCGCCTGTTTTTTGCCCGCTCGCCTCGGTTCCACAACTTTCATGTCTTCGGATTTCCTTTCTAACTAACATTTTTCCAACTGTGTTTTACCGTAATCTGGGAAGTAATGTTTGAATCTGGCGGTATCTGACCATGTAATTTGAAACAGCCGCCTTCTCCCGGACATATTTCTTCCAGTTCGTTACAGTCTGACTGTTGCAGTTCTTTTTTTTTGCCTCTTGTGTTAACTGACAGGTCCAATGAACATTGTTTTTGTCCTGCTCTCCGTTGATTGGCTACTGACAGTGTAGGCGTGTCAATTTATGTGCATGAATTAAACAATCACCTGATACATGTCACGCCACAGTATGTGTTCCTACACCTGGAATGTTTATCAATCTCGTCATTTTTGTCTGTTTTGATATATACAACTGTTTTTGGTTAAACTATTGTAGATAAAACATGTTTTATGTTGTCGAATTTAATTATAAGCATTGACTGTGTATTTTTTTCGGTTCATTGAGGTATGAATCGAAAAACCAATGTGCAAACTTTTGTAAGAATCCGCTACGCGGATTCATACAGTTTCCACATTGGTTTTTCGATTCATACCTCAATGAACCGAAAAAAATACACAGTCAATGCTTATAATTAATCAACTCATAAGTTGTGTTACACTGTATTCTTGTTGCATCATTTTGTAGTGATTTATTATGATGTTTCCTTGGTTACCTGGTTTTGTAAGCCTACTTTGTTTGTAGTCTAGCTAGGTAACCAAGGTAAACCTGGTGTAGGCCGTGTAAGAATGCATCAAACAGGTTTAAAAAAAGCTTGCTCAGTGTGTGAAAAAAAGTAAAATAGAATGGACTCCTCACATTGTTATTTTTGTTCTGAAGATGTTGCAATGTGTATACTGTTAGTTGTTTTATTTGTTTTGTTTGCTATTTAGTGCCGCTCTGAGCAATTTTTCTAGTTATATGACAGCATTCTGTAAATCATTGAGTCTTGACCAGACAGTCCAGTGACTTCACGAGCATCAATCTATACAAATGGGAAGAGGATGATGTGCAATCAACCAGGTCACCAAGTCTTACCATCCAATCCAGTTAGTCACCCCTTGGAACATAGCTTGCCTGGAGACCTGTATCCTTACCCGTAGTCATAACAGGTGTTGTGTCAGTTAAGCTTATCATGTCACTTAGCCTTTTGAATCCTATGGTCTTGTGATATGACACATATCACTCATTTGCTTTTTGTGGTGAATTCAAAAATTTGCAGAAGGAATAATATAATTTATGTTTTTGGCTGTGATCATTTTTTAGTGTCAGCAGAATCTTTACACCAGAAGTCTCATCTGTATGGAACTGGTGTGGACCCAGTGCACAATGGTATGGTCAATGACAAGGAAACATTGTAACACTTTGGTATCCAAGAAATATGAATTATTGATTTGTAATTTAGATAGTATTTTTAAAAACAAAAGAACAAAAGATGTTTGTTTAATCCAGTTTCTTTCTGTTTTAGGTCACACAGATAGAAGACTGTACAGCAGTGTATTAGTGGTCAGAAGTGTCTTACATGCCTCTGAATTTATTATGATGATTCCGCACATGTTCCTGCTATGTCGTATGAGAAAAGATGTTTTCTAATGCAACATTAAAGTGAAATAGAATTTTGAGTAATTTGGGCAAAGAATGTAAAATCTAGTTTGCTTGTTGTTTATTTTCATCTATTTTTCATTTCGGGCTTTGAATATAATCTAACCACAAATGAAATGTTGCTGAAACTATGCATAGGAAATCTCACAAAAATATCTTTCTTAAGTTTGTTCACAATATTTGATCCAAATTATATGAATAAATATTTGTTTCAATTGTTTGGATGTTTTTATCTGATTCTACAGTACGATCAGTCTGTAGGTAAGCTCCAGGATGCACAATTCAGCAACTGTTATTAGGGTTTTAAAATATAGCATATTAGTAATATTTATTGAAAACTCAATCTTGCATATGGATGAACATCAACTCTTTGAATTGAAGCAGTGTGCACAGTGCTACATTCAATATTATCCCTGTCTCGCCACAGGCACCACATTATTAGTGACAATCCCATACCCTCCACTCCCTATCAGGCACCGACTTCAATCCGAGTCTACCACAGACACCACACTTTTAGCTGTGTGAGCACCTGACAGTGTACTGGTATTTCATTTGACATTCACTGACATGACAAGGAGTATGTTTATATGCACACATGTCTTTTTCCATTCCATATATATATATTAAACACAAATTCTATAAAATATTGTGTGAAGGCTCAAAACTATATTTTGGCATATTATGATCTGGATGAGTGTCTTAATGTATCTTTATCACGTTTGTTCTTGTGCAGCATATACAACACAATGTGTTTTAACTAATATGTACTTTGTCTGTTCACACATCTGTTTATCAACACAAGTACCACCATCGTGTACAGGCTAAACACTCATAAGAATTCACTTAAACACAGGAGAATGTCAGCAGTAGTTGGAACAGGAAGTGAGAGTTAATAGTAACAGCACACACTGCAGATTGTATCTATTGTTCATTCGTGTAGGGGTTGGTGATGACCTGTGCGGTACTAAGTACATCATAGTTGTTGCCTGTATCCTCAGCTCTATTGCTGAAGCCATCATACGTGGGATGGTCCTCAGACACATGGAAGTCACCAGGACTCTTACGGCAGGATGTCCTGCATCTTGGTCTGGAATATGTCCGTGTTATAGGCATGATGTGAGACAAAGGAACCTTCACTAGTATTGACATAGAATTATTTTTTTCTTCTTAAGCACATTTCACAAAATGAACATGACAGGAATGATATTTGTGAAATGTACACATATATCTTACATATATCAGATTGCCAGTAAATGACATATACAATGAATATTTTTTGTAACACCCTTTTGTGGATGTATTGAGAATAAATGGAAAATCTGTGAATCGTCCATACTTTATGATGAAGAAGTAGATGACTTGAACTATAATGGCCACTCCGCCACCAGTGGCTATTCCTGCAGCAAATATGTCACCTGTAATTATAAACAAAATGATTGTCAAGACCAAAATGTTGTGTACCATCAGCTGGGCATTGACAGATATTTTCCAAATCTTTTCCAAATCTTTTTATGGTTTTAATCAAGGTGCTCACATTATTTGATGCACCTCGAGAGAAAAAAAACGTCTTAATACAATATAGATTTTGATTATCGATCAGATCGTCTTGACTGGGCGCCTTCTTTTTATTTGAAGCAAATGCAATGCAAGTGGAATCTGATTGATTAATAGAAGGGACAGAGAAGGGACATAACGCATAATAGCCACTGCTCGCGCTTCGATTGAGCCCATAAATTCCATCCTAGTGTTTAAGAGTGGTCAGGTAGCCTAGTGGTTAAAGCGTTCACTGGTCACGCCCGAGTTCGATTCCCGACATGGGTACAATGTGTGAACAACATTTCTTGTGTCCCCCGCCTTGATATTGCTGGAATATTGCTGAAAGCAGCGTAAAATCAAATACACTCACTCACTCACTCATGTGTTAAATACCATACTTGGGAAAACATCCTGACTGCCATCAGATAGGCCAACTGCACCACATGGTTGAACACTCTTGCAAGTACATATTAGGCCTATTACTGGAAGAATCAGGAGACGTTTCACTTTGACGTTGACTGTGACTTTCGTATGGAATAGCTGTAAATGATTCTGTGCGCCTGTTAGGTTTTAGTCTGGTCCATCCCTTTGCAGTTGTAAATAAGGATGTAATGTTGTCATTGGCTGGGTTGTTTGGGCTGTTGAGTGAGTATGGGTTGTATTCGGCTTAGGTCTGGTCCATCCCTTTGTAGTTGTTAATAAGGATGTAATTGCATCAGTAGTCGTTGTAATTGGCTGGGTTGTTTGGGTGGTTGTTGAGGGAGTATTGGTTGTAGAACCGTTGGTGTTTGGCTCAAAGCACTCTAAAGAAAGCTTGTCTGTTGAAAACCAAATGTAGTATGTTGTAGGCAGAAAATTATCTGAGAGAGTTTTGATATTTTGGAACCCTCACTTTTAAAAATGCTGGATCCGCCCTTGATTCCCTAGCCAAACTGCTATTTATGTCACAACAACTTTAGTCTAATTAAGACACACATGTTCTACAATACATTTGGGTCTTGTCATGTTACTTTGTTTAGCTTTACTTTGTTGATGTCATACCTATGCGAGTATCTTCATTGAGAATGTTACTTGACTTAATAAAAGCTTCAGGACATAAACTACTCAATATTTAAGTGCTGTCATTGAATCATGATTATTATATTTCAAGTGATGGGATCTGAATATAACATACACTGAAGTAGACACATGTCATGATCAGATGTCTATTTGATTGATGATGATAGAACCATTTTTATTTAATCTGAGGTGTGTGTGTGTGTACATACCTGATGATGACTTAAGCTTGAACAGCAGCTGCCCCAACAGTCTGGCTCCAGGTCTTGCAGCCGCCACCAGTATCCAAATCTCCTCACCCGTGGGGACAGTTTTAGTCAGTGTTGGAGTTTGAACAACACCATTTGTACACTGTGTATTCGTTTTCCACCTCTGTATAGTCATGTATGTATCACACTGTTGTGACCAGCCAATAGGGAACATCTCCACCTTTGCTGTCTGTGACACAGTCAGCCTACAGGAACACATCCCTCCCCCTGTGTTGATCTGAGCTGAAGACACATCCAGTATGACTTGGTTAGAGCTGGTCTCGGTCCCAGAAGAGCTGGTCTCGGTCCCAGAAGAGCAGGTCTGTAGACCTTGACAGTAAATCAACCGTTATGATTTATTACCACACCCAACAGTTACATGGAGGTACATTACTTCAAGTACACATAAAACAGAAACCCAGATACGCATTTTTTTTTGTTATTGTCCCAAGCCTCTTCACATATAAATGTACTTACAAAACCACATACAATTCATACGTCCCGAGTTCTAAAAGCTCTCGTGCTTATATCGTAAAACAATTCAGTGGATATAAGATGAGCAGTCTCTTGAGTGGACATACGATTTTTATGAACGCCGTTATTTCTAACCCGCTGGGTAAAAATATACTGATGTCAAACACAGTGGCTTATGGTCCTCGTTGACTGCTTGACTGAGCGCCCATTACACATTTTATTAGATCTTATTATGATCTCTGACCAACAACACATAGAATCTCAAATTTTATAGAGCACTTAGCATAATTGTTTTTATGTACTGCAATGAACTCGTTCAACAAATAAAAACGTGTAAACTATCAGGGGTCTTTATAGGCAACTCGGACATTTACGCACATGTAGATAGTTTACACACCGATAGATAACCTAATGTCTGGGTGACTTACATACAAAACCAGTATATATAGATCACTGACACGTGAAGCGCAATGTTAACTGAGCGGCTATTACATAGGGTATAATTTAAACATAATTGCTAGTATATGGCTGAAATCTTACCTGAGCTTACTGACGGCAGTGTGAGGACAACGAGAGTCACCAATACGTCCATGGTAATCTAATTTTAGATGTTCTTCTCTGTAGTGAATTTCTCAGGGTGATATTGACTTACAATCAGGAAGTAGGTGGTTCTATGCTACTGAATACCATTCTTGTACATGCCCAGTGGGTTTTGTTACAAATGCTAATAACTCTTTGAATGATAACCAATCTGGCCGTTGTGTATAGTTTGATATCCCACAAACATATACAATGAAGCCTCGATATGCAGACTGTATATTTCCTAATAAATCGCCCGGGTAGGCGGTTCCAGCGTTAACTAATATTGATCAGAGTGTAATGTTTTAGAGGCTTTGTCTCCCGGACCAGTCGGGTCTCGACGGTTTTCTGTATTCTACTCAACCATTTGTATGGATATTGAGATATGTGTCGCTATCTGTATTTGTAATAAGTAATCAGTTTGGTGCAATAATAGAAATATCTTCAGTTAGGTTTCGGCAGTACAATATTCCCGTAATGTTCCACTGCCAAGTATTTCCATACGGAAAGATAAAGAAAGACGTATTTTGATTGTGGTACTTAGCGTTGATGGATATTTCAAGCAAATGTATCCAATATTTAACATTGTTAGACTTATCTTAGTATAAAGCATAAATATATGTAACATATATACGTTTTTCTGAGTTGTTTAATATGTATATCCAGTTCGAGTCATATTTGCAACGAAATTATGTTTAACTATACCAATTGCTCTTAATCATGCCAAGACTGATATTTATCAATGTCTATTCTAATTTTACTGACACAAATCTGTTTAGCGTTAGATTCAAGCAGGTTCTCTAACCATGGATTATCGCTCAGTAACTCTACTCTTGTGACAGAAATATTCTGAAATGTGTTATGTGATCTAGTGCAAGCTGTATTTGATAACCAGGGACACTGCAGTGAATAAGTGCACTGCTGAATGACAAGTATATTCTCGTACAATTAATGGTCCCGTGTCAGGATGAACTCCAACAACACCCATCCCTTGAGACTGATTTCACTCGCGTCTTTCTCTGGGACCTGACACTCACTGTATAACAAGACCACACTGACATCTTGGGTCATAGCTTCAAAACATACTTAATAATGCAACGAAAGGAGAAGCCGAACACAGTTGATTTCCGAGAATACCAGCATCTCCAGCGTAAAGAAACTCTACTGTCTAAAATCTGAGGCCAATTTCTTTGTTTCCAGTATCTACTGGAACAACTTATTTTTTTGAAATGGCAGGAAGACACGAAGTGGCCCAGTCGTTATTCGCTGTGTAGAGTGGTGTCATTAGTGTCATGATCGATGATCGTTGGTTCGAATCCCAAATATTCCCTGATTATGATCATTTGTCAATGAGGTTTGTACCAAAGTGATGAAAGCCCAAGACCTGTGTCACTTTGGGCTTTCTTCCCATATTAGGTTTATACACCGTCACCTAACTGGAATACTGAGCATAAACACTCCACATCTGCGTAATTGTCAGAAATACAAGGAATTCTTTAAGTGTATGTGTTTATAGGCATGCATGCATATGTCCACATCAGACAAGATTCTTATCTCTTCGTCAAGAATTATCTATTCCATAATGCCGAGTTCTACCTTGACAAAGAATAGATAACACGCCTGGATATTTAGTCAGTGTATATATACTTTGTAAATGCAAGAGAATAAATAACCTGTCAGATTCCATTTGGCCTAAATGGCAAAACAGGGTAAAATAGCTGTTATAGAAATAGATGCAAAGAACATCTAATCGAAATGACTTGCCATTTATTATTGCACAGAAATGGGTACAATGACATGACAATTTAAACTGGGGATAAAAACAATAAGGCCTGCTGATGATTGTGACCTGTCCTTCGAAACACAAATGACACATGTATATCTAACTTCATGCATCTCTATTACAGTTAGGGTTCTTACAATATCGACGATTCTTACACTTTTACTATATCTTATTACGCCGACCCAGTACCCATGTACATAAACATTACCTACAGTTTTATGTCACACAGGGTGACTTCTCATCTCATGGACGTCTCATCCATGTATTTTTACGCTATCAGGGGAAGCAAACACTTGTACCGTTCAATTCCACCCAACACTGCATTTAAACCAGCATGTACACAATCCAAGTCTTTGCATATATATATATAATATGGGGGCACGGGTGGCCAAGTCGTCTAAGGCGTAGCGATTCGCTGTGCACAGTTGTCGTCCCTTGGGCACGCCAGAAACCTATGATTGTGGGTTCGAATCCCGGTTCGCCCTGATTATGTTTCTAGGTTTGTCAGCACCATACCCGTACTCATGGGTTTCACCGAAGTGGTAAACGTCTGAGACCTGCATCACTTCAGGCTTTCCTCCCACATTAAGCTGACACGCCGTGATATAACTGGAATACTGTTAAAAGCGCCGTTAAAGCCAACTCACTCACTCACTATATAATATATATGAATATCGATTCAGCGTCGGTTAAATGAAATACCCAAGACCTATTTGTATTTGGGTTTTTTTCTGACGGTCTGAAAGGAGCAATCTTTCATTTCATTTTTTAGCGGCATTGTAAAATACACACGAGTGAGTGAGATTATGACAGTGTTGTATGTTTTGTTTTGTTTGTTTGTTGTTGTTGAATGCCGCCCTCGGCAATATTCCAGCTATATGACAGCGGTCTGTAAATAATCGAGTCTGGACCAGACAATCCAATGATTGACATCATGAACATCGATCCACGCAATTGGGATCGATGACTTGCATCAACCAAGTCAACAAGTCTCACCACCCTATCCCGTTAGTCTTACGACAAGCATAGTCGCCACTTACGATAAGCATAGTCGCCACTTACGATAAGCATAGTAAAGGTAAAAAGTTGTGACTCTACATGACAATACAACCAATCTTAGGCTTTAGTTCGAGGATGATGGGAAAGGAAAGCTAATATTTTCATTTCTGAGCATTATGTCTTGTAGTCGTCCGGCGTGATATTTCAGGAATATTGAAATGTGGCGTAAAACAAACAAAGTGGCGTAAAACCATACTCACTCACTCTTGTAATCGTTTTCCTACATCTGCTTCCCTAAATATTTTCCTTGAGACATTTATTAACCGCAGGCAAACGACATGTGTACATTGTAACAATAACATGTAGAATTGCACAAAGTGAAGGTCTTGTAAAATATGATCGAACAGGTACATTATAACATACGAGATAACACAAGAGATTAGGAACTGACTGGAAAGCACTAAAATAATGCATACTTAGGCACTTCAGATTTAATCATTCCATTTTATTGTTCAGTATATGACATAACTTGTTCCATGTCTGTGATAGCAATCTTAGTCAAATTTAGTAGTTGTGATGTTTATTAATATTCTTTTATGTTCCGTCATTTTAAAAGTAACTACGTGTGAGGGAGCAGTATAATTTTTTCTCAGTTTTCAATATATATATGTATCTCCATGTATGTGTTCATTCAGTCAAACGTTTCTGGGTGAATCTCAAGATCTAGACTGTGCATCAAAGTAAGTATTGAATTATATGATGCAGTTTAATGTTTGTAGCTATAGCATGGACATATCTGTATTTTCATTAGCAGCAGAAAATCATTTAATCCATATTAACATTGTACAACACACATATGTGTGTTGTGTGAGAGTCTTTTGATAATGTATGTTGTTGCAATATTCTTTGCTTTGTTCTATACGAGATGCGTGCGACTGTCAGTGACTCATGTAAAAGATTAGTGAGGTGAGGTGAAATGGGGTTTAACGTCGCGTTCAAGATTATTGCACTTTTGTAGCGACGTGCATTCATGTGTGCATGTATCTGTGTGGCTGCTTGTACTAGTCCGGACTGATGCTGATTTTATAGTGCTAGCCCACTGATATACCATGCCGCAGCTTAACAGGATTACCCAACTCAGACTCCGAGCAGACCAGTCCTTGTTTTAGCCCATTAATACCGAGCGCCCGGCAGGGTAACAACAAAGCTTGTGTCTAGTGAGTGAATACTTTGGGCTTAAACGACGCTTTGAATCGTATTTCGTTTGAGCACGATGTGTTAGCTTGATGAAAACTGACGCAGATCCCAGATGTTTGCGGATGTGAACTCCGCGATCGCGAGTATGTTACACGAACCGAGAACATCGGGGCGAATATGGGATTACAGTGAGTGATTTCACTTTTAAAGTCGCAACTGTATTATCTCTGCTGTAAATTAAAGCAACGCGAGCAATAACATTTTTTGTATTATTTGATCATAAAGTACATGTACAGTAATACGGGAGGGCAATTATCACAGATTCAATCCAAACGAAGCCCGAAAGATACAAGCAAAATATGTCTGGACAACCACATGAACTACAATGAAAGCATGTGATTCACACAGATTTTCACATTTAATGATGACGAAAATCAATGTAACATGTGTACAATCAGATTCCCGCTTAAATGGTCTTTTAGATTTGATGCCTAACGTAATGAAGAGATGGGATTAGAATCCATGATAATTGAAAACTGGTAGGCATATGGGATGCTTCTGCAAAGCTGAATGTGGTGGCTTAGTTCGTGGCCACTCGTATATAGCAATGGTCAAACACTCAAGACATTGTCAACTCTATCTTGTATATAAATTAATTCATTTTTTAGATGAGAAGCTTCATCTTTGCTCTCCTGCTGCTTGGGGTTGTGGTCCAGCCGACTAATGCTATTTGGGGTGCAGTTTTCAATCTCCTGACGACAGTTGGGACAACGCTGCTAAAAAGTAATATTAACTTAGGCACCTATCCATGTCCGAATATCTAAGAATTTGAATGTCTATCAAAGAATGTTTGTTGTCAAGACATTATAAATTTTACATGTTATCAGATGAATGATCCTTATTTCGCATTCCTAGGTATAACATGCTTCGTATGTTCAGGTGTACGTTCATAGCAGGGCCTCCTCTTCTACATTAGTTCCAACGTATTTTCTAGAGGTACCTTATCACACTAAATTATAAAGCTTGAGGCACAAATCGAAAACGTTTAGTGAAAATGTCCGTCTGTTTTTAAGTAACTTCTTCTATCGTCTACTTCGGTACCGATTTAAGTAATTAAATACAGAAAATACATTTCTTCGTATTTCATGCCAACCTTATATGATGCTTCCAATTATGGACGGGGCGGTCGGGTGGCCTAGTGGTTAAAGCGTTCGCTCGTCACGCCGAAGACTCGGGTTCGAATCCCGACATGGGTACAATGTGTGAAGCCCATTTCAGGTGTCCCCCGCCGAGATATTGCTGGAATATTGCTGAAAGCGGCGTAAAACCATACCTCACTCCAATTATGGTCATGTCGCCAGAAAGGATCTCAATAGCTGATCGTAGCCGTCGTTCTTTCACGTGTAGTCAGAATTCTGAATAAATAATTAAATTCCACCAGGAATACAACCTATTCCGTAGAAAAAACGTGGCATTCCATTTTGCAGGTACATGTACATTTTAACATCATGATTCAAATAGTGAGAATTTATTTTTTGAACATTTGTGATCACCACGCAGTTAAACAAATATCACTGTAAACGTGTTATAAACTAGTCCCTCTACAGTACTGGTTACCCAAACATGAAATGACGTCTCAATAGCAATATGTTGCACAATAGATAACCATGATTGTTGCCACTGTAAAGATAAACCCTAAAAATTCCGGGTCTTCAGCACCCATGCTTGTCGTAAGAGGCGACAAACGGGATCGAATGGTCAGGCTCGCTGACTAGTCTGATGCATGTCATCGTATCCCAATCGATGCTCATGATGTCAATCACTGGATTGTCTGGTCCCGACTCGATTATTTACAGACCGCCTTCATATAGCTGGAATATTGCTGAGTGCGGCGTTAAACAACAAACAAACAAACAAACACACATAAGCTGACACTATCCTTCTACTTGAAGCAACGATAGATTCGGTGGGTAAGCGTGGTGTTCAAGATGTTGACTCGAATGGAGATGGGAATCTTGATATGGCCGAACTGGACGCAGAGTACGGAGAACTGGGCGCCCGTGAACTCATGCACTTTGCTGATTCAAATGGTAGGTTGTTTGTGTATGCATACTATTGTTACTGGATCCACTGTTAAGAGACAAGAGAACCGACGATTACTACCAAAGACGATTTCTATGCCCTTTCCCCAATGAATTATATGTATCAAATGATTGACAATGATTCTCAATAGGTAACCACGTTCTTGATGCTCCGGAGATTGTGTCATTGGAGCAATACGCAGACTCCCACACATAAGGTAAACATTAAGCATTTTGTTGAATCGATATTAATTAGTGCTTTCATTGATTGGGAGCAAAATAAGAAAAATCATACAACATGGATCTCCTGCTGATATGTGCAATATTGATGATATTCTCGGTTTGCTATTGTCTGGCTACATTTAAGAGAAATGCCATTGCGAACTATCAAAAATCACATGTGTTACGAGCTGGTACAGTGTATGTATGTGTATGGATACTAATACATGTTTCTGTATGCACTCGCTAATGACGTTATTTTATTTTAACAGAGGACATGGAACAACAATGGAAATCTCCGATTAACTGGAACGTTTCAATGAAATAAATTGTTTGCAATCGATTTGGGTGTCTGGGTTTTCTTTGTTTAGAAGTGAAAGTTTGATGTAACGATCCACGTGATAAAAGCCGACTATCAGACGAGTCACCAAATCTGACCATTTGATGCAATTGATTCCATGGTTCCACGTATGTTATTTGGAAATTACTTTACCCCCTGGTAATAGTTTATATATTAAAAGGCCCTGACTGACAAGCATCATTGGAACATTGTTTTCGTCCGTGGCAGGGAACTAACTTCAGGAACTGTGTCGTCGTTGGCACGTGTATAGAGAGTTCGTAAAACTAAAGCATGTATACATACAAAAATACATGTATTGTGTTTTGGTATTCACTCCATCACCATTATCACTCAAACCTGTAGACCACGAGTGAGTGAGTGAAATGAATGTTATCAATATTTCCAGAATTATAGTATTGTCTATAATTATTCAGGTATGTATCAGACAAACGCTGTACCATAATCAGGGCGAATCTGGGATTCGACTACACAAAAGTACAATCTTACTTTATCAAACGGCTAGCACGGTACAGGGAATAGCTACACCTTACTTTACTTTGCTACCTATGATTTAAGTCACAGAGCAGTATGTTGAGACGTTTGGTAATGCTATTAACTAACTAAATAATATGATTGAAATGACTATTGATTGTATTGTACTCAAGTGAACGACGACGTTTTGCATTTTACAGAAATCATTTTAAAGGATAGGTATGACTAAGAACTGCACATGTATGACAATCCAATAAAAGGAGCATTCGAGAATACTTAACAACATGAATGATCCCTCAATCCAGTCCTAGTGCTTTACACACACAGTACATGACAGGCCAGATCATGATCAGGACGCCTCAGTGTTATTGAAACTGGTCTTGGTCATTCTCAATGTCAGTTATATATATTTGTGAATGTATATTATCAAACTATCTAATTGCTTTGAGACCTATGCCCAGAAGGCGCATGCACATTGGCAAATCTGGTGATGCCATACTTCCGAACTCTGTACGTCCCCAATTGATTGTCATGGGCTGGACCACCTGAGGTATAACACCCCTTTATCATAAGTCTTTGCAGCTTGGAGATCTGCTGCAGCATAAAACTGTCCTCGTAGACACTCGGTGTTGGGTGAGGAAAAGGGATGCTGTATCAGTTTCCTTTCAAACATGGCTACCCAACAACCGTGTTCAAAAAGACAACATAGAGATTCTGACAGTTCCTCGTCTGACAGAAAGCCTCCATGGTCTAGTTGTAGAGCATCCCCCCAGAGAGCAGAAGGTCCGGGGTTCAATCCCCGGCTGCATTATAGCAAAAGACATTGAAAGATGATACTTGTTGTTACCCTGCCTTGCTCTCGGCATTAAGGGGCTAAAACAAGGACTGGTCGGCTCGGAGTCGCGATACTGTGTCTGAGTGGGGTATTCATGTTAAACTGCGGCATTGTGTCTCAGTGGGCTAGTACTATAAATTGGCATCAGTCCGGACTAGTACAAGCAGCCACACAAACACACCCACGTACATGCACGTCGCTATATAAGTGCAATAATCTTGGACGCGACACTAAAACCCATTTTACCTCACCTTCTCGTGTGACTATCTGATACGTTTCTTCATTATTGAGGCTTGTGAAAAGAACCTATTGAACTGAATCTATTTACAACAGCCAAAGGTTACGTGTCTCTGGTTTCAGCGGAGAGATTACAAATGACACAACGCCCTGAACCGGCTGTCTCCTTGTAGAGCATGCATGGAGACAGAAATCAGTTAATCTGCTCAAATTAACAAAAGTTTGTCAATGTCCATTTTGCTGTCACAGTGCACAAGACACTGGTATAGTGTTGAAGGCATTGCCTGTGATCCAGCATGCTGCCTGACCAAAGAGAAAATAGTCAATGAACTGGTTCAACACTCAGGTCACAACACTTGTGTTGAATGGTCACTTTTTCTGAACGTATTCAACATTTCTTGTCGAAATATTATGGATACGATTGAAAGACAGCTACAACTATGTCTTAACGAAATTTTTAAAAAATGGGCCAATGAAGATGGCTTCAAGTTGTCTAAATCCAAAACAAACAGTATTTACTTTTGTCGTAAATGCAAACCTGCCACAGTAAAAGAGGAGTGCCAGTCCTGGTTCTCATATTTACCCATCATCTGACATTCTTTCCACACATCCATTTTTTTAAATGTTAGACCCTCGACGCTGACTGGCTGAATAGAAAGATCACCTGACGCGACCACCTGTCTTAGATCGGTCTTCACGCAGAGTGGTATCGTATCGTGGGTTAAAAGTCTGATTTTAATGATATTATTGCAGTGATACGTCTGTGTTCGAGGTGAGTGAGATACAATTAAGCTGGTATCATTAATTCCTTATCCATATAAGTTAAACAAATCTCTTTATGGAACACATATTCGGTTGATCGCAATAAGATTCTATCATCACAACACAAATACAATCACTTTCGTTATAATAGAAGTGCTGTCTGATGACTTTCCTTTGGCACAGTCGACTGTTTTCTGTGTATTGAATGTTAGAATTCAAGAATCAGTTACGTAGCAATCACAGATCGTCTTTATTTCCGAGCGTGTGTCCTTAAACAATACAAACATTTTACCACTGTACTTAAATCATCTAACAGGGATAATAATAGAAAACTGCACAGCTAATACAACACTCAGTTTGCGCTGAAGAAAATGAAGCGACAATGGAATGTATTGTAAGTACACTAGAATGTTATAACTTCTACATTTAGAAGTCGGGGAAATGGGACGCAGTAAATAGGACGGGATGGAATTAAGTCAAATGAACGCATTATATATGTGCAAGTATACAATTTTACATATAACTCATTTTGTCACTGAATGTTCATCACGAGGTATATATATTTTTGTTAATGTTACAACAACAGAAGGTCTCAGAAAGAGGTGCACTATCAAATGATGTGGATAGGGATATTGCGATAAGTCATGCCATAAGTATTTGAAGTAATCAATTTGGTGTATGGGGGATCCTCAGGACAAACTGGGTTGTAAATTATTCACGTATGTCTTCTGTAGATCTCTACTACCAAGTGCTGTCACCCATGCTTGCCGTCAAAGGCGACTATGCTTGTCGTAAGAGGCAACTAGCGGGATCGGGTGGTCAGACTTGTTGACTTGGTTGATGCATGTCATCGATCCCAATTGCGTGGATCGATGCTCATGTCAATCACTGGATTGTCTGGTACCGACTTTATTATTTACAGACCGCCATCGTGTAGCTGGAATATTGCTGAGTGCGGCGTTGAACAACAAACCAACAACAACCAAGTGCTGTCTAATGGAAACATAAAGAAGAATGTGTATTGAGTGTGGTACTGGGAACCTCTTGATTTTGCGTTGATGGATATTTCAAGCAATAATTATTGAACCCG
Organism: Haliotis cracherodii; assembly: GCF_022045235.1. NCBI lineage: Eukaryota > Metazoa > Mollusca > Gastropoda > Lepetellida > Haliotidae > Haliotis > Haliotis cracherodii. The sequence continues at coordinate 46,042,725 of NW_027266286.1, read as the reverse complement.
ATATTTAACTTTGTTAGACTGTAGCTTAGTATAAAGCATAAACATATGTAATACAAGGAGACATTCTTTTCCAAGTTGTTGAATATGTATATCCAGTTCGAGTCACATATAAAAAAAACACATTTTTTAATCAAACAAATAGCCCTTGATCACGTCACGATTGTGCTATGTATCTAAATTTTTGTCCATTTGCCGACGCAAATTTGCTGAAACGGTATTCAAACAACGACTGTAGTTTTCCGTTTCGTTGTTGTCATCCTGGTTCCAGAATGAGCCAATACTCTTGATCCAGCATAATTCTAAACCACTGTGACAGCTGTAAGAAGATAGGAGCAGTCGGGTAACCTAGTAGTTAAAGCGATCGCTCGTTACGCCGAAAACCCGGGTTCGATTCCCGACATGGGTACAATGGGTGAAGCCCGTTTCTTGATATTGCCGTGATATTGCTGGAGTATTGCTAAAAGCGGCGTAAATTCATTTCATGTGTAATGCTAGACAAATAAAACTAAATGGCAAGATAACTGACAAATACCTAAAACCACAAACCTTAGAATACTGCCACCAACCTTCAATATTTTAAATAACCTTTTTATGATTTTATAATATATTTATTCTTATTTAAATACTAATATATTACACACCATTCTATACCTCATCATTTTAATATAGATGTATACAAACAAACAAACCAAACTAAAATATTAATATGCCACTTCTATAATATTAACCACCTTCCATTTAAAATTGATTTCTTGTAGTTGACGATAACCACATTGATTGTGTATCTGTGTTATTGTCTGTACAAGGAGGTCTTTTGCAATTGGAAACTGGAATTGCACATTATTTGTTGTGTAGGACGACTGAGTTGTAACGCCATTACTGTATTTGGTTATTGACAAAAGATGTGAGTCATATGCGCTTGTAACTGCAGTTATCTAACTATCTACACAATATGTTCCTGCTGCCGATTGAACTAAACGCAAAAACACGTTAAGTACAAACTATGTTTGATATCCAGGGACACGTCGGTGAATAACATGCTGTCATGATGACCTCCACTCTTACCCTTTATCACTGTTTAACAAGTAGAACATACCTTTGCTAGACTGTTTTGTTGAAGTTCAGATATTCTTGGGTGCCCAGCTAACAGACATTTCTGTCTGAAACCTGAGGCCAATGTATATGCTTCCGGTATTTTCTGGAACAACTTATTCTTTAAATATGACAGGAAGGCACGAAATGCCCAGTCGTCCATTCCGCCGTTAATCGCTGTGCAGAGTTGTCATGATCCGATGATCGTGGTTTAAATCCAAAATAAACCCTGATTATGATCATTTGTCAACACCATATACCGTTATATAACTGGCATAATGTCCATAAACACCTGTACATGTCAGAAATACAAGGAAGTGTATATTATGTATATAGGCATGTCTGAAGGGATATGTCTACATCAGACAATATTCTTATCTCTATTTCAAGAATTGTCTATTTCATTATGCTGAATTCCATCTTCGCAAAGAATAGTGAACACATCTTGATATTTAGTCAAAATATCTAATAGAAATAACTCGTTTTTTATTGTTGCACAGAAATGGGTACACGAACATGCCCCAAAACACCAATACTCCTTCATGTGAAACAGCACAGAATTGTTTGTCTTATAAATATTCATTACTCTCAACACCGTTTCCACTACTTCCTCATCCTCATCTGTTGACCTCCCTTCCTGTTTGCATCACCTGAACAGACCAGCCGGAAGTATAATTCGTTTGTGGGTGAGTTTATGTCACGCCTAATTAACCAAGCGACTCTGACATGGAATCTATTTACACGAGGTTTATTTCAGTTTAGTCTCCCATAGACATGCGTCAATCAATGACTATATTATACATCATTAACGGCACTCTGAGGACACGTCCATGTTACAGCCAAGGGTATACAAACTACAGAAAAGTACGGTAATGTTGACCAGCAGGAATTATGTGTATAATAGATACGACGTCAAACATGTGTCATTGTTACTACTTGTACAGCTGTGCTGCCGTATGTGCATAAACAGACCTAGACGTTAACTTCCTTTCGTCAGTATTTATTTATATAATTCGATGAATCTTCGTCCTCGTGTGTATTCAACAACTTTTAGGGACCTTGTTGATCCCTTATATAAAACAATCATATTGTGATTATCAATGTAATAGTTATAAAGTAGTGTTGCACCGTGTTGAAATAGGAACGTAGTGTTATAGGGTAATCGCAGATTTAACTCTGCTTTGAACTGTATGAACGCCCAATGGTGAAACTCACGAGTGTGGGCTGTTACGCCATTACACCGCCTTTAAGGCCTATCTGCAAACATGACTCTATAACACTAACCGGTATTAACATACTGTATTAACATCCTATATAGACGGCTGACAGACTATATACGTGATGCAAGGCAGCAGCACGGGGCTAAAGTCAATGTTGTATGGTGAGAAAAGACATTGAATGTTTGAACAGGACGAACGAACACGTTTTCGCCCATAATAAAATTAATAAAAGATGGACTTGTTCGGCATGACAATGACGACCCAAGATCTACCTTCCACAAAAATGGTAACGGTTATCTACGGACGTATTAAGACACAGAACAACGTGTATCAATATTATGAATTGTTCCTGTGCAAGTGATCAGAATCCACTTTGTTAGGGGCGATGGGATAGCCTAGTGGTTAAAATATACGCTCGTCACGCCAAAGGTCCATGTTTGATTCCCACATGGACACAATGTGTAAGGCCTTGGTGTCCCCCGCCGAGATAGTCCTGGAATATTTCTACAGTTGGCGTAAAACCCAGAGCTCTCACTCGCTGCGTTAACTCTCTTGGCTTTCAACTTCAGGCGTAGGCATGTATTTGATTTGCAGTGCACGTAATGTCCTTATTAGTCCTTGCGTGTGGTACAAAGTCCTGGATCTACATGCACATGTACGGGTGTCCATATCCACACATTGTGAAACACAGGCTCCATACATTTACATATACACACAACATACACTGAGATTGAATATGTTAGATGCATCCAATCAATGTTAAAATAAGTCTGGTAACAGGGGTACAAAATTAACCCTTCTCTCGTTAAACAAGACTCAAAACAAATTGCAGTATATCTGTGGCACATTGATGTATGGATTGGCTGTGCCCTTTGAGGGGTTTGGATCTATTATGTCATAGGTGTTACTCGGCTCCTGTGTTCTGGGTTTGAGCCCTGAGTAGGTGGGGTGGACTTCAGAGACTGGAATGTCATCAGACTTCTCGTGGCGGGACCTCCACCATCTTCTGTAAAACAAACCATAATTAATCATGTATAATTAAAGCAGCATTGTCCACTAATATCAACGGTCACATAGAATCTCCCTGTTTGTCTACATCTACCGATCAGTCTTGACCATTTGTGTTGACAAAACATACATTTAGAGTCATTTGGCTTCAATGTCTGTACCTTGATGTGAAGACGTATAGTGCACCAGCAATGACGACCAGCACGGCACCTGTAGCTATTCCAGCAGCAAAGATACCAACTGCAATAAAACCCATAATGTTGTCTCAATCACAGACATTATAACACCTTACTATGTGGACACTCGGGATGAATCTCTATCATGTCTTAATTACTTCCAAGATCCAAGGACTGCTCCGAAGTGTTATATGTGCAGCATGATGTTTTTCGATTAGGACCCTTGGTTTGTCAGTAAGATATTGATGCTTCTGTGCTTCACATTACACCTGTAATCTACCACGGGGGTGATCGGGTAGCCTAGTGGTTAAAGCGTTCGCTCGTCACACCGAAGAATCGGGTTCGATTCCCGACATGGGTACAATGTGTGAAGCCCATTTCTGGTGTCCCCCGCCGTGATATTGCTGGAATGTTGCTATACGCGACATAAAACCTTACTCACTCACTCACTCACTGTAATCTACCACGAGCATCAGTGTGGGTTTTCTTCTCGGATTATAATTACACACTGCAGAGTAACTGAAATATTGTCATTTCCTGGTTCAGACATCAAGAATATATTCCCTTAATACAATGAAGTTTTAAGGAACATTCAATAAGGAACTTTTCACCAGTACATGAACATATTTTATTATTGAGTTGATAAAATTATTGCTGAATAATCTATCTACCGATTGCAGAGAACTAAGGGCATATCATGAGGGCATTACATGCATGAGTGCGCTCCACGCTTTGAACCATATGCATAGAAACATTTAGGAAGTTGTACCTGGAAAGTCATTGTTACGCGATTGACATCCTTTCATGGAGATCTGAGTTGTAGTAGCTTTAGTAGTCCCTGGCCCTGCAGCTAATCCAGTAGATACAGATGTCGTCGACTGTCCTTGAGGAGTGATGGCGGTTGGTCGCAGTGTCTCTGTGGCATGCGGGGGTGTAGATGTGAGTCTCTCTGTAGTTGTCGTTACTGCTGTTGTTTTGAGAGAAGTGGTAGTGGTAAATGTCAACGGTGGTGTTGAAACCAAGGTTGTTGAAGGAGTTGTAGTTGTGGAACTGTTAGTGTTTGGCACGAAACACTCTACGTAAAGCTGGACTGTTGAAATAAAATCGAAGCATCACTACTATTGCCTTCAATTGTTTTTAGAATCACCTTGAAACAGAATAGAAATCCTATGGACTTATTTCCTAGTTGTTGCGAAATCAGAATACAATGTACTAATACAAGGGTACTTTGCATTTATAGAAAACATATTTCTTAAGGATTTTGAGGATGCAAAATTAAAGTGTCTTTGCTAACACCATTCACATAATACATCAGGTTTATTTTTACTCCTGAAACGCCTTTTATTTTAACTGCGTCAGTCATGACACCCCTTTGGATCCAGGCCAAGTAGCCACCACGTGTGCCCATAACTCATCACCAGGGTTGATGGTGAGAGACTGTGCAGGTACAGTTTGAACAACTCCATTTGTAGTACATTGTCTACCAGTGCTTATTTGTTGATGGAATATATACATCTATTTCAATATGTACATAATTAATACAGTTTTATGTCAAAACAATATCATCAATTCGATTGTTTTTTAACCCTCACATCTCTCACCTGACGATGATTTAAGCTTGAACAGCAGCTGTCCAGACAGTCCTCTGGCTCCAGGCGTAGCCAACACCAGTATCCATATCTCCTCACCAGTAGTGACAGTGTGAGACTGTCCAGGCATAGTTTGAGCAATACTATTTGTGCACTGTGAACTTGTCCTCCACTTCTGTATAGTCATGTATGTATCACACGTTTGTGTCCAGTCAACTGAGAACATCTCCACCTGTGCTGTCTGTGATACAGTCAGTTTACAGGAACACATCCCTCCTCCTGTGTTGATCTGTGTTGTAGACACATCCAGAAGGATTTGGTTAGAGTTGGTCTCTGTCCCAGAAGAGCAGGTCTGTAGACCTTGACAATAAATACCAATTATGTTTTAACGGTCACACCCTGCAGTTACACGGAAATACAGTACACCATGTACACATACGCATGCAGATATCCATACCGACAAAAAAAACCACAATGTTAATACTTTTCGTTAGATTCTAAATATCATGTTTATGTCATAAGACATTCAGTTGGTGGAAGACAATAAACACTGTCATAAATGATTTGATGTACGACAAAGATCAGTCCGTAGTGGTACAGTTGTATATTTAACTATTGTGTTTTTTTGTATATATCAGTCTCACTCAAGTTTACTCTCATACATCTCCGCAGACGGTAACGTCAGGTAAAAGCTGAGCGAGCTTTGACCGACCAATCAACACAATTAAGATGCGTGAGACGTTTATATTTAAGTTTTTGTAAGAGGTATCTGCTTTGTTACTGTTCCACTTCGTTTCTGTACCACCATAGACAACACAAATACCCTCGACAGTGCCCCGTTTTGTGTATAGATGCCATGGCGCTCAGAAACGGGTGGATGTTCAACATATCCACAATAGCAACAGTGCGGTTATACATTTTTGCAGTCGGAACTCCTCAGTTATATTCGTTTTCGAGTTACAGAAATCAAATTTGCTTTTCTGAATGCTTTTGTCACTGGTGCCGAGAATATGGAAGGCTCGACGCTGATTGGTTGATTAGAAAGTTCACCTGACGCGACCACCTGCCTCAGAACTCTACGCAGAGAGGAATCGTGGAGGAGTAAAGATTATGTTATTTCTATGATGGAAGTGAGTGAGGTAGAATTAATATGGTGTCGGCAATATCTCAGCCATATAGTATGTATCACACTTTTGTGTCCAGCCCGCAGGGAACAAATCCACCTGTCTGTGACAGTTTATATGAACATATCCCTCCCCCAGTGTTGATCTATGTTGTAGACAAATCCAGTGTGATTTGTGTAGGGCTGGTCGGTGTCCCTTAGGATCAGCTAGGTCTGACGATCTGCGAGACAAAAGAAATAGAAGACCCGAAACTTTAAGGGGACATAGTATCATCATAGTTATATTTGATGTAAATAGTCGTCCAACCCTGACCCTGCCTTAATCTATGCTGTAGACACACCTTATATGACGTTGGAGCTAATCCATGCCTTTGTACACCTTGACAATAAATAAACTGTTATGTTCTTAAGGTGACAACCGACAGGTACATATAGCGGTACATTAAAAAAACATATAGAAGAAATCCCGAAATGCATTCTTGCAAAAAAACGTCACATGCCTCTTCGTATGCTTCCATAACAACATAATGTTCATACTTTACTTCCGATTCTAAATATCAAAATTCAATTGTTGGAAAATGTACACTGTCTTGAATGATTTGATGTGAGACACTAAACAGTTTTCTATTACTTTCGTTGTTTGTTTCAAATTGATTTAAAGACTTCAAACAGAGATTTTACATACTGGGTTTCTTTATGTATTATATATCAATCTCACTTAAATCAGATTTTCTACTCCGTTACACAACAGAAGGTGGCGTCAGGTGAACCCTGAGCGAGTTGTGACCGTCCAATCAAAGTGAAGGACGCGAGGGCAAGTCAGATGTCAGCTTTCTCTTACATACATGGGTTATTTTTCTATCACCAAGATTCGGAAATTTCGATCTCAGCAAAAGAAATCCACCACAGAAAACAAAATGACCCTCGATTAATACACCCTTTTGGGTGTAGATGCCATAATGTTTAAAATATCCACAACTATGTATTAGCGCGGCTTTACTCATTTTAGCAATCGGATCTCCTCGATTATGTTCCTTTTCGAGTTACAGAATTCCGATATGCTTGTCTGAATGCTTCGCTCACACGTGCCGAAAATGTAAAAGCCTCGACGCTGATTGGCTGATCACCTGACTCGACCTCTTAACTCAGATCATCACGGAGAAAGATATCGGAGTAAAAGATTTGATTTTAAAGAGATTATTATAATGATACTTCTGTGTTCTAGAGTGAGGTACAATTAATGTCGTATCAGCAAATATCTCAGCAAACACATTTTCTTTGGTTATAGTAGAAGTGATGAGTGACTCCCTATGACACAGTCGACTGTATTTTATATTTAAGAATTCAATAATCAGTTACAATCACAGATCGGATTATTTCCCAGAATGTTCGCTTACACAATGCAAACATTTTACCACCAGATTTAAATCACCTAACAGGGATAATAATGAAAAAAATAGCGCATCTATTAAAACAGACTCGTTTCGCGCTGGGGAAAAGGAAGCGACACTGGCATGTCTTGTAAGAACACTATGGTGTTACAACTTCCACATTTGGACGTCTGGGAAATGGGACGTAGAAAACAGGACGGGGTGGAATTAAGTCAAATGAACTCATCATATATGTGCAAGTATACAATTTTACACATTACTCTTTTAGTCTATGAAACATCGTCGGCTGGTATACATACTATTGATAAGGATACGATCTATTGGAAAGAGATAGCTATCAGCATCGGTCGCGGAGCTTCCTTGGATGGGTTACCGCGTTTCGGCAGCTTGGCTCCTGACAGTTTCTAGGACTTCCGTGCTGCCACAGCCTGAAGCACATATAACACATGTGGCGTCTCCTTGGGCAAGTGACTTTTTCGAAATGTGCCTCTTTTCACCCAGCAGTGAATGGGTACCCGGAAGGATGAGATGAACATGTGGTTGTTAACCCCCTAGCAGGCATCTTGGGATGTATACTCCCCAGGGAGCTGAGAATGATCCTTGAGTGCACATTGATCCAGTGACCGGGGTAATAATAGCGCTTTGAGCAGTGGCGTGAAAATAAGCGCAATACAAATAGCCTATTAATATGACTATTTTGGTCTCGGCGGCTGGGTGATCAATCGAATCGAAGTTTAACATTCATGTATATTGTAGATCTTATTATGTTCTCTGACCAACAACACATAAGAGTCTCAAATTTTAAAGAATTCTTAGCATATGTACTGCTCGTTCAACAAATAAAAACGTGTAAACTATCCTGGGTCTTTATAGGCAACTCGGACATCAGCTCACATGTAGATAGTTTACACACCGATAGATAACTTGCTGTCTGGGTGGCATACGTACATAACCAGTATATATAGATCACTGACACGTGAAGCGCAATGTTAACTGAGCGCCTGTTACACAGTGTATTAGGTAACATAATTACTGGTACATGGCTGAGTTCTTACCTGAGATTACTGACGGCAGTGTGAGGACAATGAGAGTCAACAAGACGTCCATAATAATCTAATTTTAGATGTACTTTTCTGAAGTGCTGTACGTCTGGTTACATTCATATCCAACCAGGAAGTTGATGGTTGTGGTATCCTCGATAGCAGCCTTTGAGTTATGCCCCAGTGGCTTTGTAACAAATGCTATTGGTCTTTGTATGACTACCAATCTCGCCTTTTTGTATAATTCGATATCCCAGGCACATATCCTGTGAAGTCTCGTTATTCCCGACTGTACGTTTCCTAATAAATCGGCCGGGTAGGCATATTCAGGGTTATGTAATATTGACTACAGTATAATGTTTTAGAGGGTTGAATTTCTGGACCAGTCGGGTCCAGATTAACGATTACTACCACTACACTTCTACACTACTTCCTCATCCTCATCTGTTGACAGACCGCCTCCGTGGTCTAGTGGTAGAGCGTCCGCCCGGAGAAGGAAGGTCCGGGGTTCGATCCCCGACAGCGTCAAACCAAAAGAAGTTAAAAGATGGTACTTGTTGTTACCCTGTCTGGCGCTCGGCATTAAGGGGTTAAAACAAGGACTTGTCGGCTCGGAGTCAGTAAACTGTGTCTGAGTGGGGTATTCATGTTAAACTGCGGCATGGTGTCTCAGTAAATCGGCATCAGTCCGGACTAGTACAGGCAGCCACACATGCACACACACGTACATGCACGTCGCTATATAAGTGCAATAATCTTGGACGCGTCGTTAAACCCCATTTTACCTCACCTCACCTCATCTGTTGACCAACCTTGCCGTTTTCATCACCTAAACAGACCAGCTGGAAGTATAATTCGTTTATGAGTGAGTTTATGTCACACTTAATCTACACAGCGAGTCTGACACGAAACCTCAATTTACACGAGGTTTATACCAGTTTAGTCTCCCATAGACATGCGTCAGTCAAGGAGTTAATTATAGATCGTTAACGACACTCCAAGGACACGGCCGGTGGTGACATATACGCCCATGTTACAGCCAAGGGTATGCAAACTACAGAAATGTACGGTAATGTTTACCACCAGCAGGAAGTAAGTGTATAATTGATACGACGTTAAACATATGTCACTGTTACTACTTGTATAGCTGTGTTGCCGTATGTGTATAAACAGAACTAGACGTTATCGTCCGTATGTCAGTATTTCTTCAGATGAATATTCCTCCTTGTGTGTATTCATCAACCTTTTGGGACCTTGTTGTTCCCTTTTTTAAAATAATCCTGTTGTGAGTATATTAATGTAAGTAAAGTAGTAGATGTGCACCGTGTTTAAATAGGAGACCAGTATTAACACACTACATTGCTCATTTCTCGGCGGGGATCACAGATAGAAAGCCGACATTATCTATAATACATACCAGACACTGTGCAAAACACACGTACCGAAATTTAGTTACACGTTAACGTAAATAAACAATATCCTATCAACGGAAATTAAAAAGCACTTTACAGTCCTTAAATAACCTCATCTTAATATGCGTTGTTTATTATCAGCATGTGTATCATTGTGTAACTTTTTTCTGCTGCTTGTTTTATCTAAATACGTGTAAATAGTCCAATTCATCGGTACGAGCCATCAAACCATACAAATGTCCTTTACATGATCATGATAGACATCTTCCACGCAGCTACAACTAGGATGTGACGTAATTATGGAATGTGCGTCTTGGTAGCATATAGACAAACTGACTGTATTCCCAAAAGAGAACTATTTGTTTGTTGGTTTGAAAACTATTGATAAACTAAGAGATAAAACATTTTACAGATAAGGAGCTTAAGATTTTGTATCCTCAGAGAATAAATTGTTTGATAGGCATTACTAAGAAGTTGATGGATGACAAGGTAGACACAGTTTTATGGATAGCAACTCCTTTAACACTGTAAAATGAGTCTCCAGAGTGGTCACGGATATCCACAGACGTTGACCAATACGACGACAAAATCATGTACAACATGTCATGATATAATGATTTGTCTCTGTTTATGTGATAAAGATCCATTGTTAGGGGCATGTTCAGGAACACACTCGTGACTTTGCTGAAGACTGACACATCAACGGCCTTTCTTTCCACATGAAATTGACGCAGTCCGATAAAACTGAAACATTGTTCAGAACTCACTAAATCTCCTTTCACTACGTGACGAGTGCAACCGATGGGGCTTTTCGTGAACACCAAGTATCATCACTGTGATACGTGAACACATGTTTATGTGGTCGTAATTGTAAACTTGACTCCTTTGGCGGAGATTCTTATGATTATGGAAGGGGTTTTATTAATTAGCATTATCACGGAGTGCGAATACGGATACACTGACCCTACAGACGATGAAAGGATCGACCTCTATTCAGTTGCAACCAGGAAGAGCAGTTGTAGGTTCTGATCATGAATATTCATGCTGAAATCTTAACACTGCACAAACACTATCGGTTACCAATTTGAATGCACAGTGACATGCAGAGTTTTCCCATGACCTCGTATATGGATATCCCTCTTCCATTTCCCTGCCACCCGTAAACCCGTAAGGCGTCGCTGAACATTGAAGTGGTGTGATAGTGTCACATGGACGTGGATACTTTTATTTCTATGCTTGTCAGTTTGCTATTTTACGCTGCATATTCTAGCTATATGACGGCGGTCTGTAATATTGGAGTCCTGACCAGACAATCCAGTGATTGACACCATGAGCATCGAGTTAGGCATTTAGGATACGATGACATGCATCAACCATGTAAACGAGTCTGACAACCCGATCCCGTTCGTCTTTCGACAAGCATGGGCCGCTGAATCAATTATAACGCGGATGTACATGCGTTGAAGTTGCTATGGTGATGCACGGTGTTCTAGCTCTCCCAGTCTTTACTTCAAATGTGTTAGGACTATACAATGTACTTTAGACCCAGTATAATGAGCCTGTTTGCACCACACAGATCGTCGTTTTCCACAATAGATTCATCATCGTTTGGAAGCGAAAGTGTTTTCGTTGAATGAAGAACAAACTCTACCCCATGCTGTTACAACAATGAGATGCTAATGAGTCTGCTGTGTAACTAAAGGGAGCTGGTCCGGCCAGTGTCACCGACACACATGCACTGCACCACACCCAGTGGCGTGTGTACGTATCGGTGCATCGTTTGTACTTAGTTACGCCCGTCTGCATCTCTTTCATGTGTGTACATTATCTTTTTACCTTCGGTTTATGAATTCCAAGGTGGGAATAAAGGCACGCCCCTCAACGCAGACAAGGCATATGGGAGTTTCAGCAGAGTACCCTTCATAACTCTCTTTATACAAACAATATTACACTTTAACATGTTATCTATTTGAGGAAGGATTCTCCATTAATTATTCAAATAAACGTATTGGACTTAATGATCCGCTAGTTGTGGGTTCGAATCCCAGAATCCTATTCATGATCTTTGTTCCTTCAGAACCATACGACCGCCTCCGTGGTCTAGTGGTAGAGCATCCGCCCGGAGAGCGGAAGGTCCGGGGTTCGATGGTACTTGTTGTTACCCTGTCTGACGCTCAGCATTAAGGGGCTAAAACAAGGACTGGTCGGCTCGGAGTCAGTATACTGTGTCTGGGTGGGGTATTCATGTTAAACTGCGGCATGGTATCTCAGTGAGCTGGCACTATAAATCGGCATCAGTCCGGACTAGTACAAGCAGCCACACAAACACACACATGTACATGCACGTCGCTATATAAGTGGAATAATCTCTGACGCGACGTTAATCCCCATTTTACCTCACCTCACTTCAGAACCATACAGAACGTAGGTTTCGCCATATTTGAGGACCGGCATCAATGTGGGTTTTCCTCGCACGTTTTCTAACGCGCCGATACATTACCACAAAATGCGGTTGAAAGCGGCGCCAACCTAACTCACTCACACTTATATATCACCAGACTATGAAAGGTCAAATAATCAATAAGTAAAATGCCTATTGTTCACCTGTAATTACTGACGGTTCACCACCTCAAGCTCGTATTAACCTCTGCTGCGAGTTACAAATCATTTTACTATCGCTTCCAAAACCACTATCAGGATCTTTTTCCTGGCGTGGATTTTATATCGCATCTGTCACTTGGACAACATATTATTTATTATCTTGTGACCATTTCTATAATGATCTGTATGTGTCTACGGAGATAAGCACCTGGGGAAGTCGGTTTTGATAGGATAATCGGGTGAACAGAAAGTGCGTGTATCGATGGTAAGAGATTTATATTATTCGCAATAGGGAGTCGGGTTTAGAGACAATGGGCTCCTCTTCCTTTACCTATTTAACGGACTGCCTCCGTGATGTCGTGGATAGCGTCTGCCCAGAGAGCGGAAGGTCAGTGGTTCGATCCTCAGGCGCGTTATACCAACAGACGTCAAGACATGATACTTGTTGTTTCCCTGCCTGACGTCATCATATGGAAGCGTATAAGTGACACGGTCCAAAAAACTTTTATCATCTCAGATGATATTTACATCGACATAGCTGATAATTACAACTACGTAGATGATACTTACATCTATGTAAAAGATACTTTTATCTCCGTATATGAGGTGAGGTGAGGTGAGGTGAAATTGGGTTTAACGTCGCGTCCAAGATTATTGCAGACTTATTATGTGTGTGTGTGTGTGTGTGTGGCTGCTTGTACTAGTCCGGACTGATGCCGATTTATAGTGCTAGCTCACTGAGATACCATGCCGCAGTTTCACACGAATACCCCACTCAGACACAGTATACTGACTCCGAGCCGACCAGTCCTTGTTTTAGCCCCTTACAATCTTTTAACGTCTTTTTGTATGACGCGGCCCGGGATCGAACCCTGGACCTTCCGCTCTCCGGGCGGACGCTCTACCACAAGACCACGGAGGCGGTCTATCTCCGTATGTGATGTTATGATCGTACGTATCGTTACTCGGTGATTTTGTCTTGCGAAGTTGCGACCCTAGTTGGATACCAGTTTTTACAAACATTGATATAATAAAGATGGTTACTTAATTGCTGTTAATTAAATGTTTGGGAGTATGTTCGTTATTTATTTTCATTTGGTCTTTTCCGCATTTTCACAACATAATGAGATCGTTTCAACTTCTCAAACTATCAGCGCTAAAATATAAACACAATCTGCAGAACTGGACCATCAGTGCTTCAAATGATGATGACGAGTATTGGTTTGGTATAGTTTTTATAGCTTGGGTGATTCTCACGCCTATATATACATATTACTTTGAATCATTTTGTACCATAGGCCATAATGCCAAACCGTATCGAAGGCCTTACAAAAATCATCAAAAACACAATACAGCCTCTTATCATGGTTTGAGTATACCTCGACGAGTGGTTTTAAGATATATAATTATGTTATCACTTGTTGAATAGTTTTTTTCCTGAACCCGGCTTGGGCTTTGCCAATTAGCTCAAAATGGTAAGAGTAGGCTTGGAGTCGATTATTCAAAATGGAGGTGAAAACTTTACCCAAGAAACTTATAATTAATATACCCCTGGGTACCTGGGTCCCCAGGATCGCCTTTGGTGTTGTTAATGGGCTTAATGATGCCAAACTCCACTGACAAAGATTAAGTTGATGCGTGATGATGCCCCAGTGTATTTTCTAAAAAAACGTTTTTTTGCGGATACGGTTCTACATGGGTACGGGAAAAAATACGGACAGGTGTAAATGGCCCATTGGGTCCCTGACCCACATGTTGGGTGGCCTGTAGTCACACGAGATGAAGTAGGACGTAGGACCGAGTTTACACAGCATGGAGTGAGAAAGATGCCAGATGTATCCAATTAAAGGTCAGTTATTGTGTTAACCAGGGGAACAAACTTCAGAGTCCAGTGTCACAAGACACAAAACAAATTACTGTGTCTGTCTATGGCACACTGGTATATGGATTGTCTATTGTGTCATAGATGCTGTTTGGCTCCTCTGTTCTGGATGTGAGCCCTGAGTAGGTGGGATGGACAACAGAGATCGGAATGTCGTCAGCTGCAGGCTTCTGACGGTGGGATGTCCGGCGTCTTCGTCTGTAACACAACACCATAATTCATCTTGTTTATTATACCAACACTTTCCTTTGATACCAACCGTTACACATACTCGTCAAGTTAAGCTGCATGTTCTAGTCGTCTACATTTGTGTTGACAAGATAACGTTTGAAGATTACGTTTAGTTAGTTGTCTTAAACATATGCACCTTGATATGGCGGTGTATGTTCCACAAGCAATGACGACTAGCACGGCTGCTGCAGCAAGTCCAGCAGCAAGGATACCAACTGCAATAAAACCCATAATGTCATCACAATCACCAACATTATAACACCTTACAAGATGGACATACGGGATAAATCTATCAGGTGACTCAGTATCCACCAGGATCCATGACTGCTCCAAAGTGTTATATGATCAAACAGATATGGTTCGGACAGGATCCATGGTGTGTAAATAAGATAGTTAAGTTTGTTTGCTTCACATGACACCAACAACCTACGACCAGCGTCACTTTAGGCTTTCTAACGATAACACACTTCAATGTAACTGAACTATTGTGGAGTCATTTCCTGGACCAAACATCATCCAGAAAACATTCCCTAAATGACGTTTTAAAGGAGCAATCGATAATACTGTTCACCAGTACATGAATGTATTTTATCATTGAGTTGATAAACGTTTTTAATAACCTGTGTATCGATTACATGAGAATATTGGCATATCAAAGGAACATTGCATGCATGATATACAACACGGATGTTGTCAAATGAGCATGAAACATACACATCTCTTTTAACCATGGGTGTATCTGTAGGAACGAATCAGTGTCTTTTACAGAATAACCGAGGTGGCAAGGATCAAGTATCCACATACCGTCAAACGTAAGAGAGTTTATAGTCAACCAGTAAATCAGATGAATCAATCGTGAAATCATTACTGTGGATTTTGATTGTCCACCTTTGAGCCATATGGGAAATAAACATCTGTAGAACTTGTACCTGGAAAGTAAATGATGCTCGGTTGACCTGTTGTCTTGGGGATCTCAGTTGCCGTAGGTGTAGTAGACCATGTCCCGTCAGTTGATCCAGTAGGTGATGTTGTTGAAGAAGTTGCAGTTTTGGAACTGTTAGTGTTTGGCTCAAAACACTCAATGTTTAGCAAGTCTGTTGAAATGTATACGAGTTTTCAGTACTATGATCTACAGTTAATTTCATTGTAAAATGAACAAGTTGACTGAATATTTAGCTGTCTCCGCTTGTTCTAAGATGTCCACAATAGAAGCACCATTCGGCCTTCAAATTTGCCAAAAATGACACGAGAGGTTGCGAAATGCGATGGCCAAATGGATCACATCTGTTCATAAGGCGTTGCTCAATGGACGTATTAAAGTAAGAGTTGATCATTGAACAAAAATTATATAATACTTTCTTCACCTCAAATAAGGATGATTTGGGAGTTCAGTAATTTGTGAATTGTGACAAAAGTGTATTTGTTTGTTGTTTAACTCGGCACTCAGCAATATTCCAGCGTCATGTAATATAATTGAATCTGTACCAGATAATACAGTGACCGATATTGTAAGCGACAATACAAGATCAGTCATGATCAGGGTGCGAGGACACACCTGATCGATTTGGTTGACTCTTACGATTAGCATAGGTCCCTGAGGTTCCTGTTCTAATAGAGAATACATACATACAATGTCAAAATGAACATTACACGTGCCTCTTTGATGGCAAAACAACTTTATAATTTCGATTGCTTTTTAACCCTCTAAATGTTATCCCTTTATTACTCTCACCTAATGATGACTTAAGTTTAAACTGCAGCTGTCCTGACAATCCTTTGGTTCCAGCAAGTGAAGCCACCACCAGTATCCGTACTTCATCATCAGTCGTGACGGTGTGAGACTGTGCAGGTGGAATTTGAACAACGCCATTTGTACACTGTGTCCCCGTGCTCCACTTCGGTATAGTAATGTATGTATCGCACCCCTGTGTCCAGCCATTAGGGAACATCTCCACATCTGTCTCTGCCCCAGTGTTGATCTGTGACACAGTCAGTCTACAGGAACACACGCCTCCCAATCTGTTGATCTGTGTTGTAGACACGTCCAGTATGATTTGGTTAGAACTGGTCTCAGTTCCAGAGGAGCAGGTCTGTAGACCTTGAGGATAAATTAATTTATGACTTAATTGCCACACCCTGCAGTTACAGTCCTTCAAGTACACAAACAGCAGAAACACAGAAATGTATTTTTTTATTATTGTCACATGCCTCTTCACATACAAATGTACTTACAAAACCATATACTATTAATATGTCCCATGTTTTAAATATGCTTATATCATAAAACGATTCATTTGTTAGATGATGAACGGTGTCTTAATTAGATCATTTGATTTACGACAATAACCATTCCGAAGCCTCACACAGATTTTTTTAATGTTTATCAATCTGACTGTAGTCAATATTTTTATGCTTCGATACATCGCCATTGAGTGAGTGAGTGAGTGGGGTTTTACGCCGCTTTTAGCAATAGTCCAGCAATATCATTGCGGGGGACACCAGAAATGGGCTTCACAGATTGTACCCATGACTGGAATCGAAACCGGTTCTTCGGCGTTACTGTTTCTGCAGTCGGAGCTCCTCTATTATATTCGTTTTCGAAAACAGGTATGCTTGTCTGAATGTTTTTGTCATTGATATCAAGAATGCAAGATCTCAGCCATTTAGCTAACCTCTTTCTTGAACACGTAATCAGGTGATCGCCATAGTGTTGTCCCATGGTTATAGTAGAAATGATCGTCCTTATTACGCAGTGTCTGCCCTTAATCCATGCATGTTGCCACAATATTTATACCACGTAACCGGAAAAAAATAAAATAAACATATACCAGTATATGTGTCGGAATATTACATCATTTGGTAGGTGAATGTTCATCGTGTGTGTGGAACTTCTAATAATGTAAGAACCGCAATAGTCTTGGAAAGATGAATGTTTCGGTCTCGGCGGCAGGTACATGAATATTGTATTCTCCGACCAAACAACAAGAAGGATTCTTATTGTATAGTATACTTAACATGGGTACTGCAATGAACTCGTTCAACAAATAAAATGTGCAAACTATCCAGGGTCTTTATAGGCAACTCGGACATTTACTCACATGTGTATAGACAGATCACACATAGATAACCTCATGTCTTGGTGGCATACGTAGAAAATAATTACATAGAGATTATCACACGAGCGTGAGTGTCAGAGCTCTTGTATTTCCCGAGCGAGTCGAGGGAAACACACCAAGTCTTACAAGAGTTTCTTAAAATGAGCATGACGCACATACGAGTGCAATCATTTCTTAATTACCCATTATTTCTTAATTCTTTTGAGCTTCTGAAAAATGCACTGATCACGACCAATTGTCGAATGACGTCTACACTCTTCAGCTATGACGTCGTTTCTGGTGTGACGTTATTCCGACCTTACGTCACATTCAGTGTCTGAAGCTCAGAAGAGTAAAATGAGAGCCTTAAGGGCCAGTACATTTCAAAACCTGTAGGCCCAAACATGTTAGTGAACCAGGTAGACATTCTCTTGCATATTAAACTACAAACAACTGCCAGTCAACCAGATCAGAAGCTTTTACTGCTATCACACCGACTTCCCACAGACTCAGTGGTGATAGATGAAGCTTACAGTTATGAATGAAATTATCAGCTTGTAAAACACCTTTGCTTTCTCAAGGCATACACCATGTGAAAGGTCAAATCTGACTGTATAAATATGACAGTTATGTTTATCACATTATTTCAATAAAGTATTTATGAATAAATGATGTTCGTTTTTAATGAAAAAATTAAGCTGACACATGCATAACGTCCAGATTAAGCACTAAGGAAGCCAAAATTATGGCGATTTTCGGAAACTTTAACATTTCATAACAGAGCTATCCACTGACTTCATTCTTTTCTATTTTCATTGTTAAAGTGATCAGAAAATGATAAAAAACGAAGTTTAAGTACGATCTATCATCACATATGTCCCGATTAGAGTGGCCTTCTGCTCAGGGGCACGACAAATACCCTTTAAATACCACCGTTTTCGAAGCTTTTTATACATAACATGTGCGAAGATTCGTTCGATGTTTGGTATCGTTAGAACATCGTAATATTACAGTAACCTCGCAATTGGTATTTTCGTATTCAGATTTACTTTTAAGATTTAGACGAAAGACAAAGATTTCTCAAGCATGTATTTTGGCAATAAACATCGTGTCCGAGCCGAAAAACCGAGGCGACAAATGCAGACATCTCATTTGACTTATATTACACGATCTCACGAAAAGATGGAAAGTGTTACTTAGAGGAAATAAATGTTATCTTTAGGATGACAGTAAAGTACAGATTCTCGTACTTTTTAAAGCAATCTCATTAAAATCAGATCTTAGTTCTTGCTACAGCTAAACAAAGATCTGAGGACATCCCATTACGGGTCACGTCAGACCGACCTTGTGCGAACTTTGACCGACCAATGGAATGACCAATCAGAAGGCAGCTTTCTCATGCTTTACGGCACTAATTTCAAATTGGCGACTACGCTTCGAAACATATTTTGACAAATTCTCGATTACAAATTTGAAACCTGAACAATAGACCATTCTGTATGGCTAATAGATGGTCTAGATTGTATTAATTCAGTCGTTAAACCTGTAACTATCTTTCGCAGTTAAAGTTTTCGAGGTTGCATGATTAGAAATCCCATTCCGACTGTCACTTTCATAATCTGGTAAGAGATGTTCTGATTGGTCGGATGAAAGATCGTTCTGACGTGACCGCTAATGGGATGTCCTCAGATCTTTGTTTTGAGGTAGCGAGAACTGAGTTCTGATTTTAATGCGATTGTTTTGGGGGTTGAGTCTCATGCATCCGAGATTCGAATCCACACTGCCAGAGTGAGGAACTTATCGCCAGTACTCAAAGTCAGCGATCTAACCTACTCAACCACCGAGGCTTCCACTAAATGAAAGTCCGGCTGAGTGGGTTAGATCGCTGACTTTGTGTACTGGCGATTTGACCACTTAATTTATTTACGATTTGCTTGAAACGTCCTTGGTTTGCTTTTTGACATGTTCGATTTGGACCCGTTGTCGAAGCATGTGTTCCGGATTTTCATTTTCAATAACATTGCGGGAAATAATTCATAATTTTAAATCTATTGATACAATATGGTAAATTGAAATGAAGTACGTATTTGCAGACATTGTGAAAAGTGATAGATTTAAATAAATGATATGACAGGTAGGTTTATGAAACAACATATTATTTTGACATGGCTACGGTGTGGCCGGTACACCAGCCTGTGGTGTTGAAAGTACTTTCAGTGAGTGAGTATGGTTTTACGCAGCTTTTAGCAATAGTCCAGCAATATCACGGCGGGGGACACCAGAAATTGGCTTCACAAATTGTACCCATGTCGGGAATCGAACCCGGGTCTTCGGCGTGACGAGCGAACTCTTTAACTACTAGACTACCCGACCGCCCCTCGTACTTTGAAGCTGGACACTGTTTCACCAAGCAATCTCAGTGTTATGATTTATTTACCCTGTTAACAGCTTACAATAAAGTGAAATTTAAAACTCCCATCCCGAGGACAAATCATACGGGCCGATGTCTATTTCGAATACTGCTTCAGGATGACGTAAACAATACAACGGAGAAGGTTTACTATTTTATGAACTTGGTTATTTCTTACCCGTTGGGGAAAAGTACTGATGTCAAACACAATGGCTAATGTGTCTCATAGATACTTAAATCGCAATGCTTGACTGAGCTCCCATTACACATTATATTAGGTAACATTCCTGTGAATTCTTACCTGAGATTACTGACGGCAGTGAGAGGAAAACGAGAGTCAACAAGACGTCCATTATAATCTCATTGTACTTCTCTGGAGTGAAATACTCAGGGTGATATTTACTTATACGTACAACCAGGACGTAGATGGTTCTGTGATACTCGATACCCGTCTCGTATATATGCCTCAGTGGGTTTAACAACTCTTTGCATGATGACGAGTCTGGCCTTTGTGTATAGTCTGAAATCCCACAATCATGTACAGTGAAGCCTCGTTATGCCAGACTGTATCTTTCGTAGTAAATCGAACGGGAAGCCATTTTCAGGGTTATTGCATACTGAACACAATGTAATGTTTTAGAGGCCTTGATAACAGCTGAAAAACGGGTGCTGGAGTACATGTGTCGTATGTCAAGACAACCCTACCTGCACCCTTCCATGTTCCGTATGGCTGATTCTACGTGCGTCCTACATGGGCCCCCGTCTCACAAGATAAAGCATCATTTTTAGACTAGGACGCGATGCAAGACTATTACGATACAATGCATTAACTAATAAGCGTGTTTGTGAGCGTGCGTGTGTGTGTGCGTGTGAGCGTGCGTGCGTGCGTGCGAGTGTGTGTGTGTGTGCATGCATGCGTGCGTGCGTGCGTGTGCGCGTGCGCGATTTTAACTGCCTTGGCCCACTTATCAAGTCCAAGACTCGTCCCGAAATTTCAACTTGCATGTTCAGGAACATGCTTGTGGGTTTCACTGAAGAGGGAAACATCAACGGCCTTTCGTCTAATATTAAGCTGACAATGTCCGATGAAACGGAAACATTTTAAACTCAATAAATCTCCCTTCACTTATATCATATGAGGGGTGCAACCGGTGGGGCGTTTCGTGAACACCAGGTATCATTACTATGAAAGATGAACACATGTGGTCGTAATTGTAAACGGGACTCTACCTTGGGATTAGATTTCTTATGTTTATTGAATTGTTTTTTTCGCCTTGTGTTTATTACCATTATTATGGAGTACAAAAGCGGGTACGCTAACCCTACAGACGATAAAAGGGGCAACTTATATCCAGTTGCAACCAGGAAGATAGGTTGTATGTTCTGGTCATGAAAATCCACACACTGCACGAACACTATCGGCTACCAATTTGAACGCACAGTGATGACATGCGCAGTTTTCCTATGACCTCGCATATGGATATCCTTCTTCCATTTCCCTGCCACCCGTAAACCGTAAGGTGTCGCTGTACATTGAAGTGGTTGTGTCACATGGACGTCGATGCGAGCATTTGTTTGCTTGTTGTTTGATATTTAACGCCACACTCAGCAATATTCCAACTATATGACGGCAGTCTGTTCATAATCGAGTCCAGACAAACCAATGGTTGACACCATGAGCATCGAGCTACATAGAAAGGACACGATGACATGCATCAACCAAGCCAGCGAGCCTGACCACCCAATCCCGTTAGTCGCCTCTTTCGACAACCACGGGTTGCTGAAGATGAATTCTAACCATGATCTTCTCGTGTTCGTTGCGATTGTAAGAACCGGTTTTAACATTCACAACGAGACCTCTATGCTCTTTACATATAGCTGTACATGCGTTGTCGTTACTATGGCGATGCATGGTGTTCTCGCTCCTCCAGTCTTTACTTCAAATGTGTTAGGACTATACAATGTGCATTAGACCCAGTATGATGCGCCTGTTAGCACCACACAGATCCCTGCATACTAACAGTATTATGCGTAAACATGTTATGTTTTTAGAAAGGGTGCTACATTAATTATTCAAATAAACGTATTCGACTTAATGATCTGCTAGTTGTGGGTTCGAGGCCTATTTATGATCCTTGTTCCGTCAGGACCATATTGCTGGTGGGTGCCGCCATAATTAGAACATGCATCACTTTGGGTTTTCCGCTCACGTTTTCTGACACGACGATACATAACCATAATGCTGTTCAAAGCGGCGCCCATCTACCTCGCTCACTCTATTATATCACCAGGCGATGAGTGAGTGAGTTAAAATTTAACGTCGCATCGGCATTATTTCAGCCATATAGCGACGAGACCAAGTTAATCTACTTACAATTTAGTTAATTATGCAAAGTTTGTTTTATTTAAAAACAAGTTGTGAAACATATTTGAGCATATTATATTTAAAACAATTTATGAAATATATTTGAGCATAGCAATATAATGTATACAGTTTTAAAACACGGGCTATAGGCCACCACTAACCAAAGCTAGGCCACCTCGCTGGGGACCATGGGGACTTACAGTTCCTCGGCTTCCTGCATGATACCCCAGCAGTATCACCAGGCTATGAGAGGTCAAGGATTCAATCAGCAAATGCCTTGTGCTGTAATCACTGATGGTTCACATACTTTAAGCTCGTCGCAACATCTGCTACGAGCTTCAAATAATTTTACGGCCGCTTCCGATGCCACGCGCAGGATCAACTTGCTGGTGTCGATTTTATATCGCATCTGTCAGTTGGTCAACACATCATTATTTTATGATCATTTATGTTGGTTAGTTGGTTGGTTGGTTGGTTGGTTGGTTGTTTAACGCCGCACTCAGCACTATTCCAGCTATATAACGGCGGTCTGTAAATAATCGAGTTTGGACCAGACAATCCAGTGATTAATGTCATGAGCATCGATCCAGGCAATTGGGATCGATGACATGCATCAACACAAGTCAGCGAGCCTGACCACCTGATCCCGTTAGTCGCCCTTTACGACAAGCATAGTCACCTTTTACGGCAAGCATGGGTTGCTGAAGACCTATTCTACCCCGGAATCTTCACGGGTCCATTTTACGAACTTGATGTGTTTTCCTGGGATAAGCACTGGGCAAAGTGGGAACTATCTGTTTTGATAGGCTGATAGGGTGAACTGCTATCTATGGTATGGCATTTATATTATTCGCAATAGGGAGTAGGGTTCAGAGACAATGGGGTTATCACTCTTTAATTAGCGGACCGCCTCTGTGATATTGTGGTCAGAGAGGCTGCCTGGTGAACGGGAGGTCAGTGGTTCGATCTTCGGGCGCGTAACACCAACAGACATCAAAAGATGATAAAAAGATTTTCCTTGCCTGGCACTCGGCATTAAGGGGATGAAACAAGGACTCTCGGCTCACTGTAGGTATACTTTGTCTGAGAAGGGAATCCATGCTAAACTTCGGCATGGTATCTCAATGGGCAAGCACTGTGAAACCGCCATTCGTCCAGACAATTTAAGCAGACAAACACCTCGCTATATACAGTCAAGTCTCGTTAATCCGACAATCGGCTTTATCCGACGCTAATGATGGGAAGCGATTAAATCAGTGTTATTTAGACCCGTTAATCCGACAGTCTCGCACTCCGACTCCGACACACCTAATTTGCAACGAATTACCGAAATCACTTATTAATCAGTCTCGTTAATCCGACACAGTGATCAGGGTACTCCGTGGTCATCTGCCGCGAGTACACAGCCCCGTGTTATGTATGCAAGACGAGTCGGCTGGTAGCTGCATAATACAACGGCTGCAGAGATAAACCTGCTTAACAATAAACAATTAATGCTTTAAATAAAGAAAACAGGATAATTTACATGCTTAGATTACCTCAATCTTATTAAAATCAGATACAAGTTCTCAATTTCTACTATATTTCGTTTATCCGACATACTCGTTAATCCGGACATAATCATATGCAACCACCGATGTCGGATCAACGGGACTTGACTGTAAGTGCAATAATCTCGAACGACCTCACCTTACCTCACCTAAACTCACCGTACCTGATCTTGGAGTGAGTGAGTATGCTTTTACGCCGCTTTTAGAAATATTCCAGCAATATCACGGTAGGGGACACCAGAAATGGGCTTCACACATTGTACCCATGTCGGGAATCGAACCCGGGTCTTCGGCGTGACGAGCGAACGCTTTAACCACCAGGCTACCCGACCGCCCACCTCATCTTGGAGGCGAATCCAGGACTTGTATATGACGTAACATAACATAACACAAAATGACTCGACTTTATCCCCTGGCATTGCAGGGAAGAATAGGACCCAGTATCTCGCGCTATCTGATGACTGATCATGAGTTTGATTGTAACACGGTCACATGGATACTGCAATTGCCTGCGACACGATTATTTACAAACCGTTGTTATATATTGTTAAATAGGTATTGCTTAGAAGTTGACGGATGACAAAGTAGACGCAATTTATGGATAACAACTTCTTTAATACTGTAAATGCGACGTTTCGGTATAGATCCTCATACCGTTGTCAAGCAAGACAGAGCGTTGTACAGAATATATATAGAAGTAGGAGGATTAACAGTGTGTTCTCTGTCCATCATGTTGTGACAGTATTATACCTCTGTTGTCATCACTTACTCATGTTATCCCACTTACGTATGCAATTGTTGTTACTGTTACTGTTACTGTTGTTACCCTCTACTGTGATATAACTGTGTTTTTGAGTATCTGTATCAAATTCTGTCGAAATATATAAAAAAAACAGTTCTCATTCATCTAAATACTTTATTGCACATTCATATAATATATTTGCTTCAAGGGGCCTTTACCGAAATAACTAAATCTATTTTTAAAACTAAGTTTTGATGAAATTACAAAAATGTATCACTGGCATGCCGCACTATATCAACACAGTGTCACAGCGGACTGCAATAAATATCATTAGCATATACATTAGTATCCCTTCCTATGACAGTATTTCACCAATACCAATAGATGTGCAATCTAAGTGAGTGAGTTGGGTTTAACGGAGCTTTAAACAGTCCTTTAGTTGATTTAAACGTATTTATTCACAAGGAGTGAACGGGATTGGGGGACAAGTTCTTCCAACTTAGAATGCCCTCTCCCTTTAGTTACGGCGTGTCAGTTGATATGGGAGGAAAGCTCGAAGTGATGCAGGTCTCAGACGCTTACCAGTTTGGTGAAACCCACAAGGATGGGTATCGTGCAGACAATACTATAAACATAATCGGGGTCGAACCGGGATTTTGTATCCACAATCACAGGTTTCTGACGTGCCCAAGGGACGTGCCTATTCCCCATGTGCAATGTTAAGGGTATATATATATATATATATATATATATATATATACGTGTGCTACTTGAAACATCATTTTATGTGCACCTGTCAAACACTACAAACGTCATGCACACAAGACGTGTTTGTCGAATGCAGCTTAATCGATGCATGTCCACAAAAAAAAATTTCTTGGATGCATTTGGTCTCCAGGAATCGATTATTGCCATAAAAGACGAAAAGGTGGTCAGGCTTAATGACTTGGTGACTTGGCGGATTGTGTGTATTAATACCTCCGCGGTGTAGAGCGTTGATCATAATATCAACCATCGGTTTGTTGGGTACAAGTTCTATGAACAATAACGGGCCAACAGGACATATTTCACTCACACACTCACTCACTCACTCATGACCACTCACTCACTCATGACCACTCACTCACTCATGACCACTCACTCACTCACTCACTCACTCACTCACTCACTCACTCACTCACTCACTCACTCACTCACTCACTCACTCACTCACTCACTCACTGGTATATATGCAATGGTGGCATGGACCTCGTACCTTAAATTTATCTTAGCGCTATCGTAAGCCTCTGCTTAAGTATGGGAGTTACGCTCGCCTCAGAGCTAACGTCGCTTACTGGAACGGTGACCTGGTTGTTTCTGTTTTCTATGCATATGTGCATGTGTAATACCTGGCACGCACCCAGCTGATACAATGGACAATCTGTGAATAAAGTTATGCTATTCATTGTACGCACGTGTGCCCTACTAATGGCTTTATTGATAACATTCCGCGTCCAATTTGCTGTCATATCAAGTGTTACAATCACATATATGTTAAATTCAGCTAATCGTCTACTTTCAGTCATAAGTCTAGTCATAACAAGACTATCGACGTTCTATTATCAGCTAGTTGGATAGCAGTGTACGACAGGTCTATTATAGGTAAGGTTCCCTGCAGGCGTAATGGCTGCATGTGTCTACACTTCCCCTTCCTTAACCACAGCTGCAGTTAATTGTCATACAATGAATATTTCCTGGACATTTCATGAGTAAGTGGTGATATATAGATAGTCCTCATATCCATACTACATAACACACAAAACTAGTCTTGATTTGGGTTGTGTGTGTGTGGTGCGGGGTGGGATGTGTGTGTGCGTGTGTGTGTGAGTGGTGTGCGCGTGTGTGTGTGTGTGTGTGTAGGGGGGGGGGGGGGGGGGCTGTATTTTTAAACAAAATCAGTTGTTAAGTAAAAAACTGGTGAAAAATACATTTTGCGTGTTAGATATCCTGTATGTAAAAATGGGTTGTGAGAAAGATATTCCGTTTCTTCCTTTAGAGAATCATTGTGTTTCTTGAAGCAGTGACCCCAACAGTGTTTCCAACAAATCTCCCAACCTTATTCATCCAGGAGACTACATGGTAGTCCCTCAATGAATAAGGCGCGGTATATGTGGCTGCCCCGCGTATACGAATTTACCAATTGCAGATATCAAGGAACTCCTGATACACTAAAACATCCCCGATACACCCCGAGAAGGTGCGATGGCACTTCATAGTTGCTGCTTCTTTGTGTAATTTCACGCATCCTTTACTAATAAACAAAGTTCGCCTCTTCTTTGTTCGTCTTGGACGTTTTCGGTACTTGACCGAATGGCGACTTTCCGTTTTGGTCTTTCAAGTAGGTATCTACCCGTAGTAGTTGCTTCTTGGGTACTCGGACACCAGTCTTTTTGGCGGCAGCGCCCTGGTAGTACCCGGAGTTATCTGCCCCACGTTTGGCATGAGTGGTTGTAGGCATTATGACGTCATTGCCATCGTCGCCGAACAGACTGTCGGCGTGGATGGTGCTGATGTTGTCCCTGTCCTGGTTTTTAGCCTTCAGCTTTACTCGCGCTCTGAAAGACGAATGACGCAGATGCATCAAAGTACATTTCCAGTTGTGAGCGATTTTGTTGCACATTTCTATTGTAATTAATGGGCTGTGAGGTAGCCTAACGGTTAAAGCGGTCGTAGGTCACGCTGAAGGACCCAGTAATTAGATCCCTGTCATGGGTACAACATTCACGCAGAACATTATTCATCCTTAATAGTCTACAGTCAGAAGGTTCAAAATAAAATATTAATATCATTTTTTTGTAGCTCAATGACAAAAATCTTATTTTCTGTAATAAATTAAATGACTATGTCGATTGATATATAACATAATTGTAAGAAACACAGTTAATATTTCCATGTAAATATATTTTAACTTACAAAACTAAACAGACGACGGCGACGATGACGACCGATACAGAAACCACGATCCCAATGATAGCCCCATCTGTGGAAATAATCAGGAAATTATTGTTTTATGCAAACTTGACTGTAATAAGGTTTTGAACGAAACAAGTTGACCGTGCGTTTTGGTCGATTGAAATACATGTACTTTAATAGTCGGGCACTAGCTACCCGGGCGACTAAATGGATCCGGTAGTCAGGGTCAGTGGTTTGGTTGATTGCGTGTCATCATACCCCGACGGCGTGGATCACTGGATTGTCTGGTCTAGAAGCGATTCTTTGCAGGCAGCTGTCATATAGCTTGAATATTGCTCAGTGCGGGGTTAAACACACAAACAAACAAAACGGCCTCGGTTCCAATTGTTAAGAGAGATTGACAATAAATCAAATCGGAACCCATATCACTGTCAGCATTAAGGCTAATTTAACGAGAGACCTTTCTTTGATTTTCAGTGATCCTTTCATAGCGTGTCCCCATCGTGATTTTCTGAAGTACACAAATATACCTCCCACACCCCATCTCACCTGTCAATGTATTGTCCTCCGGTGTTGTGGTTACAGGAGGAGCTGGAGGGGTAAAGGACGTTATTATTTATCATATTTCCATGTTAGAATGATGCGATCTGATTGGCCACGTGATCTTGATAAAATACTGTGTAACCCGCCTTGGAGGGTAATAAATAAATAATACATTTATCAGCGGGGAAATAAATATCTTATACCCCGCCACGAGCACTACAGACTGCACGTGCATTTCTGAGAGACAGAACATTTCCTTTATACCCCGCTTCAAAGCAAAAAGTCGCAGGCTTTTTCCGAGCCAATGGATGTCATGCGACATAGCGCAAGCTTACATCGGCTTAATCGAGCAGCTGTTTTCTATCAATCTGGAATTTATTTGCATTTTTTTTCAATGTCACATTAAAACATGTCGGTAAGATAAATTCGTTGTAGCAGGATCACTCGGCGTACATGGGGGTTTATATGTACCCCGTTAGGTTTTATACCACTCGTCTCGGACTCGTGGTATAAAACCAAACGCGGGGCACGTAAAAAACCGCATTTACCCCTCGTGATCCTTCTACAACTTATTATTTTCGCAATGTTCGCATACGACACATCGCAAGTAAATTCATAATATTTATCATTAAAGGTGACATGCACTTCTCTGCACATTTCGTATATATATATCAGCTGCTCGATTGAGCCGATGTGAGCTTTCGCTATGTCACATGACATCCATTGGCTCGGAAAAAGCCTGCGACTTTTGGCTTTGAAACGGTATATAATATAATATAATATAATATATATTATATACCGTTATATATATAAAGCACAGTAAAGTTCTAACTCTCAGGCATGATATAGTAATGATTAAATAAGTGGAGTAAGATTGAACACAGTTTTAATTCGCACCACGTACGAGTCTCATCAGGCCATAACTGAATAACGGACATGAATAACTGAATAACGGCTATTCAGTTATGGCCTGATGAGACTCGTACGTGGTACGAGTTGAAAGCGCTAGCCAATTAAAACGGTGTTCAATCTTACTCCACTTATTCAATTATGACTATATATATATGTGTGTGTGTGTGTGCCAATGAGTATTAAGGTAACATACTGCTTGTCCTCTGAGGTTCACTGTAATTGCACGTGAGGTTCACCAGAGCTGAAACAGAGTTAGTTTATGACGATGATGTTTTTATAATTCAGGCATAATATGTCTCGGTAGAGGATCAGTTCGGATAATTCCTTAAGTTGTTTTTCACAATGCGAAACCCCCCTTTAACAATAATTATGAAAAATGTTAACATCTGTGTATTAGACGAATAGATAAACACTTGAATCTACCTGTTTTAGACAAATAAATAAACACCAGAATGTACATCTATTAGACAGATATATATAAACACCAGAATGTACCTGTATTAGACACATATATAAACCCTAGAATGTACCTGTTTTAGACAAATATATAAACACCAGAATGTACCTGTTTTAGCCAAGTGGATAAACACTAGAATGTACCTGTATTAGACCAATAGAAAACACTAGAATGTAACTGTATCAGACAAATACATAAAAACTAGAATGTAACTGTACTAGACAAATATATAAACACTAGAATGTAACTGTATTAGACAAATATATAAACACCAGAATGTACCTGTTTTAGCCAAATGGATAAACACTAGAATGTACCTGTTTTAGACCAATAGAAAACACTAGAATGTACCTGTTTTAGACAAACACGTGAACACTAGAATGAATCTGTACTAGATACATATACACCGGTATTTACCTGTAACATACAAATAAATAACACCAGTATGTATTATGTTATTAAATATACACTTCTGTGTACCTGCAATAAACTAATGAATAAATATATATGTATTTGATTAATAAACAAACACTGCCATATACCTGTGTATGACTAATACCCAACACTACTGTGTACTGTATTAAACTAATAAACAGACACTGGTATGTACCTGAATCAAACTAATATATAAGGAATAGTATGTACATGCATGTACTCATCCGTACTGATGCCGATTTATAGTGCAAGTCCACTGAGATACCATGTTACCAGTTTAACATGGATACCTCACTCAGACACAGTATACGGACTCCGATCCGACCAGTCCTTGTTTTAGCCCCTACAACAAGTACCATATTTGAACGTCTTTTGGTATGACGCGGTCGGGGATCGAATCCCGGACCTTCCGCTCTCCGGGCGGACGTTCTACCACGGAGGCGGTCCGAGTAGTAAACAAACTAGTATGTTTGTGCATGAGACTAATAAACAAACTAGTATGTACCTTCACTTTTGAGACGTATGGTTCCAAGCTGGACGGGTCCACTGGTAGCACGACTGACACATATTGAGTAGTCTTTGTTCGTGTCCGTGACACAACCACTTGACCAGCTACCTACAGCCCCACATGCAGGAATTGGGGGATATTCTAAAGAGACATTGATGCTACAGTCGTATTCTATGAAAGATGAGAGATTTGTGCACTGTGTATCCATGGCTACTGTGTAACTGCAGCAACACACTTCGCCGGAAACCGCCGTGGACAGATTCAAGTTGATTTCATTATCTTCTGTGTTCCCTTTACTGCAGATACCCACACCTGGGGAAGAAACGAAACAACGAGTTATCATCTTGCGACTTAGTGAGTTAACACGTATGATTTTACGCCGCTTTTAGCAACATTCCAGTAGCATCACGGAAGTGGAACACCGGAAAAGGCTTCACACACTTTTATGAAGTAGGAATCGAATACCGGTCTATGAATGGGATATCCCTCGCTTAGTCTGTCATACAGACCCTGAAACAAATA
Organism: Haliotis cracherodii; assembly: GCF_022045235.1. Classification (NCBI taxonomy): domain Eukaryota; kingdom Metazoa; phylum Mollusca; class Gastropoda; order Lepetellida; family Haliotidae; genus Haliotis; species Haliotis cracherodii. Next base: position 46,011,469 of record NW_027266286.1, on the reverse strand, counting down.
TATCCAAAACATCCCATGCAAGTCTATTATATTTGGCAAGTCTAGATTACTGCTGTATCGGGAAATGAAGAAAGACCCTGGGCTTCTTTGTTGTATATGTTAATGTTATAACTGTAATTTAATAACATATTTTTTTCATGTAATATAATTTATTTCAGAGACTAGATGTTAGTCTAGTCCATCGCTTTTCACTAGGTTACTTCACTGTCACTTCATTTTGATTGGAAGTGCAACATCTTCTTTTGAAGGAATCGGTGCCTGCTTTTACATCCATAACAGGACAACAAAGGTAGCATGTAACACATCACAATGTCGAGCAATGGCCACACCACTGGATGCACCCATTCGATTTAACAAGAACGATATTTTTTATATTTATTATAGCAAATTGTTATCGTAATTTGACCGAATTTGAGCCTATGGAAAGTCTGGTTGAAATTGGTCACACGACACTGAACCAGCACAGAAGACGAAACAAAATGACTTCATGTAAAGACGTATTTGTAATACCATCAACACATGTCAGTCGACATGGTAAACAGTTTGTACCTTTCATCGTTAAGTAGAATAGAGAACTGATATTCAGTTCCACAGGCCCATGATCTCATTCATTCATTTTATTTTCAATACATATAGACCACAGACCTTTGTGTACAAAAGTTGAGTACAGACAGGTTTTAAGCTTTCAGTTTCGCATTTCTTACTTAATTTGCATAATATAGATATTTTGCTAGATTTGTAATAATATATGTATCTGGTGATGACAGAAGCATATTAAATTTATGGACGTTAGGATGACAATAGAACTTTCCTTTGAGATATAGTTGCCGTAACTTGACATACGATGGACAAATAAGCAGGAAGTGGTACTCAGTTTCAACACAGTCTAATTTACAAAGTTTGCATTTTCTTTAATTTCTTGGGATTTTATAATGACGTCCATTCTCAGTTTCATGAGACAACTCAGTCTGATTCTGATACCATGATCAGGCCCATGATACAACCGGAAAATGTTGAGTGAAAGTTCAAGAATCACAATTATATATTTCACAACGATTGTTTCAGATACTGGCTTTAACAATGGTCATAAACAGATGTTGTACAGTTGTTTGATGGAGAAGATGTAAGATCTTCTCACATTCTGCCCTTAGAAATCTGGTAACATTTACATATCAGAATAGAATGGAACCAGAGACCATATAATAGATTATATATCATGTATTATATTCATGTATCATTTTTGAATTACTATGATAACTACTTGACTGTTACACGACAAGAGTACTCTTAAAATGTATTTTTGAAGTATTATTAGACGGTCCCCTCAAATATGGTCTCTCAAGTGATTGAGTGAGTTAATTATGCCGCTTTTAGCTGTATTCAAGCAACCTCACGACTGAGGACACAAAAGTGGGATTCACGTACTGTACCTAATTGTATTTGTGGGGTATCTAACCTGGACCTTTGGAGTGACACTTAACCACCAGACTACCCCATTGCCCCAACCCCAGTCTGAACTGTTGAAACACTGATTTTCTTTACAGAAACACACATATACAGGGTAAGATTTTCCAACAAGCAATTCAAAAAGCGACCGAGAACGAGAACTTCCAAGACCATTCAATCAATACTGTGAGTTTGCATCTTGAATATCAAAATACTGCACTTGTTCAGTTGAGAAGCTGATCTGAAACTGTCTAATCCTCTGCTTTCTGTAGTCATACATCAATGAAGCTGTAGCTGATCCGCCCCTAATACTATTTTACAACTAGCAAATAGCTTCATACTAAACTGAATATAAAATTGCAATAGCATTGTACTTAATCAGTAACTATCGTTTTTATTTTCCCAGCTCATTGTACAAACTGACAATAATCTATTATATTTATCATGCTGAATTTCACAAACATATCTGTAGACTGGAAAGTTGGATATGTGTGACAAAGTAACGTATTCAAACTGCAGAGGTTAATTGTGACAAGGTAAACGCATAAAATGTTGAGTCAGCATTTCATTTGACGGGCTATACATATGCCCATATTTTGGATATTGACTTGCGACAACAGGACCCCTGTCACAGTTTCATTTACCACGCCTCCTCGACGACGACTACACAGATCACATAATAGCAGTTACAGACCTTAACCTAGAACCAGCCCTCGGGCTGTGTATTGGTGTGAGGTGTCACAGTCATAAACAAATCTCAAACCCTTTGAGAAACGTCACATTAGAGACTACAAGCTATTAGTCCCGACTTACATGTAAACCAACACAAGTTTTATGACTTGTACGAAAGACGAGGCAAGGGCACTTAGGGTCTGCAGTCTACTTGGTGAATGACCGGAAATTTATTGCCCCGTAATACCAGCTGTTCTCGATATGTGTGCCAATATGTTTTCGGGAAAAGCAGATGATTTGGTTTGTTGGTTTGTTGTTTTACGCCGCACTCAGCAATACTTCAGCCATATGTAGGCGGTCTGTAAATAATCTGGACCTGGAATCTGAACCAGACAATCCAGTGATTGACATGATGAACATCGAGGCACGCAATTGGGATCGATGACATGCATCAACCACGTCAGCGCGCCTGGCCATCCGATCCCGTTAGTCGCCTTTTACGACAAGCATAGTCGCCTTTTACGGAGATTTAAAATACAGAACCATCTAATAATAAAGATCCTAGATGGTGGCAGATATTTGTAGAAAGTGAACGTTAAATATATACAAAAAACTTCTCATGGTCATGACGCCTTAAAATTAGAGAATTCTACATTTCTATATTCATTTGTAGTTTTCTGTTTCCTTCAAAATGCTCTTTGATGTGTTTTATATAATTATTCCTTTAACATTGTTTCTCATTTTGTCATTTTGTTTCGAAATAATTAAAGACTGCCAAAAGACACTCCCTCTGCACTTATTTCAATCATATAAGGAAACCATTGTGATGGTGAATGTGAGGAACAAACCAACCCCATCATCGTCATTGGTTTGTGTTTCTTCAGTAAACGCAGGGTATCTGACAACATTCACAAGTACCTAATATATGGTTTACTCATTTATTGTTTTTCCTTTGTTCTATGTTGCTGTCATTTACAAGCTCTCTGATATAGCTGGAATACTGCTGTTTGCGGCGTAAAACAACAAACAAAACATAAAGTAAACTCTCCGTTGATGGCCACATACTAATATCTAGGCCGGATCGAGGTCAAAAGTGATGAAATAAAAATAAAGTCTCACGTTAACTAATATGAGAGTGTTGTTGATTGTATCTGAATTAAATTACCAGCCGTTATACATTCGCTCCAGATACTGCCTTAAGCTCATTCCATGAGACACATGACACGTGAGACATTTGTACTCTACATGTAACTAGTATTGATACAATACATTGCGCGGGTTTGTAACAACTGACACACGTCACAACACTGACCTGCAGCAGGGAATCTCCACAACACCAGTAGTGTCATTGTTATCAGAATACCATGTTCTGTATGCGCCATACTTCGTGTTAGTTATCTGCTTCTCGGATATTGATTAATCCACGGTAACAATGTTATCAACAAACATTCACGTCCGTCCCTGGTTTGGTAACAGTCGCTCCGAGATTTCCTCTCACCTGACCCGCCAAAGTATTGAATACCCGTCACTCTCAATGGAAATTATAATTCAATAGCGAATCCCAGCCCTACTCGCCTGCTATTTCAATACTTCTCACATCCTGACAAAAGTTAATGGCCGAAAGCCCCGTGCATTGCTGTGTTGAGTTTCATTGAAAGGGAACGCGAGCAACAAGTCAAAGAGAGTCACACACACGACACTGTGACACTGCATTTTAATATTATCATGTAAATCAAGGCTCTTAGTTCAACTCTCAGCTTGGTATGGAAAGCTTGGTGTGGAAAGCGTTATAGCAAGCTAATGATTGTATAAAACACGCTCATACTACACTTCACAAAATGCATATCAGCTGAGTTAACAGTTTATACTAACCACTTAACAGATTCTGAAGGTGAGCATTTGTAGATCATCTAGAAGCATAAGGAATAAACTACATATACCTGTTTGTGTAGTATAAACTACATATACCTGTTTGTGTTTACTGTACATGTCTCACAAAGTGTACGCACACCTAATTGCTCAACGGTACACATACCTGAACTAGAACTCATTATAATGTATGTATAATGTATATTTACATTCCATTTTTCAGATGGTGTTGATTCACGAGTCACGTGCACGTGTACATACATACGCCTCATTAACATGTGTACATACATACGTCTTAGTAGGACGTGTGTACATACATACGCCTCGCTAACACGTTTACATAAATACGCGTCACTAACACGTATACATACATACGCCTCACTAACACGTGTACATACATATACCTCACTAACACGTGTTCATATACATACACCTCTCTAACACGTGTACATACATATACCTCTCTAACACGTGTTCACACATACGCCTCAATAACACATGTACATACATACACCTCACTAACACATGTACATATATACAACTCATTAAGACGTGTAACTATTTTAAACTACATATACCTGTTTGTGTAGTATAAAGTACATATACCTGTTTGTGTAGTATAAACTACATATACCTGTTTGTGTTTACTTACATGTCTCACAAAGTGTAGGCACACCTTACTGCTCAACGGTACACATACCTGAACTAAAACTTATAATAATGTATGTACATGTGTATATTGTATATTTACATTCCAATGTTCAGATGGTGTTATTCGCGCCTGACTAACACGTGTACATACATACTCCTCATTAACACGTATACATACACCTCATTAACACGTATACATACATGCTCATTAACACGTATACATACATACGCCTGACAAACACGTGTACATACATAGGCCTCACTAACACGTATACATACATACTCCTCATTAACGCGTATACATACATACGCCACACTAACACATGTACATACATAAGCATCACTAACACGTGTACATGTATACAGCTCTCTAACACGTTTACACGCATACGTCTCACCAACACTTGCACATACATACGCCTCACTTGTGCTAGCATACACCTCTCTAACACGTATACATAGATACGCCATAATAACACGTGTACATACATACACCTCACTAACACGTGTAAATACGTATTCATCACTAACACGTGTAACTGTATTCACTTCACTAACAAGTTTATATACATATGATCACTAACACGTGTATATGCATACGCCTCAATAACACGTGTACATACACCTCAGTAACACACGTGCACGTACATATACCTCACTAACACGTGTACATATATACGCATCACTAACACGTGTACACGCATATACCTCACTAACACGTTTACACGCATACGCCTCGCTAACACGTGTACATACATGCGCTTCAATAACACTTGTACATACATACACCTCACTAACACACGTGTACATACATATACATCACTAACACGTGTACATACATACGCATCAATATCACGTGTACACGCATACACCTCTCTAACACGTGTACACGCATACGCCCAACTAACACGCGTACATACATATACCTCACTAACACGTGTACATTTATACGCCTCACTAACACGTGTACACGCATACACGCATCCAAAGGCATGTCCAGTCGATTTCTATCTTTCTCCTCGCTAACATCGAATCTAAACTTTCCTCGTCGCTAAATCGGCCTTTTTCGCTTGGCAATTTGAAGCGCTGACACTTCGCAATTTTGTTTGATGAACAAGTACACCTCAACGCAACACAATATCCCATTTCACGTCTTCAATTCGCCGAGAATAACGGATAATCACTTCATTGTCATGCAGATTCATGCACTTAAAACATTGGAAAAGGACATTCGTATCTCCGCTATGACGTCACCGCTATCGCTCGGCCTCTACATGTATATGCATATGTTCTGGGTGTGGAATCAGGACAGTTGTTTGTTGCTTTTTAGATAACAATGAAATCACATATGACTTTTTTCTGGTGTAAATGATTACCTTGTATGACGGGGTACCTTTAACCTTTTCAATACATCTTCTTTAAAATGCCTCAAGTTTTCGTGTTTTCACAATCTCTAACGAACTCCTCACTTACATGTATATCTATAGCGAAAAGGGGCGGAATAAATGTATGAGGAAATGAACACGAAATCATAGATGGCATTTTGTCGCAATGACATACTAGCAGTTCTTCTGAACGCCTTGGAATATTTAAATATATTTCTACATTAAATACAATGTTTTTATTACCAGTGAGTGAAGTGGGCAGGGCCGTAGACACAAGAAGTGTTCACACCTTATACCCATGTAGGGAATCAGACACGGCTACCCCTCCACTATTGTTCTTTCACAACATTCACATACTACCAAAGATTCATCATTATATTTTGCAATAAAGATCCATCCATATTTCTAGTCCATTAGTGCATTTATTATATGTTGTTCATTGAAATATTCTATAAGTACTACTGTGTGTAAGTTCTGTCTTTCTACGTCTTTCTGAAGAAGTTTACATGTGCGATACATGAACAAAAGCGACAAAAGCCTTTCCACATTCATATTCTGCCAAAAGAAGAGTCGACTGTACGATTGCGACTATATCATGAACAAGCGTAAGCTATTTTCAGTTTGCAAAGTAAAGGTATGCTATTTTCAGTTTCCTGTTTCATTGATAGTAACCTATGTAATTGTCAATTATCTTGTACCATAATATTAATCCTGTAACTACTTGTCTGACCTAATTATACCTGCATGATCCTTCCACCCTGTCAAAATTCCACAATACAATAAATCTAACAATCTTATAGATAACAAAATAAATATTACTAATGTTTATTCTTGTGAGTTTGGATGTAACGAAAGCTTATTATCAAATAAATTATAACATACAAGAATCATTTACACATATCTTGGGTGGATGCATTGTAAATGGTGTTCCATTTTTTGTTATATCGATATAAAAATATGCCACAAATAAATAAATTCAACATATGTATGACAAAATAATTCCACACTTATGAGCAGATATTTGCTGAAAATTATTCTTATACAAGCCATTCTTCATGATCAACAGCAACTTAAAAATTCCTGGACGTCTTGTGTGGGATTTAGTGAAATGATCACATGATGATGTCCTCAACGCAATCGCTTGAAACATCAGCCCTGTGGAGAATCCGGTTTGAAATATTTCTCTTGAAACCTAAAATTATGCTTGTCGTACGATGAGACTTCTTGGATCCGACTCGGTTACTTGGCTGATGGGGTTTCATAGTACCCCAAAGAATATATAGTTGAACATAATATTAATACGTGTTTTGTCAGGATCATACTCGGTTATTTACAGGCCATCGTCATATAGCTGGGAAAGACTGGCGTTAAACAACGAATCAAACAAAAAAACATCACGAACGGTATTCCTTATACAAAGCGAATTTCAACGAGTTCCATGTCTATGCCAAACTATTTTATGAAAGGTTTTCATTTGTTTTATTTTATCAATTATTTTAAACAACTGTACCCCTATTTTTTAAACTGCAGCTGCATGCTCAAGCATTTTCTGACCAATCAAGTGTCTTGGTATACCTGCATGTCCAGGGCGGTCGGGTAGCCTAGTGGTAAAAGCCTTCGCTCGTCACGCCGAAGACCCGGGTTCGATTCTCCACATGGGTACAATGTGTGAAGCCTATTTCTGGTGTCCCCCGCCGTGATTTTGCTGGAATATTGCTAAAAGCGATGTAAAACCAATCACTCACTGCATGTCCACTGTAAAACCTTCATATTTCGCATACTTTCATTTTGCCAATGTAATTAAATGTCCTCATACAATCAGCGACAGACATTTGAATACGTATTACATTGCACACGTAGATATACAAGTGTGGAAGTATAGAATAGCACTTTTAAAGGACTGATGCAGGGAAGGGTCGATAAGATTCGAGCGCCTTGCTTAGGTGGTCAAATAACCAACCCAGTTCCACTGATCTACACACCTGAACGAGAAATGAAAGAGATCAGTCATTTTCATATTTAGATCTGTGCATACGTATTCTGATGATACAAATCTATCCACAAGAGGAATAAACTGTCCAAAAGTCGACTTTCCCTCTATGTTAATCAGTATTCCAGCAGCTCCAGTCTTTGGTGTCACATTTCACAACTTTTGAGGTACAATTGAGGACACTATTTCTACGACTCTTTGCTCATAAGTTGTTTTATCAGGGTTACAACATTCAAGGCCTCAGTAAAGCTTTCAAAAAGACTTAAGGTAGACAGGGTGAGGACGTCTTCATATTTGACATACAATGTAAGTGACATAAATGATGTGTGATGTAATTCTCTATTTTCCATATGTTCCTCTGTTTGTTCTGGCGAAACCTTGATTTGCTTTTGCAGGTTCTTGTGACGGATGCCATCGCTGTGTCTCACCTTTCCGCCCATTGAACAGATATTATAGAATTGAATAAATATTGAATAGATTGCCCATTGTATGGTGTTGATCTGGTTTGTGTGTGATGTTCAGAACTGTTCAGGAGATATGCGGCAAGGACATTGTTATTATCATTGCAGATGTAACTAATCTACACACGCACGCACGCACGCACGCACACACACATGCACACGCACACACACACACACACACACACACACACACACACACACACACAAAACCATTAATATGATAACAAATAAAAATGAACAATAAAATTTAATTCTTCGAAGTAACATTATTCAGAGTGGGTGAAAAGGATTAGGTGACCATCAGAACACAATACATTATTTACACATGTTTTAACTTGATAGATGTGAAATGTGTACTATTTAATTTTATTTTACTATTTTAATAATGAAAATGTCACACATATACCTGCATCAATCTCCCAGCGCATTATATCATTATTCAAACGCTATTGTTCCTGGTTTAAAGGAGTATCTACAGTGATTGAATTATATAAGAAACCATTCACATCAACGGTTTTAAATCAAAATAGCATGGCTCTGATTATAAGGTAACTTGACCTTCGCCTCACGTTGTATGAATTTCCACACGGCGCAGAAGGCCTACACGTCAGTATGGTGGAATGGAGATAAATAAATAGTGCTGTCAATGTTAAGTTCCATGCACATTTTGGCTGTGTTACATGTATCAGATGCAGCCTCGCACTGACCAGCCCATTCCAAAGTCAATAAGGTGATATCATTACTTTTTCACTTTCGCATAAATATCACCAGTTTTAAGGATGGTCTCGGGACAAAGCTGTAACATGGACGCTGGTCTGCGATTACCCTCTCCGATGGACATTGTTTCAAATGTATTATCTTGTATGATATCCTTGATGCATGTTTCAGATTCAACCTTTCCTGGTCCTGCCGGTTGCTCCTTGACATCCGCTGTGTTGTCCATGTCCTCATAATCTCCACCGACTACGTTGCCCTGGCTGCGCTGTTTCAGACTATAAGAAGAAGCCGTCGATTGTGATGCAGAGATGCCTTCCTGGTTCTTTGCTGTGTTGTCAATATCCTCATAACCTCCACCGACTTCGTCTCCCTGGCTGACTGTTTCTGAGTATTAGAAGAAGCCGTCGATTGTGATTCAGAGAAACCTTCCTGGCTCTCTGCTGTATTGTCTATGTCCTCATAATCTCCGCCGACTCCCTTGCCCTGGTTATGCTGTTCCAGGGTATTACACGGGGCTGTCGATTGTGTTGTGTTGTCTACGTACTCATAATCTCTGCCGACTTTCTTGTCCTGGCTATGCTGTTCCAGGGTATTACACGAGGCTGTCGATTGCGTTGTGTTGTCTACGTCCTCATACTCTCTGCCGACCCCCTTGTCCTGGCTATTCTGTTCCAGAGTATTACACGAGGCTGCCGATTGTGATTCAGAGATCTGTTTCTGGTTCGTTGTTATGTTGTCAACGTCCTCATACTAATCTCCACCCACTCCGTTGTCCTGGATGTACTGTTTCAGAGTATTGCAGGAAGCCGTCAATTGTGATTCGGAAATTATATTTTCCTGCTTCTTTACTGCATTGTCAACATCATCAAAATGGCCATTAATGACGTGGCTGCTCCTACTTCCGTTATCTTCACAAGCACATTCCGCTAGCACATTCGTTTCTTTCTGGTTTTCTGCCATGTCAACATGTGAAATGATGTCTTCGTTGTACCTCTTCACTTGAACATCACTAACTGTCTCTTGTGGCACAGGAAAGTTTTGGTTCCTCCGATGTTCCCTGTAAGTAAATAAATACTTTCTAAAAGTAAAGATTTCTACGATTGTTATCGAATTGGAATTGGATCGTATTGCAACGGCTGTCCTACCATTTTCTCTGTATGTTTAACCTTATATTTGTTACTTTTGTGACAAAACAACACCGCAGAACCATGCATTTAACATACAGTTAACATTCGGAAATATTTTTTTTCAGAGCGAATGCGTAACGATAAATTGTAAATGCGAATTTCTGAACGTTAACGAATTTTGTCAATTCATATTTAACAAACTGATGTACTGCTTGGGTCGTGAGTTTTTCCCTGTTTTTGTCCTCGGGGAAAATGTATCGGTTTCTAACACACAAAACTCAAGTAGTCCAAGCTTGTATTCCTCTTGTATCCGTTTCACACACATTACAAAAATCATCACCATTTACTGTGTACTTACAATATCCCGCATACAACACCGATGCACACCAAGAGGCCTCCAACCACCGCTAACGCTATGTTAAGACCTACGGAATCATAAAACATATATTTTACACACTGAAAATATGATGAAATAAGTCATGCTTTTCATGTCATGTGCGCTCTCCAGTGTGAAATTTATACAAGACCTGTGAGTGTCATCAACTCAACTCATTATTTAAATAAAGGAACAAATGCTAATAAAGCTTCTTTTTCTCTCTTGAAAACAATTATTTATTTAATAACTAGTGAGTGTTTGAATCAAGATTCCAATCAAGACACCAAAACTGTGAGCTTATCAATAGATGAGCTCAGTCTGGTAATTACCTTGTGAAATAAATCTAAATAACAAATCTGATAAGACTTGTTGTTGACTGGTTGACAACTAAAACGAAAGATTCATTATTCGTTTTTAGCATATACCAGATAACTATATACCGAGGTGTAGATGTAACTGTCATTATTTGTACATCAGAGTTGACAGATTGAAACAAAGAGTGCCACATACTCTTCACTGTAACCGTATTAAAGAAGACGAATATCACGTCGTCGTGATTTGCCAGGAATACAGTAACATAAGAATAAAATATTTACCCCAGTACGTTGTAATCAGACTCTCTTATGAAACGTTTCTGATCCTAATACACTCTGATAATGATCAACTCCTATTTAATCTATTTCTATTATCTCTATCTATATTCCATGTGGCCCACATTACCGAATAAATCTGTCTGTCTGTCTGTCATGGGTTTAACCAAATGTGTAAACGTCTAAGACCTGCATCACTTCGGGCTTTTCCTCTTTCTTAAGCTGACACATCGTGGTATAACTCTAATACTGTTCAAAATAGTGTGAAGCCCAACATATTATACATTAACGACATTGTGTGCTGTGATCATACAATTAACACCAAAGAAAAGTGTAGAAGCCTATAAATAATCCTGACGTATTATCAAATATCAACATTTGGGTATTGTGATGTTTAACGTTTAGCTTTTGTGTTTAGACATAATCAAAAGCGTTATTGTAATAGAGTGTTAAACGTATGTAGGTGTAATCCTATGATGTTACATGTGGATCATTGTGTATTGTTCTTCCTTACCTAAAGTTGATTCTGTAGTTGGCTCTACCTCAGTCACACCTGGCTGAGTGGATCCGGTGCTGGGACTCATGGATAATGGGTCACTGCAACTCACGTCTATGTCTGTACAACATTATATTACTGTAGTCAATATGCAACTCAGCTCTCACGCACTTCGGATAGATCGTAATTGACACAAAGCGTGTCAGTTTGTCAACCTCGATATATTTGTATTGAAGATCTAGATGATTATTATCAAACTATGCTCGATTTTCTTTTCTGATCATGTATTGAAATACTTTTAAAGCAAATAGTATCAAAGTTTATATAAAGAGCAAAATGAAAAACACATCCGGTTGATCAGTTGAACATGTCAAAATTGAACATTCACTAATTTGTAAGGGATAGAATGCCAACAACATTAAGATAATAAAATGATGTTGTAACCCTATTATAGATAGGATTCAGATTGAACATATTACCATTACTTTGCGCTTGCAATATCATCTGGCCTTTGAGTGACAGGCTCTGTGTATGACCGCCCTCCCGAACAACACACAGATCTATGTCATTCTGATCGACCGTCTGAGGAATGCTGCTACCTTCACGGCAGTTTTTGTCAAGGAATGATACATTATGAACAAGCGTTATTCCACAGTCCAAACTCGTCCTTCTCAATACTGTCTGAGCTGCTTTAAAATCTAGATGACAACAACATCTTAAGGTGGATGGAGTCAAATCTAATGTTCCGTGCAGTCGCATTTCCCCCACTGCACATCTCCACCTCTGCAAATCAATGTTACCTGACGTGATGTAGTTGTTACATATATGCCATAAATGCAACAGAAAAAGTCGAAACAAATTGACAATTTCTAGCCACGTTAACGTCGAGGTAATAAAAATATTTGACACAGGACACATTGTTCACTAAAATTGTTTTATTAATCCAGAAAGTTTTACTTGAAACTGTGTGTCCAATGGTTACTTTTTGGTCCCCCAAACACCCTGGCAAATATGCACTAGTGCATGTTTATGGGACCGGTAAAGGGAGTTAGAGTAGAAGATAAGGAAAAGCGCATGTTTTATAAATAAAACTTGAGACATGAAATTTCCCAATTATTGGATGAATTCACCCAGGGAACCTACAGAAACAAATAGTAACGGGTATTTTTCAAACATGAAATTCAAAATTACGAAAACAACGCACGTCTACTATCTTTTATGTGTATTTGTCAAAATATACACGTGTTCTGTAGTTCCCCGATAGTACTTAAAAAAGCCATTTCCACAGTCATAGGAAATTTCAAGTTTACTATTCTGACTGCACCATGCCATGAGCATGTGTTTTTGGATCAATATAAAATAGTGATGATACCAAGTGTTCGCTGAAAGGTGACCATCCCCTGCCACACTGCTGCCCCCCGTCACAAACACTTGCAAAGGCCTAAAAAATGTTCACCGAAAAAGACCACGGGAACAAAGTTTATGATGCAAGTAAAAATAGGGAATCGTATCAAACATGATTTTTGGCACTGAACTGACAAATGTGGAAATGTCCTCCATATGCCTATCATAAAACTTTTTGAAAGCTTTGCTGTGGCCTTGAATGTTGTATTAGTGATCAGACAACCTTTGAGCAAGAGTCGTATGAAGAAAATATTTAACGTTAGTTTAACTTAACTCACTTTTTAAAAGACACTTTAGCACAAACGCATAATAATTACAGACTGAGTGTTTAACTATTTTGAAAGCTGTAACCACTTGTGGATGAAACGTTTACCCACAGCAAAACATCATGATATCAATGTGTTAGCATGCTATAAATACACAAAATATAACGTTGAGCACACTCCTATTTCTGAACCATGACAAATGGCAAAAATCATGGCTTGGGATGACTGACCATAGGAGGACACATGAAACAGATCAGTAGCGGGTATAACCGCCACGTACCCGGATAACGCATTCCCCCTACGTCTCATGCCCCAGTCAGACGTTGGATCTGTTGATGGGTCAGCAACAACCACTCCTGACGCAAATGCTGCTTCCAGTTGGCGTAAATCGCGTGCCTGTTTGCGCCGCCCTAGTATATCCCAAACATATTCAAGGGGGTTCAAATCTGGGCTCATTGCTGGCCAGGGTAGAGTCGTTATTGCATTTACACTCATGCGAACGATGAGGCCTGCCATTGTCATCCATGTACTGAGGTCGGGTAGCACGAGGGCGGTTGTCAAAATGAGGAACGACGACTGGCCTCAAAACATCTCGGATGTACCGAGCCCTTGCTAGGTTTCCCTATGGTGACAAATTCCAACCTGCATTCATGAGAGATACACCCCTAAACCATTACCGAGCCCCCGCCGTATGTAACAGTCGGTTTAACGTTCTTGGGGGTGTAGGCCGTGTTCCGGTGCCTCCAAATTCTCGTTCTTCCATCAGTGACGTGGAACAGAAAGCGACTTTCGTCTCCAAGTTCTCACATTCCAGTTCTGTCGCGCAATACACCTTGCTAAACGAGCAAAACATCTTGCCCTCAGTCCTGCTGCTTTCAGCCGGTTCCTGACGGTTCTGGTGCTGAAACGACGATCGGGCAACCACAGCTGTTTCAGACGAGTACTTATTAAAAAGTGTTCTCGGTGAATGAGACGAAGAAAGTCTCTGTCTTCGCGATGTGTCGTTACAGGAGGTCTTCCGGATCTGGGATGGTCCTGTGCATCAGCGGTCGGAGCATGTTTCTCGACTAAACGGCATACAACAGTGTGATGATACCCCAAATTCCGACCAATGGCCTTACAAGACATTCCAGCGTTATGCATGCCGATTACTTGCCTTCTTGTGGCGTTTGATAATAGCCTTGTGCCATGGTCACACAATGTCATGGAATAACTGTTTAAAACCGAGCTTAAGAAATCAATTTTAACGTTTGGATATACTGTTTTTAGAGATACTCGAGGGTAGCATGTTGCACGGGCATACGATGCATGGCACGTGAGCTTTCGTCACGCATTACTGATTACATCATCTCGTGATAACATAATTCTTCTCGTAATTATATCTTGGGACCAAAAAATAATGAAATATATTAGGGTGTGCTTAACTTTTTACTTTGTGTATATTTCACAAAATAACAAAAGAAAACGTGCGTATTGCTGTAATTCCCTCAATTATTAATGGGGGCGGTTGGGTAGCCTAGAGGTCTAAATCGTTCGCTCTTAACATCGAAGACCCGAGTTCGAATCCCGACATGAGTACAATTTGTGAAGCCAATTTCTGGTGTCCCCAGCCGTGATATTGCTGGAATATTGCTAAAAGCGACGTTTACCCATATTCACACACTCACTCAATTATTAATGGGCAGTTACATTTTTTGGGATGACGTAATACAGCGCTATTACGCCAGGCAATCAAGTCACAATGCAGTTACATTGCGGTACTACTTCCTTTCGTCCACAAAAGCTACAAAAGTAGACGATGCAGGGTGCGTCATAACATAACAATGTTCAATATAAAATGAACACTCAACATTTTATCCGTCCTTCTTTGGCTCCCACAGACAATTTTTGTTGGTTTTAAGGTTCCAGATACGTGGGTATGGCCATGTGAGGCTGCTATGGTTTCAAAATATTGCACTTTATGCTGTTATCTCTCTGTGTGTCACATGTTAAAACTGTTTGTTCAACACTTTCCTTGTTCTCGTTTAAATTATCGATAACGTTATCTACTGCCCGAATCAACGGGAATCGAGAATTACACGCAGTGCACAAATATATATGTCTTGTTTCATCAATTTATTAGGGGAACTCGATTCTACAGCTGAACGACAATTATGTGATTGTATACGTCAATGTGTATTGTATATGTTGTTATTTGTGTCTGTTTAGGTAGTTAGATAGGACAGATTCTCAGAGCACCTCAAGAAAGAAGAAGGAAACAGAGTTCAAACAAAATTAAAGTAACAATATAGTGAGTATGGTTTTACGCTGCTTTTAGCAATATTCCAGCAATATCACGGCGGGGGACACCAGAAATAGGCTTCACATGTAACAAAATAGAGTAATAACACCATGGTATTGTTGGGCGTGTTGAATTTTACTAATATCTAATCCAAGCACATTAAACTATATCATGGCACTTGGGAGTAAATCGTTTGTTAATTAATACCTTCTGAAGGACAAATCAAACAATGAACATGTTTATTTTTAATGCTCACAAATGAGGAACAAAAGCCTGTACTAGTTGCAGGATAACGTCGAAATCCTATAATCACATGTTGAGTGCAGTGCTTGACATGTAAAATCAGATCTAAGGTGGGTGCGATTGTCAGTTTCAGATTCCTTATGTGGTTACAGTGGTTGAAATGTTGTTAACATGAGGTGACTGCAGTGGTACATGTATGAATAAAACAATCAAATAGTCAAAAGCTAGCTTAAAAGGAAGATTACTGTAAATGACATCACGAAAAGATATATACTAACGGAAAAAATGTATCATTGTTTGATATAAAGTGCAAAAAAAGTACATATATTCTGAAAATAAATAATCTATCTTTCAATACATGAAGACATCACCTCGACCTTTAGGTCGTGATTCACAATTTTCACATGCATGTTAATGTATGGCACACAAGTAGGACGTCTGCGTGTTGGTTTGGAGCATGATATGTGTTTTTTCATGTAAACAGCACACACTGACAGTTTAGCTATCAGGTGCTCATAAAAACAATTATGTTGTACCGTAATCCAGTCGGCGCGCCCTGGGCATGCTGCAAACAGGAATAGCACAAAACGGAGGTGCCAGATATTTTACATTACCATCTCTCAGGTACTACAGCAGGGCAGCACTCATGACTTTCCACCCGTCCCGCGTCTACACGTGACTTCAACAAGACAACTGTATTCGGTTTGTCCATCTACGGAATCGATACCAAGCTGCTTCATTAACAGCTCGGACAATCTCTGGGTTGAGACCAGTTAGTGGCAGAACCATACGCAGCCGTCAGAGAGAGAGAGCAAAACAACGTTGCAGCAGGATAAAGCCCGCCCATGTGTTTCACGTGTTATAAAAAATATTTTGAGTCAGCAACACATTGCTGTGCGACTACCATGGCCGGATGATTCTCCAGACCTCAACAAAACAGCCACTTTCTGGAATAGACGAGTAGTTGAAATGCAGAACTCCGCCTACACGTCAGTATGGTGGAATGGAGATAAATAAATAGTGCTGTCAATGTTAAGCTCAGTGCACCTTTTGGTTGTGTTACATGTACCATGTGCAGCATCTCACTGATCATAACGTTCCAAAGGTAATATCCTCACTTTTTCACTTTCGCATAAACATCACCAGTTTTAAGGATGGTCTCGTGGCAAATCTGTAAAACGGATGCTGGTCTGTGATTACCCTCTCCGGTTGATATTCTTTTATATGCATTATCCTGTATGATGTCCTTGATGCATGTATCAAATTCAATCTTGTCTGGTCCTGTCGGCTGCTCATTGGCATCCGCTGTGTTGTCCATGTCCTCATAATCTCCACCGACTACGTTGCCATGGCTGCGCTGTTTCAGACTATTACAAGAAGCCGCCGATTGTGATGGAGAGATACATTCATGGTTCTTTGCTGTGTTGTCAATGTCCTCATAGTCTCCACAGACTCCCTTGCCCTGGCTGTTATGTTCCTGAGCACTACACGAGGCCGTCGGATGTGATTCAGAGATATCTCCATGGTTCGTTGTTGTGTTGTCAATGTCCTCATAATCTCCACTGACTCCGTTGCCCTGTCTGTGCTGTTCCTGAGCACTACACGAGGCCGTCGGATGTGATTCAGAGATATATCCATGGTTCGTTGCTGTGTTGTCAATGTCCTCATAATCTCCACTGATTCCCTTGCCCTGGCTGTACTGTTCCTGAGCACTACACGAGGCCGTCGGATGTGATTCAGAGATAACTCCATGGTTCGTTGCTGTGTTGTCAATGTCCTCATAATCTCCACTGACTCCGTTGCCCTGTCTGTGCTGTTCCAGAGTATTACACGAGGCTGTCGATTGTGATTCAGAGATCTGTTTCTGGTTCGTTGTTGTGTTGTCAACGTCCTCATAATAATCTCCACCCACTCCGTTGCCCTGGATGTATTGTTTCAGAGTACTGCAGGAAGCCGTCAATTGTGAATCGGAAATTATTTTTTCCTGGTTCTTTACTGTGTTGTCAACATCATCTAAATGGCCATTAATAACCTGGCCGCTCCTATTTCCGTTATCTTCACAAGCACATTCCACTGGCACATTCGTTTCTTTCTGGTTGTCAACATGTAAAATGATGTCTTCGTTGTACCTCTTCACTTGAACATCACTAACTGTCTCTTGTGGCACAGGAAAGTTTTGGTTCCTCCGATGTTCCCTGTAAGTAAATAAATACTTCTTCGATTGTTTTCGAATTGGAATTGGATCGTATTCCAACGGCTTTCCTACCATTTTCTCTGTATGTTTAACCTTATATTTGTTACTTTTGTGACAAAACAACACCGCAAAACCATGCATTTAACATACAGTTAACATTCGGAAAGATCGGTAGAGCAGTCATATTTTCAAGAAGATTTTCATAGCGAAGCTTAACGTTAACGAATTTCTAAATTCATATTTAAGAAACTCATGTACTGCTGAGGGCGTGAGTTTTTCCCTAGGTATCGTTTTGTCCTTGGCGAAAATGTATCGGTTTCTAACACACAAAACTCTAGTAGTCCATGCTTGTATTTCTCTTGTATTTGTTTCACACACATTACAAAAATCATCACCTTTTACTGTGTACTTACAATATCACGCATACAACACCGATGCACGTCAAGACGCCTCCAACCACCGCTAACGCTATGTAAACTCCTACGGAATTATAAAACATATATTTTTCACACTGAACATATGATGAAATAAGTCATGCTTTTCATGTCATATGCCCCCGTCCCCAGTGTGAAATTAATGCGACATGTGAGCATCATCAACTCAACTCATTATTTAAATTAACTTACAAATGCTGATAAGCTTCTTTTTCTTTAATAATTAGTGAGTGTTTGAATCAAGAACGTTCTCTTCCCATCAAATATTCTGTGATACTATCAATAGGAGAGCCTTGTTATTATCTTGTGAAATAAATGTCAAAAACAAATGTGATGAGACGTTTTAAAGAGTGATTGATTGGCAATAAAAACGAAAGGTTCACTGTTCGTATTAAGCATATACCAAATAACTTTACACCGAAGTGTAGATGTAACTGTCATAATTTGCATATGAGAGTTGCCAGATTTTCCAAAACTCCTTAAACAAAAAGCACCTTCATACGTGTTCTGTAACACTATCATAGAAGACGAATATCTCGTCTTAATGATTTGCCAGGAATATATATATATATATATATATATATATATATATATATATATATATATATATATATATATATATATATGGGTAAGTATGTTGCGATCAGTTATCTGAACAGAGCAACAGCGACGACACAAACATCAAAGTCACATACTGATATAAACGATAATAACTCCTGATCAAAAGCTATACGACTACAGTACTATTTGTGCTTATGAAGAAAAAGAAAGCAGCTGATTTAGCTAATGTCTGTTATCAGATATCATAAATTATAATGTCCTTCTTCACTTCTTTTATCGCTGGCACGAGGGGCCCTGTCGTCTTTCAGTTCTTTAAGTGATAATTGTAACATGTGGCAAGTAGTGTGTTATTTTGAGATTATTTATTTAGAGTTTTATATAAAACGTGTGCACCAAGTTATCAAATATAACCTCATACCACCCTTTTCATCCCATAGTATTTGTGGTGTAACTTGGTGTTCAAGAATATTGCACTTTTATAGCGCCGTGTGTGGCTGCTTCTACTAGCTTCTGTAAGTGGATGTAATATCCATCATTGTCAAAGTGCTTCGAGGATATATGAACAGTGTCTAGATGTATGAATTGAGGTCAGGACAAAGGGGATTAACGTCGTGTTCAAGATTATTTCACTGCAATTTGGAAATGCGAGTCCCGAATCGAGGCGTTTATCTCGCTAAACGAATATCAGCCAAGATAAGTTCGGTGTCATAATATCACACTTAGCGTAGATCGATGTTCAAGACATCGGTCACTGGATTGTGTGTTCCAAGCAGATGATTTAGCTAATGCCTGTTGTCAGATATCATAATGTCCTTCTTCACTTTTATCGCGGGCACCAGGGGGTTCGACATCAGTCACTGGATTGTGTGTTCTAAATTCGATTACTTATTGACCGGCGTCATAAAGCTTGAATAGTGTTGAATGCAGCGTTAAACAAACAGATCACTTGTTCAGATTTACGTAGCTTTGGCGTGCCAGGAATCTTTGATCGTGAATTCGAATCCTTGATTCGCCTGATTGTGCTTTTGGGTTTGACAACATCATGCCCGTGTTCGTGATATTAAGCGAAGTTTTGAAAGTCAAAGACCTTCGGGCCTCCCTCTCACATCTCAAGCTGACACAAATTGATAAAACTAATATACTTTTCAAGGCAGCGTTAAACCAAACTCACTCACGTACTCACTACACATAAATGTACATACAAAGCTTTAATCTATGGACATTGTGGTCTGTGAGAAAAAGTCCTAATATAATCCTGACGTATTATCACTTTTCTTTGGTTTGTGGTACTTAATGTGTTAAAAAGTTAAGACGTAATTATAAGATGTTGGACCTTACATACGTGTATCATTTGGTGTTCCATGTGGATCATTGTGTATTGCTTTCCCTCACCTGAAGACGTTGACGGAGTCAGTTCTGTAGTTGACTCTACCTCGGTCACACCTAGCTGAGTGGATCCAGTGCTTGGAATCATAGAAAATGGATCACTGCAGTTCACGTCTATGTCTGTAAAACATAATATCACCCAGCTTACAACCAATATATACTCACAGCCAAAAGAAACGCGAACAAAAGAAACATATAGAGAAGTATGTATGTCAAGAAAAGTTTCTGACAAAACTAACAATCCGCCAAATGCTACCACAGTGTCTTTAATCTTATCACGATGTGCTGCACATGATTTCCACTACATACTCACCGCCAAAAGAAACGCTAACCAAACATATAGAGTGAGTGAGATTGGTTTTACGCCGCTTTTAGCAATATTCCAGCAGTATCACGGCGGGGAACACCAGTTTTTACCAGCGGCGTAAAACCATACTCACTCACTTCTCAACATGCATGGTTTTCGCGTTTCTTTTGTCGGATGGTATAATTCTCTAAAACATTCAGCAGTAGTTCTACTCAATCACACCGGAATCAATTTATAACCATACGACTTAAAAGTTACTCTTGAAATATTCTTCCGACATAAATAATAAATAAGATATTATGTTTTGGTGATCGATTGATAATCAAAACCATGTGTTTTTGTGGTGTCAACGTTCAGCTCCTGTGATGTGACATGTGGATTACTGTGTATTGTTCTGCCTTACCTGAAGACTTTGAAGTCAGTTCTGTTGTTGGCTCTACCTTGGTCACACCTTGCTCAGAGGAACCCGCGCATGGTATTGGCTGTCTGCAGTTCACGTCTATGTCTGTACAACATAATATTACTGAAGCCAACGGGCATTATAATTCTACAAATTGTCCAGACTTTGCAGACGGTAGTAATTCTAATCAAGCACACCTGATTGGTTGTACTTGCCACAAAGTGCATACGTTTGTTGAAATCAATTTATTTTCATTAACGCTGTAGCAGATCAAACGGTGCTTTTCCGCAAAATATTATTTCTGTTCATATACTGATGTGCAATACATGAGTCCAATCTAAAATCACCCGGAGCAACCAAAAGGTATGCCATAGTGTTCATAAAAAAAATTGTCATTAAACCGCAACACAAAGATTTGAGGACATTACGTCAGAACGGATTTCCGTGACTTTTGACAGTTCACAGGACTTACAGGAAGTCGACACTAGCCAATCAGAAAGCAGCTGTCTCGAGCTTTGCGATACAAGTTTGAAAAAGGCGACTCGCATTCCCGACTACGTTTTGAAAAATCTTTTGACAAATTTCTCGATTCAAATTTAAAAACCCCAATGTTTGATAGATGACCCTGATTGTATGGCAGTACTTCCCAAGGGCTATGGAAATGCTCATCCGTTTCCAAAAAATGGAAGATAGATGATGATCTTAACGGAACCAGTCGTAAAGCCCGTAACTATTCAGAATGCATCATGTTAACCCACGAGTATTCGTGGTTATATGATTAAAAAAAATATAATTGGGACTTTCACTTCTTTCTCGATCTTGTAAATAAAAGCGACAAAACCCTTTGCATATTCCAAAGCAGAATCGATTGTAGGATTCCGACTATATCCTGAACATGTCTTTAGTTTATGAATCACTCTAAAATATTGATGATGCCAGGTGTTCGCGATGGCATCCGTCATAAACACATGCAAAGGCAAGTCAATTGTTCACATGAAAAAAAGACAGGAACATTTGACGACGCTCTAATTGGTCGGATGAAACGTAGTTCTTGCGTGACCTGCGATGTGACATCCTCAAACCTATGTCTTAGCTAGCTGATTTGAATGAGACTGAAAAAAACCTTGATAGGCAACGTTACCACAATTTTTACCAAATCATCACAATTACATGAGTTTCAAGTGAACAGTTGAACATGTAAAAATTAAACATTCACTACTTAGTTTGGGGATAGAGGACGAACGCCATTTAACATGAAGTGATGTACAGCTTGTATCATAAAGCAGATTACATGTAGATGTAATACAATACCATCAACGGTTGCTTGCAGTATCAACTGGCCTTGGAGTGATTGTGTCTGTGCATGGCAATCCTCCCGAACGACACACAGATCAAACGCAATTTCACCTGGAGTGACTTTCTGAGAACTGGTGCCTCTACTTTTACAGGTTGTGCCAAGGAATGATACATTATGAACAAGTGTTATTCCACAGCCTACAGTCATATTTCTCCACACTACCTGAGTTGTTTTCAAATTTAGATGACAGCAACATTTATAGTTAATTGAAGTCAAATCTATTGTCAGATTGATGATCCGCGCACTCGCCGTTCCGCCATTGCACACATCCACCTCTGCAACACAATTTAACATTGTATGATGTATTTACCACATAATGAACCGTTATTGTGTCGCATCATATAAACAGTGTAATCAACACATGTCAACACATTTGTCAACCACTTGGAGACAAACAATTCGCTGCAACCCTTAAAGATATAATTTCTCTAAGAGGTACTCTAACAAATAAGATTCCATAAACATCGCCGATGTTACATGCAGGCACAATTTAACACGAACATTTGGTATTGTGGATAATTAATCAAGCTATCTAGTCGACAAAAAACCCTACACAATTTCCAAAGAGAATGAAATACATCATGAATAACATGAGTTCATCTCGCAAACCTACAAACCTCAAATGTCGTTCTTCAAATTGCAATTGATACGTTAGCCAGCCATATACATGTAGAGAAAGCATGAAAACGAATGCACACGATAATCCACAGTTTGACCTCACTATTTTCCAGATATGTAAGTCTTAGAAAACTATATCGTCTTTTGATGATTTGTATTTACCTTCTGCTCCACAGAAATTGACCAAGGCAGCTAATCCAACTGCCGTAACAACTGATATCCACTGCATCCTCAACTTGTGTTGAGATTGTGATACAGGCTGCAAAGGTCATTGCAAAACCACATATCCAACGCTAAGCATGAACTAGATATATATAAGCTGGACGAGGAAGTGTTAATATTTCGTTGTGTTGTTATCTTCCAACTCTCAATTTTCCTCGGGAACGTAAATGTTGAAAATGATAATGACATGGGCATTCAATTTGGAAGAGTAAACATTTCAGACATATCTGGACCATCAGGCATCAGAACGTCTTAAGATGCAACAACTTTCAAGCATCAGAATCAGAGTTTAACACACAGCGTAGACCTTTGCTTACCAACACTTGGTCAATTACCCAGATGTATATATCCATATGCCATGCAGGTATTGCCAAAAAACCTTAATGGCAACCCTTGACAGAAATGCAAGTAGATGTACATGAAACTGTGCACTAGAAACCGTTTTTAACTATATTCAAACATTTTCAAAAGGGAAACCTGCTACCCTTTAGTCATATGGAATTCAGATTCCATTGTACGATTCTGACAAAATCATCAACACGAGTGCATGTATCATTATCAAACAGTGATGATACCAGGTGTTCGCGAAAAGGCGAGCATATTCTTCCTCATATATACTGAACCGCAAAAGAAACGTCACCTCAAGAAACATTGCATGAAAAGCTGTCATTCAAATATCTGGGTAATTTTAGTCAAAACTGCTAAAATTTAACATTACCTTGTCCGGAAAAATAAAATTGATGATATAAAAACAAAGCAGATGACAATAAAACCGATCGCCAAAACGCATCACGGCATTGGCCATGGTAACCCGATGCACGTGAGTTCCGAGCAAACTGAAATGCACATGCGTTCCCCCATTTCTTGCCCTATAAATATCCATCCAGATCGGATAACATTCATTCGTTATTGAAACCAAGCCCTTTGACGATTGCAAGGTGGACAAACCGCCCGGCAAGTAGCCAATGCATTTCAAGTCCACGTAAGGACCATTTACAGGCTCCAGCAACGGTATAAGACCACCAACACAACAGATGACCGACCACGTAATGGAAGACCAAGGCTCACCACCCGACGTCAGGATCGTCAGATTTTGTGACAACATCTTCAAGATCGCTTTGTTACTGCTGCAGAAAAAGTTTGACAGACCATGGGGACACACCAGCGACACATCGACGATTGACGAACAGACGCCTCCACTGTTCTGTTACAGGCCACACCGAGGACCCATTCTGATACCACGTCATCGCCGGGACCGTCTTCAGTGGGCAACACAGCACCAGTATTGGCGCCACTGGCAGTGAAGAAGAGTCCTCTTCTCAGACGAGAGCCGTTACTGTATCTCAACAGCAGATGGTAGAAAGAGAAACTGGCGACGCCGTGGGGAGCGTTATTCGGATGCTTGTGTTGTTGAGAGAGACTCGTGGGGTGGTCCAAGCATCATGGTGTGGGGTGGAATTGGTCTTGCACAGAGGGTCGGCCCTGTTGTCTTCCAGACCATCGGTCCAGGGAGAGGCAATGGTGTCACATCAGCTCGGTACATTGATCAAGTCTTGAGACCACATGTATCGACGTTGCACGGCAGTCATCAATGCACACGAGATACTGACTTGTGGTGCCATTTTCTCAGAGACTAGTGTTGTGTTTCACTTTAGGAAATTTGACACTTTAACTGCAACCTTGATGTTCAGTTTTGCCAAGTTTCATCTCTATGCTATGTCTCAAAGTATGTTTACAGTGTTTGGACTAATAAGGTTTCTCATATATCTATGCATGGTGACGTTTCTGTTGCGGTTCAGTATATTACACATACTTGGAGAGGGTGTAACCATTAACCTCTGATCTGGATGTTTTGAACTAAATGTAACCTATAATAACGGAAAAAAGTAATTGTGCTTCACATAACGTTCAATAAAAATAAATGTATTCTGAAATTAATAATCAATACATATTCCTGAAGACATCACCTCGACTTTAAGGTCGTGGTTCACAAATTTCACTTGCATGTTAATGCATGGCGAACAATATGAATGTTTGCGTGTCTGTTGGGAGCATGAATCACGCGTATTGTTAATGTGAACAGCAAACTGTGATTGTTTAGCTTTAAGGTGTCCATAAACCCCGTAAATAAAGCTTACGCAATGCCACATCTTGCTGAAAATCAATGTCGACTCGCCATGAGTACACTTCAAACAGGAATTTCATAAAAAGGATTTACCAAATATAATAATGCTCATCGAAACAGATTATTATCTTGTCTACAGCAGTGCAGGTAAGTGCATCAACAGCATTGATAACAAACTCAATGGCAGAACCGTATGCAACCGTTTGAGGGAGCAAGCGATGCGCCCAGTTTTGCTTCCATGTCACCGTCAAATAAAAATAACATCAGATCCCCTCATCAAAGAGGTGTAACGTCGCGTTCAAGAGTATAGCTCTTATAACGCGACGTTCATACACGTGTGTGTGTGTGTGTGTGTGTGTGTGTGTGTGTGTGTGTGTGAATGTCTGCGTTTGCTTGTACTGGTCAGGACGACTGCCGATTTTATAGTGCTGACTCACTGAGATACATGTACCATGCCACAGTTGAACATGAATACCCCACTCAGACATAGCATACAGACTCTGAGCCGATCAGCAATTGTATAATTCCCCTAATGCCTATCGCCAGGCAGGGTAGCAACAATTAAATAATGTATACAATAAACTTATTTTCTTCCTGCGGTAGAATCGAATGATGAATATACATTGGTTACACTTCATATGTAACAAGTGGTGAAACTAGTCATACTGGTGCAGTGCTTGTGAATCTTTCCATTTCTGTTTATTGATGTATTCACTTTCCTGACAAGCAGTAGACAACATTATCAATAATGCGAGAATGAAGAAGGAAAATGTTTAACATGACAATGTTGGAGTGATAACAGGACAGAGTACCAGTACATTTCAACGAAACATAAACACTGAACACAGGTTCCACCATGACACTGCACCAGTCTGTTGTCGACATGGCTTCAAAGCATGTTGTGCTTTGAACTCATTGAACATTCTCCATATGTACCAGTCTTGACATCCACCCACATTTTCTGATAAGCATTATGCAAAAGCATATTACATCATTTCTCGTGTGGAGTAGTTTCCACCATCGTGGATCCATGCATTCCATCATCGTTGACAGAAGTGTATCTAAGAGGAGATTAAGTTGAAAAATAACTACCAACCAAGTCCATCAATTGAGACCATCATAGTTAAGCTCAATCGATTTCAGTTTTCCACGCCTCGCACGTTGAGTTGAGGTGAAATGGGGTAACATGTGACGTGTCTATTAAAACATTTTTTGGGTTCGACTCATCCAGCGACCTTCACCTTTACGGGTAGATGCACCATCCACCAGACCTTGGAGGCGGTCCACGTATAGTTAGACATAAAAGATCACATTTTGCACGTGTATTAGTTTTATCAGTACCATAAATAACTCTGTATGGTAACAAATGTCAGTATAAGGAAATGTTATAATAGCATTTACCACCATGGGCCTTTATCGTAATCATAGGGAAGAGTTTCAGTACACAGTGCTGCACTATTCATATGTTAAGCGCGTCAGCCACGTTTTAAATAAATTAAGTACCACCAAATTGACAATGGAGTCAAGCCTTATATTTGAATGTATTATTACGAATGAGAAATATTGTTAATATGTACTTTCATACCTATCGAGTCCCGCGCGAGCTTTGTGGGATACACTCATTATGGGATACACTTGAGATTATCATAACCCAGATGTTATCATGTTAAGTTACACGTATTTACTGTGCATATAATGTTAGAGAACCGTGCATTAAATGAGTGAATGCATGTTTGCAGTAAAAGTGCTTGAATCACAATAATCTAAAAAATATGCATGTATTCGGTGTACATGCATTCTAACGCCATTTGCAGAGTGGACCAGTGGAGATTTTCGGGTATGAGTACAGGCACGTACATTTGTATGTATTACATGTACACATCTCATTAACTTATGTACATGGATACAACTCACTAACACGAATACATGCACACACCTCACTAACCTTTGTGAATGTATGCACCTCACAAACACGTTTGAGTGCATACACCTATACATCTATGACAGTTGCTTTGCAAATATGACAGATCCTCAGTACTCACGACAGCAAAGTCGCAGGTAATACAGCACCTCTCTAGAAATGACAGTATGGCGGCAGATATTTCTGTCAAGCTCATCATCTGTATACTCCGTCGTATTTTTCTGTATAAAGTACTTCATTCCTTGATCAATCGGACATTAATCGTGGTGATCATATATATAGTTCCATATCCATTGTCTGCAGCTCAGGACAGTTTGTCCAGAAAAGAGCAATTGCCATTTGAAGTGTACTGAGAAAAGTGTATGTGGAATTTTGGACGTCCTGGTCTTTGGAGATAAGACATTTAGGCGAGAAGTAGACATTTCCATGGGCAGGAATTGTGCACACCTTCTTGCTGATCTGTTTCGTTATACCTATGAATAGGAATTTCTCCTCGGATTGGCAAGAATTTTGCCAAGAAGTTTAACTTTAGCTTCAGATGTATATATTGATGATCTGATATCGTTCAATAACCACCAACTAACAAATCCCCTTCCACTGTTTTACCCAACTGAGCTAGAAGAAACGGAAACCAATGAAACAGGCTCATTCGTTTCATACTTTGATCTATGCTTTAATATTCTGAGTTACAAAAACTTCCCACGAGACTTTCTGACAAGGAGGATGAATTCAACTTTCCAACGGTCAGCCTTTCCATCATGCCGAGCAATATTCCAGCACCTCCAGACTTTGGTGTCTGCATTTCACAATGTCTGAGGTACCATCGGGAATGATGATTATAATGACTTCGTCATAATTGAACAATCGATTTTGCTTTTAGCAGATTTATTATATATATGGTAAGAGTTTAGTGACTTTTGCTTCTATTTCGTTAATAACCATATCTATACGACCACCTGCAATACCATATAAACACACTAACCATTATCGAAAAATATGAGTGAACTGATTACTCAAAAAGTGTTTACTGTAGCTGACGTTAATCAAAAATCATATTGACACATACATCCAACTACAAATTTATTATTTCTAAACTCTACATAAGATACATTTTTGGTGATTCACAAAAGTGGAGGATATTAAACTTGGTGAAAGATCATGAAACTGTGCAAAGGGAAGAGATGTTTTAAGTGAAAAAATAGAAATAGATACTGAAATATGGAGAATATCTTTTCGGCAGTTGTGACAAAAACATGAAAAGTTTGGATTGTGGAAACATTGCGTAAATAGTGAAATTGAATAGACTGTTTGATGGGGCTCAATGAATAAATTGTTTGTTCAATTCACGGGGGAAATAATTGTTTTGAAAAAGTCCACACCCAAACCCCATGTAAATCAAATGGAAGCTTCCTAAATAGCCACGTTATTTACATATTTATTGGCGTGTAAAACGTTGGGGGAGCATGAAGAACGTATTACGTAAGGCACATCTTCCCTGACTAAGCCAAATCTGACAGGATTCTGTATTCCCCTCCTCTCCAACTTCAATTTCTTAATTCTGTACAGGTCTCATCTCAATATCTGGCGTCTCTTCTTAAGTTTTACAATTTCTTAAGCACCACCTGGTTCACTATCAGAACAGGTAACATATGTGGTACCCGTAACCAGTCCTTCCTAAGCATATGTGGTATGCTTTTAGACTGATCATGGTAAATCCACGTCAAAAAGTCCCCTTAAAAAAGTTAGGCCCCTGTCCGTTCGTGGGTGTTGGTACAGCACCCAACGAGATGCAGTTGATCACAGGTCGCGTTGCTCTCAGCACATTTGAACTCTTTGTAGCATCACCGGTGTGTTTCCCCTGCGCTTTCACCCCACGGATCCCTTTCCAACAATACACTCTCTCTGCCTTAAAGTATCGGCTGAACACCGTCAAGGTGGACATTTTGTTTGTTTAGCTCACTGAAACATGTTTTGTTTGAAACTTTGATGTCCGTTTCTGGCCGCCTGAATGTTCTTAGCCATCGTCTGTTGAGTCGCACAGGCTGTATCCATTCCGCCATCCAGATATACAGTATGTGTACAGATTGGTACGTCTTCCTTGAGGTTTGCCATCAGCAGCATCGGAGTATTGGAATTTACTTTAAAGTGAGACTCCTGTCCTCGTACATTGTACTATGGCCTTTAGTTGGTTCTTCGTTGAGAACAAACACAGTCCGCACAACAGGGGGAGCTTAGGAGAAGCCCTTTCGATTTCCTGGTCGCCCAGGTCCTCATATACATCTGTTGGAACATTGAAGGTGTGCATTTCTTTTTCCATATCTGAAATCTGAATCTTTTCTGACCATTCATTGTCGCATACTCCCTCAGTATCATTGTCATAGTTCATACTCCCTTTGAACAGTACACTGAACACCTTGAGACACCACATTCAAGGTTTCTCTTTTGCTGTAACTGCTTCGTATGTCGCCGGTGCCTTTGCTACTCCAGAACTTGAATCCCCATCTACCGGTAACTCCTCCAGGTCCTGCACTGTGTAATACACATTATCTGGTTGGACATGTGGACTGTTGCTCTCTGCGCCAGGAACAGGCTGTACCTCACATACCTCTTCATGTGTTCGAATTCTTTCGTAATCGTTGTGAGACTCATAGACCTGGCTCTTTCCACCCTTCACAGACAGAGCTGGTTCGTTGGTAATGTCTGAAGTATTGGAATTTGCTTTACAACGGACAACGTGAAATTCCATTAATCTGTCCTTGTACATTTTCCATTCACCTTTACTTGGTTCTTCATTGATATCAAGCTTATTCCACACAGCAGGGAGACGTTCCTGTGAAATTATTTCCATTTCCTGGTCGCCCAAATCCTCATTCGTTTTCTCATTGGTGTGCATTTTGTTTTCCTTAACTGTAATCTCTTGACATGCTGATGACACTTCCTGGCCATTCATTTTCACATACTCACCCAGCATATCATTGTCATGGTTTATTCTCTCTTCAGCGCACTGGGGCGGTCGGGTAGCCTAGTGGTTAAAGCGTTCGCTCGTCACGCCGAAGACCCGGGTTCGATTCCCGACATGGGTGCAATGTGTGAAGCCCATTTCTGGTGTCCCCCGCCGTGATATTGATGGAATATTGCTTAAAGCGGCGTAAAATCATACTCACTCACTCACTCTTCACCGCACTGAATACTTTCTTGTACCACATTCAAGACATTCAAGTCCTGCACTGTGTTATACACATTATCTGTGTGGAAATCTAGGGTGTTGCTCTCTGCGCCAGCAATAGTGTCTACCTCACATGTCTCTTCAAGTGGTGTTCGAATTCTTTCGTAATCGCCGTGCGACTCATTGATCAGGCTCTCTCTGTTTCCACCATTCACAGACAGAGATGGTTCAACAATAACGTCTTCCCTGTTTGCGCGTCGTCTGTGTAGCTTTTCGTAACCACTGTCTGGTGAGTGGCTCAGGTTTCCACTTTCAACTCCATCATGTGGATTCCCCGTTTCACTGGTTTGGGTAAAAACTGATGTTAGGCGCCTGGAAAAATAATAAAATTGCTTGTTTTAAAAAAATGACTATCCGATTCGTCTTGTGCAATCATACAAGTGTGCCGGCCTGTACGGGCGCCATGATTTTATTGTGTTTGATATGACGTCATCAGCTTGTCACCGAGTCCACTGGCAGATATATGTAATATTGTTACACATACAAATTTTACCGTATATGACCATGTAACTACTGATCACTGATCAAGTCTGTACATGCCGCAATAGTGTGGTACCACTTACTATAACTAACTGAATATATTCAAGTGCAAAATGTGTAAATCATTTCTGAAAGTTTACAAAAACACTAGTAATCTTACAGCCCTGGTTGAGGCTTTTACAGCTCAGCCCAGATAGATTACCCTACAAGTGCTACAACATGTTAACTGCGTTGGACGATACTGGCAGGCTCACTCTGGCAACCCATATTAAGAATATTATATTTAAATTTGGATTTGGGTTTGCATGGATATCCCAGACTGTAGGCAATAAAGATATATATATATAACTCTGTTCAAGCAGAGACTCTTTGACAGTCTACAGCAAACCTGGTGTGGTAAAGACAACAACCTAACAGACTCATACTCTTAAACACATTTTCAATCTCTATTACTTGTCACGATATGGCTGAAATATTGCCGATGGGACGTAAAGCATAAACTCACTTACTCTCTATTAAACATTGAAACCCACTCAAATATTCCTCTGCTACTTCACCTTAGAAGGATTTTATCACGCTTCAGATACAGAAACGTTGACATTGCAGCATATGTTAAGAAAAGACTGTTCGTATCGTATTGATGAATGGCTTATTTTGTTTGTGTGTTTTATAATCTCCCAAGAAATAACTTAATGGGTAAATACACATCCATATACTCTTTCATAAACTTGATTGCAAAACAGGATTATGAGCATAACATAAGTGTATTCCTCCTGAAAGTACATCAAATAAAAAACACTGTTCCTTAAATAATTCCTGATATAAATACACATCTTCTTCTGTATGCATACTGAACAGCATTGAAAACGAACCAGCAATAAATCTTGAAATATTACAAAAACAACTTTAGCTTTTATCGATTTTGATTAGAACAGACGTAGACGGATTATTAAGAAAGACGACAATGGAAACAGGAATACCACAAAGTAATTACAATTACGTACTCAGTGTAAGGAAGACACATAGGGTTAAAATGAAAAGTCAATATCTGGTATGTCCGCCATTGACAGCAACACAGGCCATGCAACGTCTTCTCATTGATCGAATAAGTTTGCGAATAGAGTTCTGAGGCATTCCACTCTTGACGTAGTGTATCTTCAAGTTCTCTCAGGTTCTGTACTTGCGGACGACATGAGAGGCGTTGACCCAGGCAATCCCATAGATGTTCAATTGGCGATAGATCGGGTAACAGGGCTGGCCATGGAAGCAGAGGCACATTATTGTTCGCTAGGTACTGTGTTGAAACACGTGCTGTGTGCGCTCTTGCATTATCTTGCTGGAAGGCGTGCATATCCTGGTGCTGATAAAAGAATGGGATGACGTGATTTGCCAATATGTTATTCCTGTAGTAAGGGGCATTAACTCTTCCACGACAAACATGGAGCTCTGTTCGATGGTTATGACTGGTGCCGCCCCACACTATGACACTCCCCACCTCCCCCACCCACCCCCCACCCACACCCCTATCGATCTGTCTGTACAACGCAGTTATTGTGGTAACGTTCTCCACGTCGACGCCACACTCGCAGTCGACCGTCAGCATTCCGGAAATGAAAACGGGACTCATTAGAGAACAGCACACCATGCCACTGCCGCCATCTCCAATGACGATGCCTTTTGGCCCAACGCAGACGTTCATTTCGATGTCAATCAATGAGTATGGGTCCAACATATGGACGTCGAGCACGTAGCCCTGCTGAGCGGAGACGTCGACGTACAGTGTCAGCACTGATCAATTCCGTCGGCCTTGTACGGTTGCTGCAGTCCTGGTAGCCGGAAGTGTACGATCACGAAGATGCCGAAGAATAATATGGCGATCCTGACGTCGTGTAGTTACACGACGTTGACCCGGACGTGGTCGATCTCTGGTGGTTCTTGTCTGGTGGTATCTGCTCAGTAGCCTGGGGACTGTTGAATGATGGCATTGAAACCGTTGTGCAACGACTCTATTTGACGTACCAACTTGAAGCATGCCCAAGGCACGTTCACGTTCCTCTGCTGTTAATCTTGGCATTTCTAGTGTCAGTATCCTTTACGTCTGCAGCAACAAGTGATGTGGCTTTTAAAAGTCTGTCTGTTATAGCCCTATTCTGCATGCTCAAAACACGTTTTCCATGATGTGCACGACATTTGTTGCGTTTTGGCGATTTCGCTCACAAAAAAAAATTAGGAATGTGTTTTGACGAGCTGTTCTTCTTCATGCTTCGTCCAGAACGTCGTATATTACTCATTCACTTATATATTTTCATATGACTTAAGCCCGGATAAAAATACATCCATTTTCATGGTGGTGCGTTTTCAATGTTGTTCAGTATATTATGTATAACTATATTGTGCAGATGGTTACATCTCTATAATGCTAATGTATTTTGGGCCAGTGGCCTTATACCGAATAAATATCTGTCTGTCTGTCTATCTGCAATAGTGCACATCACAAGATCGATGGTTAAGGCAAGGTTATTCAGTTGGTAAAATCCAACAGGTGTTGTTATTGTCGATCGATTAAGCACTGTTATTTCCGTCGTCGGAACGCATACGCCTGCTCAATTTTAATTGTTTACGGGGATTTATAAATTCATATACAACAAACTTATCTACTGGCTGGCTGTTCATGTGTACTTACATTATCGCGTATGCAACACCTATGCACACCAAGAACACTCCAACCACCGCTATCGCTATGTAAAATCCTAGGGAATCAGAAAACATATATTGAAAAACATGTATTGAAAATAAACTGGTCATGGTTTCATGTCATGGACCCCCATCCCATCACATGAAATTAAGGCATGAAATAGGAGCATTATCAATTCCTATGAATATTTAGATAAAGAAACAAATGAATAAAAGATTCCTTTCGTCTCTGGAAAACTATTAATTCTTTAGTTATTCGTGAATATTTGAATCCAGATTGTTCTCTTCTTACCAAACATCCTCTTTGTAAATGAGGCGGTACATCTAAAACTGTAAATACACCAACAGATTAAATCACAGCCTGGCTTTTACCTTCCGAAATAAAAAGTGATGGGTGAATGCGTTGGGGTTTAACGCCGCTTTGAACAGTATTCTAGTTATATCACGGCGTGTCAGCTTACTGTAGAAGGACATCCCGAAGCGATGCAGGCCTCAGAACATCACAATTGCTTACCAATTTAGAAGGTGTTCTGAATGGTGTGTTATTATGGAAGAAGTGCCGTAGCCTCCATTGTTGTATGACAATGTATTCTTTGCCATGTTATTAAGTAACGCATCGTCTGTTTAGAGTTGCGTCACTTTGACGTACCAGAATTCTATGATCTTGGGTTGGTATTATAGCTATACCCTGATTCTAGGTTTATCAGCATCATCTGAGACCTGCATCACTTCCGGCTTTTCTATAATGTCAAGCTCAGACATCATGGTATAATTCCAATACTGTTCAAAGCCGTGTGAAGCCAACCTCACTCACGGTTGCCACTACACATACATATGGGCATTGTGTGCTGTGATCATACGATTAGAACCAAAGGAAAAGTGTTGAAGCCTACTAATTCATCCTGACGTATTATCAACCTTTATCAACATTTGGCTATTATGATGTTTAAAGTTTAGTTTGTGTGTTTAGGCATAATTAAAAGCATAATTGTAAAGTTGGGTTAAAACGTCTATGCTTGTATCATTTGATGTTCCATGTGGATCATTGTGTATTGTTCGTCCTTACCAGAAGACGTTGACGGAGTTAGGTCTGTAGTTGGCTCCACTTCGGACACGCCTGGCTGAGTGGAAGCAGTGCTCATCAATACTGGATCACTGCAGTTCACGTCTATGTCTGAACAACATAATATAACTGTAGTCAACAAGCAACTCAACTCTCACGTACTTCGGATAGGTCGTAACTGACACAAAGCATGTCAGTTTGTCAACATCAATTTATTTGTATTGAAGTTCTGGATGATCATTACTAAACTATGCTCGAAAAGTGTGATTTCTTATCATTCCTTGAAATACTTTTAAAGCAAATAGTATGACAGTTTTTATAAAGAGCAAAATGAAAAACATGTCAGGTTGATCAGTGGAACATGTCAAAGTCAAACATTCACTAATTTTTAAGGGATCGAAAGTAAAAAACTTAAAGATAATAAAGTGATGTTGTACATCCTGCATGATACAATAGATAGGATTCTGATTTGATATATTACCATAACTGTTCACTTGCAATAGCATCTGGCCTTTGAGTGACTTGTTCTGTGTAAGGCCGTTCTCCCGAACAACACACAGATCTGTTTTATTCTTATCGACCGTCTGAGAAAAGCTGAAATTTTCACTACAGTTTTTGTCAAGGAATGTTACATTATGAACAAGCGTTATTCCACAGTCCACAGTCGTCCTTCTCCATACTGCCTGAGCTGCTTTGAAATCTAGATGACAACAACATCTTAAGGTGGATGGAGTCAAAGCTATTGTCAGATTGATCTTCTGTGCCCTCGCATATCCCTCATTGCACATCTCCACCTCTACAAAACAATGTCACCTGATGTGATGTAGTTGTCACATATATGCCATAAATGTAACAGACAAAGTCGAAACAGATAGACAACTTCTAGCAGAGTTAACGGCTGAGTAAGATATTTGATTGAAAGCATTTGAGATACAATTCATTATTACTGGCAACTGAAAGCAACTTAAAGAGAGATAACTCTAAAACGTTTGGATAGGTTATTCAGGTCATCGATATGAGTTGTCCTTTCCTGTCTAACTTTGAAAGCGAGCTACACGTGGGTAACATTCACAGTCCATATCGCCGCGTAACAGGAGCAGCATGATGAACATAAGGAAGAGTGTGGGGTCTGTGAGGAGGGCAGGACGAAAACAGGCGAGGCCTGACAGTGACCGGGGACCGCAGACAACTGAGCAGGCCGCCGCTGCAGACATCCAGTGCCAGCCGTCCGCTCGGGTCCCAGATGACGCCATATAGGGTGAGGTTATTCTTAACATAATTTCAATTACTCCTCCTGAAACCCTAGGTATATCTCACCCTCAGTTAGGCCCATTTGACAACCCTCAGAACGTTCCTGTACTGCGTCTGTCGCGTTACCCACTGACGCCTTGGTCTACAATTAACCAGGAATTATGGTTGTTATTCATGACCCCATAATCGTACAATTGCCGGATGGCAGGACCCTATCTAAGACCCCATTGCAAGAATTTAGAATATTTCCCATAGGACTGGTTCCCTAAAAATCCCTGGCGAGTTCAGATTTATTCACCACTAATCATATCCAGAAAGTTCATCCATAAATGATAGTGATGACAATGTATCCTCTGTCACATACACCCGCTTTGATGATGCGATCGCCTTGGTTTTCAATTTCAAGGTAGCTGATGTGCCTCCCAATGGGCTGTAAAATCACCTAGATGATTTTCTCTTTCGGGGATCAGCGAATACACTACAGGCTCAACGAAATTTGGATATCTTTCTGGATATTTGCAATAGTCGTGGAGTACCAATAGCAGTAGACTAACATCTAGTCTCTGAAATGAACACATCTTACATTAAAAAAACAGTTGTTCAGTTATCTTAATAAAAATATCATAAAAAGGAGCCCAGTGACTCTCTTCATTTGCCAAACATTATAGACTTACATGGGCTGTATTTGATATATATTTGTATCAGGGTCTGTAAGACCGTACTACCATGCACTTGCTTTACATTTCTGGGCATAGAAATAGACACAGAGGCAATGGAAGCAAGAATCCCTGCTGAGAAAAACCATACAATGTCAGAAAGCAATATCAGATTTACTTCAGCAAAACAAAGTCTTACTTAAACAAATACAATCACGACTGGGTTTACTGATTTTTATCTGCAGGGCCCACACCAATAGGCCGTCTTTTCTCTTGCAGGCTAATTGATGCCACTCGACATGCAGAAAAATCCAATGATCCAGTTGCTTGACGCAAGGAGTTAAAAAGGATTTACAACTGTGGCAGGAATTCCTGGATCAGCACAATGGAGTCTCATTGTTTCTGGATAAAAATGGCAATCAAATACAGAGGTACTTTTATATGGACAGCGCTGGGTCGAGGGGAGAGGTTTCGGGCCATATTTTGGGTATCAGTGGTCCTATGGTGCTTGGCAATCAGATTGGAGAAAAGCTGGTTACACAGCGGACACAACCTTTATGGAGTTCTTTCCAATTCTGGTACTAGTACGCCTGTGCGCAGATCAGCTTGATCATTCAGACAACCAATCAGTTGTGACGATTCTAAACAAATTGACATCTAAGGCTGCACGTGTCATGGTTCTAGTTAGATCTTTTGTGCTTCACTGTTCACAGCGCAGCATCTTAGTAAGGGTAGTAGTAAGAATGTCATCGCAGATGCTATCTCTCGTTTTCAGTTTCATCGCCTACCACAGCTGGCTCCCAATCTCGATCTGCGACCAACAGACATACCAAGCCAACACTGGGACAACTGGAAACTGAAGCTATCAGGCTGCTAGAGCTTTCACAAGCTGACAACACTAAGAAAGCCTATACAATTGCTTTGCATTCCTTTGCCAGGTTTAGATCAACTTACAACTTACAAGAACTATGGCCAGGCCCTATAGAACACTTACTACAATATATCTCATATTTATCTCCGTACAACAGAGCTCATTCAACTGCATCACTACATGTGGCAGCAATCTGCTGGTATTACAAAGTAATGAAGCTCGCAGACACCACTGATCACTTCATACTAAGAAACATGTTGCTCAGCATGAGCAATGGCAAACCAGATCCTCGTTTTTCGATTACTTTGGACATACTGCATAAGTTAAGCACATCTTAAAACATGTTTGCATCTCAAATTATGAAATTCTCCTTTACAAGGCTATGTTCTCGTTGGCTTTCTTCGCATTTCTACGGATTGGTGAACTTAATTGCGTAAACGGGGTTCCTGGTCACAGTTTACTTTTAATGGATATAAAGACACAAGCACAACAGATTGAGCTAAATATTAGCCACCCCAAGACTAATCAAACAGGCAGGCAAATGCAGCTCATAGTTGGATCTCATTCTTAATATGAAATATGCCCAGTACAAGCTATTTCCTTCTGTTTGGCAATCCTGCCACCCACGCCTCAATCTCATGCTCTCTTCATTCACATCAACCATTCTCCAGTTACGAAAACACAGTTTTTTTTCAGCTTTACTACTCAAGGCCCTCAAGTTCAGTCAACTACCAGCTGCATTTAAATCTCATCCCTTCCGAATCGGGGCAGCAACAATGGCAGCCATGCAAGGCGTACCACAGGAGACAATAAAGCTGTAGGGCAGATGAAAGTCAGATTCCTTTACGCGCTACATCAGAATCGGTTTGATTACTTGAATTTAAGTAACAATGCAATGTAATGTGCCAAATACCTCTTTCAAAGTTTCAGATATTGGGATTGTGGGATCATCTTACATTTATTGGGAACAGAAGAGTTTGTTCGAGTTGGGGTTAAGAAGAAACCTAGGTTTGGGCCCTGATTATTGCATTTCTTGGCTGGGGAAGAGGGGACACCATTGGCCTGAGTTGCTGCACTGTATCAAAGCAAAGCTCCATCACAACCATCCTCCAGGTGCTATCCTACCACATGTTGGCTCAAATGACCTTATACGCCGTAAGGGTAAAGAGATGTGTAATCACATGGATGCAGACATGGATGAATTACATAAAATCCTGCCAAAAACTCGGATTATCTGGTCGGATATGTTGCCGCGCAGGCGATGTGGTGGAGCTTACTCGCCAGTGTCAATTGATGTAAAACGAAAACGAGTAAACCGGTTCATGACTCGCAAAATCTGTCAAATGGGAGGTGCTAGAATCAAGCATCAGATCAAGGCAAAGGATGCATGCCTGTATTTTGATGCTGACATTCATCTGTCTGAGATAGGTCCTGCCTTTTTTATCAATGTCATCAAGGAGGCTCTGCAATAGCCAACTTCGGAACATATTGATTGCGGTCATCCCATACGGGATCAGTGGCGGGATCCTTGGGGAAATCTTTATTTGATTAGGAATAGGTAGCGAGGGACAATGTTTGTCTACGAGTTGCTCTCACAAGCATCTCTTTGCTATGTGTTTATGGCTATGTTTTGGAGTTGGTCCAGCGGCCTGCTGGAGGGGATGTTCCGACGGCTTGTCGGGTTTTTGCTTGATTTAGCACTTGCCGAGTGTTAGTCGATGGCTTGTCGATAGTCGCAGGGAGGGGAGTTGCTCTGGCATTTTATTTGCTAGGTTGCTTCGACAGTTTGTCGACAGGGGCAGGGAAGGGAGTTGCTCATCGATGGTTACCCTCGTGGGTTATCTCCCCTGGGTTTTGAGCTGCTCGGGTGTTTTATAATGGCGATAGGATAATATTTGTGATAGGTACATGTATCTCCCCCAGGGTACCGCCACCAATAATGAATACTGCGCCCATATTTTGCAACACACAAGTGTTTTGTTTAG
Organism: Haliotis cracherodii; assembly: GCF_022045235.1. Taxonomy (NCBI): domain Eukaryota; kingdom Metazoa; phylum Mollusca; class Gastropoda; order Lepetellida; family Haliotidae; genus Haliotis; species Haliotis cracherodii. The sequence goes on along the minus strand of NW_027266286.1, from coordinate 45,971,744 downwards.
TTTCCATGTTTGGTGTTTTAATTGTGTGGTTTTCATGAATGAATGCCACAATAGTTCTTGTGATAATGAACATATTTGACACAGGACACACTGTTCACTAAACTGTTTCATTAATCCAGAAAGTTTCACTTGAAACTGTGTGTCCAATAGTTACTTTTTGGTCCCTGAGACTCTCTGGCAAATATGTACTAGTATTTGGGGCATGTAAATGAAGGTGGAGTAGAAGGAAAAGCGTGTGTTTTATAAATAAAACTTGCAAACAACGCTTGCAGAAACAGAGAGTAACGTGAATGTTTGAAACATGAAATTCAAAATTAAGAAAAAAAAACGCCATCCTATTTGTACAAATATCTACGTGTTCTGTAGTTCTCCTATTGTACGAACCCATCTTCACAGTCATAAGTATTTTCAAGTTTACTATTCTGACTGCACCATGAGCATGTGTTTATGGATCACTATAAAATAATACCAGGTGTTCGCTAAAAGGTGACCGAATGGTACCACATTGCTGCCACCCGTCACAAACACTTGCAAAGGCCTGGAAATGTTCTCCTAAACATGATATATCTATAATAAAACTGTTTGAAAGCTTTGCTGTGGCCTTGAATGTTGTATTAGTGATCAAACAACTTTTGCGCCAGAGTCGTATGAATTTCTTTGAAAATATTAACTTTAGTTCAATTTATTTAACTTTTGAAAAGACACTTTAGCACACACGCATTTAACTTTTTTGAAAGCTGTAACCACTTATGGATGAAACTTTTATCTATAACAAAACATCATAATATCAATGTGTTAGCATGTTATATATTTCACAACATAACAAAAGGAAATGTGCGTAGTGATATAATTCTCTCCATTCGTAATGGGCAGTAACATTCTTTTGATGACGTCATACAGTGATTTTACGCCAGGCAATCAGGCGACAGTGCAGTAACGTTGCGGTACTACTACCATTCGTCCCTAAAACCTACAAAAGTAGACGGTGCAGGGGGCGTCATAACATAACAATGTTCAATATAACATGAACTCTCGCATGTTCACTATTTTAACCGCCTTTCTTTGGCCCCAAAAGTCAATATCCGTGGGTTTTAAGGTTCCAGATACGTGGGTATGGCCATGTGAGGGTCACTCATGGTACAAATCTCGCTTATGCCTATAAACTTATCAGAAAGTCGATAATGGAGTTACCGTTAATCTCAAATCAATATTATTTGAATGTCTTAGATCTCTAAACCATATTATTGATGCTTTGTATTTACCTTCTGCTGGACAGACATTGACCAAGGCAGATAATCCAACAGCTATTACAGCAAACATCCACTGCATCATCACCTTGTGTGGAGATCGTGACATAAACTCAAATCATTTAAGTACTCTCTATCGCTATTTATGAAATCGATATATATATAGTATATATTTAACCTGGACGAGGAAGTGTTTTACGTTATGTTGTTATCTGCTAACCTTTCAGGAAAATAAACGTTAACAGTGATAACGACGCGGACTTTCAACATGGATCAGAATATTTTTTAGACATACCAAGTATAAGAATCACACATTGTGTGTAAATATTTATAAGAATGCATAACAAATAACTTTAATGACGACCTTGACAATTGACTAAAGTACATGTAGATGAAACTATAGCTACGTGTTGGGATAAACTAAATGATCCCTTTGATCTTGGACTAATATACATGAATACATTTTCAAAACAGGATCGCATTTCATACCTTTGGTGATAAAATAAGAGTGACAAAACCCATTTCATAATCCTACGAAATCTCCGCACAAAGCAGAGTCTATTGTACAATTCCGTCTATATCATTATAATGTGTATATGCTTCACTATCAAATGGTGATTAATACCAGACGAACCCCTTTTGTCACCTTGACCTTTGACCTCATGAAAAATACAAAGAAACTGCGTATTATCACTCGCACAAAGCTAAAAGAAGTTCGTGTTCACATATATTAGTTTTGAAGTTAATAGAGGTAATATCATTAGTTTTGACGGCCTTATTTAACACTTTATCTTGAAGCCAAACTTCAGTGCTGAATGTAAGCACAGGTAAGCATGGTGCTTAATCGTCTCCGACAGGGCTATTGAATGCTGCTCATTATCACTTCATCACACAGAGTCTGTTAAAAACCATTACCTTTCACAGAATTTATGTTTCTTGAAGAGAGCATATTTGAAGCAGTATTTCGATTAAACCTAATGTTTTAAAATTCTAAATCACATCGAAGATATCTACTATGATATCTACTCTATGAACACTACAATCTACTCAACATGCATGCCAATTTTTGGATTCATCAATGAAACATGCTTTCATTTGTTTTCATCTGAAAGCCCGAACTTTATACTCGCGTGGTGTTGAGTGCTATGGTTTCAACATACTATACTTTATGCTGTTATCTCTCTGTGAGTCACATGTTAAAACGTTTTGTTCAACACTTCCCTTGTTCTAGTTTACATTATCGATAACGTTATCTACTGCCCGAATCAACGGAAATCGAGAATTACACGCAGTGCACAAGTATATATATATCTTGTTTCATCAATTTATTAGGGGTACTCGATTCTATTACCGAACGACAATGATGTGATTGTACACGTCAATGTTTATGGTATACGTTGTTGCGTATTTGTTTAGGTTGTTAAATAGGACAGAATCTCAGAGCATTCTCAGGGAATTCGATTCTACTGCTGACCGACAATGATGTGATTGTATACGTCAATGTGTATTGTATACGTTGTTATTTGTGTCTGTTTAGGTAGTTAAATAGGACAGAATCTCAGAGCACCTCAAGAAAGAAGAAGGAAACGGAGTTTAAACAAAATTTAAGTAACAAAATAGAGTAATAGCACCATGGTATTGTTGCACAAGTTGTGTTGAATGTTATGTATATTACTAATATCTAATCCAAGCACATTTAACTATATCATGGCACATGGGAGTAAATCGTTTTTTAATTGATACCTTCTGAAGGACAAATACAAAAATGAACATGTTTATTTTTAATGCTCACAAATGAGGAACAAAAGCCTGTACCAGTTGCAGGATAACGTCGAAATCCTATAATCACATGTTGAGTGCAATACTTGACATGTAAAATCAAATCTAAGGTGGGTGCGATTGTCAGTTTCAGATTCCTTATGTGGTTACAGTGGTTGAAATGTTGTTAACATGAGGTGACTGCAGTGGTACATGTATGAATAAAACAATCAAATAGTCAAAAGCGAGTTTAAAAGGGAAATTACTGTAAATGACATCACGAAAATATATATACTAACGGAAAAATGTATCATTGTTTTATATAAAGTGCAAAAAAAGTACATATATTCTGAAAATAAATAATCTATATTTCAATACATGAAGACATCACCTCGACTTTTAGGTCGTGATTCACAATTTTCACATGCATGTTAATGTATGGCACACAAGTAGGACGTCTGCATGTTGGTTTGGAGCATGATATGTGTTTTTTAATGTAAACAGAGCACAATGACAGTTTAGCTATCAGGTGCTCATAAAAACAATTATGTTGTACCGTAATCCAGTCGACGCGCCCTGGGCATGCTGCAAACAGGAATGGCGCAAAACGGAGGTGCCAGATATTTTACATTGCCATCTCTCAGGTACAACAGCAGGGCAGCACTCATGACTTCCCACCGGTCGGTCATCCACACGTGACGTCAACAAGACAAACGTATTCGGTTTGTCCATCTACGGAATCGATACCAAGCTGAGGCAGGAAATCACATTGCTGTGCTACTACCATGGCCGGATGATTCTCCAGACCTCAACCCCTTAGAACATGTATTGGATGAAACGGAACGACTCCTATGACACGACAAAAACCAACAGGTGACGCCTGCTCGGTTGAATCAATCTTTTGTTGACATTTGGAAACACATCCCCCAGGCTGTTTTCACTGGAGATGTAACTAATCTACATACACACACGCACGCTAGCACGCACGCACACACGCACACGTACACACAAAAAAACATTACTTTGATAACAAATAGAAATGAACAATTAAATTCAAGTGACCATCAGAACACAATACATTATTTACACATGTTTTAACTTGATGGATGTGTTATGTGCACTATTGCAGGCAAAAGTTGAAAATATCACATACATGTAGAGCTGCATCAGTCTCCCAGCGCATAATATCATTATTCAAATTCTATTGTTCGTGGTTTAATTGAGTATATACAGTGATTGAAATTAAAAAAACAAACCATTCACATCAACGGTTTTAAATCACAATAGCATGTCTCTGATTAAACAGTAACTTGACCATCGCTTCACGTCGTATGAATTTCCACACGGCGCAGAAGGTACTTTTTAATAAGCCAATATTGATTTCCAAAGATTACTTCCGAACAAAAATACACATTTGCAGTAAAATGAAAACAAACAGCCACATTCTGGAATAGACGATTAAGTTGAAATGCAGAACTCCGCCTACACGTCAGTATGGTGGAATGGAGATAAATAAATACTGCTGTCAATGTTAAGCTCCATGCACCTTTTGGTTGTGTTACATGTACCATGTGTAGCCTCTCACTGATCATAACGTTCCATATCCTCACTTTTTCACTTTCGCATAAACATCACCAGTTTTAAGGATGGTCTCGTGGCACATCTGTAAAATGGATGCTGGTCTGTGATTACCCTCTCCGGTGGATATTCTTTCATATGCATTATCCTGTATGATGTCCTTGATGCATGTATCAAATTCAACTTTTTCTGGTCCTGTCGGCTGCTCATTGGCATCCGCTGTGTTGTCCATGTCCTCATAATCTCCACCGACTACGTTGCTCTGGCTGTGCTGTTTCAGACTATTACAAGAAGCCGTCAATTGTGATTCAGAAATATCTCCCTGGTTTCTTGCTGTGTCGTCAATATCCTCCTAACCTCCACCGACTCCGTCAGCCTGGCTGTTCTGTTTCAGACTATTACAAGAAGCCGTCGATTGTGATGCAGAGATACATGCACATTCCTGGTTCTTTGCTGTGTTGTCAATATCCTCATAACCTCCATCTGCTCCGTTGAGATTGATGTTCAGTTTCAGAGGATTACAAGAAGCCGTCAATTGTGATTCAGAAATATCATCCTGGTTCTTTGCTGTGTCGTCAATATCCTCATAACCTCCACCGACTCCGTCAGCCTGGCTGTTCTGTTTCTGAGTATTAGAAGAATCCGTCGATTGTGATTCAGAAATATCTTCCTGGTTCTTTGCTGTGTTGTCAATATCCTCATAACCTCCATTTGCTCCGTTGAGATTGATGTTCAGTTTCAGAGGATTACAAGAAGCCGTCAATTGTGATTCAGAAGTATCTTCCTGGTTCTTTGCTGTGTCGTCAATATCCTCATAACCTCCACCGACTCCGTCAGCCTGGCTGTTCTGTTTCTGAGTATTAGAAGAATCCGTCGATTGTGATTCAGAAATATCTTCCTGGTTCTTTGCTGTGTTGTCAATATCCTCATAACCTCCACAGACTCCCTTGCCCTGGCTGTTATGTTCCTGAGCACTACACGAGGCCGTCGGATGTGATTCAGAGATAACTCCATGGTTCGTTGCTGTGTTGTCAATGTCCTCATAATCTCCACTGACTCCGTTGCCCTGTCTGTGCTGTTCCAGAGTATTACACGAGGCTGTCGATTGTGATTCAGAATTATCTTCCTGGCTCTTAGCTGTGTTGTCAACATCCTCATAATCTCCGCCGACTCCCTTGTCCAGGCTATTCTGTTCCAGAGTATTACACGAAGCTTTCGATTGTGATTCAGAGATCTGTTTCGTTGTTGTGTTGTCAACGTCCTCATAATTATCTTTACCCACTCCGTTGCCCTGGATGTACTGTTTCAGAGTACTGCAGGAAGCCGTCAATTGTGATTCGGAAATTATATTTTCCGGGTTCTTTACGGTGTTGTCAACATCATCAAAATGGCCATTAATGACCTGGCCGCTCCTTTTTCCGTTATCTTCGCAAGCACATTCTGCTGGCACATTCGTTTCTTTCTGGTTTTCTGCCATGTCAACATGTAAAATGATGTCTTCGTTGTACCTCTTCACTTTAACATCACAAACTGTCTCTTGTGGCACAGGAAAGTTTTGGTTCCTCCGATGTACCCTGTAAGTAAATAAATACTTTCTAAAAAGAAAGATTTCTACGATTGTTTTCGAATTGGAATTGGATCGTATTCCAACGGCTGTCCTACCATTTTCTCTGTATGTTTAACCTTATATTTGTTACTTTTGTGACAAAACAACACCGCAGAACCATGCATTTAACATTCGGAAAGATCGGTTGAACAGTCATATTTTCAAGCAGATTTTTAGAGCGAAGCTTAACGTTAACGAATTTCTAAATTCATATTTAAGAAACTGATGTACTGCTGAGGAAGTGACTTTTTACCTAGGTTTCGTTTTGTCCTCGGCGAAAATGTATCGGTTTATAACACACAAAACTCTAGTAGTCAATGCTTGTATTTCTCTTGTATTCGTTTCACACACATTACGAAAATGATCACCTTTTACTGTGTACTTACAATATCACGCATACAACACCGATGCACGTCAAGACGCCTCCAACCACCGCTAACGCTATGTAAACTCCTACGGATCATAAAACATATATTTTTCACACTGAACATATGATGAAATAAGTCATGCTTTTCATGTCATGTGCCCCCGTCCCCAGTGTGAAATTAATGCGACATGTGAGCGTCATCAACTCAACTCATTATTTAAATTAAGTTACAAATACTGATAAGCTTCTTTTTCTTTCTTGAAAACAATTATTTATTTGATAATTAGTGAGTGTTTGAATCAAGGAAGTTCTCTTCCCATCAAATATTCTGTGATACTATCAATAGGAGAGCCTTGTTATTATCTTGTGAAATAAATGTCAAAAACAAATGTGATGAGACGTTTTGGTGATTGATTGGCAATAAAAATGAAAGGTTCACTGTTCGTATTAAGCATATACCAAATAACTTTACACCGAAGTGTAGATGTAACTGTCATAATTTGCATATCAGAGTTGACAGATTTTCCAAAACTACTGAAACAAAAAGCACCTTCATACGTGTTCTGTAACACTATTATAGAAGACGAATATCTCGTCTTAATGATTTGCCAGGAATATATATATATTCTTTATTCGATTACCCTCTCATCTGAGGAATTATATTGTGATCAGTTATATGACCAGAGCAACAGCGACGAGACAAACATGACCAAAGTCACATACTGCATCTGGAAACTGGTATGAACGATAAAAACACCTGATCAAAAGCTCTACGATTACAGTACTATTTGTATTTATGATGAAAAAGAAAGCAGCTGATTTAGCTGATTATCAGATATCATAATGTCCTTCTTCACTTTTTTTATCGCTGGCACCAGGGGCCCTGTCGTCTAAGTTCTTTAAGTGATAAACGTAACGTGTGACAAGTAGTTTATTATTTGGAGATTATTTATTTAGAGTTTCCTTAATTCATATCAAACGTGCACACCAAGTTATCAAATATAACCTCATACGACCCTTTTCATCCCAAAGTACTTGTGGAGGTGTAATGAAGTTTAGCTTGGCGTTCAAGAATATTGCACTTTTATAGCGCCGTGTACACGCGCGTGTGTGGCTGCTTCTACTAGCTTCTGCAAGCAGATGTCATATCAATCATTGTCAAAGTGCTTTGAGGATTTATGAACAGTTTCTAGATGTATGAATTGAGGTCAGGACAAAGGGGATTAACGTCGTGTTCAAGATTATTTCACTGCTATAGCGACCTATATGTCCGTGTGTGTAGCTGACTGGAGTTATGCGCGTGCGACCCTGCTCAGATATATCACGCTCTACGACTCCAGCCCTTGTTTTACACTCTTAACATAATCATCCAGCTAACAAGCAATGTATACACACCGCCAAAAGAAACGCTAACAAAAGAAACATATAGAGAAGTATGTACGTCAAGAAGAGTTTCTGACAAAACTAATAATCTGTCAAATGTTACCACAGTGTCTTTATTCTTATCACGATATACTGCACATGATTTCCAATACATACTCACCGCAAACAGAAACGCTAACCATCCAAAAATTTAGAGTGAGTGATATTGGTTTTACGCCGCTTTTAGCAATATTACAGCAACACCAGCTGCGTAAAACCATACACACTCACTACTCAACATGTATGGTTTTCGCGTTTCTTTTGTCAGATGGTATAATTCTCTAAAACATTCAGCAGTAGTTCTACTCAAACACACCGGATTCAATTTTTAACAATACGACTAGGTTCACTGCGTATTGTTCTGCTTTACCTGAAGACGTTGAAGTCAGTTCTGTAGTTGGCTCTACCTCGGTCACACCTCTGTCAGAGGAACCCGGGCATGGATCTGGCTGTCTGCAGTTCACGTCTATGTCTGTACAACATAATATTACTGAAACCAACGGGCATTATAATTCTACAAAATGTCCAGACTTTGCAGACAGTAGTAATTCTAATCAAGCACACCTGACTGGTTGTACTTGCCACAAAGCGCATACGTTTGTTGAAATCAATTTATTTTCATAAACGCTGCAGTAGATCAAACGGTGCTTTTCCGCAAAATATTATTTCTGTTCATATACGGAAACACAATACATCTGAGTCCAATCTATAAACATCCGGGACAACCAAAAGGTATGCCACAGTGTTCGTAAAAAAACATTGTCAATAAACCGCAACACAAAAGATTTGAGGACATTACGTCAGAACGGATTTCCGTGACTTTTGACCGTTCACAGGGGTAACTGGAAGTCGACAATAGCCAATCAGAAAGCAGCTGTCTCGAGCTTTGCAATACAAGTTTGAAAAATGCGACGCGCATTCCCGACTACGTTTTGAAACATCTTTTGAAAAAGTTCTCGATTCAAATTTAAAGATCCCAATGTTTGATAGATGACCCTGATTGTATGGCAGTACATGTACTTCCCAAGGGCTATGGAAATGCTCATCCGTTTCCAGTGTTTCTCCAATTGAAACGGGAGATAGATGATGATCTTAACGGAACCAGTCGTAAAGCCCGTAACTATCGTTCAGAATGAATCATGTTTACCTACGAATATTCATGGTTATATGATTAAAAAAACAACATTTGGACTTTCACTTCTTTCGCAATATATATTGTAAATAAAAGCGACAAAACCCTTTGCATATGCATATTCCAAAGTAGGGTCGATTGTAGGATTCCGACTATATCATTTACATGTGTTTAGTTTATGAATCACTGTAAAATATTGATGATGCTAGGTGTTCGCGATGGCATCCGTCATAAACACATGCAAAGGCAAGTCCATTGTTCACATGAGAAAAAGACAGGAACATTTGACGACGCTCTAATTGGTCGGATGAAACGTAGTTCTTGCGTGACCCTCGATGTGACATCCTCAAACCTATGTGTTAGCTAGCTGATTTGAATGAGACTGAAAAAAACCAAACTTGATTAGCAACGTTACCACAATTTTTACCAAATCATCACAATTACATGAGTTTCAAGTGAACAGTTGAACATGTAAAAGTCAAACATTCACTACTTAGTTTGGGATAGAGGACGAACGGCATTTAACATGAAGTGATGTACAGCATGTATGATAAAACAGATTACATGTAGATGGAATACAATACCATCATCGTTTACTTGCAGCATCAGCTGGCCTTGGAGTGACTGTGTCTGTGCATGGCAATCCTCCTGAACGGCACACAGATCAAACGCAATTTCACCTGGATCGACTTTCTGAGAAATGGTGCCTGTGCTGTTACAGGTTTTGTCAAGGAATGATACATTATGATCAAGTGTTATTCCACAGCCAATAGTCACATTTCTGAACACTACCTGAGTTCTTTTCAAATTTAGATGACAACAACATCTATAGTACATTGAAGTCAAATCTATTGTCAGACTGATGTTCCGCGCACTCGCCGTTGTTCCATTGCACATATCCACCTCTGCAACACAATTTAACATTGTATGATGTATTTACCACATAATCAACCGTTATTGTGTCGCATCATATAATTAAACAGTGTAATCAACACATGTCAACACATTTTTGAACCAAACAATTCGTTGCAACCCTTAACGATAATTTCTCTAAGAGGTACTCTAACAAGTAAGACTCCATAAACATCGCCGATGTTTACATGCAGGCACAACTTAAGACGAAAATTAGATATTGTGGATAATAAATCCAGCTACCTAATCGACAAAAACCCTACACAATTTCCAAAGAGAATGAAATACACCATGAATAACATGAGTTCACCTCGAAAACCTGCAGAGATGAAACGGTAAAAGATCATCTCAAAGATCTTCTCCAATATCATCTCAAATATCCTTCTCGATATTGAAATTGATACGGTAGTCAGCCATATAGTATATATATACGAGAGGAAGCATGACCTCACTATTTTCAAGATATGTAAGTCTTAGAAAACTATATCGTCTTAATGATGATTTGTATTTACCTTCTGCTGCACAGAAATTGACCAAGGTAGCTAATCCAACTGCCGTAACAACTGATATCCATTGCATCCTCAAATTGTGTTGAGATTGTGATACAGGCTGTAAAGGTAATCGCAAAACCACATATCCACCGCTAAGCATGAACTAGATATATATATAAGCTGGACGAGGAAGTGTTCATATTTCGTTGTGTTGTTATCTTCCAACTCTCAATTCTCCTCGGGAATGTAAATGTTGAAAATGATAATGACATGGGCATTCACTTTGGAAGAGTAAACATTTCAGACATATCTTGACCTGACGCATCAGAACGTCTTAAGATGCAACAACTTTCAAGTATTAGAATCAGAGTTTAACACACAGCAAAGACCTTTGCTTACCAACACTTGATCAATTACCCAGATATATGCCATGCAGGTTTTGCTAAATAACCTTCATGGCAACCCTTGACAGAAATGCAAGTAGGTGTACATGAAACTGTGCACTAGAAACCGTTATAGATTTATACCTACGTAACATGATCAAGTGCATGATTAACCTGGCCTTTGATTAGTCTAATCCAAACATGTTTAACTATATCCCAAAAAAATCACAAGGGAAACCTGCTACCCTTTAGTCATATGAAATCTGAGTCCATTGAACGATTCCGACAAAATCATAACCATGAGTGCATGTATCATTATCAAACAGTGATGACACCAGGTGTTCGCGAAAAGGCGAGCATGTTCTTCCTCATATATACTGAACCACAAAAAAGAAACGTCAGCCCACGTAACATTGCATGAAAAGTTGTCATTCAAATATCTGGGTAATTTTTGTCAAAATTTCTAAAATTTAACATTACCTTGTCCGGAAAAATGAAATTTGATGATAAAAAACAAAGCAGATGACAATAAAACCGATCGACCAAACGCACCACGGCAACGGCCATGGTAACCCATTGCATGTGAGTTTCTTGCAATTTGAAATGCACATGCGTTCCCCCATTTCTTGCCCTATAAATATCCACCCAGATCGGATAACATTCATTCGTTAATGAATTGCTACCACATGCCAAGATTGACAAGAAATCAGGGACACCAAGCCCTTGGACGATTGCAAGCTGGACAAACCGCCCGGCAAGTAGCCAATGCATTTCAAGTCCACGTGAGGACAATATACAGGCTCCAGCAACGGTATCAGACCACCAACACTACAGACGACCGACCACGTAGTGGAAGACCAAGGCTCACCACCCGACGTCAGGATCGTGAGATTGGGCGACAACATCTTCAAGATCGCTTTGTTACTGCTGCGGAAACTGCTCGACAGACCATGGGGACACACCAGCGACACATTAGGGCGGACACCGTGCGTCGACCATTGACGAACAGACGCCTCCACTGTTACAGGCCACACCGAGCACCCATTCTGATACCACGTCTTTGCCAGGACCGTCTTCAGTGGGCAACACAGCACCAGCATTGGCGCCACAAGCAGTGGAGAAGAGTCCTCTTCTCAGACGAGAGCCGTTACTGTATCTCAACAGCAGATGGCAGAGAGAGATTCTGGCGACGCACTGGGGAGCGTTATTCGGATGCTTGTGTTGTTGAGAGAGACTCGTGGGGTGGTCCAAGCATCATGGTGTGGGGTGGGAATTGGTCTTGCACAGAGGGTCGGCCCTGTGGTCTTCCAGAACATCGGTCCAGGGAGAGGCAATTGTGTCACAGCAGCTCGGTACATTGATCACGTCTTGAGACCACACGACATGCCTCATTTGGCACGTCGCCGCAACCATGGTTTTCAGCATGATAACGCCCGTGCCCACACTTCGAGAGCAACAAGAGACTTCCTCCATCAGAATGGCATCCGAACCATTCAGTGGCCTGCACTCAGTCCCGATTTAAATCCCATTGAGCACCTGTGGGACGAGATGCAAAGACGGCTGAATGACGTTCGACCAAGGCCGACAACTGCAGCTGAACTTCGTTTGGCGTTCCTCAGAGTATGGGCTCAAGTGCCTATGGCCTTCATCAACCGCTTCATCCATTCCATATATCGCCGTTGCACAGCAGTCATCAATGCACATGGTGGACACAAGAGATACTGACATGTGATGCCATTTTCTCAGATCTCAGAGACTAGTGTTGTGTTTCACTTTAAGAACATTTGACACTTTAATTACAACCTTGATGATCAGTTTTGCCAAGTTTTATCTTTTTGATATGTCTCAAAGTATGTTTACAGTGTTGGACAAATAAGATTGCTCATATAACTATCCATGGTGACGTTTCTTTTGCGGTTCAGTATATTACACATACTTGGAGAAAGTGTAAACATACACCTGTGATCTGGATGCCTTCAACTAAATGTAACCTATAATAACGGAAAAAAGTAATTGTGCTTCACATAACGTTCAATAAAAATAAATGTATTCTGAAATTGATAATCAATACATATTCCTGAAGACATCACTCCGACTCTAAGGTCGTGGTTAATAAATTTCACTTGCATGTTAATGCACGGCGAACAATATGGGGTGGGGGGGGTGTTTGTGTTTGTGTTTGTGTTTGTGTGTGAATGTCTACGTTTGCTTGTACTGGTCTACTGCCGATTTTATAGTGCTGACTCACTGAGATACATGTACCATGCCACAGTTGAACATGAATACCCCACTCAGACACAGCATACAGACTCTGAGCCGATCAGCAATTGTATTAGCCCCTTAATGCCTTAATGCAACAATTAAATAATGTATACAATCAACTTTTTGTTTAAATTGTTTGATAGGCATTACTTAGAAGTTGACGGATGACAGATAGACACAATTTTTATGGATAACAGCTTTTCACAGTATTAAAGAAGTTGTTATTCATAAAAAATGTGTCTAACTTATTTTCTTCCTGTGGTAAAAACGAATGATGAGTATACATTGGTTACACTTCATATGTAACGTATGGTGAAACTAGTCATGCTGGTGCAATGCTTGTAAATCTTTCCATTTCCGTTTATTGATGTATTCACTTTCCTGACAAGCAGTAGATAACGTTATCAATAATGTGAGCGTGAAGAAGGAAAATGTTTAACATGACAATGTTGGAGTGATAAAAGTACATTACAACTAAACATTAACACTGAACACAGGGTCCACCATGACACTGCACCAGTCTGTTGTCGACATGGCTTCAAAGCATGTTGTGCTTTGAACTCACTGAACATTTGACATCGTCAGATTTCCACCTCCACCCATATTTTCTGATAAGCATTATGCAAAAGCAAATAACGTCATTTCTCGTGTGGAGTACTGTTCACACTACCAGGAGGAAGTCCTAACCACCAGTAGGATCCCGGCATACCATCATCATTGACAGAAGTGTATCTAAGAGGAGATTAAGTTGAAAAATAACTACCAACCAAGTCCATCAATTGAGACCATCATAGTTAAGCTCAAACGATTTCAGTTTTCCACACCTCGCACATTGAGTTGAGGTGAAATGGGGTAACATGTAACGTGTCTATTAAAACATTTTTTGGGTTCGAATCATCCAGCGACCTTCACCTTTACGGGTAGATGCACTATCCACCAGACCATGGAGGCGGTCCACGTATAGTTAGATATAAAAGATCACATTTTGCACGTGTGTTAGTTATGGTGACTGTCATCTTATCAGTACCAAAATTAACTCAGTATGGTAACACATGTTAGTATAAGGAAATGTTATAATAACATGTATCACCATGGGCCTTTAGCTTAATCATAGGGAAGAGTTTCAGTCAACAGTGCTGCACTAGTCATATGTTGAGCGTGTCAACCAAGTTGTAAATAAATTAAGTACCACCAAATGGACAATGAGAGTCAAGCCTTATATTAGAATGTATTATTACGAATGCAGAACTATTGTTAATACGGACTTTCATACCCATCGAGTCCCGCGCGAGCTTTGTAGGATGCACTCCTGAATGTCTTTGAATGTGTTAAGTTTGTAGTCTGTTTGTAGCATTGATGTCGTTCCAGAACCTGTTGCTTGGGATTATCAGAACCCTGATATTATTACATTAAGTCTCACGTATTAACTGTGCATAGAATGTTAGAGAACCGTGCATTACATGAGTGAATGCATGTTTGAAATGAAAATGTTTGAATCACAATATTCTAAAAAAATATGCATACATGTACATTGGGTGTACATGCATACTAACGCCATTTGCAGAGTGGACCAGTGGAGAGTTTCGGGTATGATAACAGGCACGTATGTATTACATGTACAAATCTCATTAACTTATGTACATGGATACAACTCACTAACACGTATACATGCACACACCTCACTCACACTTGTGAATGTGTGCACCTCGCAAACACGTTTGAGTGCATACACCTATACAACTATGACAGTTGTTTGCAAATATGACAGATCCTCAGTGCTCACGACAGCAAAGTCACAGGTAATACAGCACCTCCCTAGAAATGACAGTATGGCGGCAAGAATTTGCTTCAGATGTATTGATGATCTGATATCGTTCAATAACCACCAACTAACAAATTCCCTTCCAATGTTTTACCCAACTGAGCTAGAAATTACGGAAACCAATAAAACAGGCTCATTTGTTTCATACTTTGATCTTTACTTTAATATTCTGAGTTACAAAAAACTCCAACAAGACTTTCTGACAAGGGGGATGAATTCAACTTTCAAACAGTCAGATTTTCCATCATGCCGGGCAATATTCCAGCACCTCCAGACTTTGGTGTCTGCATTTCTCAATTTC
This sequence comes from Haliotis cracherodii, assembly GCF_022045235.1. Taxonomy (NCBI): domain Eukaryota; kingdom Metazoa; phylum Mollusca; class Gastropoda; order Lepetellida; family Haliotidae; genus Haliotis; species Haliotis cracherodii. The sequence continues at coordinate 45,956,463 of NW_027266286.1, read as the reverse complement.
TGAGGTAACATCGGGAATGATGATGATAATGACTTTGTCATAATTGAACAATCGATTTTGCTTTTAGCAGATTTCTTATATCTATGGTAAGAGTTTAGTGACTTTTGCTTCTATTTCGTAAACAACCGTATTTATACGACCACACACTGCAAACACGAAAACGTCGTTTTTTTCCGTATATGGTCATTGGACGGAAAAACGACGTTATTTGGACGTTTTCAAACCATCGTTTTTCCGTCCAAATAACGTCGTTATTTGACATCGGAATTTACTGGGAGAGAACGATAGCGTTAAGCTCCTCCCTTTCTTGATTGACATTGTCAATCAAGCAACAGCGTCTACCGGTATTTCTACTTCTCAGATTTCATTGGTCAGTCCCCGCGTGTTAGATTACAGGCCCGCGTTTGACGCTGCACTCGAAGCGCTTAGCGGAAGTACTGAAATCAATCGTTCTGCGCATGCGGATTACTTAATGTCTTGACCAAATTTTCCGTTCTGTGCATGCGCGATTTCGCGTATTGTTTCCTAGATTTAATGTCACCACTATTTGACAATGGTTCATAAACACAGTCACGTGAAGGTTCGGAATCGTAACGAGTAACTCCATTTAAATTGAAGAGGATTCCCAGTGATATGGGAGATTCCAAGATGAAACTATTCTTTGGCTGTCTAGGCTGCCACCCAAACCGATCTAAACGGGACCCGATAGCTTATTGTATGCTATATAGTCATATGGAAGTGGACAAGAACTATGCATTGTATTCCGGCCGATTGTTCTTGCATTTACTTATAAGTCAGGAAAATGGACTTAAAAGGGGAGTTGTTGAATGTAATTATTTTAATTATTAAATGTTGCCTATACACTAATCTGGACGAACTTCTCATTGCTCTGTTTATGTCATCCTATATACTATTAGTATGTTACCGTTCTAAAGTCAACCTCTCACATAACATTATATTGTTCATAGTATCAAAGTTTAATCAACAATATCAAGAGTAGCGATTTAAACCACTGAAACGCCCAAACACAAGGCTGTTATCAAGCGCTAGTGCAGACGTGATGCATCGCAAAAACTGCATCGTGATGTCTTCAGAAATTCAATTATACTACGAGATAGTACGGCTAACGCTGACTCACCGGTGGAACAAAGACAATATCGCTAATACAGATATAACGTATTTGAATGTTAATACTAAAGACAAACAATCATTATTTTTGCAGTGACGATATAACACGTATACACGTTTATTGTTAACTTTCATCAGTTTTGCTCTTCATTTTAATAACTTTGTTTTCACATATATATGTAGCAATACCCGACAAGCATGTCATACATAATTATGGGGCAGTTTTCAATCTTGTACTGACTTACCCTGGTGTTAATGAGCGAAGTTTATTGGCTTGTGTGTAAAACCCCGTTTTTCTGGTAATCCTATTATTACTTAGTTTATTTCTATCTAATGACACCCTGTTCTCTGGATCATGGCTCCGTGACTATCCATAGCAATTAAGATGAACATTCAGTTCAAGTAAATGAATGAGTTTGTTTTGACGCTACAGTCAGTCAAAAAACCAATGCTGTGAGGTTTGATAACACACTTCTACCAGGTCGAACATCGTGGATCCTCATTTTCTGCCTAAAGAGAATCATAGTTCATATGCTAATCCATCTGCGAATACCCTCCCACTCAAGATGACCTTACTTGTTGCTAAATCTGTCATCTATCCCCCTAATCTCACCCGCCCCCACCCCCCACACGCACGCACGCACACACGCACGCACACACACGCGCACACACACGCACACAGACACACACACACACGCACACACACACACACACACACACACACACACACACACACACACACACACACACACACACACACACAAACAACTGACCTAAATAACCTGGACAGGAAATACTGCTGATAGCCTCTGGTCAACTCAGCCGCGCCACCGCAGAATGTTCGTCCAACTCTGCAGGGGGCATTCTCAGTGGCTTCAAACGCGCTGAAATGTTTTCGCCTTGCATCCAAGATGGTGGACAAGTGAAATCGTATGAAATTTGGCTATTTTAGGTCCTATCTCTTTTTTGATTACCCAATAAAGTCAATTCATAGTTACACGGTTGTGAAGAAGCTTACAACTTTATAAGACTTATTCATCTCATTCCAAAAAAGCTACTCGCGCTCACATAAAGTTGTAGTTATTATGTCACTCTTTTATTTCTTTAAAAATATATTACATGTTCAACAATAACCATTAAGATGAACATTCAATTTCCGATATAAGTAAATGAATAAGTGTGTTTTACGCCACAATCAGTCAAAGACCAACGTTGTCCGGTCTGATGACACACAATCTACTAGGTAGCACATTGTGTACACCCTATCCCCATTGAAGTCTCCACTGTGGGTATTCCTGGGGACGAAAAGGCCCCATGTACCTAGGAATTTCATCAATACATTCATGCGCGGCATTCTCTGCCTAAAGAAGATCATATAGTTAACATGCTAATCCAACTCGAACTACCATCCCGCTCAAGATGAATGTTTTATGTAACATCCAACAGGCCCACATTTACGCACGCACGCACGCACGCACGCGCACACACATATTTGGATTTACCAATCCCTGAATTGAGAAGACGTGCGTTACGAAGCTCCTCCAAGTCATCATCAATATCCGTATATGTCTGTGATATCATTACCCATCCAAAGCCGAATATACATTTATTGTGGTTTTTTTCACAACAAATGTTATAATTGGGATAACACTTTCTGAGTAAAGTACAGATTCTCGTACTTTCTTGGGTTGAGCCCTGTCCGGGATTTGAACCCACACTGTGAGTGAGGCACCCAATCGCCAGAACACAAAGTTGGCGATCTAACCCAGCCACCGAACCAAAAATGTTAGTCCAGATGACGTATACTTTCTGTACTCCTCTGACAAGAGAAAAATGGCACGGCTTCTATGACCGAAAGCTTTGAACCAACAATGCCTTTAAGAAAGTGGTCAACAGTAACACACATTATATTTGGATACCACCTTCACAGTAAACTACATATTTTTAGGGTGGAGATAATAGACGTTGATGGTTGATTATCAATGGACAAATTAAAGCCAAAACTTAACTTATGAATGATTGGTAATGGGAAATGGACAATGGGCAAACGGGAGGCGGGGTAATCAGCGCCATGCCAGTTATCTGTTGGCTTCCCTTGTTGCGTTCCCTTCTTTGCTATCTTTTTACTTTTGTTGTTCTTACAGGTACAAATATATGTTCTCTGCCTCATAGCATTTAATAATATGCACCTGATGAAGGAGAAAGTATATATTCCGAAACGCAGTGTTCCTCCGTTGACATCCATAAATATTTTTCCTTGTGTGTATCAGTTCTTAATGCCCTTCAAAGACTCAATCTAGCTTTGTTTTCAAATGTCGTGATATTTGCGTAGAATATAATATGGTCATGCCTATATACATTTGGGTCTTTGTCTACATAAGCATTTAGACATACAATTTAGAGCTAAGGACATTGCTAATTCTGCAGGCATGAAGTACGTCATAGCAAGCTGTGATCTTTATTCATACTTTAGATATTCGTAATGGAGATCTGTAACTGAAGTTTACCGTAATCTTCGGCAACTCTCACCTCCTGACCAGTTGAACGTCTTAGTGCATTCAGATGCCGTTGTAAAATTCCAGGCTGCCCCTCTTTCTGTGATGTTTTGACGGATGAAATCTATTGCGTTATAATAATCTCTGTTTGCTGATATATAATATGTACATGTAAAATATTTACGATATTTTAAACGTGTAATTCGATGCATATGCAATGCAATGTGAACATAAGTGCGGATGCACGAAGGCGGTTATAGTCATAGTTATACTGCGATGGATGTAGGGGAATGGTAGGGGGGTGTATGTATGTATGAAAGCACGAATACCGATACATCAGGGCGGATATAGTTATAGTTCGATGGATGTTGGGGAATGGTGGGAGGATGGATTATGTATGAAAGCATGCGCATGGATCCATGATGGCTGACGTAGACATAATGGTGGGGAAAGAAGAATGTGATGTGTGAGTTAAGTGGTTGAGGATGTGGCAGGTATGAGTATTGATACATGCAGACTTGGGGTTGGGGGACTGGGTGTGCCTGTACTGAGGTCTTTTGTTTCACTCACTTATAGTGTTTTCTTTCACTCAAATACTGTTTTACGCATTTTAATGACTGCAACTGTAGTGACTCAAAGGTCATACTGGCCGGGCATTCAACATATCTACCCCAACTACATACGTAGCCATTTTTATGGTGTACAATTCTTCTTCTGCCTCACACACACACACACACACACACACACACACACACACACACACACACACACATTAATTGTTTTATTAAATGTATCTTCGAGAGTCAGTAAGAAACTAGAAATAACTGCCTTTGTTCTGTAAACCTCACCAAGTTTCAGCTTTCGCCTCTTCCTTTGTGGACTGAGGTTTCACATTTGTAAAATGATCTCTCTTATCTGTCTGTACCATCAACTTAACTGCCCTCACCCCCTGCAGTTTTCCTGTCCCATATTGACAAGCAGGTGACCCACAAGGAGGAATACCGCCCTCCCTCAGTCCAGTGATACTGTGCCTAGCACAGTATGTTGGGGATACGTGGCCTTGCTGTGGGAAAACATTTTGTAACAATTTGGCAAACTTTGATATGTAAACAGCAAATATTATTCAGTTTTATTTCAACCAAAACGGAAAAAAATCGGATCCTACTTATTTTGTGGATACCATAACAATAAATCAAGCCAATAGATCGTTTGAGCTGGCATGAATATAAAAAATAATTAGCAAGTCGATAGTCATAATTCCCTCTGTTGGTCCCACGTGAAATGTTCTTCATGAATAGAATAGATGGCTGATAGACGTTCGACCGAATAATATCATTTGCTAACTTCAACTGTTCATCTAATTTCCATGAATGTATGTTACATAGTTCATATGTTCATGGGCTTCTTCACTAAATGTATAGTGTGGAGGACTACTTCACTTGAGGATAAGTAACATAAATAATGATGATAATTATGATAGTATTGCCATTATTATTCCTTCAGATTATTAAAAAATAGTTATTATGTTTTCATAGAGAGAAAGAGGTATGGAGATTGTGAGATTATTTTTAGCATCGGAATTGTTAACATAATTCTTAAAGATATTATGTTTTGTTTGTTTATTGTTAAATGCTGCACTCAGCAACGTAAGGATATTAAAACATTACATTTAGGTTCAGTTGTATTTTTATATTTGTATCATTTTGCAAATGTTACAGAGACCTGATAAGGGATATATAATAATGTATAGTCGCTATTCTTAAAGTAAGAATATGTTAGATTTATCAACCAGAAATATTGCACACAAGAGGATAATCATATTTCATGACACAATTTTTTAACGTCGAAGTCAACGATATTTGTGTATGTTATTGCTACATGACACGGATACGTCATGATAAAGCAATTAGAAATTGGCATTTGATGATATAAGATAGCTACGCGATAAATCACAAAGAACAAAGAAGGAAGCGATATTTATTTCACGATAAAACATTGTTCTATCATGACGTCATTTATTGAGATTCGAACATGCACTCGCAACTTGAAAAGTAAGATTTGTAAATTTGACCTTATTTTTGAGAGGTATGTGTCTAGTGAGTTGTTCCCAATAAATTTTACTGGAGAATCCGAAAATGAGAGTGATATGACAATCGGTATTGGGAGAAAAGGTACAGATGATTGACGAGAAAATTGTGAGAATATGCGGGACCAAACTCAAATCCTAAAATGGATTTATCTAGCATGGCCGCTGTCGGATTCTATTCAAGGAATCATCATTATTTAAGTACGGGTAAATATAGTAAAGCTTGTATTTTTTCCTAATTTAACACCCTAAAAGAGGCTGTACGTAATGTTGATATCTCATATAGAAATAAACGAGTCTCGGTCGTTGTTTATCGTACAATAAACAACTCCCACTCGTCGTTTGTTTCTTAATAACATGACCATATACACTAACATTATATCTTTTCATGTTTATCGGTCAACAAAAGCGACATAAGCATTTCCATTATCATGAGAAACCCTTGCCAAAATTAAAGTAGCGCCAACTGCACCATTGCGACAACATCAGGAGCATGTTTCATGATTCATCATAATAAATGATGACATTGGATGCTCGCAAAAACGCGAGCTCATTCCGATCCACTAGTTGCACCCGCCACAAACACATCCAAAGGCAAGCCAATCGTTCACCCGAAAAGGCAGAGAATTGCATCTGATATCATTTTTGTCATTGATACGTCAAACCTTGAAATGCCGTCTACACGTCCAACACAAAGCCCAAGCCAGGACCCAAATCCTTCAAACCCGGCCAAAGTTCTGTTAATTACATACATTTCCCCCTAACCTTAAATAATCTATACTAGTTCTGAAGTAAATCGTATTTACCCGTATGAATCGTCTTATGTAATTTATTGCCGATAAACAGAATATGCACACTTTCTGAAAGTACTGTGTGATAAGTCACGCACCAAACCTATACTCTCGATATACATGCTGCTCTTACTTAAAAAAGAATATTGGGTTAACAAGATACGTATATTAAAGTACCATGCTTTCCTGATGTGTTCTCATTCTAATTTGAAATAATGGCATAAATACACTACTGCCTAAAAGTTCATTCCCCTAACACGCGTTGAGAACGCGTGTAACACGCATGTGACACGGGTGCTCAACGGGTTGCACACGGGGTGAGCACCCGTTGGACACGGGTGTGCAACGGGTGTGCGTCGCGTGTGCAACCCGTTGCACATGCGTGTGCCACGCGTGTAACACGGGACCGGGTTCCAGTTGAAGTTGACAAATTTATCAAATGAATAGTGAGATAAAACAAAACAGTGAGATGTGAAATTTGAGTTAATGAGCGGCCATTGAGCTGTGCTCACCAGACCGTAAATACAAGGTCGGCCCATCTTAATTAGTGTTCGGTTGCTAGACTTTTATGGCATGAACCATTCTACTAGGGTCCAGTCTAGCCATTGTGGCTAGCCGACAGTAGAACAGTAGTGAATTTAGATGCGAGTTTATTGCTAGGGGAACCCCCGTGTTGACACGATTGTCGCGGGTTGGTAAATGTTCGCCATTAATAAAATGATTGTTTGTGGATTGCGAACATATTCATTTGCCCACACGAGTCATTCCATTTGATTGCAAATATAACGTTTTTCGTTCGCCAAATTTATGCTTTAGACAGTACAATTATGATATAGCCGTCACCACTACTAATGTCTCATTATTTCACGTAGGAATATGTCCCATTTCCCCACACCCCACTTTCTGTGTTGTATTTTGAAAGAATAAATAAACGAAGGTTGTGTGTGGGACACTTTTATACTAATTATAAGAGGATGTTGTAAATGAATATGAACAGCCAAGCTGTCTGACAGTTGATAGAATTTGAGATCTTCACAATCACCGGGTGTGACCATGTTGACAGAATCTCGTTAGGGTTTGTGATTTTTACATTTGCCCAATGACCATGGTGATTATTGCTGGGGATACCAAACGTAACAGTTTATTATTAGAGGTTGTGAGTACCTATACCACGTAGATACTATATCTTTAGGATTTTAATCCTTCTTTGAGAGGCATTTAGAAGTTGGAGTACTACGTTAGGAGAAGATTTATGGGTGACTTTAATCCTTTCTTTCTCTGTGGGTAATCCTTTCATGTTGATTGGAGGAAGTCACTCAACCAGGTCATGACAGGTCGTGAGTTTACTCACTAACTACTGTGAGCGTTTTTGGCATGACATCTTTTCTTGTATAAACATAGAAACGATGCTCACTCACTCACTGTTAATCTTCTGCAGTTTGCTGGCAAAGTGGGGATAAACCTCAGTGTCAAAGACGATCAAATTTAGTTCGAATCCTTGTTTATATGTGACATCTCCCAAATGGGGACATTTTCATAAACTTGGCAAGTGATGATGAATTTTAATATTAATATTATTATAGTTTATGAAATTGTTAATAAAACTTTAATAAAATTGTGCTTCACTCTCACGAAAAATATATTGTCTGTGAGTAAATTTATATGTCACGTTACATCGGCATTTTTCAGTGATATTGGGACTACAGGAAACATGGCTGGTTTTACATTTCTGATACAGGTGCTTGACTGACTGAGTAGTTCATGATCAATAAGATATGTTTAAATCAGTCAAGTTTGCAACAATAGATGAATAAGTTGATACATTTGGACCGCAGTTAACAACTTAAGACATAGAGACAGGGAGGAGATATATAACCAAACCTATGATCCTGTTGAGACAGTTGACAGTTAGAACGTTGGATTAAATGACAGTAACAAATTTGAACATTCCCCAGTTATATCATAAAATACATCTTAACTCATAACAGTCCGAGAGACAGCTTGCAGACTTATACTAGTATTGAAGGGACAATAGCTTTTGACAGTTTTAAAGTAAACTCACCTTAAGGTGCTTGTCAAGTCAAAACTTACCTCCCTGTATATGTTTTTTAGGTTTGACAGCAACTATGCTTGTAGATTTCATAGATAGACATGATTGGTTAGCTAGATGTTATTACAATAAGCGAAAATGTCTTAAAAGTCCACAGTTTGTTGAAAAGTACAAAAAGTGTGTTATAGATCTATCAACGTTTTCTTTTATTGAACATAATATTTGCACTATATTGCTGTAAGCTGTAAATAATCTAGCCTCCCCATGTACGTAACTTACATATATTTATGTATGACCAGAACAGCAAATAAAGTTCTGGTAGATAGGTACCTCGGAGATTTAACGTGCGCTTTCCGACTTTAGCCTATCTCGCACACGGGGAAGCACTTATACTATTAGGGTAAAAAAGCGTAATGATTAAATAAAGAAGTGCAAACACCACACACCCCCACCCCCACCCACCCCCCACCCCCACCCACATTTTTGTCATTGATACGTCAAACCTTGAAATGCCGTCTACACGTCCAACACAAAGCCCAAGCCAGGACCCAAATCCTTCAAACCCGGCCAAAGTTCTGTTAATTACATACATTTCCCCCTAACCTTAAATAATCTATACTAGTTCTGAAGTAAATCGTATTTACCCGTATGAATCGTCTTATGTAATTTATTGCCGATAAACAGAATATGCACACTTTCTGAAAGTACTGTGTGATAAGTCACGCACCAAACCTATACTCTCGATATACAGGCACGTATGTATTACATGTACAAATCTCATTAACTTATGTACATGGATACAACTCACTAACACGTATACATGCACACACCTCACTCACACTTGTGAATAAGTGCACCTCGCAAACACGTTTGAGTGCATACACCTATACAACTATGACAGTTGTTTGCAGATATGACAGATCCTCAGTGCTCACGACAGCAAAGTCACAGGTAATACAGCACCTCCCTAGAAATGACAGTATGGCGGCAAGAATTTGCTTCAGATGTATTGATGATCTGATATCGTTCAATAACCACCAACTAACAAATTCCCTTCCAATGTTTTACCCAACTGAGCTAGAAATTACGGAAACCAATAAAACAGGCTCATTTGTTTCATACTTTGATCTTTACTTTAATATTCTGAGTTACAAAAAACTCCAACAAGACTTTCTGACAAGGGGGATGAATTCAACTTTCAAACAGTCAGATTTTCCATCATGCCGGGCAATATTCCAGCACCTCCAGACTTTGGTGTCTGCATTTCTCAATTTCTGAGGTAACATCGGGAATGATGATGATAATGACTTTGTCATAATTGAACAATCGATTTTGCTTTTAGCAGATTTCTTATATCTATGGTAAGAGTTTAGTGACTTTTGCTTCTATTTCGTAAACAACCGTATTTATACGACCACATACAATAGAGCGAGGTTGAAGAACACCTGCAATACCATATAAACACACTAACCATTATCGAAAAATATGAGTGAAATGATTACTCAAAAAGTGTTTACTGTACCTGACGTTAATCAAAATCAAATGACACACACATCCAACTACACATTTATTATTTCTAAACTCTACATAAGATACATTTTTGGTGATTCACAAAAGTGGAGGATATTAAACTTGGTGGAAGATCATGAAACTGTGCAAAGGGAAGAGATGTTTTAAGTGAATAGTTAGAAATAGATACTGAAATATGGAGAATATCTTTTCGGCAGTGGTGACAAAAACATGAAAAGTTTGTATTGTGGAAACATTGTGTAAATAGTGAAATTGAATAGATTGTGTGATGGGGCTCAATGAATAAATCGGTTTTTTTCATTCACGTGGGAAATAAATGTTTTGAAAAAGTCCCCACCCAACCCCAATGCAAATCAAATGGAGGCTCCCTAAATAGCCACGTTATTTACATATTTATTGGCGTGTAAAGCGTTGGAGGAGCATGCAGAAAATATTACGTAAGGCACATCTTCCCTGACTAAGCCCAAGCTGATAGGATTCTGTATTCCCCTCCTCTCCAACTTCAATTTCATAACTCTGTACTGGTCTCATCTCAATATCTGGAGTCTCGTCTTAAAGTTTTACAACTTGTTAAGCTGATCATGGTAAATCAACGTTAAAAAGTCCCCTTAAAAAAGTTAGGCCCCTGACCGTTCATGCGTGTTGGTACAGCACCCAACGAGATGCAGTTGATCACAGGTCGCGTTGCTCTCAACACATTTGAACCATTTGTAACATCACCGGTATGTTTCCCCTGCGTTTTCACCCCACGGATCCCTTTCCAACAATACACTCTCTCTGCCTTAAAGTATCGCGTGAACACAGTCAAGGTCGACATTTTGTTTGTTTAACTCACTGTAAATATGTTTTTGTTTGAAACTTTGATGTCCGTTTCTGGCTGCCTGAATGTTCTTAGCCATCGTCTGTTGAGTCGCGCAGGCTGTATCCATTCCGCCATCCAGATATACAGTATGTGTACAGATTGGTACGTCTTCCAAGAGGTTGGCCATCAGAAGCATCGGAGTATTGGAATTTGCTTTAAAGTGAGACTCCTGTCCTCGTACATTGTACTGTGGCCTTTAGTTGGTTCTTTGTTGAGAACAAGCACAGTCCACACAGCAGGGGGAGCTTATTGTGAAGTCCTTTCGATTTCCTGCTCGTTGGGACAATCAAGGAGTGCATTTCGTTTTCCTTATCTGAAATCCCTTGATATGCCGATGACCCTTTCAAGACCATTCATTATCACATACTCCCCTAGTATCATTGTCATAGTTCATGCTTCCCTTTGAACAGCACACTGAACACCTTAAGGCGCCACATTCAAGGTTTCTCTTTTGCTGTAACTGCTTCGTGTGTCGTCGGTGCCCTTTGCTACTCCAGAACTTGAACCCCCATCTACCGGTAACTCCTCCAGGTCCTGCACTGTGTAATAAACATTATCTGGTTGGGCATGTGGACTGTTGCTCTCTGCTCCAGGAATAGCCTGTATCTCACATATCTCCTCATTTGTTCGAATTCTTTCGTAATCGTTGTTTGGTTCTTCATTGATATCAAGCTTATTCCACCCAGCAGGGAGACGTTCATGTGAAATCATTTCCATTTCCTGGTCACCCAATTCCTCATTCGTTTTCTCATTGGTGTGCATTTTGTTTTCCTTAACTGTAATCTCTTGACAAGCTGATGACACTTCCTGGCCATTCATTTTCACATACTCACCCAGCATATCATTGTCATGGTTCATTCTCTCTTCAGCGCACTGAATACTTTGTTGTACCACATTCAAGATTTCTCTTTTGTTGTGACTGCTATGTGTGTCGCCGATGCCCCCTGTTACCCCAGCACCTGAACCCCTGTCTACCGGTAACTCCTCTAAGCCCTGCACTGTGTTATACACATTATCTGGGTAGACATGTGGACTATTGCTCTCTGCGCCAGGAATAGCCTGTACCTCACATATCTCTTCATGTGTTCGAATTCTTTCGTAATCGTTCTGCGACTCATTGACTGGGCTCTCTGTGTTTCCACCCTTCACAGACAGAGCTGGTTCGTTGGTAATATCTGAAGTATTGGAATTTGCTTTACAAGTGACAACGTGAGATTCCACTAATCTGTCCTTGTACGTTTTCCCTTCACCTTTATTTGGTTCTTCATTGATATCAAGCTTATTCCACCCAGCAGGGAGACGTTCATGTGAAATCATTTCCATTTCCTGGTCACCCAATTCCTTATTAGTTTTCTCATTGGTGTGCATTTTGTTTTCCTTAACTGTAATCTCTTGACATGCTGATGACACTTCCTGGCCATTCATTTTCACATACTCACCCAGCATATCATTGTCATGGTTCATTCTCTCTTCAGCGCACTGAATACTTTGTTGTACAACATTCAAGATTTCTCTTTTGTTGTGACTGCTATGTGTGTCGCCGATGCCCACTGTTACCCCAGCACCTGAACCCCTATCTACCGGTAACTCCTCCAAGTCCTGCACTGTGTTATACACATTATCTGGGTGGAAATCTTGGGTGTTGCTCTCTGCGCCAGCAATAGTGTCAACCTCACATATCTCTTCAAGTGTTATTCGAATTCTTTCGTAATCGTTCTGCGACTCATTGATCTGGCTCTCTCTGTTTCCACCATTCACAGGCAGAGATAGTTCTTCCCTGTTTGCGCCTCGTCTATGTAGTTTTTCGTAACCACTGTCTGGTGAGTGGCCCAGGTTTCCTCTTTCAACTCCACCTTGTGGATTCCCCGTTTCACTGGCTTGTGTAAAAACTGATGTAAGTCGCCTGGAAAAAAATGGCAAAATGACTATCATATTGGTTTTGTGCAATCAAACAAGTGTAGCGACCTGTACGGGTGCCATGACTTCATTGTGTTTGGTATGACGTCATTAGCTTGTCACGTTATAAATGACCCTGTTCATTTCCGTACCGAGTCCACTGGCAGAGATATATGTATTATTGTTACAGAAACATATTTCAACACATACGACCATGTAACTACAAACCACTGATTAAGTTTGTACATGCCGCAATTCTGTGGCATGCGGTAGTTTACGAGTCGAACGTTCGTGTACACCACAAAATCGATGGGTAAGGCAAGTCTATTCAGATCGTAAAATCCCATAATTTGCTGCTTAATTTTAAATTCTTGACGGAATTTCTAAATTCAGATACATTGTACAACAAACTGATCTGCTGGCAGTCCATGCTTCAATTTATCTTTTATCCATTTCACACACATTCACTTAAAGCATTACATTTAAAACATTGCCATTTACCGTGTACTTACATTATCACGCATGCAACACCTATGCACATCAAGACCGCTACAACCACCGCTATCGCTATGTAGACTCCTAAAAAATCAGAAAAACTAATATTGAAAAACATATATGGAAAATAAACCAGGATATATGTCATGATTAAATATCACGGCTTAATGTAGAATGAAATCCCAAAGTGACTGCACTGCAAATAGCCTATATCAAACGGCAAGGCTTTCCATCTCTGATACGACAATGTACTCTTTGCAATGTGAACAGGTTACACATCGTCGATCGGTTGAGAGTTGTGTCAGAAACCTATTATCGTAGATTAGAATCATAGAATCGTCCTGTTTATGTTCCTAGGTTTATCAGCCTTATTCCCGTGATCATGAGTGAGTGAGTGAGTGAGTTGGGTTTAACGCCGCTTTTAACAGTATTTTAACAGTTATATCGCGGCGTGTCAGCTTAATGTGGGAGGAAAGCCCGAAGTGATTCAGACTTTTACCACTTCGGTGACGGGTATGGTGCTGACAAACCTAGAAACATAATCGGGGCGAACCGGGATTCGAACCCACAATCCTAGGTTTTTGGCGTGCCCTGTGCTCTGCACAGCGAATCGCGGCGCCTTAGACGACTGGGCCACCCATGGGCTTTCCCCTAATGTCAAGCTGGCACACCGTGGTGCAACAAAATACTGTTAAAAGCAGCGTTACACCAATCTCACTCACGTCACCACACGTGTATCCCCACGTCACATGTTTCGAGCCTTTTCCAGACCTAAAATAATCCGTAACCACATACTTAATGACGAAATCACGGATGGCGCTTCAAAGCCAACAGAAGACATCGTATTCTCTGCTAGGGGCATGGGTGGCCGAGTCGTCTAAGGCGCCGTTATTCGCTGTACAGAGTTGCGTCCCTTGGGCACGCCAGATAAGATTACGTTTCTAGGTTTGTCAGCAACATACCCGTGCTCGTGGGTTTCACCGAAGTGGGAAACGTCTGAGACCTGAATCACTTCGGTCTTTCCTCCCACAATATAATTAAGCTGGCACGCGATGATATAACTGGAATACTGTTAAAACCGGTCTTCCTTAGTTTAAATAAAACGTGTAAACCAAGTTATAAATATAACCTCATACCACCCTTTTCATCCCAAGTGTTTGCCGAGATGTAATGGGGTTTAACTTGGCGTTCACGATTATTGCACTTTTATAGCGCCGTGCACACGCGCGTGCGTGTGGCTGCTTCTACCACCTTCTACATGTGACTGAATATCCATCATTGTCAAAGTGCTTTGAGGATTTATGAACATTGTCTAGATGTATGAATTGAGGTCAGGACAAAGGGAAATAACGTCGTGTTCAAGATTATTTCACTGCTATATCGACCCATATGTCCGTGTGTGTAACTGACTGTACTAGTCGGGAGTTATGCGAGTGCGACCCTACTCAGATGCATCACACTGACACCAGCCCTTGTTTTACACCCTTAACATAATGACGAACGCAAGGTAGGGTAACAACTAATATCATCTCTTAAAGTTTTGGTATTACCCTCCCAGGGATCGGAATCGAACCATTGACCTTCCGCTTTCGAGGCAGACGCCCTATTCACTAGACCGCGGAGGCGGTCCATGTAACTATCAAATATCAAGTATGCACACATATTGCTATTGTAATTGTCAATTTTATCTATGTAAATAATAACTCATTGAGAAACAAATGTCAGAATGAGAAAATGTTATACAAACAATTATTACCATTGACCTTTATCCAAATGATTTTTTAGCAATTTGGAAATGCGTGTCCCGAATATCAGCCAAGATAAGTTCGGTGTCAAAATATCACACTTGCGTAGATCGATGTTCATGACGTCGGTCACTGGATAGTGTGTTCCAAACAGATGATTTAACTAATGCCTGTTGTCAGATATCATAATGTCCTTCTTTACTTTTATCGCGGGCACCAGGGGGTTCGACATCAGTCACTGGATTGTGTGTTCTAAATTCGATTACTTATTGACCGGCGTCATAAAGCTTGAATAGTGTTGAATGCAGCGTTAAACAAACACATCGCTTGTTCAGATATACGTAGCTCTGGCGTGCCAGGAATCTTTGATCGTGAGTTCGAATCTTGGATTCGCCTGATTGTGTTTTGGGGTTTGACAACATCATGCCCGTGTTCGTGATTTTAAGCGAAGTTGTGAAAGTCAAAGACCTTCGGGCCTTCCTCTCACATCTCAAGCTGACACACATTGATAAAACTGATGTACTTTTCAAGGCAGCGTTAAACCAAACAAACCTACGTATTCAGTACACATACATGTACATACTAACCTTTAATCTATGTGGTCTGTGAGAAAAAGTCCTATTATAATCCTGACGTATTATCACTTTTCTTTGGTTTGTGGTGCTTAATTCAAATCCTATGTGTTAAAAAGGTAAGACGTAATTGTAAGATGTTGGACCTTACATACATGTGCGTGTATCATTTGGTGTTCCATGTGGATCATTGTGTATTGCTTTCCCTCACCTGAAGACGTTGACGGTGTCAGCTCTGTGGTTGACTCTACCTCGCTCACACCTGGCTGAGTGGATCCAGTGCTTGGAATCATAGATAATGGATCACTGCAGTTCACGTCTATGTCTGTAAAACATGATATCACCCAGCTTACAACCAATATATACTCACCGCCCAGAGGAACGCGAACAAAAGAAATATATGGGCATTGTGGTCTGTGAGAAAAAGTCCTATTATAATCCTGACGTATTATCACTTTTTTTTGGTTTGTGGTACTTGATTTAAATCTTATGTGTTAACAAATTAAAACGTTATTGTAAGATGTTGGACCTTACATACGTGTATCATTTGGTGTTCCATGTGGATCATTGTGTATTGCTTTCCCTCACCTGAAGACGTTGACAGAGACAGTTCTGTAGTTGGCTCCACCTCGGTCACACCTGGCTGAGTGGATCCAGTGCTTGGAATCATAGATAATGGATCACTGTAGTTTGCGTCTATGTCTGTAAAACATAATATCACCCAGCTTACAACCAATATATACTCACCGCTAAAAGAAACGCGAACAAAAGAAACATATAGAGAAGTATGTATGTCAAGAAAAGTTTCTGACAAAACTAACAATCCGCCAAATGCTACCACAGTGTCTTTAATCTTATCACGATGTGCTGCACATGATTTCCAGTACATACTCACCGCCAAAAGAAACGCTAACCAAACATATAGAGTGAGTGAGATTGGTTTTACGCCGCTTTTAGCAATATTCCAGCAGTATCACGGCGGGGAACACCAGTTTTTACCAGCGGCGTAAAACCATACTCACTCACTTCTCAACATGCATGGTTTTCGCGTTTCTTTTGTCGGATGGTATAATTCTCTAAAACATTCAGCAGTAGTTCTACTCAATCACACCGGAATCAATTTATAACCATACGACTTAAAAGTTACTCTTGAAATATTCTTCCGACATAAATAATAAATAAGATATTATGTTTTGGTGATCGATTGATAATCAAAACCATGTGTTTTTGTGGTGTCAACGTTCAGCTCCTGTGATGTGACATGTGGATTACTGTGTATTGTTCTGCCTTACCTGAAGACTTTGAAGTCAGTTCTGTTGTTGGCTCTACCTTGGTCACACCTTGCTCAGAGGAACCCGCGCATGGTATTGGCTGTCTGCAGTTCACGTCTATGTCTGTACAACATAATATTACTGAAGCCAACGGGCATTATAATTCTACAAATTGTCCAGACTTTGCAGACGGTAGTAATTCTAATCAAGCACACCTGATTGGTTGTACTTGCCACAAAGTGCATACGTTTGTTGAAATAAATTTATTTTCATTAACGCTGTAGCAGATCAAACGGTGCTTTTCCGCAAAATATTATTTCTGTTCATATACTGATGTGCAATACATGAGTCCAATCTAAAATCACCCGGAGCAACCAAAAGGTATGCCATAGTGTTCATAAAAAAAAATTGTCATTAAACCGCAACACAAAGATTTGAGGACATTACGTCAGAACGGATTTCCGTGACTTTTGACAGTTCACAGGACTTACAGGAAGTCGACACTAGCCAATCAGAAAGCAGCTGTCTCGAGCTTTGCGATACAAGTTTGAAAAAGGCGACTCGCATTCCCGACTACGTGTTGAAAAATCTTTTGACAAATTTCTCGATTCAA
This sequence comes from Haliotis cracherodii, assembly GCF_022045235.1. NCBI lineage: Eukaryota > Metazoa > Mollusca > Gastropoda > Lepetellida > Haliotidae > Haliotis > Haliotis cracherodii. The sequence goes on along the minus strand of NW_027266286.1, from coordinate 45,938,929 downwards.
ATTTAAAAACCCCAATGTTTGATAGATGACCCTGATTGTATGGCAGTACTTCCCAAGGGCTATGGAAATGCTCATCCGTTTCCAAAAAATGGAAGATAGATGATGATCTTAACGGAACCAGTCGTAAAGCCCGTAACTATTCAGAATGCATCATGTTAACCCACGAGTATTCGTGGTTATATGATTAAAAAAAATATAATTGGGACTTTCACTTCTTTCTCGATCTTGTAAATAAAAGCGACAAAACCCTTTGCATATTCCAAAGCAGGATCGATTGTAGGATTCCGACTATATCCTGAACATGTCTTTAGTTTATGAATCACTCTAAAATATTGATGATGCCAGGTGTTCGCGATGGCATCCGTCATAAACACATGCAAAGGCAAGTCAATTGTTCACATGAAAAAAAGACAGGAACATTTGACGACGCTCTAATTGGTCGGATGAAACGTAGTTCTTGCGTGACCTGCGATGTGACATCCTCAAACCTATGTCTTAGCTAGCTGATTTGAATGAGACTGAAAAAAACCTTGATAGGCAACGTTACCACAATTTTTACCAAATCATCACAATTACATGAGTTTCAAGTGAACAGTTGAACCTGTAAAAATTAAACATTCACTACTTAGTTTGGGGATAGAGGACGAACGCCATTTAACATGAAGTGATGTACAGCTTGTATCATAAAGCAGATTACATGTAGATGTAATACAATACCATCAACGGTTGCTTGCAGTATCAACTGGCCTTGGAGTGATTGTGTCTGTGCATGGCAATCCTCCCGAACGACACACAGATCAAACGCAATTTCACCTGGAGTGACTTTCTGAGAACTGGTGCCTCTACTTTTACAGGTTGTGCCAAGGAATGATACATCATGAACAAGTGTTATTCCACAGCCTACAGTCATATTTCTCCACACTACCTGAGTTGTTTTCAAATTTAGATGACAGCAACATTTATAGTTAATTGAAGTCAAATCTATTGTCAGATTGATGATCCGCGCACTCGCCGTTCCGCCATTGCACACATCCACCTCTGCAACACAATTTAACATTGTATTATGTATTTACCACATAATGAACCGTTATTGTGTCGCATCATATAAACAGTGTAATCAACACATGTCAACACATTTGTCAACCACTTGGAGACAAACAATTCGCTGCAACCCTTAAAGATATAATTTCTCTAAGAGGTACTCTAACAAATAAGATTCCATAAACATCGCCGATGTTACATGCAGGCACAATTTAACACGAACATTTGGTATTGTGGATAATTAATCAAGCTATCTAGTCGACAAAAAACCCTACACAATTTCCAAAGAGAATGAAATACACCATGAATAACATGAGTTCATCTCGCAAACCTACAAACCTCAAATGTCGTTCTTCAAATTGCAATTGATACGTTAGCCAGCCATATACATGTAGAGAAAGCATGAAAACGAATGCACACGATAATCCACAGTTTGACCTCACTATTTTCCAGATATGTAAGTCTTAGAAAACTATATCGTCTTTTGATGATTTGTATTTACCTTCTGCTGCACAGAAATTGACCAAGGCAGCTAATCCAACTGCCGTAACAACTGATATCCACTGCATCCTCAACTTGTGTTGAGATTGTGATACAGGCTGCAAAGGTCATTGCAAAACCACATATCCACCGCTAAGCATGAACTAGATATATATAAGCTGGACGAGGAAGTGTTCATTTCTCTTTGTGTTGTTATCTTCCAACTCTCAATTTTCCTCGGGAACGTAAATGTTGAAAATGATAATGACATGGGCATTCAATTTGGAAGGGTAAACATTTCAGACATATCTGGACCATCAGGCATCAGAACGTCTAAAGATGCAACAACTTTCAAGCATCAGAATCAGAGTTTAACACACAGCGTAGACCTTTGCTTACCAACACTTGGTCAATTACCCAGATGTATATATCCATATGCCATGCAGGTATTGCCAAAAAACCTTAATGGCAACCCTTGACAGAAATGCAAGTAGATGTACATGAAACTGTGCACTAGAAACCGTTTTTAACTATATCCAAACATTTTCAAAAGGGAAACCTGCTACCCTTTAGTCATATGGAATCCAGATTCCATTGTACGATTCTGACAAAATCATCAACATGAGTGCATGTATCATTATCAAACAGTGATGACACCAGGTGTTCGCGAAAAGGCGAACATATTCTTCCTCATATATACTGAACCGCAAAAGAAACGTCACCTCAAGGAACATTGCATGAAAAGCTGTCATTCAAATATCTGGGTAATTTTAGTCAAAATTTCTGAAATTTAACATTACCTTGTCCGGAAAAAATAAAATTGATGATATAAAAACAAAGCAGATGACAATAAAACCGATCGCCAAAACGCATCACGGCATTGGCCATGGTAACCCGATGCACGTGAGTTCCGAGCAAACTGAAATGCACATGCGTTCCCCCATTTCTTGCCCTATAAATGTCCATCCAGATCGGATAACATTCATTCGTTATTGAAACCAAGCCCTTTGACGATTGCAAGGTGGACAAACCGCCCGGCAAGTAGCCAATGCATTTCAAGTCCACGTAAGGACCATTTACAGGCTCCAGCAACGGTATAAGACCACCAACACAACAGATGACCGACCACGTAATGGAAGACCAAGGCTCACCACCCGACGTCAGGATCGTCAGATTTTGTGACAACATCTTCAAAATCGCTTTGTTACTGCTGCAGAAAAAGTTTGACAGACCATGGGGACACACCAGCGACACATCGACGATTGACGAACAGACGCCTCCACTGTTCTGTTACAGGCCACATCGAGGAACCATTCTGATACCACGTCATCGCCGGGACCGTCTTCAGTGGGCAACACAGCACCAGCATTGGCGCCACTGGCAGTGGAGAAGAGTCCTCTTCTCAGACGAGAGCCGTTACTGTATCTCAACAGCAGATGGTAGAGAGAGAAACTGGCGACGCCGTGGGGAGCGTTATTCGGATGCTTGTGTTGTTGAGAGAGACTCGTGGGGTGGTCCAAGCATCATGGTGTGGGGTGGAATTGGTCTTGCACAGAGGGTCGGCCCTGTTGTCTTCCAGACCATCGGTCCAGGGAGAGGCAATGGTGTCACATCAGCTCGGTACATTGATCACGTCTTGAGACCACATGTATCGACGTTGCACGGCAGTCATCAATGCACATGGCGGACACACGAGATACTGACTTGTGGTGCCATTTTCTCAGAGACTAGTGTTGTGTTTCACTTTGGGAAATTTGACACTTTAACTGCAACCTTGATGTTCAGTTTTGCCAAGTTTCATCTTTATGCTATGTCTCAAAGTATGTTTACAGTGTTTGGACAAATAAGGTTTATCATATATCTATGCATGGTGACGTTTCTGTTGCGGTTCAGTATATTACACATACTTGGAGAGGGTGTAACCATTAACCTCTGATCTGGATGTTTTGAACTAAATGTAACCTATAATAACGGAAAAAAGTAATTGTGCTTCACATAACGTTCAATAAAAATAAATGTATTCTGAAATTAATAATCAATACCTATTCCTGAAGACATCACCTCGACTTTAAGGTCGTGGTTCACAAATTTCACTTGCATGTTAATGCATGGCGAACAATATGAATGTTTGCGTGTCTGTTTGGAGCATGAATCACGCGTATTGTTAATGTGAACAGCAAACTGTGATTGTTTAGCTTTAAGGTGTCCATAAACCCCGTAAATAAAGCTTACGCAATGCCACATCTTGCTGAAAATCAATGTCGACTCGCCATGAGTACACTTCAAACAGGAATTTCATAAAAAGGATTTACCAAATATAATAATGCTCATCGAAACAGATTATTATCTTGTCTACATCAGTGCAGGTAAGTGCATCAACAGCACTGATAACAAACTCAATGGCAGAACCGTATGCAACCGTTTGAGGGAGCAAGCGATGCGCCCAGTTTTGCTTCCATGTCACCGTCAAATAAAAATAACATCAGATCCCCCCATCAAAGAGGTGTAACGTCGCGTTCAAGAGTTTAACGCGACGTTCATACACGTGTGTGTGTGTGTGCGTGCGTGCGTGCGTGGGTGCGTGCGTGCGTGCGTGCGTGCGTGCGTGTGTGCGTGTGTGTGTGTTTGTGTGTGTGTGTGTGTGTGTGTGTGTGTGTGTGTGTGTGTGTGTGTGTGTGTGAATGTCTGCGTTTGCTTGTACTGGTCAGGACGACTGCCGATTTTATAGTGCTGACTCACTGAGATACATGTACCATGCCACAGTTGAACATGAATACCCCACTCAGACACAGCATACAGACTCTGAGCCGATCAGCAATTGTATAATTCCCCTAATGCCTATCGCCAGGCAGGGTAGCAACAATTAAATAATGAATACAATAAACTTATTTTCTTCCTGCGGTAGAATCGAATGATGAATATACGTCTATACATTGGTTACACTTCATATGTAACGAGTGGTGAAACTAGTCATACTGGAATCTTTCCATTTCCGTTTATTGATGTATTCACTTTCCTGACAAGCAGTAGATAACGTTATCAATAATGCGAGAATGAAGAAGGAAAATGTTTAACATGACAATGTTGGAGTGATAAAAGGACAGAGTACCAGTACATTTCAACGAAACATAAACACTGAACACAGGTTCCACCATGACACTGCACCAGTCTGTTGTCGACATGGCTTCAAAGCATGTTGTGCTTTGAACTCATTGAACATTCTCCATATGTACCAGTCTTGACATCCACCCACATTTTCTGATAAGCATTATGCAAAAGCATATTACATCATTTCTCGTGTGGAGTAGTTTCCACCATCGTGGATCCAGGCATTCCATCATCGTTGACAGAAGTGTATCTAAGAGGGGATTGAGTTGAAAAATAACTACCAACCAAGTCCATCAATTGAGACCATCATAGTTAAGCTCAAACGATTTCAGTTTTCCACGCCTCGCACGTTGAGTTGAGGTGAAATGGGGTAACATGTGACGTGTCTATTAAAACATTTTTTGGGTTCGAATCATCCAGCGACCTTCACCTTTACGGGTAGATGCACTATCCACCAGACCATGGAGGCGGTCCACGTATAGTTAGATATAAAAGATCACATTTTGCGCGTGTATTAGTTTCATCAGTACCATAAATAACTCTGTATGGTAACACATGTCAGTATAAGGAAATGTTATAATAGCATTTACCACCATGGGCCTTTATCGTAATCATAGGGAAGAGTTTCAGTACACAGTGCTGCACTATTCATATGTCAAGCGCGTCAGCCACGTTTTAAATAAATTAAGTACCACCAAATTGACAATGGAGTCAAGCCTTATATTTGAATGTATTATTACGAATGAGAAATATTGTTAATATGTACTTTCATACCTATCGAGTCCCGCGCGAGCTTTGTGGGATACACTCATTATGGGATACACTTGAGATTATCATAACCAAGATGTTATCATATTAAGTTACACGTATTTACTGTGCATAGAATGTTAGAGAACCGTGCAGTAAATGAGTGAATGCATGTTTGCATTAAAAGTGCTTGAATCACAATAATCTAAAAAATATGCATGTATTCGGTGTACATGCATTCTAACGCCATTTGCAGAGTGGACCAGCGGAGATTTTCGGGTATGAGTACAGGCACGTATGTATTACATGTACACATCTCATTAACTTATGTACATGAATACAACTCACTAACACGTATACATGCACACACCTCACAAGCACTTGTGAATGTATGCACCTCATAAACACGTTTGAGTGCATACACCTATACAACTATGACAGTTGCTTTGCAAATATGACAGATCCTCAGTACTCACGACAGCAAAGTCGCAGGTAATACAGCACCTCTCTAGAAATGACAGTATGGCGGCAGATATTTCTGTCAAGCTCATCATCTGTATACTCCGTCGTATTTTTCTGTATAAAGTACTTCATTCCTTGATCAATCGGACATTAATTACTATACGTGGTGATCATAGATATAGTTCCATATCTATCTTCTGCAGTTCAGGACAGTTTGTCCAGAAAAGAGCAATTGCCATTTGAAGTGTACTGAGAAAAGTGTATGTGGAATTTTGGACGTCCTGGTCTTTGGAGATAAGACATTTAGGCGAGAAGTAGACATTTCCATGGTCAGGAATTGTGCACACCTTCTTGCTGATCTGTTTCGTTATACCTATGAATAGGAATTTCTCCTCGGATTGGCAAGAATGTTGCCAAGAAGTTTAACTTTAGCTTCAGATGTTTATATTGATGATCTGATATCGTTCAATGACCACCAACTAACAAATCCCCTTCCACTGTTTTACCCAACTGAGCTAGAAGTAACGGAAACCAATGAAACAGGCTCATTCGTTTCATACTTTGATCTATGCTTTAATATTCTGAGTTACAAAAACCTCCAACGAGACTTTCTGACATGGAGGATGAATTCAACTTTCCAACGGTCAGCCTTTCCATCATGCCGAGCAATATTCCAGCACCTCCAGACTTTGGTGTCTGCATTTCACAATGTCTGAGGTACCATCGGGAATGATGATTATAATGACTTCGTCATAATTGAACAATCGATTTTGCTTTTAGCAGATTTATTATATATATGGTAAGAGTTTAGTGACTTTTGCTTCTATTTCGTTAATAACCGTATTTATACGACCACAATAGAGCGAGGTTGAAGAACACCTGCAATACCATATAAACACACTAACCATTATCGAAAAATATGAGTGAACTGATTACTCAAAAAGTGTTTACTGTAGCTGACGTTAATCAAAAATCATATTGACACATACATCCAACTACACATTTATTTATTTTTAAACTCTACATAAGATACATTTTTGGTGATTCACAAAAGTGGAGGATATTAAACTTGGTGGAAGATCATGAAACTGTGCAAAGGGAAGAGATGTTTTAAGTGAAAAAATAGAAATAGATACTGAAATATGGAAAATATCTTTTCGGCAGTTGTGACAAAAACATGAAAAGTTTGGATTGTGGAAACATTGCGTAAATAGTGAAATTGAATAGACTGTTTGATGGGGCTCAATGAATAAATTGTTTGTTCAATTCACGGGGGAAATAATTGTTTTGAAAAAGTCCACACCCAAACCCCATGTAAATCAAATGGAAGCTTCCTAAATAGCCACGTTATTTACATATTTATTGGCGTGTAAAACGTTGGAGGAGCATGAAGAAGGTATTACGTAAGGCACATCTTCCCTGACTAAGCCAAATCTGACAGGATTCTGAATTCCTCTCCTCTCCAACTTCAATTTCTTAATTCTGTACAGGTCTCATCTCAATATCTGGCGTCTCTTCTTAAGTTTTACAATTTCTTAAGCACCACCTGGTTCACTATCAGAACAGGTAACATATGTGGTACCCGTAACCAGTCCTTCCTAAGCATATGTGGTATGCTTTTAGACTGATCATGGTAAATCCACGTCAAAAAGTCCCCTTAAAAAAGTTAGGCCCCTGTCCGTTCGTGGGTGTTGGTACAGCACCCAACGAGATGCAGTTGATCACAGGTCGCGTTGCTCTCAGCACATTTGAACTCTTTGTAGCATCACCGGTGTGTTTCCCCTGCGCTTTCACCCCACGGATCCCTTTTCAACAATACACTCTCTCTGCCTTAAAGTATCGGCTGAACACCGTCAAGGTGGACATTTTGTTTGTTTAGCTCACTGAAACATGTTTTGTTTGAAACTTTGATGTCCGTTTCTGGCCGCCTGAATGTTCTTAGCCATCGTCTGTTGAGTCGCACAGGCTGTATCCATTCCGCCATCCAGATATACAGTATGTGTACAGATTGGTACGTCTTCCTTGAGGTTTGCCATCAGCAGCATCGGAGTATTGGAATTTACTTTAAAGTGAGACTCCTGTCCTCGTACATTGTACTATGGCCTTTAGTTGGTTCTTCGTTGAGAACAAACACAGTCCGCACAACAGGGGGAGCTTAGGAGAAGCCCTTTCGATTTCCTGGTCGCCCAGGTCCTCATATACATCTGTTGGAACATTGAAGGTGTGCATTTCTTTTTCCATATCTGAAATCTGAATCTTTTCTGACCATTCATTGTCGCATACTCCCTCAGTATCATTGTCATAGTTCATACTCCCTTTGAACAGTACACTGAACACCTTGAGACACCACATTCAAGGTTTCTCTTTTGCTGTAACTGCTTCGTATGTCGCCGGTGCCTTTGCTACTCCAGAACTTGAATCCCCATCTACCGGTAACTCCTCCAGGTCCTGCACTGTGTAATACACATTATCTGGTTGGACATGTGGACTGTTGCTCTCTGCGCCAGGAACAGGCTGTACCTCACATACCTCTTCATGTGTTCGAATTCTTTCGTAATCGTTGTGAGACTCATAGACCTGGCTCTTTCCACCCTTCACAGACAGAGCTGGTTCGTTGGTAATGTCTGAAGTATTGGAATTTGCTTTACAACGGACAACGTGAAATTCCATTAATCTGTCCTTGTACATTTTCCATTCACCTTTACTTGGTTCTTCATTGATATCAAGCTTATTCCACACAGCAGGGAGACGTTCCTGTGAAATTATTTCCATTTCCTGGTCGCCCAAATCCTCATTCGTTTTCTCATTGGTGTGCATTTTGTTTTCCTTAACTGTAATCTCTTGACATGCTGATGACACTTCCTGGCCATTCATTTTCACATACTCACCCAGCATATCATTGTCATGGTTTATTCTCTCTTCAGCGCACTGGGGCGGTCGGGTAGCCTAGTGGTTAAAGCGTTCGCTCGTCACGCCGAAGACCCGGGTTCGATTCCCGACATGGGTGCAATGTGTGAAGCCCATTTCTGGTGTCCCCCGCCGTGATATTGATGGAATATTGCTTAAAGCGGCGTAAAATCATACTCACTCACTCACTCTTCACCGCACTGAATACTTTCTTGTACCACATTCAAGACATTCAAGTCCTGCACTGTGTTATACACATTATCTGTGTGGAAATCTAGGGTGTTGCTCTCTGCGCCAGCAATAGTGTCTACCTCACATGTCTCTTCAAGTGGTGTTCGAATTCTTTCGTAATCGCCGTGCGACTCATTGATCAGGCTCTCTCTGTTTCCACCATTCACAGACAGAGATGGTTCAACAATAACGTCTTCCCTGTTTGCGCGTCGTCTGTGTAGCTTTTCGTAACCACTGTCTGGTGAGTGGCTCAGGTTTCCACTTTCAACTCCATCATGTGGATTCCCCGTTTCACTGGTTTGGGTAAAAACTGATGTTAGGCGCCTAGAAAAATAATAAAATTGCTTGTTTTAAAAAAATGACTATCCGATTCGTCTTGTGCAATCATACAAGTGTGCCGGCCTGTACGGGCGCCATGATTTTATTGTGTTTGATATGACGTCATCAGCTTGTCACCGAGTCCACTGGCAGATATATGTAATATTGTTACACATACAAATTTTACCGTATATGACCATGTAACTACTGATCACTGATCAAGTCTGTACATGCCGCAATAGTGTGGGTACCACTTACTATAACTAACTGAATATATTCAAGTGCAAAATGTGTAAATCATTTCTGAAAGTTTACAAAAACACTAGTAATCTTACAGCCCTGGTTGAGGCTTTTACAGCTCAGCCCAGATAGATTACCCTACAAGTGCTACAACATGTTAACTGCGTTGGACGATACTGGCAGGCTCACTCTGGCAACCCATATTAAGAATATTATATTTAAATTTGGATTTGGGTTTGCATGGATATCCCAGACTGTAGGGAATAAAGATATATATATATAACTCTGTTCAAGCAGAGACTCTTTGACAGTCTACAGCAAACCTGGTGTGGTAAAGACAACAACCTAACAGACTCATACTCTTAAACACATTTTCAATCTCTATTACTTGTCACGATATGGCTGAAATATTGCCGATGGGACGTAAAGCATAAACTCACTCACTCTCTATTAAACATTGAAACCCACTCAAATATTCCTCTGCTACTTCACCTTAGAAGGATTTTATCACGCTTCAGATACAGAAACGTTGACATTGCAGCATATGTTAAGAAAAGACTGTTCGTATCGTATTGATGAATGGCTTATTTTGTTTGTGTGTTTTATAATCTCCCAAGAAATAACTTAATGGGTAAATACACATCCATATACTCTTTCATAAACTTGATTGCAAAACAGGATTATGAACATAACATAAGTGTATTCCTCCTGAAAGTAAATCAAATAAAAAACACTGTTCCTTAAATAATTCCTGATATAAATACACATCTCCTTCTGTATGCATACTGAACAGCATTGAAAACGAACCAGCAATAAATCTTGAAATATTACAAAAACAACTTTAGCTTTTATCGATTTTGATTAGAACAGACGTAGACGGATTATTAAGAAAGACGACAATGGAAACAGGAATACCACAAAGTAATTACAATTACGTACTCAGTGTAAGGAAGACACATAGGGTTAAAATGAAAAGTCAATATCTGGTATGTCCGCCATTGACAGCAACACAGGCCATGCAACGTCTTCTCATTGATCGAATAAGTTTGCGAATAGAGTTCTGAGGCATTCCACTCTTGACGTAGTGTATCTTCAAGTTCTCTCAGGTTCTGTACTTGCGGACGACATGAGAGGCGTTGACCCAGGTAATCCCATAGATGTTCAATTGGCGATAGATCGGGTGACAGGGCTGGCCATGGAAGCAGAGGCACATTATTGTTCGCTAGGTACTGTGTTGAAACACGTGCTGTGTGCGCTCTTGCATTATCTTGCTGGAAGGCGTGCATATCCTGGTGCTGATGAAAGAATGGGATGACGTGATTTGCCAATATGTTATTCCTGTAGTAAGGGGCATTAACTCTTCCACGACAAACATGGAGCTCTGTTCGATGGTTATGACTGGTGCCGCCCCACACTATGACACTCCCCACCTCCCCCACCCACCCCCCACCCACACCCCTATCGATCTGTCTGTACAACGCAGTTATTGTGGTAACGTTCTCCACGTCGACGCCACACTCGCAGTCGACCGTCAGCATTCCGGAAATGAAAACGGGACTCATTAGAGAACAGCACACCATGCCACTGCCGCCATCTCCAATGACGATGCCTTTTGGCCCAACGCAGACGTTCATTTCGATGTCAATCAATGAGTATGGGTCCAACATATGGACGTCGAGCACGTAGCCCTGCTGAGCGGAGACGTCGACGTACAGTGTCAGCACTGATCAATTCCGTCGGCCTTGTACGGTTGCTGCAGTCCTGGTAGCCGGAAGTGTACGATCACGAAGATGCCGAAGAATAATATGGCGATCCTGACGTCGTGTAGTTACACGACGTTGACCCGGACGTGGTCGATCTCTGGTGGTTCTTGTCTGGTGGTATCTGCTCAGTAGCCTGGGGACTGTTGAATGATGGCATTGAAACCGTTGTGCAACGACTCTATTTGACGTACCAACTTGAAGCATGCCCAAGGCACGTTCACGTTCCTCTGCTGTTAATCTTGGCATTTCTAGTGTCAGTATCCTTTACGTCTGCAGCAACAAGTGATGTGGCTTTTAAAAGTCTGTCTGTTATAGCCCTATTCTGCATGCTCAAAACACGTTTTCCATGATGTGCACGACATTTGTTGCGTTTTGGCGATTTCGCTCACAAAAAAAAATTAGGAAAGTGTTTTGACGAGCTGTTCTTCTTCATGCTTCGTCCAGAACGTCGTATATTACTCATTCACTTATATATTTTCATATGACTTAAGCCCGGATAAAAATACATCCATTTTCATGGTGGTGCGTTTTCAATGTTGTTCAGTATATTATGTATAACTATATTGTGCAGATGGTTACATCTCTATAATGCTAATGTATTTTGGGCCAGTGGCCTTATACCGAATAAATATCTGTCTGTCTGTCTATCTGCAATAGTGCACATCACAAGATCGATGGTTAAGGCAAGGTTATTCAGTTGGTAAAATCCAACAGGTGTTGTTATTGTCGATCGATTAAGCACTGTTATTTCCGTCGTCGGAACGCATACGCCTGCTCAATTTTAATTGTTTACGGGGATTTATAAATTCATATACAACAAACTTATCTACTGGCTGGCTGTTCATGTGTACTTACATTATCGCGTATGCAACACCTATGCACACCAAGAACACTCCAACCACCGCTATCGCTATGTAAAATCCTAGGGAATCAGAAAACATATATTGAAAAACATGTATTGAAAATAAACTGGTCATGGTTTCATGTCATGGACCCCCATCCCATCACATGAAATTAAGGCATGAAATAGGAGCATTATCAATTCCTATGAATATTTAGATAAAGAAACAAATGAATAAAAGATTCCTTTCGTCTCTGGAAAACTATTAATTCTTTAGTTATTCGTGAATATTTGAATCCAGATTGTTCTCTTCTTACCAAACATCCTCTTTGTAAATGAGGCGGTACATCTAAAACTGTAAATACACCAACAGATTAAATCACAGCCTGGCTTTTACCTTCCGAAATAAAAAGTGATGGGTGAATGCGTTGGGGTTTAACGCCGCTTTGAACAGTATTCTAGTTATATCACGGCGTGTCAGCTTACTGTAGAAGGACATCCCGAAGCGATGCAGGCCTCAGAACATCACAATTGCTTACCAATTTAGAAGGTGTTCTGAATGGTGTGTTATTATGGAAGAAGTGCCGTAGCCTCCATTGTTGTATGACAATGTATTCTTTGCCATGTTATTAAGTAACGCATCGTCTGTTTAGAGTTACGTCACTTTGACGTACCAGAATTCTATGATCTTGGGTTGGTATTATAGCTATGCCCTGATTCTAGGTTTATCAGCATCATCTGAGACCTGCATCACTTCCGGCTTTTCTATAATGTCAAGCTCACACATCATGGTATAATTCCAATACTGTTCAAAGCCGTGTGAAGCCAACCTCACGAACGGTTGCCACTACACATACATATGGGCATTGTGTGCTGTGATCATACGATTAGAACCAAAGGAAAAGTGTTGAAGCCTACTAATTCATCCTGACGTATTATCAACCTTTATCAACATTTGGCTATTATGATGTTTAAAGTTTAGTTTGTGTGTTTAGGCATAATTAAAAGCATAATTGTAAAGTTGGGTTAAAACGTCTATGCTTTTATCATTTGATGTTCCATGTGGATCATTGTGTATTGTTCGTCCTTACCAGAAGACGTTGACGGAGTTAGGTCTGTAGTTGGCTCCACTTCGGACACGCCTGGCTGAGTGGAAGCAGTGCTTGGACTCATCAATACTGGATCACTGCAGTTCACGTCTATGTCTGAACAACATAATATAACTGTAGTCAACAAGCAACTCAACTCTCACGTACTTCGGATAGGTCGTAATTGACACAAAGCATGTCAGTTTGTCAACATCAATTTATTTGTATTGAAGTTCTGGATGATCATTACTAAACTATGCTCGAAAAGTGTGATTTCTTATCATTCCTTGAAATACTTTTAAAGCAAATAGTATGACAGTTTTTATAAAGAGCAAAATGAAAAACATGTCAGGTTGATCAGTGGAACATGTCAAAGTCAAACATTCACTAATTTTTAAGGGATCGAAAGTAAAAAACATAAAGATAATAAAGTGATGTTGTACATCCTGCATGATACAATAGATAGGATTCTGATTTGATATATTACCATAACTGTTCACTTGCAATAGCATCTGGCCTTTGAGTGACTTGTTCTGTGTAAGGCCGTTCTCCCGAACAACACACAGATCTGTTTTATTCTTATCGACCGTCTGAGAAAAGCTGAAATTTTCACTACAGTTTTTGTCAAGGAATGTTACATTATGAACAAGCGTTATTCCACAGTCCACAGTCGTCCTTCTCCATACTGCCTGAGCTGCTTTGAAATCTAGATAACAACAACATCTTAAGGTGGATGGAGTCAAAGCTATTGTCAGATTGATCTTCTGTGCCCTCGCATATCCCTCATTGCACATCTCCACCTCTACAAAACAATGTCACCTGATGTGATGTAGTTGTCACATATATGCCATAAATGTAACAGACAAAGTCGAAACAGATAGACAACTTCTAGCAGAGTTAACGGCTGAGTAAGATATTTGATTGAAAGCATTTGAGATACAATTCATTATTACTGGCAACTGAAAGCAACTTAAAGTGAGATAACTCTAAAACGTTTGGATAGGTTATTCAGGTCATCGATACGAGTTGTCCTTTCCTGTCTAACTTTGAAAGCGAGCTACACGTGGGTAACATTCACAGTCCATATCGCCGCGTAACAGGAGCAGCATGATGAACATAAGGAAGAGTGTGGGGTCTGTGAGGAGGGCAGGACGAAAACAGGCGAGGCCTGACAGTGACCGGGGACCGCAGACAACTGAGCAGGCCGCCGCTGCAGACATCCAGTGCCAGCCGTCCGCTCGGGTCCCAGATGACGCCATATAGGGTGAGGTTATTCTTAACATAATTTCAATTACTCCTCCTGAAACCCTAGGTATATCTCACCCTCAGTTAGGCCCATTTGACAACCCTCAGAACGTTCCTATACTGCGTCTGTCGCGTTACCCACTGACGCCTTGGTCTAAAATTAACCAGGAATTATGGTTGTTATTCATGACCCCATAATCGTACAATTGCCGGATGGCAGGACCCTATCTAAGACCCCATTGCAAGAATTTAGAATATTTCCCATAGGACTGGTTCCCTAAAAATCCCTGGCGAGTTCAGATTTATTCACCACTAATCATATCCAGAAAGTTCATCCATAAATGATAGTGATGACAATGTATCCTCTGTCACATACACCCGCTTTGATGATGCGATCGCCTTGGTTTTCAATTTCAAGGTAGCTGATGTGCCTCCCAATGGGCTGTAAAATCACCTAGATGATTTTCTCTTTCGGGGATCAGCGAATACACTACAGGCTCAACGAAATTTGGATATCTTTCTGGATATTTGCAATAGTCGTTGAGTACCAATAGCAGTAGACTAACATCTAGTCTCTGAAATGAACACATCTTACATTAAAAAAACAGTTGTTCAGTTATCTTAATAAAAATATCATAAAAAGGAGCCCAGTGACTCTCTTCATTTGCCAAACATTATAGACTTACATGGGCTGTATTTGATATATATTTGTATCAGGGTCTGTAAGACAGACTACAATAGCAGCGAAAAAGACCGTACTACCATGCACTTGCTTTACATTTCTGGGCATAGAAATAGACACAGAGGCAATGGAAGCAAGAATCCCTGCTGAGAAAACCATACAATGTCAGAAAGCAATATCAGATTTACTTCAGCAAAACAAAGTCTTACTTAAACAAATACAATCACGACTGGGTTTACTGATTTTTATCTGCAGGGCCCACACCAATAGGCCGTCTTTTCTCTTGCAGGCTAATTGATGCCACTCGACATGCAGAAAAATCCAATGATCCAGTTGCTTGACGCAAGGAGTTAAAAAGGATTTACAACTGTGGCAGGAATTCCTGGATCAGCACAATGGAGTCTCATTGTTTCTGGATAAAAATGGCAATCAAATACAGAGGTACTTTTATATGGACAGCGCTGGGTCGAGGGGAGAGGTTTCGGGCCATATTTTGGGTATCAGTGGTCCTATGGTGCTTGGCAATCAGATTGGAGAAAAGCTGGTTACACAGCGGACACAACCTTTATGGAGTTCTTTCCAATTCTGGTACTAGTACGCCTGTGCGCAGATCAGCTTGATCATTCAGACAACCAATCAGTTGTGACGATTCTAAACAAATTGACATCTAAGGCTGCACGTGTCATGGTTCTAGTTAGATCTTTTGTGCTTCACTGTTCACAGCGCAGCATCTTAGTAAGGGTAGTAGTAAGAATGTCATCGCAGATGCTATCTCTCGTTTTCAGTTTCATCGCCTACCACAGCTGGCTCCCAATCTCGATCTGCGACCAACAGACATACCAAGCCAACACTGGGACAACTGGAAACTGAAGCTATCAGGCTGCTAGAGCTTTCACAAGCTGACAACACTAAGAAAGCCTATACAATTGCTTTGCATTCCTTTGCCAGGTTTAGATCAACTTACAACTTACAAGAACTATGGCCAGGCCCTATAGAACACTTACTACAATATATCTCATATTTATCTCCGTACAACAGAGCTCATTCAACTGCATCACTACATGTGGCAGCAATCTGCTGGTATTACAAAGTAATGAAGCTCGCAGACACCACTGATCACTTCATACTAAGAAACATGTTGCTCAGCATGAGCAATGGCAAACCAGATCCTCGTGCTCCGATTACTTTGGACATACTGCATAAGTTAAGCACATCTTAAAACATGTTTGCATCTCAAATTATGAAATTCTCCTTTACAAGGCTATGTTCTCGTTGGCTTTCTTCGCATTTCTACGGATTGGTGAACTGAATTGCATAAACGGGGTTCCTGGTCACAGTTTACTTTTAATGGATATAAAGACACAAGCACAACAGATTGAGCTAAATATTAGCCACCCCAAGACTAATCAAACAGGCAGGCAAATGCAGCTCATAGTTGGATCTCATTCTTAATATGAAATATGCCCAGTACAAGCTATTTCCTTCTGTTTGGCAATCCTGCCACCCACGCCTCAATCTCATGCTCTCTTCATTCACATCAACCATTCTCCAGTTACGAAAACACAGTTTTTTTCCAGCTTTACTACTCAAGGCCCTCAAGTTCAGTCAACTACCAGAGGCTGCATTTAAATCTCATCCCTTCCGAATCGGGGCAGCAACAATGGCAGCCATGCAAGGCGTACCACAGGAGACAATAAAGCTGTAGGGCAGATGAAAGTCAGATTCCTTTACGCGCTACATCAGAATCGGTTTGATTACTTGAATTTAAGTAACAATGCAATGTAATGTGCCAAATACCTCTTTCAAAGTTTCAGATATTGGGATTGTGGGATCATCTTACCTTTATTGGGAACAGAAGAGTTTGTTTGATTTGGGGTTAAGAAGAAACCTAGGTTTGGGCCCTGATTCTTGCATTTCTTGGCTGGGGAAGAGGGGACACCATTGGCCTGAGTTGCTGCACTGTATCAAAGCAAAGCTCCATCACAACCATCCTCCAGGTGCTATCCTACCACATGTTGGCTCAAATGACCTTATACGCCGTAAGGGTAAAGAGATGTGTAATCACATGGATGCAGACATGGATGAATTACATAAAATCCTGCCAAAAACTCGGATTATCTGGTCGGATATGTTGCCGCGCAGGCGATGTGGTGGAGCTTACTCGCCAGTGTCAATTGATGTAAAACGAAAACGAGTAAACCGGTTCATGACTCGCAAAATCTGTCAAATGGGAGGTGCTAGAATCAAGCATCAGATCAAGGCAAAGGATGCATGCCTGTATTTTGATGCTGACATTCATCTGTCTGAGATAGGTCCTGCCTTTTTCATCAATGTCATCAAGGAGGCTCTGCAATAGCCAACTTCGGAACATATTGATTGCGGTCATCCCATACGGGATCAGTGGCGGGATCCTTGGGGAAATCTTTATTTGATTAGGAATAGGTAGCGGGGGACAATGTTTGTCTACGAGTTGCTCTCAGAAGCATCTCTTTGCTATGTGTTTATGGCTATGTTTTGAAGTTGGTCCAGCGGCCTGCTGGAGGGGATGTTCCGACGGCTTGTCGGGTTTTTGCTTGATTTAGCACTTGCCGAGTGTTAGTCGATGGCTTGTCGATAGTCGCAGGGAGGGGAGTTGCTCTGGCATTTTATTTGCTAGGTTGCTTCGACAGTTTGTCGACAGGGGCAGGGAAGGGAGTTGCTCATCGATGGTTACCCTCGTGGGTTATCTCCCCTGGGTTTTGAGCTGCTCGGGTGTTTTATAATGGCGATAGGATAATATTTGTGATAGGTACATGTATCTCCCCCAGGGTACCGCCACCAATAATGAATACTGCGCCCATATTTTGCAACACACAAGTGTTTTGTTTAGTTTCCATGTTTGGTGTTTTAATTGTGTGGTTTTCATGAATGAATGCCACAATAGTTCTTGTGATAATGAACATATTTGACACAGGACACACTGTTCACTAAACTGTTTCATTAATCCAGAAAGTTTCACTTGAAACTGTGTGTCCAATAGTTACTTTTTGGTCCCTGAGACTCTCTGGCAAATATGTACTAGTATTTGGGGCATGTAAATGAAGGTGGAGTAGAAGGAAAAGCGTGTGTTTTATAAATAAAACTTGCAAACAACGCTTGCAGAAACAGAGAGTAACGTGAATGTTTGAAACATGAAATTCAAAATTAAGAAAAAAAAACGCCATCCTATTTGTACAAATATCTACGTGTTCTGTAGTTCTCCTATTGTACGAACCCATCTTCACAGTCATAAGTATTTTCAAGTTTACTATTCTGACTGCAACATGAGCATGTGTTTATGGATCACTATAAAATAATACCAGGTGTTCGCTAAAAGGTGACCGAATGGTACCACATTGCTGCCACCCGTCACAAACACTTGCAAAGGCCTGGAAATGTTCTCCTAAACATGATATATCTATAATAAAACTGTTTGAAAGCTTTGCTGTGGCCTTGAATGTTGTATTAGTGATCAAACAACTTTTGCGCCAGAGTCGTATGAAGTTCTTTGAAAATATTAACTTTAGTTCAATTTATTTAACTTTTGAAAAGACACTTTAGCACACACGCATTTAACTTTTTTGAAAGCTGTAACCACTTATGGATGAAACTTTTATCTATAACAAAACATCATAATATCAATGTGTTAGCATGTTATATATTTCACAACATAACAAAAGGAAATGTGCGTAGTGATATAATTCTCTCCATTCGTAATGGGCAGTAACATTCTTTTGATGACGTCATACAGTGATTTTACGCCAGGCAATCAGGCGACAGTGCAGTAACGTTGCGGTACTACTACCATTCGTCCCTAAAACCTACAAAAGTAGACGGTGCAGGGGGCGTCATAACATAACAATGTTCAATATAACATGAACTCTCGCATGTTCACTATTTTAACCGCCTTTCTTTGGCCCCAAAAGTCAATATCCGTGGGTTTTAAGGTTCCAGATACGTGGGTATGGCCATGTGAGGGTCACTCATGGTACAAATCTCGCTTATGCCTATAAACTTATCAGAAAGTCGATAATGGAGTTACCGTTAATCTCAAATCAATATTATTTGAATGTCTTAGATCTCTAAACCATATTATTGATGCTTTGTATTTACCTTCTGCTGGACAGACATTGACCAAGGCAGATAATCCAACAGCTATTACAGCAAACATCCACTGCATCATCACCTTGTGTGGAGATCGTGACATAAACTCAAATCATTTAAGTACTCTCTATCGCTATTTATGAAATCGATATATATATAGTATATATTTAACCTGGACGAGGAAGTGTTTTACGTTATGTTGTTATCTGCTAACCTTTCAGGAAAATAAACGTTAACAGTGATAACGACGCGGACTTTCAACATGGATCAGAATATTTTTTAGACATACCAAGTATAAGAATCACACATTGTGTGTAAATATTTATAAGAATGCATAACAAATAACTTTAATGACGACCTTGACAATTGACTAAAGTACAAGTAGATGAAACTATAGCTACGTGTTGGGATAAACTAAATGATCCCTTTGATCTTGGACTAATATACATGAATGCATTTTCAAAACAGGATCGCATTTCATACCTTTGGTGATAAAATAAGAGTGACAAAACCCATTTCATAATCCTACGAAATCTCCGCACAAAGCAGAGTCTATTGTACAATTCCGTCTATATCATTATAATGTGTATATGCTTCACTATCAAATGGTGATTAATACCAGACGAACCCCTTTTGTCACCTTGACCTTTGACCTCATGAAAAATACAAAGAAACTGCGTATTATCACTCGCACAAAGCTAAAAGAAGTTCGTGTTCACATATATTAGTTTTGAAGTTAATAGAGGTAATATCATTAGTTTTGACGGCCTTATTTAACACTTTATCTTGAAGCCAAACTTCAGTGCTGAATGTAAGCACAGGTAAGCATGGTGCTTAATCGTCTCCGACAGGGCTATTGAATGCTGCTCATTATCACTTCATCACACAGAGTCTGTTAAAAACCATTACCTTTCACAGAATTTATGTTTCTTGAAGAGAGCATATTTGAAGCAGTATTTCGATTAAACCTAATGTTTTAAAATTCTAAATCACATCGAAGATATCTACTATGATATCTACTCTATGAACACTACAATCTACTCAACATGCATGCCAATTTTTGGATTCATCAATGAAACATGCTTTCATTTGTTTTCATCTGAAAGCCCGAACTTTATACTCGCGTGGTGTTGAGTGCTATGGTTTCAACATACTATACTTTATGCTGTTATCTCTCTGTGAGTCACATGTTAAAACGTTTTGTTCAACACTTCCCTTGTTCTAGTTTACATTATCGATAACGTTATCTACTGCCCGAATCAACGGAAATCGAGAATTACACGCAGTGCACAAGTATATATATATCTTGTTTCATCAATTTATTAGGGGTACTCGATTCTATTACCGAACGACAATGATGTGATTGTACACGTCAATGTTTATGGTATACGTTGTTGCGTATTTGTTTAGGTTGTTAAATAGGACAGAATCTCAGAGCATTCTCAGGGAATTCGATTCTACTGCTGACCGACAATGATGTGATTGTATACGTCAATGTGTATTGTATACGTTGTTATTTGTGTCTGTTTAGGTAGTTAAATAGGACAGAATCTCAGAGCACCTCAAGAAAGAAGAAGGAAACGGAGTTTAAACAAAATTTAAGTAACAAAATAGAGTAATAGCACCATGGTATTGTTGCACAAGTTGTGTTGAATGTTATGTATATTACTAATATCTAATCCAAGCACATTTAACTATATCATGGCACATGGGAGTAAATCGTTTTTTAATTGATACCTTCTGAAGGACAAATACAAAAATGAACATGTTTATTTTTAATGCTCACAAATGAGGAACAAAAGCCTGTACCAGTTGCAGGATAACGTCGAAATCCTATAATCACATGTTGAGTGCAATACTTGACATGTAAAATCAAATCTAAGGTGGGTGCGATTGTCAGTTTCAGATTCCTTATGTGGTTACAGTGGTTGAAATGTTGTTAACATGAGGTGACTGCAGTGGTACATGTATGAATAAAACAATCAAATAGTCAAAAGCGAGTTTAAAAGGGAAATTACTGTAAATGACATCACGAAAATATATATACTAACGGAAAAATGTATCATTGTTTTATATAAAGTGCAAAAAAAGTACATATATTCTGAAAATAAATAATCTATATTTCAATACATGAAGACATCACCTCGACTTTTAGGTCGTGATTCACAATTTTCACATGCATGTTAATGTATGGCACACAAGTAGGACGTCTGCATGTTGGTTTGGAGCATGATATGTGTTTTTTAATGTAAACAGAGCACAATGACAGTTTAGCTATCAGGTGCTCATAAAAACAATTATGTTGTACCGTAATCCAGTCGACGCGCCCTGGGCATGCTGCAAACAGGAATGGCGCAAAACGGAGGTGCCAGATATTTTACATTACCATCTCTCAGGTACAACAGCAGGGCAGCACTCATGACTTCCCACCGGTCGGTCATCCACACGTGACGTCAACAAGACAAACGTATTCGGTTTGTCCATCTACGGAATCGATACCAAGCTGAGGCAGGAAATCACATTGCTGTGCTACTACCATGGCCGGATGATTCTCCAGACCTCAACCCCTTAGAACATGTATTGGATGAAACGGAACGACTCCTATGACACGACAAAAACCAACAGGTGACGCCTGCTCGGTTGAATCAATCTTTTGTTGACATTTGGAAACACATCCCCCAGGCTGTTTTCACTGGAGATGTAACTAATCTACATACACACACGCACGCTAGCACGCACGCACACACGCACACGTACACACAAAAAAACATTACTTTGATAACAAATAGAAATGAACAATTAAATTCAAGTGACCATCAGAACACAATACATTATTTACACATGTTTTAACTTGATGGATGTGTTATGTGCACTATTGCAGGCAAAAGTTGAAAATATCACATACATGTAGAGCTGCATCAGTCTCCCAGCGCATAATATCATTATTCAAATTCTATTGTTCGTGGTTTAATTGAGTATATACAGTGATTGAAATTAAAAAAACAAACCATTCACATCAACGGTTTTAAATCACAATAGCATGTCTCTGATTAAACAGTAACTTGACCATCGCTTCACGTCGTATGAATTTCCACACGGCGCAGAAGGTACTTTTTAATAAGCCAATATTGATTTCCAAAGATTACTTCCGAACAAAAATACACATTTGCAGTAAAATGAAAACAAACAGCCACATTCTGGAATAGACGATTAAGTTGAAATGCAGAACTCCGCCTACACGTCAGTATGGTGGAATGGAGATAAATAAATACTGCTGTCAATGTTAAGCTCCATGCACCTTTTGGTTGTGTTACATGTACCATGTGTAGCCTCTCACTGATCATAACGTTCCATATCCTCACTTTTTCACTTTCGCATAAACATCACCAGTTTTAAGGATGGTCTCGTGGCACATCTGTAAAATGGATGCTGGTCTGTGATTACCCTCTCCGGTGGATATTCTTTCATATGCATTATCCTGTATGATGTCCTTGATGCATGTATCAAATTCAACTTTTTCTGGTCCTGTCGGCTGCTCATTGGCATCCGCTGTGTTGTCCATGTCCTCATAATCTCCACCGACTACGTTGCTCTGGCTGTGCTGTTTCAGACTATTACAAGAAGCCGTCAATTGTGATTCAGAAATATATCCCTGGTTTCTTGCTGTGTCGTCAATATCCTCCTAACCTCCACCGACTCCGTCAGCCTGGCTGTTCTGTTTCAGACTATTACAAGAAGCCGTCGATTGTGATGCAGAGATACATGCACATTCCTGGTTCTTTGCTGTGTTGTCAATATCCTCATAACCTCCATCTGCTCCGTTGAGATTGATGTTCAGTTTCAGAGGATTACAAGAAGCCGTCAATTGTGATTCAGAAATATCATCCTGGTTCTTTGCTGTGTCGTCAATATCCTCATAACCTCCACCGACTCCGTCAGCCTGGCTGTTCTGTTTCTGAGTATTAGAAGAAGCCGTCGATTGTGATTCAGAAATATCTTCCTGGTTCTTTGCTGTGTTGTCAATATCCTCATAACCTCCATTTGCTCCGTTGAGATTGATGTTCAGTTTCAGAGGATTACAAGAAGCCGTCAATTGTGATTCAGAAGTATCTTCCTGGTTCTTTGCTGTGTCGTCAATATCCTCATAACCTCCACCGACTCCGTCAGCCTGGCTGTTCTGTTTCTGAGTATTAGAAGAATCCGTCGATTGTGATTCAGAAATATCTTCCTGGTTCTTTGCTGTGTTGTCAATATCCTCATAACCTCCACAGACTCCCTTGCCCTGGCTGTTATGTTCCTGAGCACTACACGAGGCCGTCGGATGTGATTCAGAGATAACTCCATGGTTCGTTGCTGTGTTGTCAATGTCCTCATAATCTCCACTGACTCCGTTGCCCTGTCTGTGCTGTTCCAGAGTATTACACGAGGCTGTCGATTGTGATTCAGAATTATCTTCCTGGCTCTTAGCTGTGTTGTCAACATCCTCATAATCTCCGCCGACTCCCTTGTCCAGGCTATTCTGTTCCAGAGTATTACACGAAGCTTTCGATTGTGATTCAGAGATCTGTTTCGTTGTTGTGTTGTCAACGTCCTCATAATTATCTTTACCCACTCCGTTGCCCTGGATGTACTGTTTCAGAGTACTGCAGGAAGCCGTCAATTGTGATTCGGAAATTATATTTTCCGGGTTCTTTACGGTGTTGTCAACATCATCAAAATGGCCATTAATGACCTGGCCGCTCCTTTTTCCGTTATCTTCGCAAGCACATTCTGCTGGCACATTCGTTTCTTTCTGGTTTTCTGCCATGTCAACATGTAAAATGATGTCTTCGTTGTACCTCTTCACTTTAACATCACAAACTGTCTCTTGTGGCACAGGAAAGTTTTGGTTCCTCCGATGTACCCTGTAAGTAAATAAATACTTTCTAAAAATAAAGATTTCTACGATTGTTTTCGAATTGGAATTGGATCGTATTCCAACGGCTGTCCTACCATTTTCTCTGTATGTTTAACCTTATATTTGTTACTTTTGTGACAAAACAACACCGCAGAACCATGCATTTAACATTCGGAAAGATCGGTTGAACAGTCATATTTTCAAGCAGATTTTCAGAGCGAAGCTTAACGTTAACGAATTTCTAAATTCATATTTAAGAAACTGATGTACTGCTGAGGAAGTGACTTTTTACCTAGGTTTCGTTTTGTCCTCGGCGAAAATGTATCGGTTTATAACACACAAAACTCTAGTAGTCAATGCTTGTATTTCTCTTGTATTCGTTTCACACACATTACGAAAATGATCACCTTTTACTGTGTACTTACAATATCACGCATACAACACCGATGCACGTCAAGACGCCTCCAACCACCGCTAACGCTATGTAAACTCCTACGGATCATAAAACATATATTTTTCACACTGAACATATGATGAAATAAGTCATGCTTTTCATGTCATGTGCCCCCGTCCCCAGTGTGAAATTAATGCGACATGTGAGCGTCATCAACTCAACTCATTATTTAAATTAAGTTACAAATACTGATAAGCTTCTTTTTCTTTCTTGAAAACAATTATTTATTTGATAATTAGTGTGTGTTTGAATCAAGGAAGTTCTCTTCCCATCAAATATTCTGTGATACTATCAATAGGAGAGCCTTGTTATTATCTTGTGAAATAAATGTCAAAAACAAATGTGATGAGACGTTTTGGTGATTGATTGGCAATAAAAATGAAAGGTTCACTGTTCGTATTAAGCATATACCAAATAACTTTACACCGAAGTGTAGATGTAACTGTCATAATTTGCATATCAGAGTTGACAGATTTTCCAAAACTCCTTAAACAAAAAGCACCTTCATACGTGTTCTGTAACACTATTATAGAAGACGAATATCTCGTCTTAATGATTTGCCAGGAATATATATATATTCTTTATTCGATTACCCTCTCATCTGAGGAATTATATTGTGATCAGTTATATGACCAGAGCAACAGCGACGAGACAAACATGACCAAAGTCACATACTGCATCTGGAAACTGGTATGAACGATAAAAACACCTGATCAAAAGCTCTACGATTACAGTACTATTTGTATTTATGATGAAAAAGAAAGCAGCTGATTTAGCTGATTATCAGATATCATAATGTCCTTCTTCACTTTTTTTATCGCTGGCACCAGGGGCCCTGTCGTCTAAGTTCTTTAAGTGATAAACGTAACGTGTGACAAGTAGTTTGTTATTTGGAGATTATTTATTTAGAGTTTCCTTAATTCATATCAAACGTGCACACCAAGTTATCAAATATAACCTCATACGACCCTTTTCATCCCAAAGTACTTGTGGCGTTCAAGAATATTGCACTTTTATAGCGCCGTGTACACGCGCGTGTGTGGCTGCTTCTACTAGCTTCTGCAAGCAGATGTCATATCAATCATTGTCAAAGTGCTTTGAGGATTTATGAACAGTTTCTAGATGTATGAATTGAGGTCAGGACAAAGGGGATTAACGTCGTGTTCAAGATTATTTCACTGCTATAGCGACCTATATGTCCGTGTGTGTAGCTGACTGGAGTTATGCGCGTGCGACCCTGCTCAGATATATCACGCTCTACGACTCCAGCCCTTGTTTTACACTCTTAACATAATCATCCAGCTAACAAGCAATGTATACACACCGCCAAAAGAAACGCTAACAAAAGAAACATATAGAGAAGTATGTACGTCAAGAAGAGTTTCTGACAAAACTAATAATCTGTCAAATGTTACCACAGTGTCTTTATTCTTATCACGATATACTGCACATGATTTCCAATACATACTCACCGCAAACAGAAACGCTAACCATCCAAAAATTTAGAGTGAGTGATATTGGTTTTACGCCGCTTTTAGCAATATTACAGCAACACCAGCTGCGTAAAACCATACTCACTCACTACTCAACATGTATGGTTTTCGCGTTTCTTTTGTCAGATGGTATAATTCTCTAAAACATTCAGCAGTAGTTCTACTCAAACACACCGGATTCAATTTTTAACAATACGACTAGGTTCACTGCGTATTGTTCTGCTTTACCTGAAGACGTTGAAGTCAGTTCTGTAGTTGGCTCTACCTCGGTCACACCTCTGTCAGAGGAACCCGGGCATGGATCTGGCTGTCTGCAGTTCACGTCTATGTCTGTACAACATAATATTACTGAAACCAACGGGCATTATAATTCTACAAAATGTCCAGACTTTGCAGACAGTAGTAATTCTAATCAAGCACACCTGACTGGTTGTACTTGCCACAAAGCGCATACGTTTGTTGAAATCAATTTATTTTCATAAACGCTGCAGTAGATCAAACGGTGCTTTTCCGCAAAATATTATTTCTGTTCATATACGGAAACACAATACATCTGAGTCCAATCTATAAACATCCGGGACAACCAAAAGGTATGCCACAGTGTTCGTAAAAAAACATTGTCATTAAACCGCAACACAAAAGATTTGAGGACATTACGTCAGAACGGATTTCCGTGACTTTTGACCGTTCACAGGGGTAACTGGAAGTCGACAATAGCCAATCAGAAAGCAGCTGTCTCGAGCTTTGCAATACAAGTTTGAAAAATGCGACGCGCATTCCCGACTACGTTTTGAAACATCTTTTGAAAAAGTTCTCGATTCAAATTTAAAGATCCCAATGTTTGATAGATGACCCTGATTGTATGGCAGTACATGTACTTCCCAAGGGCTATGGAAATGCTCATCCGTTTCCAGTGTTTCTCCAATTGAAACGGGAGATAGATGATGATCTTAACGGAACCAGTCGTAAAGCCCGTAACTATCGTTCAGAATGAATCATGTTTACCTACGAATATTCATGGTTATATGATTAAAAAAACAACATTTGGACTTTCACTTCTTTCGCAATATATATTGTAAATAAAAGCGACAAAACCCTTTGCATATGCATATTCCAAAGTAGGGTCGATTGTAGGATTCCGACTATATCATTTACATGTGTTTAGTTTATGAATCACTGTAAAATATTGATGATGCTAGGTGTTCGCGATGGCATCCGTCATAAACACATGCAAAGGCAAGTCCATTGTTCACATGAGAAAAAGACAGGAACATTTGACGACGCTCTAATTGGTCGGATGAAACGTAGTTCTTGCGTGACCCTCGATGTGACATCCTCAAACCTATGTGTTAGCTAGCTGATTTGAATGAGACTGAAAAAAACCAAACTTGATTAGCAACGTTACCACAATTTTTACCAAATCATCACAATTACATGAGTTTCAAGTGAACAGTTGAACATGTAAAAGTCAAACATTCACTACTTAATTTGGGATAGAGGACGAACGGCATTTAACATGAAGTGATGTACAGCATGTATGATAAAACAGATTACATGTAGATGGAATACAATACCATCATCGTTTGCTTGCAGCATCAGCTGGCCTTGGAGTGACTGTGTCTGTGCATGGCAATCCTCCTGAACGGCACACAGATCAAACGCAATTTCACCTGGATCGACTTTCTGAGAAATGGTGCCTGTGCTGTTACAGGTTTTGTCAAGGAATGATACATTATGATCAAGTGTTATTCCACAGCCAATAGTCACATTTCTGAACACTACCTGAGTTCTTTTCAAATTTAGATGACAACAACATCTATAGTACATTGAAGTCAAATCTATTGTCAGACTGATGTTCCGCGCACTCGCCGTTGTTCCATTGCACATATCCACCTCTGCAACACAATTTAACATTGTATGATGTATTTACCACATAATCAACCGTTATTGTGTCGCATCATATAATTAAACAGTGTAATCAACACATGTCAACACATTTTTGAACCAAACAATTCGTTGCAACCCTTAACGATAATTTCTCTAAGAGGTACTCTAACAAGTAAGACTCCATAAACATCGCCGATGTTTACATGCAGGCACAACTTAAGACGAAAATTAGATATTGTGGATAATAAATCCAGCTACCTAATCGACAAAAACCCTACACAATTTCCAAAGAGAATGAAATACACCATGAATAACATGAGTTCACCTCGAAAACCTGCAGAGATGAAACGGTAAAAGATCATCTCAAAGATCTTCTCCAATATCATCTCAAATATCCTTCTCGATATTGAAATTGATACGGTAGTCAGCCATATAGTATATATATACGAGAGAAAGCATGACCTCACTATTTTCAAGATATGTAAGTCTTAGAAAACTATATCGTCTTAATGATGATTTGTATTTACCTTCTGCTGCACAGAAATTGACCAAGGTAGCTAATCCAACTGCCGTAACAACTGATATCCATTGCATCCTCAAATTGTGTTGAGATTGTGATACAGGCTGTAAAGGTAATCGCAAAACCACATATCCACCGCTAAGCATGAACTAGATATATATATAAGCTGGACGAGGAAAGTGTTCATATTTCGTTGTGTTGTTATCTTCCAACTCTCAATTCTCCTCGGGAATGTAAATGTTGAAAATGATAATGACATGGGCATTCACTTTGGAAGAGTAAACATTTCAGACATATCTTGACCTGACGCATCAGAACGTCTTAAGATGCAACAACTTTCAAGTATTAGAATCAGAGTTTAACACACAGCAAAGACCTTTGCTTACCAACACTTGATCAATTACCCAGATATATGCCATGCAGGTTTTGCTAAATAACCTTCATGGCAACCCTTGACAGAAATGCAAGTAGGTGTACATGAAACTGTGCACTAGAAACCGTTATAGATTTATACCTACGTAACATGATCAAGTGCATGATTAACCTGGCCTTTGATTAGTCTAATCCAAACATGTTTAACTATATCCCCAAAAAATCACAAGGGAAACCTGCTACCCTTTAGTCATATGAAATCTGAGTCCATTGAACGATTCCGACAAAATCATAACCATGAGTGCATGTATCATTATCAAACAGTGATGACACCAGGTGTTCGCGAAAAGGCGAGCATGTTCTTCCTCATATATACTGAACCACAAAAAAGAAACGTCAGCCCACGTAACATTGCATGAAAAGTTGTCATTCAAATATCTGGGTAATTTTTGTCAAAATTTCTAAAATTTAACATTACCTTGTCCGGAAAAATGAAATTTGATGATAAAAAACAAAGCAGATGACAATAAAACCGATCGACCAAACGCACCACGGCAACGGCCATGGTAACCCATTGCATGTGAGTTTCTTGCAATTTGAAATGCACATGCGTTCCCCCATTTCTTGCCCTATAAATATCCACCCAGATCGGATAACATTCATTCGTTAATGAATTGCTACCACATGCCAAGATTGACAAGAAATCAGGGACACCAAGCCCTTGGACGATTGCAAGCTGGACAAACCGCCCGGCAAGTAGCCAATGCATTTCAAGTCCACGTGAGGACAATATACAGGCTCCAGCAACGGTATCAGACCACCAACACTACAGACGACCGACCACGTAGTGGAAGACCAAGGCTCACCACCCGACGTCAGGATCGTGAGATTGGGCGACAACATCTTCAAGATCGCTTTGTTACTGCTGCGGAAACTGCTCGACAGACCATGGGGACACACCAGCGACACATTAGGGCGGACACCGTGCGTCGACCATTGACGAACAGACGCCTCCACTGTTACAGGCCACACCGAGCACCCATTCTGATACCACGTCTTTGCCAGGACCGTCTTCAGTGGGCAACACAGCACCAGCATTGGCGCCACAAGCAGTGGAGAAGAGTCCTCTTCTCAGACGAGAGCCGTTACTGTATCTCAACAGCAGATGGCAGAGAGAGATTCTGGCGACGCACTGGGGAGCGTTATTCGGATGCTTGTGTTGTTGAGAGAGACTCGTGGGGTGGTCCAAGCATCATGGTGTGGGGTGGGAATTGGTCTTGCACAGAGGGTCGGCCCTGTGGTCTTCCAGAACATCGGTCCAGGGAGAGGCAATTGTGTCACAGCAGCTCGGTACATTGATCACGTCTTGAGACCACACGACATGCCTCATTTGGCACGTCGCCGCAACCATGGTTTTCAGCATGATAACGCCCGTGCCCACACTTCGAGAGCAACAAGAGACTTCCTCCATCAGAATGGCATCCGAACCATTCAGTGGCCTGCACTCAGTCCCGATTTAAATCCCATTGAGCACCTGTGGGACGAGATGCAAAGACGGCTGAATGACGTTCGACCAAGGCCGACAACTGCAGCTGAACTTCGTTTGGCGTTCCTCAGAGTATGGGCTCAAGTGCCTATGGCCTTCATCAACCGCTTCATCCATTCCATATATCGCCGTTGCACAGCAGTCATCAATGCACATGGTGGACACAAGAGATACTGACATGTGATGCCATTTTCTCAGATCTCAGAGACTAGTGTTGTGTTTCACTTTAAGAACATTTGACACTTTAATTACAACCTTGATGATCAGTTTTGCCAAGTTTTATCTTTTTGATATGTCTCAAAGTATGTTTACAGTGTTGGACAAATAAGATTGCTCATATAACTATCCATGGTGACGTTTCTTTTGCGGTTCAGTATATTACACATACTTGGAGAAAGTGTAAACATACACCTGTGATCTGGATGCCTTCAACTAAATGTAACCTATAATAACGGAAAAAAGTAATTGTGCTTCACATAACGTTCAATAAAAATAAATGTATTCTGAAATTGATAATCAATACATATTCCTGAAGACATCACTCCGACTCTAAGGTCGTGGTTAATAAATTTCACTTGCATGTTAATGCACGGCGAACAATATGGGGTGGGGGGGGGGGGGGTGTTTGTGTTTGTTTTTGTGTGTGAATGTCTACGTTTGCTTGTACTGGTCTACTGCCGATTTTATAGTGCTGACTCACTGAGATACATGTACCATGCCACAGTTGAACATGAATACCCCACTCAGACACAGCATACAGACTCTGAGCCGATCAGCAATTGTATTAGCCCCTTAATGCCTTAATGCAACAATTAAATAATGTATACAATCAACTTTTTGTTTAAATTGTTTGATAGGCATTACTTAGAAGTTGACGGATGACAGATAGACACAATTTTTATGGATAACAGCTTTTCACAGTATTAAAGAAGTTGTTATTCATAAAAATTGTGTCTAACTTATTTTCTTCCTGTGGTAGAAACGAATGATGAGTATACATTGGTTACACTTCATATGTAACGTATGGTGAAACTAGTCATGCTGGTGCAATGCTTGTAAATCTTTCCATTTCCGTTTATTGATGTATTCACTTTCCTGACAAGCAGTAGATAACGTTATCAATAATGTGAGCGTGAAGAAGGAAAATGTTTAACATGACAATGTTGGAGTGATAAAAGTACATTACAACTAAACATTAACACTGAACACAGGGTCCACCATGACACTGCACCAGTCTGTTGTCGACATGGCTTCAAAGCATGTTGTGCTTTGAACTCACTGAACATTTGACATCGTCAGATTTCCACCTCCACCCATATTTTCTGATAAGCATTATGCAAAAGCAAATAACGTCATTTCTCGTGTGGAGTACTGTTCACACTACCAGGAGGAAGTCCTAACCACCAGTAGGATCCCGGCATACCATCATCATTGACAGAAGTGTATCTAAGAGGAGATTAAGTTGAAAAATAACTAGCAACCAAGTCCATCAATTGAGACCATCATAGTTAAGCTCAAACGATTTCAGTTTTCCACACCTCGCACATTGAGTTGAGGTGAAATGGGGTAACATGTAACGTGTCTATTAAAACATTTTTTGGGTTCGAATCATCCAGCGACCTTCACCTTTACGGGTAGATGCACTATCCACCAGACCATGTAGGCGGTCCACGTATAGTTAGATATAAAAGATCACATTTTGCACGTGTGTTAGTTATTGTGACTGTCATCTTATCAGTACCAAAATTAACTCAGTATGGTAACACATGTTAGTATAAGGAAATGTTATAATAACATGTATCACCATGGGCCTTTAGCTTAATCATAGGGAAGAGTTTCAGTCAACAGTGCTGCACTAGTCATATGTTGAGCGTGTCAACCAAGTTGTAAATAAATTAAGTACCACCAAATGGACAATGAGAGTCAAGCCTTATATTAGAATGTATTATTACGAATGCAGAACTATTGTTAATACGGACTTTCATACCCATCGAGTCCCGTAGGATGCACTCCTGAATGTCTTTGAATGTGTTAAGTTTGTAGTCTGTTTGTAGCATTGATGTCGTTCCAGAACCTGTTGCTTGGGATTATCAGAACCCTGATATTATTACATTAAGTCTCACGTATTAACTGTGCATAGAATGTTAGAGAACCGTGCATTACATGAGTGAATGCATGTTTGAAATGAAAATGTTTGAATCACAATATTCTAAAAAAATATGCATACATGTACATTGGGTGTACATGCATACTAACGCCATTTGCAGAGTGGACCAGTGGAGAGTTTCGGGTATGATAACAGGCACGTATGTATTACATGTACAAATCTCATTAACTTATGTACATGGATACAACTCACTAACACGTATACATGCACACACCTCACTCACACTTGTGAATGTATGCACCTCGCAAACACGTTTGAGTGCATACACCTATACAACTATGACAGTTGTTTGCAAATATGACAGATCCTCAGTGCTCACGACAGCAAAGTCACAGGTAATACAGCACCTCCCTAGAAATGACAGTATGGCGGCAAGAATTTGCTTCAGATGTATTGATGATCTGATATCGTTCAATAACCACCAACTAACAAATTCCCTTCCAATGTTTTACCCAACTGAGCTAGAAATTACGGAAACCAATAAAACAGGCTCATTTGTTTCATACTTTGATCTTTACTTTAATATTCTGAGTTACAAAAAACTCCAACAAGACTTTCTGACAAGGGGGATGAATTCAACTTTCAAACAGTCAGATTTTCCATCATGCCGGGCAATATTCCAGCACCTCCAGACTTTGGTGTCTGCATTTCTCAATTTCTGAGGTAACATCGGGAATGATGATGATAATGACTTTGTCATAATTGAACAATCGATTTTGCTTTTAGCAGATTTCTTATATCTATGGTAAGAGTTTAGTGACTTTTGCTTCTATTTCGTAAACAACCGTATTTATACGACCACATGTACAATAGAGCGAGGTTGAAGAACACCTGCAATACCATATAAACACACTAACCATTATCGAAAAATATGAGTGAAATGATTACTCAAAAAGTGTTTACTGTACCTGACGTTAATCAAAATCAAATGACACACACATCCAACTACACATTTATTATTTCTAAACTCTACATAAGATACATTTTTGGTGATTCACAAAAGTGGAGGATATTAAACTTGGTGGAAGATCATGAAACTGTGCAAAGGGAAGAGATGTTTTAAGTGAATAGTTAGAAATAGATACTGAAATATGGAGAATATCTTTTCGGCAGTGGTGACAAAAACATGAAAAGTTTGTATTGTGGAAACATTGTGTAAATAGTGAAATTGAATAGATTGTGTGATGGGGCTCAATGAATAAATCGGTTTTTTTCATTCACGTGGGAAATAAATGTTTTGAAAAAGTCCCCACCCAACCCCAATGCAAATCAAATGGAGGCTCCCTAAATAGCCACGTTATTTACATATTTATTGGCGTGTAAAGCGTTGGAGGAGCATGCAGAAAATATTATGTAAGGCACATCTTCCCTGACTAAGCCCAAGCTGATAGGATTCTGTATTCCCCTCCTCTCCAACTTCAATTTCATAACTCTGTACAGGTCTCATCTCAATATCCGGAGTCTCGTCTTAAAGTTTTACAACTTGTTAAGCTGATCATGGTAAATCAACGTTAAAAAGTCCCCTTAAAAAAGTTAGGCCCCTGACCGTTCATGCGTGTTGGTACAGCACCCAACGAGATGCAGTTGATCACAGGTCGCGTTGCTCTCAACACATTTGAACCATTTGTAACATCACCGGTATGTTTCCCCTGCGTTTTCACCCCACTGATCCCTTTCCAACAATACACTCTCTCTGCCTTAAAGTATCGCGTGAACACAGTCAAGGTCGACATTTTGTTTGTTTAACTCACTGTAAATATGTTTTTGTTTGAAACTTTGATGTCCGTTTCTGGCTGCCTGAATGTTCTTAGCCATCGTCTGTTGAGTCGCGCAGGCTGTATCCATTCCGCCATCCAGATATACAGTATGT
The DNA here is from genome assembly GCF_022045235.1 of Haliotis cracherodii. NCBI lineage: Eukaryota > Metazoa > Mollusca > Gastropoda > Lepetellida > Haliotidae > Haliotis > Haliotis cracherodii. Next base: position 45,904,448 of record NW_027266286.1, on the reverse strand, counting down.
GTACAGATTGGTACGTCTTCCAAGAGGTTGGCCATCAGAAGCATCGGAGTATTGGAATTTGCTTTAAAGTGAGACTCCTGTCCTCGTACATTGTACTGTGGCCTTTAGTTGGTTCTTTGTTGAGAACAAGCACAGTCCACACAGCAGGGGGAGCTTATTGTGAAGTCCTTTCGATTTCCTGCTCGTTGGGACAATCAAGGAGTGCATTTCGTTTTCCTTATCTGAAATCCCTTGATATGCCGATGACCCTTTCAAGACCATTCATTATCACATACTCCCCTAGTATCATTGTCATAGTTCATGCTTCCCTTTGAACAGCACACTGAACACCTTAAGGCGCCACATTCAAGGTTTCTCTTTTGCTGTAACTGCTTCGTGTGTCGTCGGTGCCCTTTGCTACTCCAGTACTTGAACCCCCATCTACCGGTAACTTCTCCAGGTCCTGCACTGTGTAATAAACATTATCTGGTTGGGCATGCGGACTGTTGCTCTCTGCTCCATGAATAGCCTGTATCTCACATATCTCCTCATTTGTTCGAATTCTTTCGTAATCGTTGTTTGGTTCTTCATTGATATCAAGCTTATTCCACCCAGCAGGGAGACGTTCATGTGAAATCATTTCCATTTCCTGGTCACCCAATTCCTCATTCGTTTTCTCATTGGTGTGCATTTTGTTTTCCTTAACTGTAATCTCTTGACAAGCTGATGACACTTCCTGGCCATTCATTTTCACATACTCACCCAGCATATCATTGTCATGGTTCATTCTCTCTTCAGCGCACTGAATACTTTGTTGTACCACATTCAAGATTTCTCTTTTGTTGTGACTGCTATGTGTGTCGCCGATGCCCCCTGTTACCCCAGCACCTGAACCCCTGTCTACCGGTAACTCCTCTAAGCCCTGCACTGTGTTATACACATTATCTGGGTAGACATGTGGACTATTGCTCTCTGCGCTAGGAATAGCCTGTACCTCACATATCTCTTCATGTGTTCGAATTCTTTCGTAATCGTTCTGCGACTCATTGACTGGGCTCTCTGTGTTTCCACCCTTCACAGACAGAGCTGGTTCGTTGGTAATATCTGAAGTATTGGAATTTGCTTTACAAGTGACAACGTGAGATTCCACTAATCTGTCCTTGTACGTTTTCCCTTCACCTTTATCTGGTTCTTCATTGATATCAAGCTTATTCCACCCAGCAGAGAGACGTTCATGTGAAATCATTTCCATTTCCTGGTCACCCAATTCCTTATTAGTTTTCTCATTGGTGTGCATTTTGTTTTCCTTAACTGTAATCTCTTGACATGCTGATGACACTTCCTGGCCATTCATTTTCACATACTCACCCAGCATATCATTGTCATGGTTCATTCTCTCTTCAGCGCACTGAATACTTTGTTGTACCACATTCAAGATTTCTCTTTTGTTGTGACTGCTATGTGTGTCGCCGATGCCCACTGTTACCCAAGCACCTGAACCCCTATCTACCGGTAACTCCCCCAAGTCCTGCACTGTGTTATACACATTATCTGGGTGGAAATCTTGGGTGTTGCTCTCTGCGCCAGCAATAGTGTCAACCTCACATGTCTCTTCAAGTGTTATTCGAATTCTTTCGTAATCGTTCTGCGACTCGTTGATCTGGCTCTCTCTGTTTCCACCATTCACAGGCAGAGATAGTTCTTCCCTGTTTGCGCCTCGTCTATGTAGTTTTTCGTAACCACTGTCTGGTGAGTGGCCCAGGTTTCCTCTTTCAACTCCACCTTGTGGATTCCCCGTTTCACTGGCTTGTGTAAAAACTGATGTAAGTCGCCTGGAAAAAAATGGCAAAATGACTATCATATTGGTTTTGTGCAATCAAACAAGTGTAGCGACCTGTACGGGTGCCATGACTTCATTGTGTTTGGTATGACGTCATTAGCTTGTCACGTTATAAATGACCCTGTTCATTTAGTTTACGAGTCGAACGTTCGTGTACACCACAGAATCGATGGGTAAGGCAAGTCTATTCAGATCGTAAAATCCCATAATTTGCTGCTTAATTTTAAATTCTTGACGGAATTTCTAAATTCAGATACATTGTACAACAAACTGATCTGCTGGCAGTCCATGCTTCAATTTATCTTTTATCCATTTCACACACATTCACTTAAAGCATTACATTTAAAACATTGCCATTTACCGTGTACTTACATTATCACGCATGCAACACCTATGCACATCAAGACCGCTACAACCACCGCTATCGCTATGTAGACTCCTAAAAAATCAGAAAAACTAATATTGAAAAACATATATGGAAAATAAACCAGGATATATGTCATGATTAAATATCACGGCTTAATGTAGAATGAAATCCCAAAGTGACTGCACTGCAAATAGCCTATATCAAACGGCAAGGCTTTCCATCTCTGATACGACAATGTACTCTTTGCAATGTGAACAGGTTACACATCGTCGATCGGTTGAGAGTTGTGTCAGAAACCTATTATCGTAGATTAGAATCATAGAATCGCCCTGTTTATGTTCCTAGGTTTATCAGCCTTATTCCCGTGATCATGAGTGAGTGAGTGAGTTGGGTTTAAAGCCGCTTTTAACAGTATTCAAGTTATATCGCGGCGTGTCAGCTTATTGTGGGAGGAAAGCCCGAAGTGATTCAGGTCTCAGACGTTTACTACTTCGGTGACGGGTATGGTGCTGACAAACCTAGAAACATAATCGGGGCGAACCGGGATTCGAACCCACAATCCTAGGTTTCTGGCATGTCAAAGGGACGCAACTCTGCACAGCGAATCGCGGCGCCTTAGACGACTGGGCCACCCATGGGCTTTCCCCCAATGTCAAGCTGGCACACCGTGGTGCAACAAAATACTGTTAAAAGCAGCGTTACACCAATCTCACTCACGTCACCACACATGTATCCCCACGTCACATGTTTCGAGCCTTTTCCAGACCTAAAATAATCCGTAACCACATACTTAATGACGAAATCACGGATGGCGCTTCAAAGCCAACAGAAGACATCGTATTCTCTGCTAGGGGCATGGGTGGCCGAGTCGTCTAAGGCGCCGTTATTCGCTGTACAGAGTTGCGTCCCTTGGACACGCCAGATAAGATTACGTTTCTAGGTTTGTCAGCAACATACCCGTGCTCGTGGGTTTCACCGAAGTGGGAAACGTCTGAGACCTGAATCACTTCGGTCTTTCCTCCTACAATACAATTAAGCTGGCACGCGATGATATAACTGGAATACTGTTAAAACCGGTGTTCCTTAGTTTAAATAAAACGTGTAAACCAAGTTATAAATATAACCTCATACCACCCTTTTCATCCCAAGTGTTTGCCGAGATGTAATGGGGTTTAACTTGGCGTTCACGATTATTGCACTTTTATAGCGCCGTGCACACGCGCGTGCGTGTGGCTGCTTCTACCACCTTCTACATGTGACTGAATATCCATCATTGTCAAAGTGCTTTGAGGATTTATGAACATTGTCTAGATGTATGAATTGAGGTCAGGACAAAGGGAAATAACGTCGTGTTCAAGATTATTTCACTGCTATAGCGACCCATATGTCCGTGTGTGTAACTGACTGTACTAGTCGGGAGTTATGCGAGTGCGACCCTACTCAGATGCATCACACTGACACCAGCCCTTGTTTTACACCCTTAACATAATGACGAACGCAAGGTAGGGTAACAACTAATATCATCTCTTAAAGTTTTGGTTTTGGCATCACACTGACACCAGCCCTTGTTTTACACCCTTAACATAATGACGAACGCAAGGTAGGGTAACAACTAATATCATCTCTTAAAGTTTTGGTATTACCCTCCCAGGGATCGGAATCGAACCATTGACCTTCCGCTTTCGAGGCAGACGCTCTATTCACTAGACCGCGGAGGCGGTCCATGTAACTATCAAATATCAAGTATGCATACATATTGCTATTGTAATTGTCAATTTTATCTATGTAAATAATAACTCATTGAGAAACAAATGTCAGAATGAGAAAATGTTATACAAACAATTATTACCATTGACCTTTATCCAAATGATTTTTTAGCAATTTGGAAATGCGTGTCCCGAATATCAGCCAAGATAAGTTCGGTGTCAAAATATCACACTTGCGTAGATCGATGTTCATGACGTCGGTCACTGGATAGTGTGTTCCAAGCAGATGATTTAACTAATGCCTGTTGTCAGATATCATAATGTCCTTCTTTACTTTTATCGCGGGCACCAGGGGGTTCGACATCAGTCACTGGATTGTGTGTTCTAAATTCGATTACTTATTGACCGGCGTCATAAAGCTTGAATAGTGTTGAATGCAGCGTTAAACAAACACATCGCTTGTTCAGATATACGTAGCTCTGGCGTGCCAGGAATCTTTGATCGTGAGTTCGAATCTTGGATTCGCCTGATTGTGTTTTGGGGTTTGACAACATCATGCCCGTGTTCGTGATTTTAAGCGAAGTTGTGAAAGTCAAAGACCTTCGGGCCTTCCTCTCACATCTCAAGCTGACACACATTGATAAAACTGATGTACTTTTCAAGGCAGCGTTAAACCAAACAAACCTACGTATTCAGTACACATACATGTACATACTAACCTTTAATCTATGTGGTCTGTGAGAAAAAGTCCTATTATAATCCTGACGTATTATCACTTTTCTTTGGTTTGTGGTACTTAATTCAAATCCTATGTGTTAAAAAGGTAAGACGTAATTGTAAGATGTTGGACCTTACATACATGTGCGTGTATCATTTGGTTTTCCATGTGGATCATTGTGTATTGCTTTCCCTCACCTGAAGACGTTGACGGTGTCAGCTCTGTGGTTGACTCTACCTCGCTCACACCTGGCTGAGTGGATCCAGTGCTTGGAATCATAGATAATGGATCACTGCAGTTCACGTCTATGTCTGTAAAACATGATATCACCCAGCTTACAACCAATATATACTCACCGCCCAGAGGAACGCGAACAAAAGAAATATATGGGCATTGTGGTCTGTGAGAAAAAGTCCTATTATAATCCTGACGTATTATCACTTTTCTTTGGTTTGTGGTACTTGATTTAAATCTTATGTGTTAACAAGTTAAAACGTTATTGTAAGATGTTGGACCTTACATACGTGTATCATTTGGTGTTCCATGTGGATCATTGTGTATTGCTTTCCCTCACCTGAAGACGTTGACAGAGACAGTTCTGTAGTTGGCTCCACCTCGGTCACACCTGGCTGAGTGGATCCAGTGCTTGGAATCATAGATAATGGATCACTGTAGTTTGCGTCTATGTCTGTAAAACATAATATCACCCAGCTTACAACCAATATATACTCACCGCTAAAAGAAACGCGAACAAAAGAAACATATAGAGAAGTATGTATGTCAAGAAAAGTTTCTGACAAAACTAACAATCCGCCAAATGCTACCACAGTGTCTTTAATCTTATCACGATGTCCTGCACATGATTTCCAGTACATACTCACCGCCAAAAGAAACGCTAACCAAACATATAGAGTGAGTGAGATTGGTTTTACGCCGCTTTTAGCAATATTCCAGCAGTATCACGGCGGGGAACACCAGTTTTTACCAGCGGCGTAAAACCATACTCACTCACTTCTCAACATGCATGGTTTTCGCGTTTCTTTTGTCGGATGGTATAATTCTCTAAAACATTCAGCAGTAGTTCTACTCAATCACACCGGAATCAATTTATAACCATACGACTTAAAAGTTACTCTTGAAATATTCTTCCGACATAAATAATAAATAAGATATTATGTTTTGGTGATCGATTGATAATCAAAACCATGTGTTTTTGTGGTGTCAACGTTCAGCTCCTGTGATGTGACATGTGGATTACTGTGTATTGTTCTGCCTTACCTGAAGACTTTGAAGTCAGTTCTGTTGTTGGCTCTACCTTGGTCACACCTTGCTCAGAGGAACCCGCGCATGGTATTGGCTGTCTGCAGTTCACGTCTATGTCTGTACAACATAATATTACTGAAGCCAACGGGCATTATAATTCTACAAATTGTCCAGACTTTGCAGACGGTAGTAATTCTAATCAAGCACACCTGATTGGTTGTACTTGCCACAAAGTGCATACGTTTGTTGAAATCAATTTATTTTCATTAACGCTGTAGCAGATCAAACGGTGCTTTTCCGCAAAATATTATTTCTGTTCATATACTGATGTGCAATACATGAGTCCAATCTAAAATCACCCGGAGCAACCAAAAGGTATGCCATAGTGTTCATAAAAAAAAATTGTCATTAAACCGCAACACAAAGATTTGAGGACATTACGTCAGAACGGATTTCCGTGACTTTTGACAGTTCACAGGACTTACAGGAAGTCGACACTAGCCAATCAGAAAGCAGCTGTCTCGAGCTTTGCGATACAAGTTTGAAAAAGGCGACTCGCATTCCCGACTACGTTTTGAAACATCTTTTGACAAATTTCTCGATTCAAATTTAAAAACCTCAATGTTTGATAGATGACCCTGATTGTATGGCAGTACTTCCCAAGGGCTATGGAAATGCTCATCCGTTTCCAAAAAATGGAAGATAGATGATGATCTTAACGGAACCAGTCGTAAAGCCCGTAACTATTCAGAATGCATCATGTTAACCCACGAGTATTCGTGGTTATATGATTAAAAAAAATATAATTGGGACTTTCACTTCTTTCTCGATCTTGTAAATAAAAGCGACAAAACCCTTTGCATATTCCAAAGCAGGATCGATTGTAGGATTCCGACTATATCCTGAACATGTCTTTAGTTTATGAATCACTCTAAAATATTGATGATGCCAGGTGTTCGCGATGGCATCCGTCATAAACACATGCAAAGGCAAGTCAATTGTTCACATGAAAAAAAGACAGGAACATTTGACGACGCTCTAATTGGTCGGATGAAACGTAGTTCTTGCGTGACCTGCGATGTGACATCCTCAAACCTATGTCTTAGCTAGCTGATTTGAATGAGACTGAAAAAAACCTTGATAGGCAACGTTACCACAATTTTTACCAAATCTTCACAATTACATGAGTTTCAAGTGAACAGTTGAACCTGTAAAAATTAAACATTCACTACTTAGTTTGGGGATAGAGGACGAACGCCATTTAACATGAAGTGATGTACAGCTTGTATCATAAAGCAGATTACATGTAGATGTAATACTATACCATCAACGGTTGCTTGCAGTATCAACTGGCCTTGGAGTGATTGTGTCTGTGCATGGCAATCCTCCCGAACGACACACAGATCAAACGCAATTTCACCTGGAGTGACTTTCTGAGAACTGGTGCCTCTACTTTTACAGGTTGTGCCAAGGAATGATACATCATGAACAAGTGTTATTCCACAGCCTACAGTCATATTTCTCCACACTACCTGAGTTCTTTTCAAATTTAGATGACAGCAACATTTATAGTTAATTGAAGTCAAATCTATTGTCAGATTGATGTTCCGCGCACTCGCCGTTCCGCCATTGCACACATCCACCTCTGCAACACAATTTAACATTGTATGATGTATTTACCACATAATGAACCGTTATTGTGTCGCATCATATAAACAGTGTAATCAACACATGTCAACACATTTGTCAACCACTTGGAGACAAACAATTCGCTGCAACCCTTAAAGATATAATTTCTCTAAGAGGTGCTCTAACAAATAAGATTCCATAAACATCGCCGATGTTACATGCAGGCACAATTTAACACGAACATTTGGTATTGTGGATAATTAATCAAGCTATCTAGTCGACAAAAAACCCTACACAATTTCCAAAGAGAATGAAATACATCATGAATAACATGAGTTCATCTCGCAAACCTACAAACCTCAAATGTCGTTCTTCAAATTGCAATTGATACGTTAGCCAGCCATATACATGTAGAGAAAGCATGAAAACGAATGCACACGATAATCCACAGTTTGACCTCACTATTTTCAAGATATGTAAGTCTTAGAAAACTATATCGTCTTTTGATGATTTGTATTTACCTTCTGCTGCATAGAAATTGACCAAGGCAGCTAATCCAACTGCCGTAACAACTGATATCCACTGCATCCTCAACTTGTGTTGAGATTGTGATACAGGCTGCAAAGGTCATTGCAAAACCACATATCCAACGCTAAGCATGAACTAGATATATATAAGCTGGACGAGGAAGTGTTAATATTTCGTTGTGTTGTTATCTTCCAACTCTCAATTCTCCTCGGGAACGTAAATGTTGAAAATGATAATGACATGGGCATTCAATTTGGAAGAGTAAACATTTCAGACATATCTGGACCATCAGGCATCAGAACGTCTTAAGATGCAACAACTTTCAAGCATCAGAATCAGAGTTTAACACACAGCGTAGACCTTTGCTTACCAACACTTGGTCAATTACCCAGATGTATATATCCATATGCCATGCAGGTATTGCCAAAAAACCTTAATGGCAACCCTTGACAGAAATGCAAGTAGATGTACATGAAACTGTGCACTAGAAACCGTTTTTAACTATATTCAAACATTTTCAAAAGGGAAACCTGCTACCCTTTAGTCATATGGAATTCAGATTCCATTGTACGATTCTGACAAAATCATCAACACGAGTGCATGTATCATTATCAAACAGTGATGATACCAGGTGTTCGCGAAAAGGCGAGCATATTCTTCCTCATATATACTGAACCGCAAAAGAAACGTCACCTCAAGAAACATTGCATGAAAAGCTGTCATTCAAATATCTGGGTAATTTTAGTCAAAACTGCTAAAATTTAACATTACCTTGTCCGGAAAAATAAAATTGATGATATAAAAACAAAGCAGATGAAAATAAAACCGATCGCCAAAACGCATCACGGCATTGGCCATGGTAACCCGATGCACGTGAGTTCCGAGCAAACTGAAATGCACATGCGTTCCCCCATTTCTTGCCCTATAAATATCCATCCAGATCGGATAACATTCATTCGTTATTGAAACCAAGCCCTTTGACGATTGCAAGGTGGACAAACCGCCCGGCAAGTAGCCAATGCATTTCAAGTCCACGTAAGGACCATTTACAGGCTCCAGCAACGGTATAAGACCACCAACACAACAGATGACCGACCACGTAATGGAAGACCAAGGCTCAACACCCGACGTCAGGATCGTCAGATTTTGTGACAACATCTTCAAGATCGCTTTGTTACTGCTGCAGAAAAAGTTTGACAGACCATGGGGACACACCAGCGACACATCGACGATTGACGAACAGACGCCTCCACTGTTCTGTTACAGGCCACACCGAGGACCCATTCTGATACCACGTCATCGCCGGGACCGTCTTCAGTGGGCAACACAGCACCAGTATTGGCGCCACTGGCAGTGAAGAAGAGTCCTCTTCTCAGACGAGAGCCGTTACTGTATCTCAACAGCAGATGGTAGAGAGAGAAACTGGCGACGCCGTGGGGAGCGTTATTCGGATGCTTGTGTTGTTGAGAGAGACTCGTGGGGTGGTCCAAGCATCATGGTGTGGGGTGGAATTGGTCTTGCACAGAGGGTCGGCCCTGTTGTCTCCCAGACCATCGGTCCAGGGAGAGGCAATGGTGTCACATCAGCTCGGTACATTGATCAAGTCTTGAGACCACATGTATCGACGTTGCACGGCAGTCATCAATGCACACGAGATACTGACTTGTGGTGCCATTTTCTCAGAGACTAGTGTTGTGTTTCACTTTAGGAAATTTGACACTTTAACTGCAACCTTGATGTTCAGTTTTGCCAAGTTTCATCTCTATGCTATGTCTCAAAGTATGTTTACAGTGTTTGGACTAATAAGGTTTCTCATATATCTATGCATGGTGACGTTTCTGTTGCGGTTCAGTATATTACACATACTTGGAGAGGGTGTAACCATTAACCTCTGATCTGGATGTTTTGAACTAAATGTAACCTATAATAACAGAAAAAAGTAATTGTGCTTCACATAACGTTCAATAAAAATAAATGTATTCTGAAATTAATAATCAATACATATTCCTGAAGACATCACCTCGACTTTAAGGTCGTGGTTCACAAATTTCACTTGCATGTTAATGCATGGCGAACAATATGAATGTTTGCGTGTCTGTTGGGAGCATGAATCACGCGTATTGTTAATGTGAACAGCAAACTGTGATTGTTTAGCTTTAAGGTGTCCATAAACCCCGTAAATAAAGCTTATGCAATGCCACATCTTGCTGAAAATCAATGTCGACTCGCCATGAGTACACTTCAAACAGGAATTTCATAAAAAGGATTTACCAAATATAATAATGCTCATCGAAACAGATTATTATCTTGTCTACAGCAGTGCAGGTAAGTGCATCAACAGCATTGATAACAAACTCAATGGCAGAACCGTATGCAACCGTTTGAGGGAGCAAGCAATGCGCCCAGTTTTGCTTCCATGTCACCGTCAAATAAAAATAACATCAGATCCCCTCATCAAAGAGGTGTAACGTCGCGTTCAAGAGTATAGCTCTTATAACGCGACGTTCATACACGTGTGTGTGTGTGTGTGTGTGTGTGTGTGTGTGTGTGTGTGTGTGTGTGTGTGAATGTCTGCGTTTGCTTGTACTGGTCAGGACGACTGCCGATTTTATAGTGCTGACTCACTGAGATACATGTACCATGCCACAGTTGAACATGAATACCCCACTCAGACATAGCATACAGACTCTGAGCCGATCAGCAATTGTATAATTCCCCTAATGCCTATCGCCAGGCAGGGTAGCAACAATTAAATAATGTATACAATAAACTTATTTTCTTCCTGCGGTAGAATCGAATGATGAATATACATTGGTTACACTTCATATGTAACGAGTGGTGAAACTAGTCATACTGGAATCTTTCCATTTCCGTTTATTGACGTATTCACTTTCCTGACAAGCAGTAGATAACGTTATCAATAATGCGAGAATGAAAAAGGAAAATGTTTAACATGACAATGTTGGAGTGATAAAAGGACAGAGTAACAGTACATTTCAACGAAACATAAACACTGAACACAGGTTCCACCATGACACTGCACCAGTCTGTTGTCGACATGGCTTCAAAGCATGTTGTGCTTTGAACTCATTGAACATTCTTCATATGTACCAGTCTTGACATCCACCCACATTTTCTGATAAGCATTATGCAAAAGCATATTACATCATTTCTCGTGTGGAGTAGTTTCCACCGTCGTGGATCCAGGCATTCCATCATCGTTGACAGAAGTGTATCTAAGAGGGGATTAAGTTGAAAAATAACTACCAACCAAGTCCATCAATTGAGACCATCATAGTTAAGCTCAATCGATTTCAGTTTTCCACGCCTCGCACGTTGAGTTGAGGTGAAATGGGGTAACATGTGACGTGTCTATTAAAACATTTTTTGGGTTCGAATCATCCAGCGACCTTCACCTTTACGGGTAGATGCACTATCCACCAGAATATGGAGGCGGTCCACGTATAGTTAGATATAAAAGATCACATTTTGCGCGTGTATTAGTTTCATCAGTACCATAAATAACTCTGTATGGTAACACATGTCAGTATAAGGAAATGTTATAATAGCATTTACCACCATGGGCGTTTATCGTAATCATAGGGAAGAGTTTCAGTACACAGTGCTGCACTATTCATATGTTAAGCGCGTCAGCCACGTTTAAATAAATTAAGTACCACCAAATTGACAATGGAGTCAAGCCTTATATTTGAATGTATTATTACGAATGAGAAATATTGTTAATATGTACTTTCATACCTATCGAGTCCCGCGCGAGATTTGTGGGATACACTCATTATGGGATACACTTGAGATTATCATAACCCAGATGTTATCATATTAAGTTACACGTATTTACTGTGCATAGAATGTTAGAGAACCGTGCATTAAATGAGTGAATGCATGTTTGCATTAAAAGTGTTTGAATCACAATAATCTAAAAAATATGCATGTATTCGGTGTACATGCATTCTAACGCCATTTGCAGAGTGGACCAGCGGAGATTTTCGGGTATGAGTACAGGCACGTATGTATTACATGTACACATCTCATTAACTTATGTACATGGATACAACTCACTAACACGTATACATGCACACACCTCACAAGCACTTGTGAATGTATGCACCTCATAAACACGTTTGAGTGCATACACCTATACAACTATGACAGTTGCTTTGCAAATATGACAGATCCTCAGTACTCACGACAGCAAAGTCGCAGGTAATACAGCACCTCTCTAGAAATGACAGTATGGCGGCAGATATTTCTGTGAAGCTCATCATCTGTATACTCCGTCGTATTTTTCTGTATAAAGTACTTCATTCCTTGATCAATCGGACATTAATTACTAAACGTGGTGATCATAGATATAGTTCCATATCTATCTTCTGCAGTTCAGGATAGTTTGTCCAGAAAAGAGCAATTGCCATTTGAAGTGTACTGAGAAAAGTGTATGTGGAATTTTGGACGTCCTGGTCCTTGGAGATAAGACATTTAGGCGAGAAGTAGACATTTCCATGGTCAGGAATTGTGCACACCTTCTTGCTGATCTGTTTCGTTATACCTATGAATAGGAATTTGTCCTCGGATTGGCAAGAATGTTGCCAAGAAGTTTAACTTTAGCTTCAGATGTTTATATTGATGATCTGATATCGTTCAATGACCACCAACTAACAAATCCCCTTCCACTGTTTTACCCAACTGAGCTAGAAGTAACGGAAACCAATGAAACAGGCTCATTCGTTTCATACTTTGATCTATGCTTTAATATTCTGAGTTACAAAAACCTCCCACGAGACTTTCTGACAAGGAGGATGAATTCAACTTTCCAACGGTCAACCTTTCCATCATGCCGAGCAATATTCCAGCACCTCCAGACTTTGGTGTCTGCATTTCACAATGTCTGAGGTACCATCGGGAATGATGATTATAATGACTTCGTCATAATTGAACAATCGATTTTGCTTTTAGCAGATTTATTATATATATGGTAAGAGTTTAGTGACTTTTGCTTCTATTTCGTTAATAACCATATTTATACGACCACAATAGAGCGAGGTTGAAGAACACCTGCAATACCATATAAACACACTAACCATTATCGAAAAATATGAGTGAAATGATTACTCAAAAAGTGTTTACTGTACCTGACGTTAATCAAAATCAAATGACACACACATCCAACTACACATTTATTATTTCTAAACTCTACATAAGATATATTTTTGGTGATTCACAAAAGTGGAGGATATTAAACTTGGTGGAAGATCATGAAACTGTGCAAAGGGAAGAGATGTTTTAAGTGAAAAAATAGAAATAGATACTGAAATATGGAAAATATCTTTTCGGCAGTTGTGACAAAAACATGAAAAGTTTGGATTGTGGAAACATTGCGTAAATAGTGAAATTGAATAGACTGTTTGATGGGGCTCAATGAATAAATTGTTTGTTCAATTCACGGGGGAAATAATTGTTTTGAAAAAGTCCCCACCCAAACCCCATGTAAATCAAATGGAAGCTTCCTAAATAGCCACGTTATTTACATATTTATTGGCGTGTAAAACGTTGGAGGAGCATGAAGAACGTATTACGTAAGGCACATCTTCCCTGACTAAGCCAAATCTGACAGGATTCTGTATTCCCCTCCTCTCCAACTTCAATTTCTTAATTCTGTACAGGTCTCATCTCAATATCTGGCGTCTCTTCTTAAGTTTTACAATTTCTTAAGCACCACCTGGTTCACTATCAGAACAGGTAACATATGTGGTACCCGTAACCAGTCCTTCCTAAGCATATGTGGTATGCTTTTAGACTGATCATGGTAAATCCACGTCAAAAAGTCCCCTTAAAAAAGTTAGGCCCCTGACCGTTCATGCGTGTTGGTACAGCACCCAACGAGATGCAGTTGATCACAGGTCGCGTTGCTCTCAACACATTTGAACCATTTGTAACATCACCGGTGTGTTTCCCCTGCGTTTTCACCCCACGGATCCCTTTCCAACAATACACTCTCTCTGCCTTAAAGTATCGCGTGAACACCGTCAAGGTCGACATTTTGTTTGTTTAACTCACTGTAAATATGTTTTTGTTTGAAACTTTGATGTCCGTTTCTGGCTGCCTGAATGTTCTTAGCCATCGTCTGTTGAGTCGCGCAGGCTGTATCCATTCCGCCATCCCGATATACAGTATGTGTACAGATTGGTACGTCTTCCAAGAGGAGAGACTCCTGTCCTCGTACATTGTACTGTGGCCTTTAGTTGGTTCTTTGTTGAGAACAAGCACAGTCCACACAGCAGGGGGAGCTTATTGTGAAGTCCTTTCGATTTCCTGCTCGTTGGGACAATCAAGGAGTGCATTTCGTTTTCCTTATCTGAAATCCCTTGATATGCCGATGACCCTTTCAAGACCATTCATTATCACATACTCCCCTAGTATCATTGTCATAGTTCATGCTTCCCTTTGAACAGCACACTGAACACCTTAAGGCGCCACATTCAAGGTTTCTCTTTTGCTGTAACTGCTTCGTGTGTCGTCGGTGCCCTTTGCTACTCCAGTACTTGAACCCCCATCTACCGGTAACTCCTCCAGGTCCTGCACTGTGTAATAAACATTATCTGGTTGGGCATGTGGACTGTTGCTCTCTGCTCCATGAATAGCCTGTATCTCACATATCTCCTCATTTGTTCGAATTCTTTCGTAATCGTTGTTTGGTTCTTCATTGATATCAAGCTTATTCCACCCAGCAGGGAGACGTTCATGTGAAATCATTTCCATTTCCTGGTCACCCAATTCCTCATTCGTTTTCTCATTGGTGTGCATTTTGTTTTCCTTAACTGTAATCTCTTGACATGCTGATGACACTTCCTGGCCATTCATGTTCACATACTCACCCAGCATATCATTGTCATGGTTCATTCTCTCTTCAGCGCACTGAATACTTTGTTGTACCACATTCAAGATTTCTCTTTTGTTGTGACTGCTATGTGCGTCGCCGATGTCCCCTGTTACCCCAGCACCTGAACCCCTGTCTACCGGT
The DNA here is from genome assembly GCF_022045235.1 of Haliotis cracherodii. Lineage (NCBI taxonomy): Eukaryota > Metazoa > Mollusca > Gastropoda > Lepetellida > Haliotidae > Haliotis > Haliotis cracherodii. Next base: position 45,889,379 of record NW_027266286.1, on the reverse strand, counting down.
AACTCCTCTAAGCCCTGCACTGTGTTATACACATTATCTGGGTAGACATGTGGACTGTTGCTCTCTGCGCCAGGAACAGGCTGTACCTCACATATCTCTTCATGTGTTCGAATTCTTTCGTAATCGTTCTGCGACTCATTGACTGGGCTCTCTGTGTTTCCACCCTTCACAGACAGAGCTGGTTCGTTGGTAATATCTGAAGTATTGGAATTTGCTTTACAAGTGACAACGTGAGATTCCACTAATCTGTCCTTGTACGTTTTCCCTTCACCTTTATTTGGTTCTTCATTGATATCAAGCTTATTCCACCCAGCAGAGAGACGTTCATGTGAAATCATTTCCATTTCCTGGTCACCCAATTCCTCATTCGTTTTCTCATTGGTGTGCATTTTGTTTTCCTTAACTGTAATCTCTTGACATGCTGATGACACTTCCTGGCCATTCATGTTCACATACTCACCCAGCATATCATTGTCATGGTTCATTCTCTCTTCAGCACACTGAATACTTTGTTGTACCACATTCAAGATTTCTTTTTTGTTGTGACTGTTATGTGTGTCGCCGATGCCCACTGTTACCCCAGCACCTGAACCCCTGTCTACCGGTAACTCCTCTAAGTCCTGCACTGTGTTATACACATTATCTGGGTGGAAATCTTGGGTGTTGCTCTCTGCGCCAGCAATAGTGTCTACCTCACATGTCTCTTCAAGTGTTATTCGAATTCTTTCGTAATCGCCGTGCGACTCATGGATCTGGCTCTCTCTGTTTCCACCATTCACAGGCAGAGATAGTTCTTCCCTGTTTGCGCCTCGTCTATGTAGTTTTTCGTAACCACTGTCTGGTGAGTGGCCCAGGTTTCCTCTTTCAACTCCACCTTGTGGATTCCCCGTTTCACTGGCTTGTGTAAAAACTGATGTAAGTCGCCTGGAAAAAAATGGCAAAATGACTATCATATTGGTTTTGTGCAATCAAACAAGTGTAACGTCCTGTACGGGTGCCATGACTTCATTGTGTTTGGTATGACGTCATTAGCTTGTCACGTTATAAATGACCCTGTTCATTTCCGTACCGAGTCCACTGGCAGAGATATATGTATTATTGTTACAGAAACATATTTCAACACATACGACCATGTAACTACAAACCACTGATTAAGTTTGTACATGCCGCAATTCTGTGGCATGCGGTAGTTTACGAGTCGAACGTTCGTGTACACCACAGAATCGATGGGTAAGGCAATTCTATTCAGATCGTAAAATCCCATAGTTTGCTGCTTAATTTTAAATTCTTGACGGAATTTCTAAATTCAGATACATTGTACAACAAACTGATCTGCTGGCAGTCCATGCTTGAATTTATCTTTTATCCATTTCACACACATTCACTTAAAGCATTACATTTAAAACATTGCCATTTACCGTGTACTTACATTATCACGCATGCAACACCTATGCACATCAAGACCGCTACAACCACCGCTGTCGCTATGTAGACTCCTAAAAAATCAGAAAAACTAATATTGAAAAACATATATAGAAAATAAACCAGGATATATGTCATGATTAAATATCACGGCTTAATGTAGAATGAAATCCCAAAGTGACTGCACTGCAAATAGCCTATATCAAACGGCAAGGCTTTCCATCTCTGATACGACAATGTACTCTTTGCAATGTGATCAGGTTACACATCGTCGGTTGAGAGTTGTGTCAGAAACCTATTATCGTAGATTAGAATCATAGAATCGCCCTGTTTATGTTCCTAGGTTTATCAGCCTTATTCCCGTGATCATGAGTGAGTGAGTGAGTTGGGTTTAAAGCCGCTTTTAACTGTGTTCCAGTTATATCGCGGCATGTCAGCTTAATGTGGGAGGAAAGCCCGAAGTGATTCAGGTCTCAGACGTTTACCACTTCGGTGACGGGTATGGTGCTGACAAACCTAGAAACATAATCGGGGCGAACCGGGATTCGAACCCACAATCCTAGGTTTCTGAGGTGTCCAAGGGACGCAACTCTGCACAGCGAATCGCCACCCATGGGCTTTCCCCCAATGTCAAGCTGGCACACCGTGGTGCAACAAAATACTGTTAAAAGCAGCGTTTACACCAATCTCACGTCACCACACGAGTATCCCCACGTCACATGTTTCGAGCCTTTTCCAGACCTAAAATAATCCGTAACCACATACTTAATGACGAAATCACGGATGGCGCTTCAAAGCCAACAGAAGACATCGTATTCTCTGCTAGGGGCATGGGTGGCCGAGTCGTCTAAGGCGCCGTTATTCGCTGTACAGAGTTGCGTCCCTTGGGCACGCCAGATAAGATTACGTTTCTAGGTTTGTCAGCAACATACCCGTGCTCGTGGGTTTCAACGAAGTGGGAAACGTCTGAGACCTGAATCACTTCGGTCTTTCCTCCTACATTATAATTAAGCTGGCACGCCGTGATATAACTGGAATACTGTTAAAACCGGTGTTCCTTAGTTTATATAAAACGTGTACACCAAGTTATCAAATATAACCTCATACCACCCTTTTCATCCCAAGTGTTTGCCGAGATGTAATAGGGTTTAACTTGGCGTTCACGATTATTGCACTTTTATAGCGCCGTGCACACGCGCGTGCGTCTGGCTGCTTCTACCACCTTCTACATGTGACTGAATATCCATCATTGTCAAAGTGCTTTGAGGATTTATGAACATTGTCTAGATGTATGAATTGAGGTCAGGACAAAGGGAAATAACGTCGTGTTCAAGATTATTTCACTGCTATAGCGACCCATATGTCCGTGTGTGTAACTGACTGTACTAGTCGGGAGTTATGCGAGTGCGACCCTACTCAGATGCATCACACTGACACCAGCCCTTGTTTTACACCCTTAACATAATGACGAACGCAAGGTAGGGTAACAACTAATATCATCTCTTAAAGTTTTGGTATTACCCTCCCAGGGATCGGAATCGAACCATTGACCTTCCGCTTTCGAGGCAGACGCCCTATTCACTAGACCGCGGAGGCGGTCCATGTAACTATCAAATATCAAGTATGCACACATATTGCTATTGTAATTGTCAATTTTATCTATGTAAATAATAACTCATTGAGAAACAAATGTCAGAATGAGAAAATGTTATACAAACAATTATTACCATTGACCTTTATCCAAATGATTTTTTAGCAATTTGGAAATGCGTGTCCCGAATCGAGGCGTTTATCTCGCTAAACGAATATCAGCCAAGATAAGTTCGGTGTCAAAATATCACACTTGCGTAGATCGATGTTCATGACGTCGGTCACTGGATAGTGTGTTCCAAGCAGATGATTTAACTAATGCCTGTTGTCAGATATCATAATGTCCTTCTTCACTTTTATCGCGGGCACCAGGGGGTTCGACATCAGTCACTGGATTGTGTGTTCTAAATTCGATTACTTATTGACCGGCGTCATAAAGCTTGAATAGTGTTGAATGCAGCGTTAAACAAACACATCGCTTGTTCAGATATACGTAGCTCTGGCGTGCCAGGAATCTTTGATCGTGAGTTCGAATCTTGGATTCGCCTGATTGTGTTTTGGGGTTTGACAACATCATGCCCGTGTTCGTGATTTTAAGCGAAGTTGTGAAAGTCAAAGACCTTCGGGTCTTCCTCGCACATCTCAAGCTGACACACATTGATAAAACTGATATACTTTTCAAGGCAGCGTTAAACCAAACAAACCTACGTATTCAGTACACATACATGTACATACTAACCTTTAATCTATGTGGTCTGTGAGAAAAAGTCCTATTATAATCCTGACGTATTATCACTTTTCTTTGGTTTGTGGTGCTTAATTCAAATCCTATGTGTTAAAAAGGTAAGACGTAATTGTAAGATGTTGGACCTTACATACATGTGCGTGTATCATTTGGTGTTCCATGTGGATCATTGTGTATTGCTTTCCCTCACCTGATCAAGACGTTGACGGTGTCAGCTCTGTGGTTGACTCTACCTCGGTCACACATGGCTGAGTGGATCCAGTGCTTGGAATCATAGATAATGGATCACAGCAGTTCACGTCGATGTCTGTAAAACATAATATCACCCAGCTTACAACCAATATGTACTCACAGCCAAAAGAAACGCGAACAAAAGAAACATATAGAGAAGTATGTACATCAAGAAGTTTCTGACAAAACTAACAATCCGTCAAATGTTACCACAGTGTCTTTAATCTTATCACGTTATGCTGCACATGATTTCCAATACATACTCACCGCCAAAAGAAACGATTACCATACAAATATATAGAGTTAGTTAGATTGGTTTTACGTCGCTTTTAGGAATATTCCAGCAATATCAAGGCGGGGAACACCAGTTTTTACCAGCGGTGTAAAACCATACTCACTCACTACCTCACTATGGTTTTCGCGTTTCTTTTGTCGGATGGTATAATTCTCTAAAACATTCAGCAGTAGTTCTACTCAAACACACCGAATTCAATTTATAACCATACGACTTAAAAGTTACTCTGGAGATATTCTTCCGACATAACAATAAATAAATAAGATATTACGTTTTGGTGAGCGATTGATAATCTAAACCATATATTTTTGTGATGTCAACGTTCAGCTGATGTGACGTGACATGTGGATCATTGTGTATTGTTCTGCTATACCTGAAGACGTTGAAGTCAGTCCTGTAGTTGGCTCCATCTTGGTCACACCTCGCTCGGAGGAACCCGCGCATGGTATTGGCTGGCTGCAGTTCACGTCTATGTCTGTACAATATAATAGTACTGAAGCCAACGGGCATTATAATTCTACAAACTGTCCAGATTTTGCAGACAGTAGTAATTCTAATCAAGCACAACTGATTGGTTGTACTTGCCACAAAGCGCATACGTTTGTTGAAATCAATTTATTTTCATAACGCTGCAGCAGATCAAACGGTGCTTTTCCGCAAAATATTATTTCTGTTCATTTACTGATATGCAATACATCAGAGTCCAATTTATAATCACCCGGAACAACCAAAAGGTATGTCATAGTGTTCATAAAAAAACATTGTCATTAAACCGCAACACAAAGATTTGAGGACATTACGTCAGAACGGATTTCCGTGACGTTTGACCGTTCACAGGACTAACAGGAAGTTGACAATAGCCAATCAGAAAGCAGCTGTCTCGAGCTTTGCGATACAAGTTTGAAAAAGGCGACTCGCATTCCCGACTACGTTTTGAAAAATCTTTTGACAAAGTTCTCGATTCAAATTTAAAGACCCCAATGTTTGATAGATGACCCTGATTGTATGGCAGTACTTCCCAGGGGCTATGGAAATACTCATCCGTTTCCAATGTTTCTCCAATTGAAACGGGAGATAGATGATGATCTTAACGGAACCAATCGTAAAGCCCGTAACTATCGTTCAGAATGAATCATGTTAACCTACGAGTATTCGTGGTTATATGATTAAAAAAAACATTTGGACTTTGAATTTGCGATCTTGTAAATAAAAGCGACAAAACCCTTTGCATGTGCATATTCCAAAGCAGGGTCGATTGTAGCATTCCGACTATATCATGAACATGTGTTTAGTTTATGAATCACTCTAAAATATTGATGATGCCAGGTGTTCGCGATGGCATCCATCATAAACAAATGCAAAGACAAGTCAATTGTTCACATGAAAAAAAGACAGGAACATTTGACGACGCTCTAATTGGTCGGATGAAACGTAGTTCTTGCGTGACCTGCGATTTGACATCCTCAAACCTATGTTTTACCTAGCTGATTTGAATGAGACTGAAAAAACAACTTGTTGGCAACGTTACCACAGTGATCACAATTACACGAGTTTCAAGTGATCAGTTGAACATGTAAAAGTAAAACATTCACTAATTAGTTTGGGATAGAGGACGAACAACATTTAACATGAAGATTACATGTAGATGGAATACAGTACCATAAAAGGTTGCCTTCAACATCAGCTGACCGTGGAGTGACTGTGTCTGTGTATGGCAATCCTCCCGAACGACACACAGATCAAACGCAATTTCCCCCGGACCGACTCTCTGAACAAAGTAGCCAGTATCGTTACAGGTTTTGTCAAGGAATGATACATTATGAACAAGTGTTATTCCACAGTCTACAGTCATTTTTCTCGACACTACCTGAGTTGTTTTCAAATATAGATGACAACAACATCTATAGTTCATTGAAGTCAAATCTATTGTCAGACTGATGTTCCGCGCACTCGCCGTTGTTCCATTGCACATATCCACCTCTGCAACACAATTTAACATTGTATGATGTATTTACCACATAATGAACCGTTATGTTGTCGCATCATATAAACGGTGTAATCAACACATGTCAACACATTTTTTAAACAAACAATTCGTTGCAACCCTTAACGATAATTTTTCTAAGAGGAACTCTAACAAGTAAGACTCCATAAACATCGCCGATGTTACATGCAGGCACAACTTAACACGAAAATTAGGTATTGTGGATAATAAATCCAGCTACCTAATCGACAAAAACCCTACACAATTTCCAAAGAGAATGATATACACCATGAATAACATGAGTTCACTTCGAAATCCTGCAGAAATGAAAAGGTAAAAGATCATCTCAAATATCATCTCAAATATCGTCTCAAATATTGTTTTCGATATTGAATTTGATACGGTAGTCAGCCATATAGTATATATATACCAGAGGAAGCATGAAAACGAATGCACACTATAATCCACAGTTTGACCTCACTATTTTCCAGATATGTAAGTCTTAGAAAACTATATCTCTTATTGATGGTTTGTATTTACCTTCTGCTGCATAGAAATTGACCAAGGCAGCTAATCCAACTGCCGTAACAACTGATATCCATTGCATCCTCAAATTGTGTTGAGATTGTGATACAGGCTGTAAAGGTCATCGCAAAACCACATATCCACCGCTAAGCATGAACTAGATATATATAAGCTGGACGAGGAAGTGTTCATTTTTCGTTGTGTTGTTGTTATCTTCCAACTCTTAATTCTCCTCGGGAACGGAAATGTTGAAAATGATAATGACACGGGCATTCAATTTGGAAGAGTAAACATGTCAGACATATCTTGACCTGACGCATCAGAACGTCTTAAGATGCAATAACTTTCAAGTATTAGAATCAGAGTTTAACACACAGCAAAGACCTTTGCTTACCAACACTTGGTCAGTTACCCAGATGTATATATTCATATGTCATGCAGGTTTTGCCAAATAACCTTCATGGCAACCCTTGACAGAAATGCAAGTAGTTGTACATGAAACTGTGCACTAGAAACCGTTATATATTTATACCTACGTAACATGATCAAGTGAATGATTAACCTGGCCTTTGATTAGTCTAATCCAAACATTTTTAACTATATCCAAAGATTTTTCACAAAAGAAAGCTGCTACCCTTTATTCATATGAAATCAGAGTCCATTGTACGATTCCGACAAAATCATAACCATGAGTGCATGTATCATTATCAAACAGTGATGATACCAGGTGTTCGCGAAAAAGCGAGCATGTTCTTCCCCATATATTACACATTCTTGGAGAAAGTGTAACCATACACCTCTGTGGACCTTATTTGTGACCTGATGTTTTACCTCATGCCATGTGGCAAATATCGCACAAGCATCCCACCTTCTTTGATTTATGCTTCCGATGTTATCACATCTTTAATATTGAAAGTGAAAATGGGTATATCATGAAATTGTTATTTTAGTATGAAGCCAAACCTCATACTGAATTTTATCACAGTTGATGCTGCATTGTCCCCGACACCGAAATTGAATGCTGATCTGGATGCCTTCAACTAAATGTAACCTATCATAACGTAAAAATGTAATAGTGCTATACAAAACGTTCAATAAAAATAAATGTATTCTGAAATTAATATTCAATACATATTCCTGAAGACATCATCCCGACGTGGTTCACAAATTTCACTTGCATGTTAATGCACGGCGCACAATATGGATGGTTGCGTGTTTCTTAGGAGCATGGAACACGCATATTGTTAATGTGAACAGCAAAAAGTGATTGTTTTGCTTTAAGGTATCCATAAACCCCGTGAATAAGGCTTACGCATTGGCTCATCTTACTGAAAATCAATGTCGACACGCCATGAGTACACTGCCAACAGGAATTTGACGAAACGGAGTTGCCAAACATAATAATGCTCATCGAAACACAATATTAGCTTGTCTTTAGCAGGGCAACACTCATGACTTTCAACGCTCCTGTCTTCTTTGAGTGACGTCATGTCAACAAGATAACAATATTAGGTAAGTGCATCATCGGCATCGATACCAAACTGCCACATTAACAGATCGGATAATTCCTGACCAATCAGTGGCAGAACCGTATACGCCCAGTTTGGTTTCCATGTCACCGTCAATAAAACAAACATCAAAGAGTTGTAACGTCGCGTTCAAGAGTATAGCACTTATAACGCAACGTGTGTGTGTGTGTGGGTGTGAGTGTGTGTGTGTGTGAGAGAGAGAGAGAGAGAGAGAGAGAGAGAGAGAGTGTGTGTGTGTGTGTGTGTGTGTGTGTGTGTGTGTGTGTGTGTGTGTGTCTGTGAGTGTCTGCCTCTGCTTGTACTAGTCCGGACTACTGCCAATTTTATAGTGCTGACCCACTGAGATACCATGCCACAGTTTAACATGACTGCCGCACTCAGACACCGTATACTGACTCCGAGCCGACCAGTCCTTGTTTTATCTCCTTAAAGCCTATCGCCAGGAAGGGTAACAACAATTAAACATTTATACAATCAAATTATTTTCTTCCTGTTGTAGAAACGAATGATGAATACATAATGATTACATTTCATAAATAACAAATGGTGAAACTAGTCATACTGGTTCACTGCTTGAAAATCTTTCCATTTCCGTTTATTGATGTATTCACTTTCCTGACAAGCAATAGATAACTTTATCGATAATGTAAACGTGAAGAAGGAAAATGTTTAACATGACAATGTTGGAGTGATAAAAGGACAGAGTACATTTTCATGAAACATTTACACTGAAACCCTGTCCACCATGACACTGTACCAGTCTGTTGTCGACATGCCATCAAAGCATGTTGTTGCTTTGAACTCACTGAACATTACCCATATTATTAATTACCAGTTTTGACATCGTCACATTTCCACCTGCACCCAAATTGTTTGATAAGCATTATGCAATAGACGATGACGTAATATCTGGCTTGTAGTAATGTTTACACCACCAGGAGCAAACCCCCAACACCAGTAGGATCGAGACAATCCAGCATCTTTGACAGAAGTGTATAGATCTAAAAGGGGTTTAAGTCCATCAACGCAGTCTGTCATGGTTAGGCTCAAACGTTTTCTGTTTTCACCCTTCGCACATGTACGTATTATTTGGGGTAAACTGGAGAATTATGTAACATCTACTAAAATATGTTTTGTACGACTCATCAAGAGGATCAATCCACTGATCTTAACCCTTACGGGTAACCGCTCTATAACCATGGAGGCGGTCCAAATACAGTTATATATTAAACATCAAGTACGCTTGTATATTAGCTATTGCAACTGTCAATTTTGTCAATGCTAATAATAACTCGATCAGTAAGAAAAGTAATTACCGAATCAGTTAATGTTATAATAATATGTATCACCATGGGGCTTTATGTAAATCGTAGGGAAGAGTTTCAGTCCTCAGTGTTGCACGAGGTATGGCGTTAAGGGCGTCTCAAATCAAGGCATTTATCCCGCGAAATGAATATTTGCCAATTTATTAATAAATTAAAAACTACCATATGGACAGTGAGAGTCAAGCAACATATCTGAATGTATTATTACGAATGCAGAAATGTTAATACGAGCTTTCATACCCATCAAGTCTCGAGAGAAATTCTCTGAATGTGTTCTAATTGTAACCTGTTGGTGCAAGCTGTGTCTTGATGTCGGTCCAGAAACTGTTGCGTGGGACTACCAGAAAGCTGATATTATGATATCAACTCACATCTATTAACTGTGCTCGGAATATGCACGAACCGTGCATTAAATGAGTGAGTGAATGAATGAATCACAATAATCTCTACGATATCTTTGGGACTAAAACGTTTAAGCGAGAAGTAGAGCTCCCCTTGGACACCAATTGTGCCCCATTTTTGCTGATCTGTTTCTTTATACCTATGAATCAAAATTTCTTCTCGGATTGGCAAAGTTAAATCAAGGTAATTTTGCCAAGAAGTTTAACTTAGGCTCAATTGTATTGATGATCTGATATTGTTCAATAAGAGTTTTGTAACTTTTATTTCTATTTCGTAAAGAACCATATTTATACAACCACGTGAGAGCGAGCTCGAAGAATAGTAATAACTGATTACTCAAAAAGTGTTTACGGAAGCTGATGTCAAAAATAAAAATACAACACACACAATCGACTATACAGGTAACATATATTTCTTTAAAAACTATAAAAAAGATACATCATGATGTGATGCAATATTTAACAAAGGTTCATATGAATTGTACTCAATACGTGTATCAAGGATGTGAGTGGAGTAGATTAAACTTGTTGGAAGATCATTAAACTGTGTAAAGGGAAGAGATGTTTTAAGTGAATAGTTTGAAATAGAAATAGCTGTTTGGTTGTGGTGATAAAAAAAACATGAAAGTTTGTTTTGAGAAATCTTTGAAAATGAATAGATTGTTTGATGCAGCTCAATTAAAAAAATAGTTTGTTGATTCATGTGGGGAATAATTGTATTCAAAACATCTCCCCAACCCAACCCCTATACAAATGAATGCATATACTTATATATTGGCGTGTAAAGCGTTGGAGGAGCATAAAGAGAGTTGTTTTATTCCCTGACTAAGCCCATGCTCACAGGATTCCGTATTCTGCTCCTTTCCAACTTCTATGTTAGTCATAATTCTGTACAGGTCTCATGTCAATTCCAGGAGTCCCTTCTTAATGTTTTACAATTTCTTAAGCACTACCTGGTTCATCGTCAGATCAGGTGAATAATGTGGTATCCGTCATCATTCTTGCCTAAGTATATATTTTCTATATATGCTTGTTGACTGATTACGGTAAATCCACAGAAGAAAAAGATCTTGCTCTCAGAAAAATGAACCCTTTGTAGCCTCACCCACGTGTTTGTCCTGCCGTTTCAACCCGCGGATCCCTTTCTAACGATGAACTTCCTCTGCCTTAAGGTATCGCATGGTGGACATTGTTTTTCAGCTTACTGTAAACAAGTTTTGTTTGAGACTTAGATGTCCCTTCCTGACCGTCTAAATGTCGTTAGCCATCGTCTGGTGAGTCGCACAGGTTGTATACATTTCCGCCATCCAGATATACAGTATGTGTACAGATTGGTACGTCTTCAATGAGGTTTGCCATCAGCAGCATTGGAGTATTGGAATTTGCTTTCCAAATGAGACTCCATATCCCTGTCCTTGTACATTGTACTATGGCCTTCAGGTGGTTCTTTATTGAGATCAAGCAATGTCCGTATAGCAGGAGGAGCTGATTGGGAAGTCCTTTCCATTTCCTGGTTGCCCAGTTCCTCATATACATCTGTTGAAACATTGAAGGTACATGTGGACTGCGACTTATTGATCAGGTTCTCTCTGTTTCCACCATTCACAGATAGAGATGGTTCGTTAGCAACATCTGAAGTATTGGAATTTGCATGTGAAATGCCATAAACCTGTCCTTGTACATTTTCCCTTGACCTTTATCTGGTTCTTCATTGATATCAAGCTTATTCCACCCAGCAGGGAGAGGTTCATGTGAAATCATTTCCATTTCCTGGTCGCCCAATTCCTCATTTGTTTTCTCATTGGTGTTTTCCTTAACTGTAATCTCTTGACATGCTGATGACACTTCCTGGCCATTCATTTTCACATACTCACACAGCATATCATTGTCATGGTTCATTCTCTCTTCAGCGCACTGAATACTTTGTTGTACCACATTCAATATTTCTCTTTTGTTGTGACTGCTTTGTGTGTCGCCGATGCCCCCTTTTACCCCAGCACCTGAACCCCGGTCTTCTGGTAACTCCTCCAACTACTACAATGTGTTATACACATTATCAGGGTAGACATGTGGACTGTTGTTCTCTGCGCCAGCAATAGTGTCTACCTCACATATCTCTTCAAGTGGTGTTCGAATTCTTTCGTAATCGCCGTTTGATCATTGATCACTGACAGGCTCTCTCTGTTTCCACCATTCACAGACAGAGATGGTTCAACAATAACGACTTCCCTGTTTGCGCGTCGTCTGTGTAGTTTTTCGTAACCACTGTCTGGTGACTGGCTCAGGTTTCCACTTTCAACTCCATCTTGCGGATTCCCCGTTTCACTGGTTTTGGTAAAAAGTGATGTTAGGCGCCTGGAAAAAAAAACAAATTGCTTGTTATAAAAAAACGACTATCCAATTGGTTTTGTGCAATCATACAAGTGTGCCGGCCTGTACGGGCGCCATGACTTTATTGTGTTTGATATGACGTCATCAGTTTGTCACGTTATAAATGACCCTGATCATTTTCTCAGTTTCCGCACCGAGTCCACTGGCAGATATACATGTATGTAATATTGTTACACAAACAAATTGCACCGCATATGAACATGTAACTACTGATCACTGATTAAGTCTGTACATGCCGTGCATGCCGTGGGAACCACTTACTATAACTAACTGAATATGTTCAAGTGCAAACTTTGTAAATCATTTCTGAAAGTTTACAAAAACACTAGTAATCGTATGGCCCTGGTTGAGGCTTTTACGTCTCAGCCCTGATAGATTACCCTGCCCGTGCTACAACATGTTAACTGCGTTGGACGATACTGGCAGGCTCAGTCGGGCAACCCATTTTAAGAATATTATATTTAAATTTGGATTTGGGTTGCATGGATATCCCAGACTGTAGGCAATACAGATATATTTATAACTCTGTTCAAGCAGAGTCTCGTTGACAGTTTACAGCAAACCTGGTGTGGTAAAGACAACAACCTATCAGACTCTTATGAACATTTTCAATCTCTATTCAACATTGAAACCTACTCAAATATTCCTCTGCTACTTCACCTTAGAAGGATTTTATCACGCTTCGGATACAGAAACGTCGCCATTGGAGTAAATGCAGGAAGACACCATTCTACACCATGTTAAGAAAAACTATTCGTATCGTATTGATGAATTGCTTATTTTGTTTGTGTGTTTTATTATCTCCCTAGAAATAACTTAACTTAATACCCATCCATATAATCTTTCATAAACTTGATTTCAAAACAGGATTAAGAACATAACATAAGTGTAATCCTCCTGAAAGTAAATCAAATAAGAAACACTGTTCCTTAAATAATTCCTGATATAAATACACATCTACTTCTATATGTATTATGTATAACTATATTGTGCAGATGGTCACATCTCTATAATGCTAACGTATTTTGGGCCAGTGGCCTTATACCGAATAAATATATGTCTGTCTGTCTGCAATTGTGTGGTATGCGGTAGTTTACGAGTGGCAATTTCGTGCACAGCACAAGATCGATGGTTAAGGCAAGGTTATTCAGTTGGTAAAATCCCAAAGGTGTTGTTATTGTCGATGGATGAAGCGCTGATATTTCCGGCGTCGGAACGCGTACGCCCGCTCAATTTTAATTGATACACTACAAACGTATCTACTGGCTGTCCATGTGTACTTACATTATCGCGTATGCAACAGCTATGCACACCAAGGCCACTCCAACCACCGCTATCGCTATGTAAACTCCTCAGGAATAAAAAAACATAAATTGAAAACATGTATTGAAAATAAACTGGTCATGGTTTCATGTCATGCACCCCAATCCCACAGTATGAAATTAAGGCATGAACTAGTAGCATTATCAATTCCTATGAATATTTAGATAAAGAAAAAAATAAATATAAGCTTCCTTTCGCCTCTAGAAAAACTATTACTTTTTTAATATTAGTGAATATTTGAATCCAGATTGTTCTCTTCTTATCAAACATCCTCTTTGTAAATGAGGCGATACATCTAAAACTGTGAATACACCAACAGATCAAATCACAGCCAGGCGTTTACCTTCCGAAAAAAAGTGATTGGTGAATGCGTTGGGTTTAACGCCGCTTTGAACAGTATTCTAAAGTACTCACGGAAATGAAAAACACCCTGTTTTTTCGACCTCAGATCTTAAATTATTACAGTTAATATACAAAATATGTAAATATTAAAACAAGTAAATTAGTACTAATTGGGCCGTGGCACAAATACAGCGTATAAAATGTTTTTATGCCTTTTTATACGTAAAAGTGTGTAAAAATGTGAATAAAACAGACTATTGTTTAACAGGGCATAACCAGGTGTAAGTAGATCAAGGTGACCAATGACACCTGATGTTTAAAGTTTAGTTTGTGTGTTTAGGCATAATTAAAAGGATAATCGTAAAATTGAGTTAAAATGTCTATGCTTGTATCCTTTGATGTTCCATGTGGATCATTGTGTATTTTTCGTCCTTACCTGAAGACGTTGACGGAGTTGGTCTGTAGTTGGCTCCACCTCGGACACGCCTGGCTGAGTGGAACCAGTGCTTGGACTCATCAATACTGGATCACTATGTCGATTTCTGTACAACATAATATTACTGTAGTCATCAAGCAGTACATCCCTCACGCACATTGGATAGGTTGTACTTGACAGTTATAGATTATCATAAACTATTATATCTGATCAATTCTTGAAACAATTTTAAAGCAAATAGTATTACAGTTTTTAGAAATAGCAAAATGAAACCAATATCAAGGTGAAAATGTCAAAATCAAACATTCACTAATTATCAAGGATAGAAAGCCAACAACATTAAGATAATCAAGTGATGTTTTACATCCTGCATGATACAATAGATAGGATTCAGATTGAATACAATACCATAACTTTGTGCTTGCACTATCATCTGGCCTTTGAGTGACTGGCATATGTATGACTATCCTCCCAAACAACACACAGATCTATTTTATTCTGATCGACCCTCTCAGAAACGGAGCTACCTTCACGGCAGTTGTTGTCAAGGAATGATACATTATGAACAAGCATTATTCCACAGTCTACAGTCGTCCTTCTCCCCACTGGCTGAGCTGCTTTAAAATCTAGATGACAACAACATCTTAAGGTGGATGGAGTCAAAGCTGTTGTCAGATTGATCGCCGTGCGCTAGCATATCCCTCATTGCACATCTCCATCGAGATCTCTGCAACACAATTTCACCTGACTTCTTGCATTTGTCACATATAAACAGTAAATGCAACAGAAAAAGTCGAAACAGACAAACAACGTCCAGCAAAGTTAACGGTTAAGTAATCGTTGTAAAACATATTTAACACAGGACACACTGTTCCCTAAAACTGTTTCATTAATCCAGAAAGTTTCACTTAAAACTGTATGTCGGCTAGCTCTTTAGGGTCCACGAGACTCTCTGGTAAATGTATATATGGAGGCCCGTAAAGGGAGCTGGAATAGAAGATAAGAAAAGTGTATGTACTATGTCCTTGTAGAATAATGAATTTTCCCAATTATTGGATGAATTCACCCTGAGAACTTACAGAAATAAAGAATAAAGAAATTTTCAGTGTACTCTTAAGACTGTATCAAATAGTCAAACTATCAAATAGTGATTATACCAGGTGTTCGCTAAAAGGTGACCGTATCCTGCCTCACCTCGGGCCCCAGTCACAAACCTTTGTAGGCAAGAAAATTGTTCACCGGAAAAAAAGAAACACGGGAACATATTTTATGATACAAGTCAAAATAGGGAATCGCATTATACATATTTTTTGTCACTAACGTGTCAAAATTGAATGTTGTAACCGTGATCAAACAACTTTTGAGTATGAAGTACACTGAAAATATTTAACTTTTGATAAGACACTCAGCACACACGTATATTTAACAGTATTTATTTTTTTTGAAAGCTGTAACCACTACAGGATGAAACGTTTATCTATCACAAACATCATATATCAATGTTTTAGCATGTTATATATTTCACAACATAACAAAAGAAAACGTGCGTATATTTCCCTCAATTTGTATGGGTAGTTACATTCTTATGATCGATGACGTCATACAGGGTTTTTACCGCAGGCAACGAGGGTACAATGCAGTGACATACAATTAAATGTTGCGGTAGTCCTACCATTCGTCCCTAAAACTCATAAGAGTAGACAGGGGGCGTCATAACATAACATTGTTCAAGATAATATGTTCACGATTTTATCTGTCCTTTGGCTCCCATAGACAATATTTGTGAATTCTAAAGTTCCAAGTACGTTGGTATGGCGATGTGAGGTTCACGGCACAAAACTCGCTAATGCCTATAAACCTATTAGAAAGTCGGTAGTGGACTTAAAGTTAGTTCTAAATCGATATTATTTATATGTCTTAGACCTCTACACAATGTTATTGATGCATTGTATTTACCTTCTGCTGGACAGATATTGATATTCATGATGCCACATGTACATCGTCTCCGACAGGGAGATTGAATGCTACTTCAAGACACTGAACCTACTAAAAACATTACCTTTCACAGAATTTATCAGTTTCATGAAGACGGCATATTTGAACCAGTACTTCGACGAAACTTGATGTTTTAAAATTCTAAATCACATCGACCTGAACACACTATGACAGACTCATAATGCATGCCAAATGTCAGATACATCCATAAAACATGCATTCATTTTTTTCATCTTCAAGACGTACTTTACACTCGCTTATTGTTGAGTTCAGTAGTTTCAAAATATTGTACTTGATCCTGTTATCTCTCAGTGAGTCTCATGTTAAAACGTTTTGTTCAACACGTTCCTTGTCCATTTACATTATCGATAACGTTATCTTTCAGGAAAGTGATTATATGAATCAACGGCAATGATGTGATTGATATATCTTTTCGTGGTAAAAATAAGCACACTATTGAGAGACAGCTACAATTATGTCTCAATACAATTCAGAAATGGTCACTGGAAAATGGCTTTACTTTCTCTGAAGCAAGACAAACTGTATCCATTTTTGCTGCAAATATACACAAAGAAGTTCAGCACACCCCTATTTCAGAATCTTGACAAATGGCAAAAATCATGGCATGGGATGACTGTCCACAGGAGCCGGGCGATACCAATGTCATCGGATAGAACAAACATTTGACAAGAAATAAAGAAGACATTGCTTAGTCGTGATTTAAATTACTGACAAAAGCAGCGGGGTAACACAGGTACTGTTTTTGACCTAAGACAATTCCTCAAAAAAGTATGGAGCTGCAGGTTAAGTAAACGAGTTACGTTTTATGTTTCATGTGAAACTGTTCCTTTAAGTCTATTTGACATGACACGTGAAATAGATCAGTAGCGGGTATAACCGCCACGTGCCCGGATGACGCTGTCCACCCTACGTCTCATGCCTTCAGTCGGACGGGGGATCTGTTGATAGGTCAACATCAACCACTCTTGATGCAATGCTGCTTCCAATTGACGTACATCTTGTACAGGAGGATCTCGTGCCGGTATGCGCCGCCCCAGAACATCCCAAACATGAACATGGGGGTTCAAATCTGGGCTCATTGCTGGCCAGGGTAGAGTCGTTATTGCATTGGCCCTCATGTAATCCACGACTGTATGCAAACGATGAGGCCTGTCATTGTCATCCCTGTGCTGAGGTCGAGTAGCCAGAGCAAAATGAGGAACGACGACTGGCCTCAAAACGTCCCGGATGTACTGAGCACCTTTTACGTTGCCCCTCATGGTGACCAAATCCAACCTGTAATCATGACAGATACACCCCAAACCATTAGCGAGCCCCTTGGGATGTAGGACGTGATCTGGTGCCTCCAAACTCTCGTCCTCCGATCAGTGACGTGGAGCAGAAAGGGACTTTCGTCTGACCAATGGATCCGTCTCTTCCGGATCTGGAACGGTCCTGTACATCAGCGGCCTGAGCATGTTTCTGGACTAAAAGGACTTACGACAGTGTGATGATACCCCAAATTCCGACCAATGGCATTACAAGACTTTCTTGCTTTATGCATGCCGATTATTTGCCATTTTGTGGCGTTTGATAATCGCCTTCGTGCCATGGTCACACAATGTCTTGGAATAACTGTTTAAAACCGAGCTTCACAAAGGAATTTTAACGCTTAGATATACTTTTTTTTAAAGATACTTGAGGGTACACGGGCATACCATGCATGGCGCGTGTGCTTTCGCCACGCATGACTGATTACATCAGAGAAAACATAATTCTTCCCGTAATTATATCTTTCATGACTGTTACAAATACTATAATAGTATTGGGACCAAACAATAATAAAAATATATTAGGGTGTGCTTAACTTTTTTCTTTGGGTATGTTTATTTCTACCTCAAATAGAAACAAACATAACTTGTTTGTTGTTTAACGCCGCAATCAGCAATATTCCAGCTTTATTCATTTGTAAATAATCGAGGCTGGACCAGACAATCCAGTGATTGACAACATGAGGATCGATTCACGCAATTTGAATATGATGACATGCATCAACCAAGTCAGCGAGCCTGACCATACGATCCCGTTATTCGCCTCTTACGACAAGCATTGTCACCTTTTACGGCAAGCATGGATTGCTATTCTACCCCGGATCCTCACGGATCAAGTGATGTCATCAGTGAAGAATACGTTTTAAAAACCGGAATCCTTTATCACATAGCTTATAACGTTATTGTGAGTGAATGATTTAAGCAAACTCAAAATCCACAAATAATCTAGTCAATATTTTGCTTCATTCGACTTTGTCATCAAAGTCCTGAAATGATAATTGTATAGCCGAATCAGTAATAAACGGACACAATAAACATTGCAAAAATGTCCATCGGGGTATTTGTATCAGTTAAGTTTGTTTGTTTGTAGTTGTTGTTTAACGCCACACTCAGCAATATTCCAGCTATATGAAGGTGGTCTGTAAATAATAGAGCCTGGATCAGACAATCCAGTGATTGACATCATGAGCATCGATCTACGCAATTGGGACATGATGACATGCATAACCAAGTCAGCAAGCCTGACCACCCGATCCCGTTAGTCTCCTCTTACGACAAGCATTGTTGCCTTTTACGGCAAGCATAATCGCCTTAACGGCAAGCATGGGTTACTGAAGACCGATTCTACCCCGGATTTTTGTAGCAAATAAAAAACATTCACAACCACTGTGTACTACCAAACTATTGTTCCAGCAGAACTTTCAGTGCGTAGGTAAACGTCTTTTTACGCCGCTTGTAGCTATATTCCCGCAACATCACGACCGGAGACACCAGAAATTGGCTTCACTGAACTTTTTGAAACTGCCATGCAATTACACTTGCTTGCCGGATGAGATCAGTGGTGTTGTTTGTGATGTCTACACATGTATACTGTTCCATTCATATCAAATTGTGCTATCTGTAATCTAATGCATTGAACAATTTCATTTTATATATAAAAGTATCAATAAACATGTGTCCACTGCCTTTGTCGATACTTATACATGTAGGTTAATTCTCACACTGAACATCGCAACAGAATTTCAGGATTTCACATTTCATCAGCTTCTCATTTGTCCTCTGTGTTAAGAAAACAACTCATAATATGTAATTACTAGAAGAATAGAAAATTGGTAAAATGAGACAGTTCGTTAACTCTGAGCGCGCATAATGTTCATTGTTCTATTGTCAGGTTTGTCAGAGAAAATTTACTTCAGCTTTGTATGCGTAATGCTTAACATATGTTAAATTAGAACATTTATGTGGCGATGCATGTAAGTACGCTTCATTGGACACAGACTGAAGAATGCTTTGTTACAACCCTTAATGTAAGCTTTAACATAATTTTATGTTGCTCGGAGTTTGCTCTGAGTTTCGTAATTGTCAAGCGACGTATATCAGTTTACGATAACATAGTAACTACATGTCATACAATAAAGATAATACAGATATTACAGCCATGACAGTATCGCCGTGTAATAGGATCCACACGTGGCATTCTTCAGGGCCGGCTCTCCATAATTGCACACAATCCATCAGTGGTGTGATTCACGACATAAAAATTGAAATCCTGTGAAAATTAAACATGATGGTCAACATAGGCAAAATCAAACTGTATGTGTCGTAAGATTGAAAATGCATATTAAATAACCCGAAATTTACGTTACTAGTTACGATATATACAATAGCAAATACAATAGGGCAAACGGATGTCTTTCGTAAGCAACAATAAATATTTAGAAGAAATTGCGAGCCATGGAAATGATTGAATCCGGTAGGCCCTCCTCGTCTTCGTCAATTTTACTACCACAGAAACATCATAAGGCTCTTATTGCGACGCAAACAACAGAGCAATCGCGTCAGACATAATTTTCATACCATCCTCTGACAAAAGATAGGCGTACCTGCGAGTGTGAGGCCTGGGACAGTTCCACCACCACCATCCCAACTCTTCCCTTCCCTCTTCCAAATCAACGTCACCTTCTCCAGCAGTGCAGACAACACTTGCTATGGACAGATCTCAGTGGTAAAGGGTCCTCTTTACTGGTGAGTCATGTATTTTTCTTCGCCAACTCAATGGCAGGACACATTTTACAGGCATCGTAGTGAACTTTATGTCACGACATGTGTTTCTCTTTGGGTAAGGTCTACAGGAAGGACTCAAATTTGTGTGATTCAATGTGATTTGAAACCTGCGAGATAACGTTTGTGACGTCGTCCAAATCTGGAAGTCTGTGTCGGGCTTATCATATAATTTTCAGTCTTATAAACATCAGATCTACTCTTCGACACGATACCTGATTTAGTGTACGGGATATTACGAGCTGAACGTTCTTGTACACTGCTGGGCATTCGGCCTCGTGGTGTACAAGTCCATAACAAGTCTGTACACCCAACCATAGACACGTGTAACTCACATTACTAAGAATTGTCTTTAACAAGGAGGGGCGGTCGGGAAGCCTAGTGGTTAAAGCGTTCGCTCGTCCCACCGAAGACCCGGGTTCTATTCCCGACATGGGTACAATGTGTGAACGTGACTCACCTGTAAAGAGGACCACTGAGATCTTTCCACAGCAAGTGTTGTCCTCCGCCGTGATATTGCTGGAATATTGCTAGAAGCGGCGTAAAACCATACACACTCACTCACTTTAACAAGGAATTATTAACTGAGCAAGTATGATAACATGTGGCAAGCCATGCAAATGATTTATGATGAATAATAAACTGAAGCATCCTACACATGTTTATTAATAAATTATATACATCGTATATTACAAAACCATCCACATAAATAATGCGACAGCTGTTTGTAATTTGAAACAATGTGAGTCGTCACCTGTTGTGCAAGTTCATTTGCTCACTTTTTCAACTGCCTAATTGTTTAGGAATATGTTAATCTGTTCACCATTTACAGCTGCTTCCGGAATTGTCAACCACGAGGTTTCGCACGTATGGAAGATTCCACTGCACGATCTGTTCAATGTCGTTCAGCTCCAGGACTCAAACCAAGGACAAAATGATTACATCAAACAAGTGTCTTCCTAGTTCAGCTCAATGAAGCCTGCATTTCTTGCATCATTTGACTCAAAACAAGCCTAGGAGAAGGTATGTTCGCTTAATAATTCAGTGACAAATTGCCCACTTTCCTAATTGAGCTGCCATCTGTAAGAACCGCTGCTTAATTGTTTGTTCGAATTGGGTTTCTCAACTACGTACCTCCTATATTCTCCTTGGGAATACGAGGGCTGGTCAAAACGTTCTAGGCCTGACTAACTTTCAACTATTGGCCATAACAAAGTAAACTTGGTCTGTTGACGCCGTTGTATATTAATGACAACCAGTTTACCAGTGGATTAGCTAGGGTACTTATCCCCATACACTTGTGACATGCAGGCATGAATTGCTCGAGTACTTTTCTCTAAAGTCAAAAGGGGGCACGGGCGGCCCAGTCGTCTTAGGCGCCGCGATTCGCCGTGCAAAGTTGCGCCCCTTGAGCACGCCAGAAACCTATGATTGCGTCCAAAATAGGGATATAAAAAGTATAAGAATTGACATTCATTGGAGTGTGAACTTTCATATGTGACGATCCAAACATGAAGGGTCAAAACATGAAGTTCATGTTCCAATGAACTTACAGAAAGTTAAAGTCTATTCATAGATGCGTGACTTGGATATATGCATATTTAACTCAGTTACCCTCCAATTTAATGGACTAAACATTCTATACTATCAACCTCGGTTCAGTTTTTACTCATATTCGTTCAACGAAGCCTCCATTTTTCAGACCAGAGTTTCTCCATTATCACTGGATGAGGGTATGTTTTGACTTCATAATTCCGTAACCAATCCTGAACTATTTCAACATTTCAGTTATCATACTCATATTTCGAAATAAAGAAGAACGTTATTGTCACAACTCATCAACATTGCTGAAAACACATTATCAATACATCACCACCTAAAATTGCAAACCTAAAGCTGTGTGCTTCAATATAATGTACAGATTATTCTTATTCTTATCTTACGTGGTTATTTAATAACGTCACAATTTATTTTTGTACAAACAGATTTCTGGGTTAACTTTTGTGTTTCAATTTGGAAATAACGCATTAATGTAATAATAATTGGTTGTGCAAAGGGCGAACAATACTTCTCCCAAAGGGAGGTCATCTGGCTCACCCTAAAGATTTCCTCCCAATTACTTGTTTGAACCCACAGTACAAAATATATACAGTGTGTCTTACAGATCTCGTGTCTTCGTACTGCGCTTCGAATGACATTACCAACATGGTGCAGAAGGGAGCCAGAAAGGGATGGTGGGGTTGTAAGGATCAATTGCTGGTTCAGAAAATCATCCTTGAAGAGGCTGAAACTTACCACCGTAACCTCTCAATGTGTAGGATAGACTACAGAAAATCTTATGATTCTCAAGTCAGTGAAATGTATTTACGTCTCCGAGCGACTATGCGTTTCACTCAAGTCTTTAATGAATTGCTGGTCAACTCAACTTGAGACGTATTCGCAGGGGCAGGTGGTAACTTCGGAACCAATTTCTATTAGAAGAGGAATATTTCAGGGCGATTCGTTCAGTCCTTTGCTTTTCTGTTTGTCACTATATCCTTTAAGCTTTTTGCTTAGCAAAGAGGAAGGTCATCATCCTGGACCTCCCCAGCACAGATCCCAAACACACTTTACTCACCTCCTTTACATGGATGACCTTGAACTTCTTGCCAATGGATGATCCACACTGACAAAAACCAGATTCTCCTTCCCGAGTCCTTTTCTTATGATATCGGCATGTCCTTTGGACTCGACAAATTCAATATTCTTCATCTGAAACGTGGCAAGGTAGAAGAGGGAGGATCAGTCAGTTTATTTGGGGGAGGAGTTATTGACCATCTCGTGGAACGTCATGCCTATACGTACTTAGGTATGCAGATTAGAAACTAACTTCAGAATGCCCATATCAAGGCAAAACTTCGGGCAGAGTACAAATGTAGACTTAAGAAAATTTGGAGTTCAGAGCTGAACGCTTGCAATAAAGTTTAAGCCACAAATACTTATGCTGAACCCGTCCTTTCACATTCTTTTGGTGTTGTTGATCGAAGGAAGCAAAATATTCACACGAAAAAACATGTCAGACAATAGATCCAATCACCCTCGCTCTTCGCTCAATAGTTTATATTTACCAATCATTATGGGAGGGCGTGGTTTGATCGGCCAAGACTCAGTTTTTCAAGGAGGGGCCATCTGAACGACCACTGCATCGAGTTTATGTGCAGTGTGTTTAGAAGGTTAGCAATCCTGCAGAGTCTTCTTTTGGATGAGGTCGCCTGGCCTGAAAAGTGGAACAAAAGGCTTTCTGTTTTGTTGCATTTTTTCCTCCATGTGTGTTTCTCGAGATAAAGGATCGAAAAGCACAGTAATCTTCACCTTCATCTTAAATTCCCGACCCTTCCCCAACACCAATCTCACCTCCACTCCACCCAATCCCACCGGCTTCGGTTTGAAGAGAAGAGGTCGCAATCTTATTCCTGATCTGGATATTCTTTTTTTTATTCGCCTTATTCACTGGGGGGCTGTCGGTTAGCCTAGTGGTTAAAGCGTTCGCTCATCACGCCGAAGACCTGGGTTCGATTCCCAACAGGGGTACAATGTGTGAAGCCCATTTCTGGTGTCACCCGCCGTGAAATTGCTGGAATATTGCTAAAAGCGGCGTTAAACCATACTCACTCGCTCGCTCGCTCACTCACTCACTTAAGGTCACTGATTTCCTGATTGTAATTCCTTGATACGCTTATCGTGCTTCAGCTGATAATGATAAACTTATCTTCTCAGCAATTGTTCTTCGTATGTCAAGGAATATATCTATATTAGACACGTAATGCTTACCTAACATCTATTACACTATAAAATTAATTTACATGATGACTCATACATTGGTCAATGAATGTGTTGAAAACACATTATTTGGTAACAGATGAATCAACATTGCAAGTAATTTATAAACTTCTTATTTTCAAATTTAATACAATTGTTTGAAATGTTTCTTTTTAATCATTTTGATCAACACTAAACAATGCACCATGTTAAATCGACATGGTGCACGCCTTCTCTCTCGGAAATTCCTTCCTTTGCTTTTAATATGCTCATTGAAAATGTTTTGAGTTTTTGAGATCAATAAAATAAAAAAAAACATATCAAGGATGACAACTACGTGTACTTGACATCAGATGGTTTAGGCTTGCTATCATGACGGTAGAGATGAATACGATGAGTCGAGTGACATGACGTGAATCTAACACGATTTCCTCTCTTGATGCTAAGTTGAGAGAGATGGAGGTTTTATACCACTTTAAAGAGTAAGTCAGTTTAACAGTGTGTCAACTGGATGTTGGAAGAAACCATATAAAGATGCAGGTTGTAGATAGTTACCCTTTCCTTGAAACCCGAGAACATGGCTAGGGTGTCATCAAAATCAAGAAACACAGTAGATTTTATATCCTTATTCAAACGTGTGTAGAGAATTATCAGGACCATGTATGTACATATATCATGTACATAAAAGACATGACTGTTTTGTGTCTCATTACTAGGTTATTATCCTTCGATGCACCTACGTTCATTGTACAGTTCACTTACTCAGAAAGATAATTCAAGCACGATAAAACCTGTTTTAATGGTTTGAAATATGCAAACAAACTTAAATACTAAAACTGTAAGGACAAAGAGAAGAAAATCATTGGTACATGACACAGTGGATATTGTTGTAAATGACTTCAGCAGCTAACTTCGTATTGCCGTTCCGTGTCGCCATTGAGTGTGATGCTGCTCTGCAACTCATGTCACAGATAAGCGATGGGTCACAGGACCGTAGCTTGTCATTAACCTACATTCATATCGACATTAATATCAACGTCACCCCGTTTGTTGTTTAGCGCCGCACTCAGCAATATTTCAGCTATATGACAGAGGTCTGTAAATAATCGAGTCTGGACCAGACAATCCAATGATTGCCATCATGAGCATCGATCAACGCAATTAAGATCGATGACATGTATCAACCAAGTCAGCGAGCCTGACCAACCGATGCCGTTAGTCGCGAAGTTGCTGAAGATCTATTCTACCCCGGAATCTTCATGGGTCCAGCACCCATACAAGGATTAACGCAACACAAGGTTTGCGTGAGTGAGTATGGTTTTATGCCGCGTTTAGCAATATTCAGCAATATCACGGCGGGTGACACCAGAAATGGGCTTCACACATTGTACCCATGTCGGGAATCAACCCGGGTCTTCGGCGTGACGAGCAAACGCTTTAACCACTAGGCTACCCGACTGCCCCAAGACAAGGTTTCATACTAACAGAAACGTTACTGTACTTCAATACCCGAATACACAACTAACACACTGTTGGAAATGCTAGAAAAGTGCTTTTCTGTGAAGTACGTGTTTGCGTTGTTCCTCCTATCCTTTTGTCCCCCTCCGTTTAAGATTTCAACTTGTATACATAACAACATGATAGTTTCTTGAACAACATGTTCCAATGATTGGGATAATTAAAACAAACAGCAGATACTATTGGGTACAGGGTATTCATTGTCGTGTACCGTATTGACATTTAATATTTGAGTTATTTTGCAATTCATTGCTCTCATTTGGAGCCAAAATGGAATGCAGTCAGATTGACAAGAGACTGTGACCATGTAAATATAAGCGACAAAACCTTTCACATATTCAATAGAAATCTCTGCTAACAGCAGAGTCGATTGCACGGTCCCGACTATTCATGTGCATGTGTTTATGAATCATTGTCAAACTGATGATACCAGGTGTTCGCGAAAAGGTGAGCGTATCCTGCCTCACATGTAGCACTTGTCACAAACATAAGCAAAGGAAAGTAAATTGTTCACATGAAAAAAACGGGAACGCATGGTACAAATTAAAATGGGGAATTGCATCGGGCTTCATTTTTCTCACTGATGCGTCAAATTTGGAAAAGTCCTCATCGTGTCTACCAGAACACTTTTTGAAAGCTTTACTGAGGCTTTGAATAGGAGCAAAAACGTTTTATGACGCTCTTGGAAATCTTGGTAGAAAAAGCATCCTCGACAGTACATGTGTGTTTAATCCCATGTATGAACAATTATTTCAATCAAAACCAAAACTTGTTCGACCTCTAGCGTTTAGAATTACGCCACATATTATCGCAGCTAATGTTGATCTTTCTGCTATCTCACCTTACCGGTTACTGTCTACACCTCCTTGGCACCTAGTCAAACCGGAGGTAGATATAACACTAACTACCGTAAAAAAGCTAACACAAATCAATTGGTCTACCAACAAGAATATGCCCAATTAAGGTCAAAATATGATTCTCATCACGCTATTTTTACCGATGGTTCCAAGGATGATGGCAAAGTTTCAAGTACCACTATCATTGGATCTGATATGGTGTCGTTTTGGACATAGTTGCTACACCAATGAGTATTTCTTGAAAGATGAGGATCCTCCGTTTTGTGTCCCTTGTGATGAGAGAATCACAGGCAACCATGTTTTGCTTGACTGTGTTGATTTTTCTCTAACAAGTGATAACTGTTATAATTCAACAGCTTTAAAGGAACTGTTTTATAATATCAGTGTTCATTTCATTCTCATTATTTTTAAAAGAAAAAGTATTACTTGATTAATTTTTAATTTTTTTAGAATAATAGGATATTATTGTCAACTGAGATTTATGAAGACGGTGCCACTCAGGGGGTTAAAGTAGTGTTAAATCTTTGTCCAGTGGCACGCTCTTGGAAATCTTGGTAGAAAAAGCATGCTTGATTACATCTCATAAGTTGTGAAAAGTAAACACCAAAGGCTGGAGCTTCTGGAACAATGCTCGACATGAAGGGAAAGTTGACTATGGGAAAGTAGAAGTCAACCCTCTTCTTGTCACACAGTCTTGTGGAGAGTGTTTTGTCACTCTGAATTGTTATGCATAGAACTAACTATGTAACAGATAGGCGCTCTCACAAGTCTCCTTTATTCAGGTGGCTAAATCAAGGGAATGGAATTGGCTATTTGATGGTTGTTGAAAGAGATCAGATCATCGATAAACCTGAAGCTAAAATGACACTTTTGGGCCAAATTACCTTGTTTTGACGTTACACACCCCTCTGTATACATAGAGACAAGGAGTGACACCCGCCATCTTGGTTCTTATTCAAGATTTGGCACTCGGTTCGAATCACAACTCGATATCGCATGAAATATAAATGTCACTTATTTCTACCTATCTCTCCTTGCTAAACAATCCATGGGCTACACAATCGTGTTCATCTGTGGTCACATTAACTCGAATTTATTTTAAAAAGCCATCGGATATCAACTCTATGCTTCGCCGATGACGTAAACAGAAAAAGGTGGACGGAAGTTACGTCACTACACGGCTGAATGCAGCAAACGTCTTCATTGGTTGAACTATTTATAGAAGCACGAAGCATGGCCCCATCTTGTAAACATGTTAGTATATACAGCTGCTCATCATTTAGCCATAAACATCATTGTCAGTGGTCACAATCTTGCTCTGATTGGTCCAGCAGGGACAGGGAGAACGACCTTCATAAAACATGTTTCCAACTTACTGTCAGCAAAAGGTAAAACAGTGCATATTACTGCTAGTACAGGCATTGCTGCACGCCAGTATGGCACGACACTTCATCACTGGGCAGGCTTGCGTGATGGTAGGTACTCAAGTGTCGAGCTTTTGAGAAGATTAAAAAGTGATGATCAGCACACCTATGATGTAATAAGGAAATGTGTTGTCCTTATTGTCGATGAAATAAGCATGATCAGCAGAATGGCATGTGAGTTTTCATGACTGTTACAAATATTGGGACGAAACAATAATGAAATATATTAGGGTGTGCTTAACATCTTTCTCTGTCTGTATGTATTATCTTAACTTCCTACGCTCCTATTTAACATACACATACCACTTCAAGTCATGAAATCATTCATGGAATATCCACTGAAATTCAGAACACTATCCAGAGTGCGCCACATTGGGATATCAATCCATTGTTGTGGTAGGTATATAATAGATGTTGTAGGTCTTTCTGGAACTGTTCATTAACCATTCTACGTGGACCATTTATCCGTGCAGATTCGGGGTTAAACAACAAACAAGCAAACTATCGGGGGCAGATTGGAGACGCACAAGATTATTTTGGGGTTTTACTTAATCATGTTAATCCGTAAACAACCTTCAGTATTATTATCATTTAGTTTCTCTGTGCTGTATATCATTCTTCATCAGAAATCCAATTCCTTGAGAGCTTCTTTTTGACCGACGGTGTATGTGTTTTATGCTGACCGTACCATTCATCTCTGTTTAACTTGTATATCATCTTTGTCTTGGTAAAAAATGTCTCGCATGTCCCACGGATATCACAGTCTAACGGATCAACAACATCACATTTGAAATTAAAAAACATCCATATTCTTCATATTTAGCTTAAAACATCGTGAGTTTAACAGTTGACTTGCCTTTTCGATGGGTGCTACTGGTTGGGCAATTTCGGCTGCCCTGTTCGTGAACACCTGGTATCACCACTATTTGTTTCATCAACACATGCTTACATGTATGATATACTGGAATCGTACACTGGAGAGGTTAGTGGGGATTTCTAATTGGGTATGGCGTTTGTTGCTTTTATTTATTGTCAAAACAAATTCGTGGCGGTTTGTATGTCATGTGCATTGTACCTGAATGATATAGCATACTATATAGGCTAGCATACACGGCATAATGCTTGTATTGTAATCAGAAAATCACGATGAAAGTTATATGTAAATTTCTTAGCAGGGACGGCAATGACGGAGCACTACAGTTTCAACAGCGGAACAAAGAACACCCTCAAATGGGAGGACTATGTTGTGTTTGGAGGTACACTTCTCATCCCTGCCGGAATTGGCCTCTACCATGCGATCAAGGACAGGAAGAAAAACAGCCCGTCAGAGTTTCTTGTTGGAAACCGTCAGATGGGCACTATACCTGTAGCTTTGTCGGTGACCGTGTCCTTTATGTCAGCCTTGACGTTGCTTGGGATGCCTGTCGAAGTCTACAACTACGACACGATGTTTTGGTGGGTTGCCCTCGGCATGGTAATGGCCGTGGCCGGAGCAGCGCATCTCTTTCTGCCCTTCCTGTACAGGCTTGGGGTAACCAGCGTCTATGAGGTAGGCAGCTACTGATATTAACTTTCACAGAATCCCACCCGCATCGATTACATTCTGTTGTTATTCAGGGTTTGCCAAAGGGGACAAATTCGGAATAGCCATCGGTTCGAACTTTACAATAGAATAGGATCGGGCAAACTTCACATCATTGGAAGGCTATGGGTGAGATGAAATCATGTAATGTCTAACCCAATTTGTATAGCTCGTTTGGCACTGGGTTATGCAATGACGTATGATCAAACAAGTCGTGGTACTTGGTCCTGTATATTGTACACATTACATATAGTAAGATAGCGCAACGTTGGTCGAGGATAGTAGGTGGCTGTGTTCGGCAAGCTTGAAGAGTTTCTAGGGATTCGGTCTCTGAAAAACATTGACAAGTGAACTTTGTTCGAAATAAGGCACCGTGGACCCATCATTGAATGGGTCACCGATGAGGAAAAGCTGGTAATGTGACTGTGCACATTCTCGAGCCCCATAAGGCAGCTTGGCTTGTATTTCAGGGAGCTGATCATGAGAACACAATTTGAGTGCATGCTGATCCTTTGACAGGGGTATAAAATAATGTGTTACTCTTTGAACATGCTTCAAGGTGTGGATTTGGCGCAGTACAAATATGCACGTTATTATACCCATACTTATTGATGTGTGACTGTATTGTTGCGGTCACGGGTGTCCCTGTCGTCACATTATTGACTTTTCAGAACTGCGCGTTCCTGAGTACGAGAATACCCGATTGGAGTTTGTCAAAACCTTGTTTGATGTTTGATGGTTATGTGAGCCTCAGTCTGCAATATTCAAGCTTTTTCACAACAGTCATTGGTTTTTAATTGTCAGCAACATCCTATGCTATCGGGGTACAATAACCCAGGAGCAACCAACCAAGTCACAATGCCTGATTATATGTAGTTGCTACAATTATAAATATAAGTTTTAAAATATGGAGATGTTGGTGGTGGATGGGTAGTTGTATATAAGTAAAAATGTGTTTATTATTAAACTTTAATATAAATGGTCGCTATATGGCTGCAATAATGCCGATGCGACGTTAAGTTTTAACTCACTTAAACAAACGTATACAACAATAAAAGTTATGTTTTTTGTACATGTTCAATCAGTGTTGTCTTTCGTTATGCTGTGTCTATCTTCAATTACAGTACCTCGAACTGAGATTTGGGAAGCGAGTTCGGATACTGGCATCTCTTAACTGGATTATTCAAGTGGTAAAACATTTAATTGTATATGCACATGTATGAAGTAGCATTATGTTAGCTGAAATACGCCAAAGACAATTTGAGAACTGTTATGGATTCTCGTCAGTGATTTTCGTCCGTCTCGGTTTTACTAAGACGAAGATTAATATCAGATGTGTACAATCACAAAACATGCATAGACCCTAACGGAAGTGAATAAACCATTTCCATAATCGTAAGAAATATCTCCAAATAGAAGCGTCAATAGTTTGACTATATTATAAGCTGTGTTTATGAATTACTGTCAAATAGTGATGACGGCAGGTGTTCGCGAAAAAATTAGCACGTCCTGCCCCATCGATGTCACCCGTCACGAACACATGAAAAAGGATGTCAACTGCTCACTTGAAAAAATACGGGAACACGTCTACCATAAAAAGGTGTAGAAACCTTTACGGAGATCTTACATGTTGTTTAACTGATCAAACAACCTTTCAGTAAGATCCGTGTGACACTCGTAGAAATCTTCGTAGAAAGAGCATACTCCATTGTACCTGAAAAGTAGTGAAATGTGGAAATGTGGAAACCAAAGGCTGGAATATTTGATAATGTTGACTATTGAAGTCATCACTCTTTTATGCAGTCTTGTGAATAGGTCTAATCACACTACCTTTGTTTGTTTATTGTTTATCGCTGCACCCAGCAATAATTCAGCTGTATGACGGCTGTCTGAAAATAATCGAGTTTGGTCCAGCAAGCCAGTGATTGACATCATAATCATTTATTTACGCTTTGGGGATGCGACGAAATGCATCAACAACCAAGTCAGCGAGCCTGACCACCCGATCATGTTAGTGGCCCCTTACACGCATAAGTTGCTGAAGAACAATTCTAATCCGGCTTTTCAATGAGTGAGTGTGTGAGTTGGGTTTAGCGCTACTTTTAACAATATTCCAGTTACGGCGAGTCAGCTTAATGTGGTAGGAAAGCCCAAACCTAGAAACATAATCGGAGCGACCTGCGGCTTTTCAAGGGGGCTGAGACTTGCATCATACATTGAGCCATCGCACACATATCATACTCCGATGGAGAAAAAACCTTAAACATATATAACTGTTTAAAAAGTATTTGGCTGATCGTTGAACAGCTTATCATTCAGTTCAAGGGTTGCTATGTACTGAAGTTGTTGTTTTTTTCAGCTGATGTACATGGCCTTTGTACTCTTTGCCCCATCACTGGCGCTTTATTCAGGTAATACACTACTCATTATTCTAAACTGGCTTGGAGCTTGTCTAAGATCAAGCAACACATCATCGGAGATATTGATTTCCTTATCTACCCTTTTGTCGATTGGCATAATTTTAGTTTAAGGCTTAAGTGTAAAATGAATTGTCAATGCAAGAAAATTATATGGAAACATTTTCACAACTATTTTGCCCTTCAGGCCAATGAAAAACTGTTTCGACGGATAATGTCATTCCATCAGTGCCACGACATGATGTGATTGATGCAAGGCAGAAACGTTCCACTGTGGTGTCACAGCATAGTAACGTTTCACCGTTATGTGACGTTCAAATTGTGACGTCACAGGGGAAATCTCCATATAGGATATTCACTCGGATAATTACGGAAATAATGCATTTCTAATATCGGATAACTGTTATTATTCAAATCACCCTTGGTTATTCTGAAGCTTATATTTAGAAAATATACAAACTCGAAAGCCAAAGAAAACTTTTCGCCACATTGGATCGATAGTGTCTACTAACTCACGGTTGAGTCTGCCGGTTATGTGACGCCTATTGCATGTGTGTATAAGAGGGCTGATAAGTTCTAACTTTCCATAACTTTCTTCACTGATTTTGAAGACTTGAATTTCTTTTGGGCCGGAGAAGTGGAATGGTGCCATTCCATGAATCGATGCTTTGACTCGCGATCATAGTGATGTCATGTTTCAAATTTGTTTAATTTGATGAAATCTTCCTCAATTAGCTCTAAATTTTCTCTGGCAATGTAATCTTTATTTCCTGAGTAAAGTTTAAGATGTGGAATTTGCATATATATGCTCTCTGCCGCATAGCATTCATTAACCTGATGAAGGAGTAAGCATATACTCCGAAATGTTGTGTTTCCTCATAATAAAGAAGTTGACATCCATACATTCTCTCCCTTATGCGTATCACGTCTAAATGCCATTCCAAGACTTGTCTGTCTATGACATGTACTGACATCTAAACGGTAATGGATTCCATTTTAATAGTTGTTCTGGAACATATGAACAAAACAATACGACAATCATAATATACGTTCAAAGGTATTAACAGGCGAACCAATGTACACCCCTTCTTTAACCATATGATCTGCTTTATTTTAGAGATAACTCTTCCAAATTAATACTTTATGAGGGGCCCATGTCGTACATGTACGTGTTCTTGTCTTACATTTTACCATGTACCTGGCATTGTGACAGTATTTAACGACACGTCAGATATACCATTATCATATAATGGGTAGGTTTCTCGGCAGGATAATGCCAACGGATAAAAACGATATCCGTTGGGGTCATATGCGGATAGAGATGCAAATATCAAAGGTCAAGTAGGGACTACTTTCACTGTTTATAAACAAACATGGCGTCGCCCTCGTCATTCGGCGATCGAGTCAGAATTAACCATCGGAAATCTGGATAAACTACAGGGATAATTGCTATCATTACCAAAAGAACAGTCTAATATACTGAAAATCAGTGTCTACCTGTGACGTAGCAAAGACATTTTATAAGTTTTGGTAACTTTGGAGATATAAATTTCGAAATAATATTTGCGAAGGCACGAGGCCTAGCCAAGTAGCCATTTATGTGCTAGTAGCCTGCGGCTTGAAACCTTCTCCACAAATTAAAATAGTTGGATTCGGCCGAAATATGTTTGAATTGTTACGTTGTTTCGTTTTGTCGGTGTGTGTACATCTGACTACACTTCTTCACGTTATGACAGGACAGGCCGACTGTCAACAACGTCTTACCGTGGCCGTGACGTCTCATAGACTAGGGTTAGAGTAGCTTCCCTTTGACAAAGGGCAGTTACTCTAGCGGACAGACCGATGGATTGCCGCGAAAGGCAATTAAAAACAATTGTTGTTTTGCGTATACGTTGCTTCGCCACTGTATAAGAAACATATTTCAGTTGGAACTATATTGGCTACTGTCACTGTCCGACTGACACATCACTTACCCTGTGACGTAATAAATATTAATGCGCGCATTCCAGGAAAACTCGCAAGGTCTCGGTAGTGTTTGTGAGAGAGGGAAAGCGATTTTGAAGCACAGAATTAAAGAATGACATTATATGATAAAGAGGTTATCACGCTTGTGTGTTTGGGGATAGTAAATATCCTGTGTTAGGAATAAACACTATGTATGTAGCTCGCCAAGGTTCGCTAAATACAATGTTTATTCCTAATGCAGGATATTTACCATCCCCAAACACACTCGCGTGATAACCTCTATTCATCAAGCAACATAAATGATGTTTTGTTTCAGTAACTGGTCTGGACTTACGCCTGTCAATCTCTTCTGTTGGAATAATAGTGACCTTCTACACAGCTCTGGTAGGGTTATTAATAAATTAATCGAGGTCAGAATAGGTGCGTAGGACGAAACGTTAAACATATTAAAAGTTGGATTAACTAGAAAAGTAATAGCATTACATGCATCAATAGTTTAAGAAGCCCCTTCACAACTGTTTCCTGAAAGTGACCAACCTAGTACTTTGTAACCCATTTACTTACGTTGTAATGAACTTCCAGTTTTGAATAACATATTATTTGTACATTAGGATTTCTACGTATATATACACTTACAATGTCACACATCAGGTTTTTGTTTTATTCATGGTATATATTCTAAAATGTTACATATGAATTCATCTTGAACCAAATATCCATCATTGATGTTTTGATATATCGCATTCTCACCTAATGTTTCCTAATAAATAAGCTCATTTAACTCGAATTGTCTGGTGGAAAGACAAGGAACGATTAAAAAGTGAAGCATGTGTTTGAAACTACCCCCGAGTTCCCACAGTAAATATTCGGAAACAGTGAAAGCATTATATACTGCGACGTCGGGTCAACACATCGGTGCCATTCCCATAAGTATATATACATTTGCATGTGTTTATAGGGAGGGATGAAGACTGTGTTATGGACGGACAGTCTACAGACAATAATCATAGTTCTTGGGCTCATCTCTCTGCTGGTTCAGGGATCCCTGGCGGTGGGAGGATTCTCTAAGGCCTGGGAAGTTGCAAGGGAGAGGACCCGCCTACGATTCTTTGAGTGTGTAGAATTCTAGATAGAGGGAGCAACTTGCACACGAAAATTCCACCGTTGTATCCGTATATGAACATCCAGCCAAATCCTTGTCAACGTATCAACATATTACCACCCCTTTGGCCATATATCAACTTACTACCACAGTTTTGTCCATATATCAAATACTACCACGGTTTTGTCCAAACATCAACATACTACCACAGTTTTGTCCATACATCAACATACTACCACAGATGTGTCCATACATCAACATACTACCACAGTTTGTCCACAATACACCAACATACTACCACAGTTTGTCCACACAGCAATATACTACCACAGTTTTGTCCATATATCAACATACTACCACAGTTTTGTCCATACATCAACATACTACCACAAATGTGTCCATACATCAACTTACTACCATAGTTTTGTCCATACATCAACATACTACCACAGATGTGTCCATATATCAGCATGCTCACACAGATGCGTCCATATATCAGCATGCTCAGACAGATTTGTCCATATATCAGCATGCTCACACAGACGTGTCCATATATCGACATGCTGACACAGATGTGTCCATATATCAGCATGCTCACACATATGTGTCAGTATATCAGCATGCTCACACAAATGTGTCCATATATCAGCATGCTCACAGAGATGTGTCCATATATCGGCATGCTCACACAGATGTGTCCATATATCAGCATGCTCACACAGATGCGTCCATATATCAGCATGCTCACACAGATGTGTCCATATACCGACATGCTGACACAGATGTGTCCATATATCGGCATGCTGACACAGATGTGTCCACATATCGACATGCTCACACCAATATATAGCCAACATAACATACATGTACAAACACACACCGATCATGACAGTTGTCATTAGGTTGTTCTGTTCGTTCTGAGGTCTCTATGTGATATCTTTTTTTTTGAAAGATTATATTATGTCTGACGATTAATAAAAAAACTAAATTACAACGAAAGTAGTAACCTAAATTTAGGAGAAAACACGCGTAAAAGTGAGAAGGTTACATTTGTAATTTCACATGAAATACATGTATCTCACCGAAATTACTGTAGTGTGCAGGAAGTAATTCCGAGTGCATGGGGAAAATTTACAAATGGTTCGTATATAGACATACCCCCTGAACAATAAAAAAGTCTTGAATCAGAAATAATTGCAGGTGAGTAAAGAAGATATAAGTACATGTACATGCCTGTATCATTTGTTACAAGAAGACATGTCCAGATAACCCTGCCATCCAGCAAATGTACCACCAATCGGGTTACCAGAATCGTTTTTACAACCACAGTAGGGCTTTCCTTACGTTCACACAATGTATTTGAGAAAAGTGGAATTAATATCATGTTTATTTTCAACTATTCAACGGTTTTCCTTACACTTTTGTCATTCCGGAATATATAATAATGGAAATTGTTTTATACGTAAGTTCACTTCCTAGGAAAGAGGAAACAACTAATACAGAATGTTACTTTTGTGGTTACTGGGCGTTCATGATCGATCACACCTTTGACTCACACAACTCGATAATAATATGTTGCTTAACATTGGGGCTGTAATAAAAGCAACATTTAGCTGTAAAAGTAGTTTGTTTGGAATGTATGGATAAGGTGATGAGTAAAAAAGACTCCGACTTATAAACGTTTAGAAGAGAAATGGGAAATAAAGATGTTGATGCTGTTCTGGATGTAATCCACCATATTCTAGTATATTTGCTACTGCTCCAAATGGTGATCTTAACTGGGCTGAATGGTTATGAACTGTCTCAACAAATTACAAACTTTTGGGATGAGCAATGTAAAGTTCCCCAGTGTCAAAATGTGTCGAACGATTATAAATACACATTGGTGCTAATTGTACTATTGTATGATAAATTCAAATCAGGAGTCATATGCAATCGATGAGGCGTCATGTTTTTTATCCGACTTTTATCATATGTTTTGTTTTGTTAACAGTGAGAGTTCTGATACCAAATGAGTTAGAAAGCTTTTTGTGTATTCATCCCAAATGAAATTAAATGGTCTTCTGGCTTGTCGTAAAAATAAATGATTGAATAATTATGAGCAGTCCAACTCGATGTATACTTTCTTTTGATCAGTAGTTTAGCATATTTTTCATATTTGAATTGCACAAAGAATATTAACTTAATTGAAGAGTTCTCTACGTCTCACATGAAAAAAAGACATAGAGGCATACATTTCAACATTACCTTCTCGTGGATATTGTGTGTAGTAAAAAAACAAAGTTTCAACTCCAGATACTCTTGTTAATTATATGTTCTGGGCTTGATGTCTCAGATTGTGTAAACACAGAGAAAAATGATTCTTAAATAAACTGAGGGCCAAACAAAAGAAACGCTACCAACATTAACTGATATGCCACTTTTAAACAAAGATGCCAACCTGTTCAAAAACAGTAAAGAACACATCTCACGAATACAGCCTTCATGTCCTCTGTCGTTCTGTGCACGTGTTTTGCGGTTTTGGGAGATATTGGTGTTTTTCAGCAATTTTTTAAAACATTCTTTCCCAAATTACCGCGCAATTTCCGGGTATAAATTACGCACGGATCTGTTCCCTATCATTGGTTGCGATAATAAACACCAACGAACATGCCAAGACTGACCGCTGTCCAGAGGGAGAGAGCCATAGGTATGCTGCAGATGGGATCGACACAGAGAGCGGTTGCCATTAACATGAACTGCGCCAAGATGACCATTACCAGACTGGTCGCACGTCTCCGACAGACTGACAGAACCGCAGACAGACCAAAGGTCACTACCCCGCAGGATGACCGCTTTTTACGGATACTTCATCTGAGGAACAGATTTCTTACTGTGACGTCATCAGCTGCCAACAACTTAGGACATCCGGTCAGCAGACAAACAGTGACCAGACGACTACGACATTATGGTCTCCGGGCTTATCGCCCTTTCAAGGGCATGACCTTGACCCGTCAACATCGACGTGCCAGATTGACGTGGTGCAGGCAAACTCAGCGATGGCATGGCAAAGGGAATGGCAGCGAGTGCTGTTTAGTGACGAGAGCAGGTTCCAACTCTTCAAACTTGATTGGCGGACGCGAGTTTATCGACAACGTGGGGAACGTACGGCTCCTTGTTGTGTCCAGGAGGTGGAACCTTACGGGGGCGGAAGTGTGATGGTCTGGGGCGGCATTTGCGGGGACGAGAAGACGGAACTTGTCATCATCGAAGGCAATCTGTCACTACAACGCTACACTGACAATATCTTACGGCCAGTGGTTCTTCCTTTCATCCAGCGTCAACAACGAACGGTGTTCCTACAAGATAACGCCACACCCCATAAAGCCCGTATTACAAGAGACTTCCTCAACGCCAACGACGTGACTGTCCCGCCGTGGCTAGCTCGATCACCAGATCTGTCACCCATAGAGCATCTCTGGGACCATCTGGGGCGTCGTCTTCGGAAACGTCAAGATCCTACTTTCACGAGACAAGCGTTGATCGTTGCCCTACGTGAGGAATGGAAGCGGATACCTGCAGTCGATGTGAGGACGCTTGTCTACTCAGTTCGACGCCGCATTCGAAGATGCATTGCCGCTCATGAAGGTCATATCCCGTATTGAACGGTCTGGGCCGTCGTCGCCTTAACGTTGTAACCAATGTTGTTGATCGAATACTGGACGAATGACCCCTTGTCAAGAAATGTCCCTGTTGGAGGTCAAGGAATTTGTTGTTGAATTATTAAATTCGCATTTTACTGTTCTGAATGATGAATTTCTACAATACAATTGTTATTGCTGCTTCAAATTGTGTTGGTCATATTTTATCCTAGAAATATCGTTGGTAACGTTTCTTGTGGCCGTCCGTTTATTTTGAACATGGTAAATGCTCTTGTAACTGATCTATATTATGCCTCCGATTTAGTTTCAACCCCAGCCCGGGGGTGCGGCATTCGGTGTGGTCTTTGGTTGTGGGTGGAGGAATCATGTGGATGTCCTATCTGGGGGTTAACCAAGTGCAGATACAGAGACTCATGTCCTGTCCTACCCTCAGAAAGGCGAAAACGTAAGTATCACACTCCAGGATATCCTTTCATAGGACTGTTGCATTTGTAAATATAAAACGTCCACCCAGGAATCAGTCATCCAGAGGCAAGGTCGTCCACTAGCTTAAATCAAAGCCTTGTTTTCACTCATGCCATTCCAAATGTACTTGTCTTCACTCGACTCTGACGCCGTCGCTCCGTGTAGAAGATGAGTTATGTCCTTTGTGATGAAAAGGCGATATTCGGTCAGATCGATGTTAGTAGTTAATGGTCTCACTATGGAACCGCTCCTCGCTTCTGATTGGTCGATTCCGTGAAGACGTCACTTCCGGTTTCGGTTTGGTCACGTGACTGTGCATCTGCGGAGGGTTTATTGTGGGTCAAGATGGCGCCATTTTCGTTTCCGGTTGCGCGCGCACCTCCAAGAGGGCGGCACATTCGTTTCCGGGGAGGAGACGACCCTGAGAACCGCTCGTACAATATGAAAATATCAAAGTTAAAAGAAGCGCAGGTAAAATCCTTGATGTTCATTTTTTCTCTTTTTTAAAAAAGAAAAAGAAGTAGTGGTAGAGGGAGGAGGATGAGGGAGGGAGGATGAGGGAGGGAGGAGGAGGAGGAAGGAGGAGGAGGAGAAGGGAGGAAGGGAGGGAAGGGGAGGTGGGTTCAATGTTTTGGTTCGAGGGTTGTCACTCGCTCATCCACGCCGAGGAGTTGGCACTCATGTATGCCTACATGCGTACTGTCACGCGTGTCTTCAAACAAACGTGGTGTGCTTCGTGTCTTCAAACACATTGGTGTACTACGTGTCTCCATGCAAACGTGATGTACTACGCCTCTCCATGTGAACGTGGTGCCACACGTCTCTTCAAACAGACGTTTGTCCATATGATTATGACGTTGTCACTCGCTCATCCCTGCCGAAGAGTTGGCACTCGTGTATGTTTACATGCGTACTGTACGGGTGTCTCCATGCAAACGTGATGTACTTCGTGTCTCCATGGAAACGTGGTGTCACGCGTGTCTCCATGCAAAACGTGGTGCCATGCGTGACTACAAACACACGTTACTAGAAGTATAGATCGATGCACATGCTTGACGTTTGCAAACGTGATGTACTTCGTGTCTCCATGCAAACGTAGTGTCACGCGTGTCTCCATGAAAACGTGGTGTCATGCGTGTCTTCAAACAGACGTTACTGATCGATAGACATACGTGGTGTTTGATTCGTGTCTCCATGCAAACGTGATGCCACTCTCGTACACATACATACATACAAATATACAAACATATATAGAGGCGTGGTGTCACTCGTAGGCGTGTCCCTCCAAGAGGACGGGGAGGGTGTGGGTTCTTTTGGATTGTTGTTTATGTTGGCAAAGCAATGATTAAAGCGTTCTTTCGGGAGAGAAAGGTGGCCCTGAAAGGAACCGCAGGAAACAAACTGGAAACAAGCTGGACAAGGGTTGTCTCCTTGATTACATTACTTTCCTTGATCTCGATACTTGATCATAATACGGACCACCCCGACAGTTTCCGCATTGAGTAGTTCGTTGTAATGTTGCAATAGCCTCAGACTTGTTCTTAAACCAGTGCGGGCTCTGCGATAAGATCGTCTCCGATTCATCAGGTGGGTAGAGGGACACGGGTGGCAAAGTCGTCTAAGGCGCCGCGATTCGCTGTGCAGAGTTGCGTCCCTTGGACACGCCAGAAACCTGTGATAGTGGGTTCGAATCCCGGTTCGCCCCAATTATGTTTGTAGGTTTGTTAGCACCATACCCGTGCTCGTGGGTTTCACCGAAGTGGTAAACGTCTTCGACCTGCATCACTTCGGG
The DNA here is from genome assembly GCF_022045235.1 of Haliotis cracherodii. Lineage (NCBI taxonomy): Eukaryota > Metazoa > Mollusca > Gastropoda > Lepetellida > Haliotidae > Haliotis > Haliotis cracherodii. Next base: position 45,848,172 of record NW_027266286.1, on the reverse strand, counting down.
CTTTCTTCCTACATTAAGCTGACACGCCACGATATAACTGGAATACTGTTAAAAGTGGCGTTAAACCCAACTCACTCACTCATTCTTCAGATGGGTAGGCCACTATTGTCCAGGAAATGGCTTTACTCATCCACGGACATTGTTGACCGTTGGTCTGACACTGCAGACAGCATGCAGACAGCATGGTTGATCTCTTCTTCAGTGCAGTGCAGTGACTTCGCTCTTTTTTGGTTTTATAGGAGAGACACTGAAACCCTGCTTCCTGCTTCGGAAAGACCCTTGTGATGGATGTACAGTCAGTCTGTCTGTGAGGCCATCCGTGCCTTTCTAGCACAGCCCCTTTGTGGTAGAGGGAGTAATCTAATTCTTCTCCAGAACGGCCCTTTTCAGGGCCACCCATGTCTCCCTAAAGACACTTTTCATCCTTTGCTTTGACAACCCTCAAAGAACCCACCTCCTCCTCCCTCCTTCCCTCCTTCCCTCCCTCCCTCCTCCTCCTCCTCCTCCTCCTCCTCCTCGATCGGATAACGAAAGGATTCGAGATTTCATCCGTGACAATCGATTTTAAAAAATATAAGGCGACCTCAGTACAGTGAAGAATTATATTTTGGTTTTATACTAGATCAATACATAAATAAGTATATTAAGATTTTGTCAGAGACAGGGTGTTATCGGTCCTTGTGTGTTCTTCATTTGCCGAGATGTTCCGTTTTCTTGGAAGGTACCATTTCCAGATTAAAAGCGGGATTAGCCATTCACGGGTACCCGTATTTCACAAAATGAATTGTATATACATGTACACAGACGTCCGAATTATATCAATCGTCCGGAAGAGATCGTTCTTCTTTAATATGTTAAAGCTTTGAAACAAATTTATCATACAAAACTGGCTCCAACAGGAGATATCGCTTGGGTGAGATCAAGCGATATCTACATTGTAGATATCGCGGCAATGTAATTGCATCACAGTGCTTTGTAGGCCATTGTGACGTCATTGTTACCATGACGTCACAATCAAATGAAATCACTCATGTCTCTGTTACTGAAGATGTTAGCAGTACTTTTTTACACTAAGACACTGCGTTTTACTGTCAGCAAACTGAAAAAGTTGGAAGAATGATGTTGGATGATAAATATAATCTCACATCCTGTCTTTTGATATCAAATATATCAACACTCGTTGATATATTTGCTATCAAAAGACACGAGGGTGAGATTCTCTATTTGTAACCTTGAATATGTTATACAACTGTGTCTGTTTTCAGGAGAATATCAGGCATTTGGACAATAATTTCGATTTTTCTGTTTATTACAGGGCGCTGTGGTTGAGTTCTATAGGCCTTGTAGTCATTGTGACTTTGTGCATACTGATAGGGGTGCTCATACACGCATTCTACAAGGACTGTGACCCATTAAAGTTCAATGATCTCATATCTAGTTCTGATCAGGTGAGCTATGCAACAGGTTGAAACTATTTTGATAGATTATGGTCGGTTTATACTTTGATAGTTCTGTTTATGAAGACATTTCAGTTTTAATCCCAGACACATATTTGTTGTCGTTTATAATTATATAATACATTTCAATAAGACAGGTACAAATTATTGATGTTACTTGTAGATGGTGGCTATGACTGGTGGTTCTGGTATATAAGTGTTATGTTCCTCCGTATGTACACGGCTCAGTTAAAGACAAAATGTCCCACAGCTGTAGAGGAGAGAACAGAAAACGCCGACGCAACTGTATATACATATTAACTCTGAACGTACATATCACGGATTAAGTTTTTGAAGATTTAGTTGGGACCTGTTGATATCGACCAGCCGTCTCGATGCTTCGTAAAATATGGACTTGGGATATGGAATATATCATAATTGACATAACAAAATATATGACTTATTTTAAATCAGCAATGGATAATTATGATATCGAGATATACCTATTCATAACTAAATTTCGATCAAAGCTCCGTCGCATTCGAATGTGGCATCGCAGTCAGCTAATTATAAAAATGGGTAGAATAATATCTGCCGACCATTCCACACATCTCACCATAAATGAGAATTCACAATGTTAAATTAAATATTGAATAATGCTGATGAACTTGGTTGTAATGTTAGTTTATTCACAATATATAGGTCACAAAGAGCGGCACTTCGTGTACAACCGGAAATATGCCTTGGAGTCTCCGATTCTCCCAGGTTTTTTTATCTCATATGTTACATTTTACACTGTAGGTCGCAAGTAAAAGGTCGATTACCAGAAAATTATAAATGAATCGTCCTGATATAATCGGATTCGTGCAATGAATATGTCGTATGATCTTGGGAAGGTTTTCTTAATTGTGTTCCGGCTAATGTCGATGTTGAATTATTACTAAATGGACATTCCTCAATAATCGTTTTCACGGTTTAGAATAAGACAAATTGCAAAGTCATATAATGTATCATAGTATAACATGTACATGATTACAATCAATAATGATTTCCTCTATAAACAACGCCAAATACTGCATATTCTATTTACAAATATATATATTCATAGCAACACAGCACACTGACAGAAACAATTTGTAAAGTTTGCTAACTTCTTTTTTCTTTTGACCTGATCAATCAAAGGGTCCCCTCATTTTATGTAGATATGACAGTTTGCGAAATGCTCACATGATGTCTGCTGGAATAATCATAACGGTGAAAGATATAGTTTTGGTATATGAAAGAAAACCTATCTTCACTGATACCCTGAATTCGCCGTCACAGCCTTCTGATAACATTGGGCTCCACCAACGCCACATCCCTAGTCACTTCCGTTTTTACCAAAGAGTTCACATGTATTTTGTCAATGTGTTTTTGAATCTACGTTCGAAATCACAGAACGTTTATGTCCTAATTCTACCGAAGAATGAATGAATGAATGAATATTGTTTTACGCCGCATCAGCAATTTTCCAGCTATTCACGGCGATTCTACCGAAGACAATAACCGCGAACACTTTGGTAAAAGCGGCGGCGAGATAGAATGTCGCATCTTTTAAATATTATGAATATTTTGACACACTTAGTATGAATAATCTTGGACCCGCAACGCAATATTTCGCGGCCTATACTTAATTAAATTAGCATTTGAACTCATCTATTGTTCAGATTTCTTGCAAGTGTGTTAACATTTTCATTTCAGCTACTTCCACTGTTTGCAATGGACATATTCGCAACAACCCCTGCTCTACCAGGCATATTTTTAGCATGCATTTTCAGCGGGAGCTTAAGGTAGTGTATGAGAAATTTCCACTAACTCCTTTTCTGCGAAAATTGGGCAACATAGAAGATGAAGCTTTAAACTGTTTTTGGTGAATTAGTGTTGATTGCATACTACTGAGAGGAGAGGGGAGGCCCATTTTCTAAGGCATCTGAATTCGTTCTGATTAAATTCATTGGATATTAGCCCTGATTATTATCCCCGCCACCAGGTGACATAGGAACGGTGTTCGTCTGCCCGATTCTCAATGGGGACAAATTTGATGAGACACTATTTAAGTTAGCGATATGACATTTAAATCACTGATGTTAGTGGTCATGATCTCAATTGAGTTAAGCCGAATTGTGCCACTTTGGTAGCACAATTTATTTTTATTTGAATTATTCTCTCGAAATATCGAGTTCTTTCTCTTGACTTCGATCATTTTATTATTTGTAATGTACTTGAAATAACAGGTAAATAATCGTTGTAACGCGGAAAAAAATCGAAATTTCGAGTTTCTTAAATAAACTTTAAACTAAATAAATTATGATAAAATAGTCGAAATTCTGTGAATAAACGAGAACTAACGAGAAAATAATTGAAATTACGAAAATACAATCGAAATAACAAGGTAAAACTCGCAATTTCCAGAAAATAAACAAATAATCAAAATAAAGAGAAGGTTCGATTAAATATATAAATGTAACATTTGTTATTTTTTTCAAGAAACATGGGGTATTACGTTGACACAATCATAGTGGTATACATGATACCGTTGACACTGATATAAGCACAGTGGTAAAGTTATTAATATTTGTTCATAATTAATCTTTTCATGCAGAAAGTGCTAAAACTTAAACCCACAACGTGGTGAGTGCGTTTGTTATTTTTAACCATGAACCACACTTTTCTATGAGAGTTACCTCCTAATGATTACTATATATTTAATCCTGTAGCATCTACATTAATTATTCATACTGTCCAAAGTGCTAATATCTCGCTTTACACGGAAACTTGATCAACGTTTCCCGCATGGCGATATGCTGTACACCTGTCTCCATCCTCTCGACAGACAGACCCGCTTTACGGAAATGGGTCAACGTTTCACCGCAGCGAAATGCTGTATGGGAAATTAGGTTGTATGGAGTTAGATTAGTACCCGGTCCTTGGCATCCTCGCAACTGCAAGCGATGAGCGCAAGCGCACTAAGGCAGCTAAACTAGTCTAAGATAGGGCTCTCCCTTTTATGATTGTTGCCGAATAACGTAATATTGTTTACTGTTATAAGTTTCAGTTAGGAATGTTTTGAAAAATAGTTTCATAACGAACTATTTATATCGTATACATATGGGAGACACAGATTAAATATTTTTCCAACGATTGCTCATCCCCATGTCCCCGTTTGATTTTTACAAACCCATAACAAATTAAGGCACGGCTCCTGGCGCCATGCGATCATCGGGACACATATGTGAGTGACAGACCCCTTGGGGATTGTGGGTAGGAATATATGTAGGTCCCGTTTAACAGAGGCGACTAAATGGATTGTGTTCAATTCATGCGCTACCTTATTTTTTATGCCCTGTAGCTAACACCCTTTTAAGCAGTTTTCATTCGAACGTGACATCCGAGAGCTTCCAATGTTTTATAGCACGCTGTCGTCGGGTCTAAACGCCGTTGCTGCAGTCATGTTGGAGGACTACATCCGGCCCTACTGCTGCATTACCATCAACGACTTCCGGGCAACTGTCGTCTCAAAATGTCTTGGTGAGAATAATGTTAAATACACACACGAAGCAACGTACTTTCACGTCGTGTCCCAGCGTTCTAAGATGCCATTGTGTAACGTTCATAATTGCTGAATTCATTGATTGTGGGTCATGATCTATGGTTTCATGAGTATGAATCTTGGTGTGTGAGCATTATACCATACCATGGTGAAAACGTCTATTTTCAATGAACTACTGTTCAAAGCAGCGTGCAACACATGCATCTCACATAACCTATGTACGCACAACTGTCTTACAAGATTAACAATTTATTACAGTGATCATTTTTGAAGCCTTGAGTCTGGCTTTGGCGTACGTTGTTTCATCTTTGGGAAATATTCTTCAGGTACGAAAACATTGTTATTGACACAAAACAACAACAGACACATTATATAATATAATGTTCAAGTGTTTTACTAATTAGGGGCGGTCGGGTAGCCTAGTAGTTACAGCGTTCGCTCGTCACGCCAAAGACCCGGTTCGAAGCCGTGTCACCCACCGAGATATTGCTAAAGGTGACGTAAAATCAAGCTAACTCACTCACTCATTTTACAAATTATGTTTTATTTCTTAATCGATATGTTGTCAACGTAAAGATTATTTAATGGATTTGTACGAACAATTTGACAGAATCTTTCTTAATTCTAAATCTAATTAAAGTGTAAGCACATTCTTTCTCCAGATTGGTTACGCAGTAACTAGCATTTTGGACGGTCCACTGTTTGGCCTTTTTGTCCTTGGGATGTTTTGCCCTTGCGCAAATTCTGTTGTAAGTATCATCGTCTCTTTTAGACATTCTAATTATACTTTGTAATTGTAACGACAGACATTGGGATGTTCCTTATATACCATATGCAAATTGCGACACAATGATGACCAGTTGAAAATCGACGTGGCAAAACATTATTGATGCCCTCAATAATATTAAGACGAAAGTTGGATGCTTGTATCAAATACTTGATAATTTCTAATTGCCAAAAGGGGTGCACACATGGAAGCACAACTACTATAAGGATAACCATTCCCATGACCTTGACCTTAAATGAAGGCCATTAAAAATAGCACCAATTGCATGCCACACCTTTTGGATGAAACGTATCAAATTTCATCCTACGATAATGAACACATTTATCTCGAACATAATACATTTTAGGGCATGGCCTTGAGGGTAGTTTGACCTTCAATCTGAGTGACAGGTATCCACTTATTTTATTGCAAATGGACTAGGTACAAGTAACAAATGCGTGAGGCCTTCCCCTGTATAAATTTCAATATATACTACTCAAAATTTGATAAGGATCACTAGGTGATATGTGTGTAAGTTACCACAAACAGAACAAAAGACATGACTCTGACTCAGAAACGTGTTTAATCATGTTATGAATGAAAATGCATGAACGGCATGAACTTGTATCAATATGGAATGTTTGAAATCTGCAAACACCAAAAGGCATTTCATTAAAAAATGTTAACAGCAAACAAGAGAAAGAATTACACAGTTATGAGGGATAGTCCATCATTACACTTAGTCGATGAAGTGTCAATATCGAGTATGACCTCCCCTTGCATCAATGACGGCCTGACAACGTCGAGATATGCTGTCAATAAGCACCCGGATGTTCCCAATGGGAAGGTTGTTCCACTCTTCCACGAGGGCATGTCCGAGCTCTGCCAAAGTCGTGGGTTGTGCTCTACGGCGTGAAAGGGCAACCTGCAGCATGTTCCAGACATGCTCAATCGGGTTCAAGTCCGGCGAGCGCGCTGGCCAATCCATGCGGACAATTGTCTCCTGCTCAAGGTACTGCTCAACCACCCTGGCGCGATGAGGACGGGCGTTATCATCCATCAGGATGAACTCAGGGCCAACAGCACCAGCGTAGGGTCTGACGTACACATCGAGGATCTCATCCCGGTACCTCACCCCCGTCATTGTTCCTCTCTCCAGGACATGAAGATCTGTCCTTCCATCTCTGTTGATTCCACCCCAGACCATGATGGAACCACCACCATAACGGTCATGTTCACTGATGTTGGCATCATGGAAACGTTCACGTTGTCGTCGCCACACCCGCTGCCTCCTGTCTGTAAAGCCCAAACAATACCTGGACTCATCCGTGAACAGAACTGGAACCCAATCGTTCCGTGTCCAAGTGACATGATCTTCAGCCCATTCCAATCGCTCCCGCCGGTGTCGAACAGTCAGGGGGATTCGGACACATGCCCTTCTCGAGTAGAGACCTGCATTGTGAAGACGATTCCGCATCGTCTGAGTGGACACATTCACCCCCGAGGCGTTCAGGAGGTCGTTGCGTAGGCTGGTTGCTGTCCAGAAGGGATGACGTCGTGCCTGAAGAGCCACAAAATGATCTTGGCGATGGGTTGTCGACCTCTGACGACCACCCCCATGTCGGTGTGCTGCTGTACCAAAATTTTGCTGTCGGGGCCAGGCCCTGCTTACAACGCTCTGCCTGACGTTTAGTGCATTGGCAACGTCACGTTGTGAATAGCCAGCATCAAGCATTCCAATACATCTGCCCAGTTGTTCTGTCGTCAGGCGACGCCTTACACGTTGAGGGGGCATTGCGTAGATAAACGTAGTGTAAACACTCAATTGAGTTTACAGTTTCACAATGAATCAGACACCGTTGCCTGATTGGAAATCGTGCAATGGTAGCAAAAGCATGAACTGTGATGTGAAACGCATTTCCCATGGCATGAAATGCACGTGCACGTGTGTTGGAGACGTTTTTGATTTCACTTGAACTCAATATTGCCAGTTATGCAGTTATTTTGTTTTTTATTAAGAAAAATATCTACGATCCTTATCAAATTTTGAGTAGTATATTAAGGTATATAGTTTATTCGGAACTACAAAAGAAACGCGAGAAACAAAATGTCGAATTATGTATTTTCAAGAAATGATGCAAGTGGATTATATCAATGGCAAACAGACATGGGAAATGTGGATATTGGGTTGCGACATTGCTCCATGTCCACGTCCTGGATCAATATTGTAGATCATGTCTGGACCAAAACTTTGATTCCTACCATTGACAATTGACAGCCCATGTCATCAGACTAGCACCATCCAGTCCATCTCTTTCCATCACATATTCGTCAGCGAATGACGTCACCTTCATATGGCTTATATTTAAACCATATTCAAACTTTGCCGTAAGTATATGAAATGCAGAAACAACGTTCATCCGAGAACATAACATTATCTACTGTGGATGACACAAGTTAGGGTGCAATGTTTCCTACCTTCGGTACTTGGGAACTTGACGTTACCAAAACTGTAAGTAATCGGTTATCAACTCCTAGTGTGTCGCGTTGTCAGGCATTATTATCTAAATCATATAACATGCAGGGAATCTGCACAAGTAACATATTCACTGTGAACCTTATGGGGAATGTCACAGTCTTTCAAATCGCAACCTTTGCATGTACTACATTTTTGCTGAGTTTTCCAAGCGTTACACAGATTCAAAAATGTAGGGGTACCGTTGGCGGTCATATTCAGAAAAAATCCTAATGCATCACCATTTAAATGGTGTTACTAAATGATTCATTTGCTGGGGTCTTCATAATAATAACATGTTATCAACTTGAAAGGTATAAAGGATATAACAATTGAGATACGGACATTTGATGCATGTTGCATTAATGTCTACGAGAACAAACGACATCATTTTCTCTGTTTCAGGGTGCTACCGCTGGATATTTCACTTCTTTAATACTTATGTTATGGATTGGTATCGGTGCGTATCTCAACGGTGTATCAACGCAAGTATCCAGTACGTTTGTCAACGGCTGCAACTGGGACATAATTGGTGTCAATTATACAGGACTGCACACTGCTCACAACTTCACCAACGATGAAGGCCATGCTGATGAAGAAGTAGCGATGTTAGTATGTGATGTTAGGTTTTGGAAGTGAAACGCCTTAAGTTGTGTTTCACAATATTGAATATTGGACATACTACAGGCTCTGTTTCATTTAGATAATGCTTGACAAATGCAATCGATAGCATTGAATCCCGATAAATAAGGGGTCCTGTCAAATATTTCAATTGGTCTAATTTCAGTGGCTACTTATCAATTTATGATTTGTCATACATCTAATATTCTGCCACGGGTATGATTGTCGTGGTCTTCGTTGGGATCGTTGTGAGTCTCCTTTCACGTATGTATGTTTGGTTGCCTAATTGCATTCTTGATCACAGATATACAAACGCATTTACACGAGGTATTAATCTTGAAATGTAATAATAGAGATTACATTTTCGACTCCCATTACTAAAAACATCAATTTCTTACAAATAAGTAATGCCAACTACAGTAAATTCTTTGACTAAAGGAATGTAAATTAAATCAGCAAAAACCCTTTACAATCAGAACAAATTTGTGATTTTCCTAGAGTTTATTATATGATTCCGACTATATCATAATCATGTGTTTAGGAATCACCTTCTCTCTATATAGCTATGAGGCATCACAGCAAAGCAACGCTATGTCTTCAATCACTTTTCAATCGGGATGTCATAAAGGAGAGTGACCTTTCCTACATACTGGCGGAAATTCTTAACAATGGGACAGAAGAAATTAGTTTCGTTCCATGGGCCATGTGGGTTGTTTTATTTATGACTACACACAAATATTGTATATACATGTATGTATTCATAACATGTAAAGACAAAGGTAAAGTCCCAATAGTTTCAGTTGAAATCGAAGACTTTCATTCTTCTATAGAACACCGTTTCGTCCAAGTTGCCAAACATGGGAACGTGTTGCAGAACACAGATTTGGCAGCTCACCGTGTAAATTCCTCTACTTGTGGCTGTCAAGACTCGTAATGCAACTCACAGGTTGATCATATATAATCGCAGGTGTCTCCTACATGTATGTATGTCCATGACAATAACTATCTTCGTCAGTTATTCAAATATGGGCTAAAATATTTTGAAAGCCTGCTGTTGGAATCACAATGGATGCTTTTCAGCCATATGTCCAAATATCCCCAGAACATATTAAATAATGTCCGAGTGAGTTACGCAAGACCTTGATGTGGTAATTGTGTGGGAGAATGCACAAACTGAAAAAGACGAAACAGATTTAGAATAAATATGTTCTGTCCCAGGCAGCTCTCATAAAAACTCTGGCTCTGCTATAATTACGTGAACAGTTTGTAGTTGTCCACTCTGATAAGGCATCACCTAACATAACCATCATATAAAAAATTAATAAGATTAATTCTTTTATCAAAGAACTTGCCACATACAGTGCCACTATGTTAACTGTGAGTGAAATCTCACAAAGCCAAGTATCTGTCACCTAAGTCCGACTCTAAAACCTAAAGCCATATCATTCCTCTTTTGTTCTGGATTCCAATACTCAATAAAAATCCCTGCAAATAGAGATACATGTATATTGCTAGGTAGCAATAAATATATGTCACAGTGATCCTAACCTTAATACCAGTGTGGAAGAACTTTGTGGTGTAGCATTTGTGTAAAGTAGAATTAATACCATATTGATCCTGAAAACATCAAACGATTTACCCGAGTGTTTGCAATTATGTCTTCAACTTCATTAGTTCACTCGACGCACTTTTGGGAAATCTGTCACTGAAAGTGGCGACCATAGACAAATAAATTCTTTTACGGAGTTAACAATATGTGAAATTTGGGGATTTGGCCAAGAAGTGTAACGTAACCTTTAGGTATAATAACGATCTGACATCGTTCATTAATGGTCAAATCACCTTAAGCTGATTTACCAAACTGGACTAGAATGGTCATTGAAATAACATCATCTGTTTCATTTTTAGCTACAGTTGTAGCTGTTGTACATATGAAATTTTCCATTTTAGAACATTAACATTTGATACAAAAGTGCTATGAACGACTCACACAATGTTTTCCTTATATATATTCTTCATACTTACAAATGCATAGGCCCCATACACCATACACACATGAAAGTGCAACTTCAGTTGACAACATGTGCATTGCCTTGCACAAGCATTTATCGGATGATTTACCAGGGAAAAGCTGATGGAATTATTTAACGTGAAGATGAAGCACGCAATGCCATCCTGACAAATCTGATAACAGTGCCTATGTATTCTTTTCCAGGACGGTTTTCTCCCGAAACTCCTGCATCTTCCCAGTACAGTCGATCAATTCTGGACGAACTATGCCCATGTCTGCCTGAGAAGGTTCTGAAGGTGTTTCGCTGCAATACACAACCAGAACAGGTATATAATAGAAGTAGATTGACAAATCAACTCTATCTTAGATATGGTCTCAGCAGACACATTGGAAAACAGCGGGAAGTGAATGATAAATTAGTCGATGCATTAAACTGTTTCATTTTTCTCATGTTACCTTTGCTGGCTTACACTTGAAATCATTGAATCATCTCAAATGCAATGTTTGCTTGATATATTTTCCAGCAGTACCAGTCGAATATTACAGCCAAAGATATCTAGCCATGCTGCTCTGTATGGTATCAAAAATATCTGTGGTTCTCATTTCTTGGTTCGAGGACAATCTTGATAAAAAAGCTTAGCATAATGTGCAGAATGGGTATACATCATACATGAGCGATCGATTAAGGATCACAGGATCCAGTCGTTACAGAAATGTTTGTACTAATGATTAGATATGGCGAGAGCATTCAATAGATTGGCTGGATGAGTACGACCAGCGTATGTTTATGTATCATTGTAAAGGATGTGTAATTTGAGCTGGTAGTTTTTTGTCGCCTTTGATTAACTGACTTGAGAATATGCATTTTGTTTGTCTAATTGTCTAATGTTTAAGATAATAGAAAAGTCGCATCACATATTATATAATGAATCGATACAATTGGAGTGGGTTAGAGGTGAACATTCTTGTCCGGTTGGTTTGAGTGAGTGAGTTTGGTTTTACGCCGCTTTTAGCAATATTCCAGCAATATCACGGCGGGGGACACCAGAAATGAGCTTCACACATTGTACCCATGTCGGGAATCGAACCCGGGTCTTCGGCGTGACGAGCGAACGCTTTAACAACTAGGCTACCCGACCGCCCCTTCCGGTTGGTTTGAGCAGATGTAGCGAGCTGGTGAATACTCGTGGTTTTCGTGGTCATTGATCATGAAGACCCCCAAAAGATGATGCAGGCAAGGAAGCTTCGATGTCGCCAGGGGTTTACGTGCATGATTGGTGGCGATGATTCAGACATTTATCGGAAAGAAGCTGCCGAAGTTTCTCTTCTTAGATTTAAACTTCCAAAAGAAATTGATATAGCGTAAACAATAACAAACTCGGTTAGCAACTGTTAACATAACTACTATTATAGATACTCACTTTGGAATTTTCTGATAAGGTCTGACTGTCCGTATGTAGTTTAACTGTAGTATGATGGTTCACCACCCGCTTTATATTTATCAAATTAAAAACTTCACATTTTAAAAAGTAATCCCATATATGATATACAACGGACAAATGTATCAGAGAAGGTAATGTTTAATCATTAATGTCCAAAGAAGGATTTTAATTAACGGTGGTAACCATAATTTGTTCCAAGCACCTACGGTATTCGGTAATAACATCAACAGTTTAAATCATAAGTCCCAAGCACGAGAATCTGATGGCACACAAGTTCAGTAGCGTGTATGGCCACCATGCGCGTTGACAACTGCCACACAACGCCTCCGCATGGACCTGGTGATGCTTGTAAACACATGATTGGGAAGACGACGCCGTTGTTGCTACAAAATGGTGCCAAGATCTTGCTGTGTGGCATTGTCGTGTTGGAAGATCAAACAGGTTCCATGTGCTGCCATAAAAGCAGCGTTGAGGTTGCCATGGATGACAAGAAGCCTGGAACGTGCATTGCCACAGAAAGCACCCCACACCATGACACTTCCGCCTCGAAATCTGTCAACTTCCTGTACACAACACTGGACGTAACGTTCATGACGGCGCCTCCACACACTCGCCCTACCATCAGCAAATCGAAGATTAAATCGGGATTCATCACTGAAGACGACTTGATTCCAATTCCTCTGAGTCCATCGTAATTGTCGCTGTGCCCACAACTGACGTTGACGTCTGTGTAATTGAGTCCGAATCGGCCCGCAGTATGGCCGTCGTGCTTGAAGGTGAGCAGTTTTCAGACGGTTACGAACAGTTTGCGCACTAAGTCTACCCCTATACAGTTCATTTATGGTTGATGTAGCCGTCAAAAATCGGTTACGGAGGTGACGTAAGACAATCTGACGATCCTCTGCACACGTGGTCGACCTGGCCGAGGGCGATCAGCAGTGGTACCCGTTTGCTGTAGACGCGTCTGTAAATCATAAACAGTCCGTCGACTACAACCCATCGTCCTTGCGACTTCAGCTACGGACGTTCCCGTCTGCAACATGCCGATGGTACGTTCACGTTGCACATTTGAAAGGCGTGGCATGACAAATGGCCGTAAAGACTTTTGTTTTCTTGTGTTTTTTCTCTTTTATTTAATGACTGCTAACAAGTATGGCTGAAAACACGTGCGGTATTATGGCCAAGTGACCAGTGAACGTGAAAAAACACTTTTGCCACTATAGTGCTGTGCACATGATTTTGATCGATTCACCTTCACAAAAACGGGTGTTATCTGAAGACAATACTTGGCCATTACTGTTTAAATACGCGATAAGGGCCCACAATGGTAACTGGTCAAAATGTTAAAATTTTAGGATTGTGAAGTTTTTAATTTGGTTCAGTATAGTATAACATTGTATTCTTTTACCATAGGACATACTCATCAAATTGTTTGTTTATTTATTTATTATTTAACATCGCACTCCAGCTATATGACGGCGGCTTATTAACAATCGAGTCTGACCCAGACAAATCATTGATTGTTATTGCAAGCAACAGTCCACGTCATTGGTCACCTCTTACGACAAACATAGTCGCCTTTTACGGCAAGCATTGGTTGCTGAAGACCTATTCTACCCCAGATCTTCACGGGTCGTATTTCCATTTAAAGTTATGTTTCCACATGCTTGTTCATAACACCACTGTATTGACAATAACCAGACGATTCAGATAAGGCGCCCACGGGAGAGAGAACGTATACATAATTTCTTTACTTCAAATTTAATTATGGAAACCAGTTACGTAAGAAACCAGTAAGGTAAATTATCTTAACATGAGATTGAGAGAAATGTGTTGGTGTATTACTCACAAACGTGCGTAAGTGAATTTATAATCCATGATCAGAACAAAAGAAGCCATAGCAACGCAAAGGGGATTTGGATATAAAAAAAGAGATTATTGAATTTCTTAAATGCATTGCCCAGTTTACAAGAGCTTTTAAATAAAAAGCGACAAAACCTATTTCCATAACCATGAGAAATCATCGTAAGCATGTGTTTATGAACTCGTATCCAGCAGTGAGGAGACCATGACAGGTGATCGCGGAGAGATGAGCGTATCCCACCAAGAAGGTGGCACCCCTCTCAAAAGCCAATTGTTCACCTAAAAAGGATCACGGGAACATATGGCACGAGTGAAAAATATGCGTACCATAAAACTTTTTGAAATTTGCTCTGAATCAATTAATCAGTGATTATTGTCAGTGTAAATTGGGTTTTTGATCTTTTATATCGTCGTATATGGATATAATTTGCTGCAAGTAATAAACTTGTGAATCTATTACCACGTTTTCATTATTACTTGTTCTTGTTCAATGACACCGTGGAGCAAAGTTCCGTGACACTCAGATTCAGATCAACCTAAAGTTCTGAAGTTTGTCATACCTAACAATTAGATCAATCAAGACAAGTGTCATTATTCCATCATTGCCACGTTTTCTTTTAACTAGTTTTATTCGTCCATTTGTCCATTCGGATAGAAAATATCAAGTTGTTATAAGAATGACATTAGACCCTAATTCCAATCCACTTACATTATCACAGTGGAATTAAGGTGTCTGGTCAATGTATAAATAAATAAGTTATTGTGTCAACATACCAAGAAGATATATCAAATTTTAGTAGTTGTAACTGCATTCTAAACCCCATTTAACCCCATAAGTTATTTTTAGATCACGTTCTTCAACTCAATTCCCAATAGCACCCGTACGCTCGATTTCATCCAAAACTGAAAAGTCCAATGACGGAATTACTTCTGTATTTGAAACATTTCAAAAATATTCCTCATTATCACAGTTTCTAAGACATTCGTTTTTATTAGCAGATGACTCAATGCGTATCGAAAATTAACTAATATTTTCTGAGTTGTTACAGTTCTAGTGCTTACGTTTTGATCTGTTACACATATTCATTTGACCTGGAACACTTGCTGTATATCACGATTGTGTACTAATTGCAACAGTTTATGGTATTCCATCAGTTAACCACATTGCGACTCTCTTCCCGAGGCAAGGGAGTTAACTGACTATAAAAGTCCAGTTAACACTTTTGAAGTCAGTTAACTCTCTTGCCTCGGGAAGATGCATTGCGACAGGTTGTCATATCATGACAGGTTAGATACTGGTGACAGTTCATGTGAAGCTACTCTTTTGAAACAAATAATAAACAGTAAATTACGCGTGCACAAACACCATCTGGTCATGAATCTACTAACCCCTTACTCTGAAATGTTTATACATTGTGGTGCGCAGTGTAACCTAAACATGAATTTACCCAGCAATCAATTTAACGTGAAATTACTGCTGGGCTTTTGGGGTTTTTTTGCACCAAGCACATACATTTTCCCATTCACGAATTTCCGCTCTTAAAGATATAATCCAGAACTTTGACGTCAACGAGGGTGTTGTGCTATTGGTTCCCATGTGGGGATATTTTTCATGATGGTGTTTCACCGATCAACTTTGACAACGAGCTCTTCTGGAAAGAATAATAGGAAACCTCGCATCCCAAGCGAATTGGATTACTCTCTTCAATCGCTTATAGATCATCTTTCCTTCTCATATTCGTTGGTGAACTCGAGTTGTTGAGAAACATGTGGACCAACACAGAGATTCTACGAAGTATTGTCCCACTTACATGGCTCCAAACGCCGTAGTTGATCAACCTCGTCAGCGCCACTGTCATTGGATCCACGACTATCTCATCCCGAGTACCAGATAACTGTTCTATTTTTACAGCAGAAGCAAATGCTATTTTAACAGCTCTAACATACATCCACAACCAAACTATACATAAACAGTTCGTTATTTTTTCAGACTCTCTTTCTTGCCTCCAAGCTATTAAAAACATGTGTTCCACACATACATTTTTAATAGAAATTATTGAATTGTTCAATGATCTTGCTACTGGCCAATACGACATCGTTTTTTGTTGGTTACCCAGCCATGTTGAAATCACTGGGAACACAGTGGCCAGTGCTGCTGGAAAAGCAGCACTCAACAAATCTGTGACACCACTTCTGATCCCATACAGCGATAACAAACCTGTAATTAGATAATCCGAGATCTTATGCAAAAGAAGTGGGACACCCAAGTAGGTATACATGTATGACATGAAATTAAACCAAATATCGGTTACACCTACTTGGGTTGTCAGTCCAGATTTGAAGAGGCCATAATAAGACGATGTCGTATTGGCCATAGCAGGTATACAAATGAATATTTATTGGAAGGTGAGGATCCTTGTATCCCTCGTGATTGTCTGGTCAAGACTCGATTATTTACAGACCGCCATCATATTGCTGGAATATTGCTGTGTACTGCGTTAAACAACAAACAGCAGCTGAAGGGGTGGTGTAAATCCTGCTGGGGAACCGGGCAGGTCCTGCAAGGGAACCGGGCAAGTCCCCACGGTCCCAAGTAAGGTGGCCTAACTTTGATTGTTGGTGATCTATAGCCCATTTTCATATCGTATTGTTGATTGAAAATGTATTCTTTTAAATGTTCTCAGCTAGGTTTAGAATCGAAATTGTGATACTCTAGTTATTCTTATGTCTATGTTCCCGTCACGATATGGCTGAAATATTGCCGATGTGACGTTAAACTTTAACTCACTCACTCACTTTCAATAATAGTTTATGACGATAACTGTCTCGTGCGTCCTGGCGATGGCATGGTGAGAATAAATAATTCAACACAATACTATCAAAGAAATCAAATCTTATAAACATATCATTACTGGAACACGTTTTTTGACTTCACACAACAAATACACCTGGTTATAAACATTGCATATAGTTTGTATATTGTTATGCCGATAAGTACCGATATCTCGAACATATTCTCCAGTTTGGCCAGCCTTTCTATATAACTACATATACATACAAATTTGACCGCTTATCTCGAATGCCGGATTGAAGTATATCTACCTCTAACCTTGGACTTTACAATAGAATTGTGAACCTAGATCTCGAAGTTGACATTTGCCGCATAAACAAATTTTACACGCCCAACTGAGCATTTCACATGGCCGTGAGCAATTCTCCTGGATACAGGCTGTTGAATCCGGAATGAAAACAAAAACAGAGATCAACTTTGTATAAATTAGTTTTATCAAAAGAAGCCATGGGCACAGAGTGCAAACAAACATCTGTCCCTGAATTTTTTTAAAAATACAGTCAAACTTTGTGTAATTACCAATACCAAGTGAAAATCATTCAGCCGTTGTCAATCCTCCACATTATGCCTGTATATTTGTTTCGCTATTTATTGCTCATTTCATGTGAACTACGTGTCAATTAGTCATCGTATACACATCATAATTTATCACGTTTGCAATCGTATCTATATACTACTCAAAGTTTGTAAGGGGTCAAGAAGACAGGTTTCTCCTGATTGCAGAAAGAGTCATCATTTCGTGACTGCCATCAATCTCAGAAATGACCTGCGAACGTCAAGAGCGTTAACGTCTCTATTCATGATCAGACAGTGCGCAGTCTTCTTCGTGAGGCTGGTTTCCAGGCAGGCAGGATTGAGTTAGGCTAAAAATCACGTCAATTGGACAGGACAGTGCTCCAGCACTTTTCACTGAGGAATCGAGATACTGTCTAGACTTCACATATCGTCGTGACCGAGTGTGGCGTAGACAAGGAGAAAGTTTTCAGGATTCCAACATAGCCGAACATGACTGCTATGGCGGGGGCTCAAACATGATTTCAGTAGACCTCAAAGAACAGATCCCCCATCACCAAGCGGACCACGATGACAGGTGTGCGTTACAGGGATAACAATATGTATGTGTACGTAAGACCTATTCTGTCGCAATCGGACCGGACGTTATGCTCATGGGCGAAAACGAACGACCTCATCGTGCCAGGATCATTGATGACTTAACGCAGGCGACCATTGTCCGCATGTAGTGGCCAGCCCGGCACCAGACCTTAACCCTATCGAACGATAGCATATGGAACGAGCTGCAGATCTAAATCTGGATTCATCACGACGCACTGCCATTCCGTCATCTCTACAGGAATTCGGGAATGCTCATACTGAAGAGTGTTGCAATATTCCTTTTGGCAACCATCCAGACAGATTATGACCGATTATTGGTCACATGTTGTTTGTTTGCATTATGTGGCACATGACAACAGACTTTTTTTCGTTACACGTCTGCACGCAATATTGCCTTTGGCTATTTCAACAGATGCCGACGATTGTGACGTGTTAAAGTGCTGATCCTTAGCAAAGTTGAGTTGAATATAACACTCAGACTGTTACTTATAATACCATATATTATCCATTTTAATATATTAAAATAGGTAAAATATTAATATTACATTATGTTTAATGCAGTCATTATGTATGAGTAATACATCAGTTATAAGTGAGATGCTCCAACAGAGTAGTTTGGTTGTATGAAAATATCAGTTGTCTTGTTTTATCAAATATTGAGCACAAAGACAAACAGCGATTGTTGTTACTGATAACTTTTAGACCACTTAAAGTGTATATTATCTGAATGATACTTTGCCATCAACTTGCTTGAATTAGCATCTAAATTTAAGACGATTACACCAATGACAATCTTTCAATTTTTATACATATCCTTTAATATTAAGAATATTTTATATTGTTATAGGTGACATTTTAAGAGGAACATTTATGTTACACAAAGACTTCTGTCTATGCCACAGAAGATACATCAGGGGTGAATAAAATAAACAGTATTTTTCCATATCAGTAAAGTCACTGCAGTTATCTAAAAGTTCAATAAATCTGTTAAAGAGACATGTTTCTTCGTGTGTATATAAAAGACAGTGGAGCAAATGATGGCTTACAATAGAGACAGGTTTCATAATGTGTCTCAGTGAGATATCCAAATCCGCAACGGCTGCGAATATCCGTGGAATGGCACTTTTTATCCGGCATAATTTTTGAATAGTGCAAACTTCATATTGCAGCTGCAAATATTGATTTAGACTTCATATCTCCATACAAACTTGGCAGTTAGTCAGGCTTTCTCTCACTAAGTTTAAAAAATATGACACAAATCAAATAATATATCAACAGGAATATATACAATTACGAACAAAAATCAATTCATCGTTCAATCTTCACAGATGGAGCCAAGGATGGTGGCAATGTTTCAAGTGTCACTGTCGTTGGATCGAAAATCATATCTTCCAGGATACCTGATAATAGTTCTGTTTTCACTGCCGAAGCCAAGGCTATCCACATTGCCTTGGAATACATTCAGCGCCAATCTAAAAATAAGCAGTTCATTATATGTTCTCTGATTCTCTTTCCAGTCTTCAAGCACTTAAAAATATATCGTCAAATCATTCATTAATACTTGCTATTTTAGAATTATACAATGATCTCTCTTCTGGCCTTTCGACCTTGTCTTTTGTTGGTTACCGAGTCACGTCGGTAATGTGGGTAACACCAGGGCTAATGCTGCTAAAGCAGCTCTTGATACGTCGATCTCTCCACTTCTGATACCTCACTGATTTTAAACCGTCCATCAAAGTATATATCAGACAGTTAATGCAAACAAAGTGGAAAAACCCAAGTGGGTATAAACAAACTTCATGAAATTAAACAAACTTTAGGAAATAGAAATAATGGATACATTTTGAATAAATGCTATGTGTTAGTATAATATTATCATCAACTGAGATTATAGATGGTGGTGGCACTCGGGGGGGGGGGGGGGGGGGGGGGGGGGTTAAAGAAATGTAAAACTATTGTCATAAATCATAGTACATAAATCCATTATTAATCAAAGTATATAATATTAAGTAGTGTTTTAGAAACTATGTTGTGTCTTTATAATATTTGCTAGCATAAAGTGCAGCCACTGGTGTCCAAAGTGATGGCATAAATCCCGCTGGGGAATCATGCAGGAAGCAAAAGTAATGTAAGTCCCCATGATCCCAAGTGAGGTGGTCTAACTTTGGTTGCTGGTGGTTTACTGTCCTTTGTTTACAGGAATTTGGAAATTATAATCTTGTTCTCATCGCGATATGGCTGCAATATTGCCGATGCGATATAAAATTGTAACTCACTCACTATCAAAGAAAAGCGACCAGGAATGCTGACTGCTGCAGTTCTACTACTTAACGACAATGCCCATTTCTCACACCTCTAGACTTGCAAAGGTTGCTGTATGACAATGACAATGTAGGTTCACAGAGTTTCTTCGTCCTCAAAACACGCCAGACTTGGCACCAAGTGTTTTCCACCTGTTTCCCAAACTGAAAGAACGCCATCGTGGAGAGAGGGGAGGGGTTTTGTTTTTTGTTTTGTTTTGGGGTTTTTTGGTCTTTTTTTTAGGGGGGGGAGGGGGGGGGGGGGATGATCGGCGTTCACTCCTTTGGATTCAGACGCGTTTTCACATCAGCGCACTGGTATGTTGTATGTTCTTTCCAAGCGTTGCTTATTCCGAAAGAGAAACTTACCTCAACGATGACCTCAAAGCTGTCGTGAATGTTATTTTTCAGGGTGGCTTCAGAAAACTTCTTCACTTCACCATCGATATGAGAAGTATATTGAAAATCAGGGAGATTATGTTGATAAATAGAACTAAAAACACTTTCATAATTGTTGGTTTTGTTTGTTACGCTTAGAATTATTGACCAGCCATCGTATGTGTTCAGAAACTTTGGAGGTCATTCCATAATTTATGCTTCTTTACATTCCGAATAAACATGACAACAACTCTCATTCATTTCTATTGTCAACCATGCTCAATGTAAAACAATTCTTTGTTCTGCATCCAGAAAAGAGTGTTTTCCAAGAAATATCAAAGAAAAATTGCAATTTTCGGCATATAGTTGGATATTTCTCTTCAGACAAATCTTTATCAGTAAAGGTTATGTTATTTAGATTTGTGAAACCGACATTATCAATAGTTTCTCTCTTTGATTTTGGCCAGGATTGGAAGTGCCTGTAATCAAGTGTGTGCGTGCGTGCGTGCGTGCGTGCGTGCGTGCGTGTGTTGTTTTAGGCCACACTCAACAATAGTTCAGCTATATGACGGTGGTCTGTAAATAATGGAGTCTGAATCAGACAATCCAGTGATTGACATCATTGCATAGATCCACGCAATTGGGATACGATGACATGCATCAACCAAGTCTGCGAGCCTGACCACCCTATCCCATCAGTTGACTCTTACGACAAGCATAGTCGCCTTTTACGGCAAGCATGGGTTGCTGAAGACCTATTCTAACCTGGTTCTTCCCGGGTCTTATGAGATATGATGTGTTTCTGAAAGAGTGATAACACCATAAAGGTTAAAATGTAATGTCTTCAATATCTGATTGTATTGTATTTTTTAACAATAGTGTTCCAATGGATGGGTTTAGTTGTCTGATTGAGTGCCCCGATGACCATCAACCATGTGCAAAATAATCGATTACCTATTAACGTATTAATATAATCTGCAACGTATTTAGAACTTTATCTGGCCCGTTTATCAAACATGCAAGGCAGTGAACATGTGTTGCATGTTTGATAAACGGACACTCTTACGATCTTACATACAGCTTCGTTAAATGGCGTGTACGGTGACATCGAATGGGATCTGTTCACTCGTTTCGTACTGCAAGAAAAATAAACAAGCACGAATACATATGTACATTTGAGATGAAGGGAAAAAAAGAATAAATTGTCAGTACTAATCCTGCTTTCTGTGATTTTTAGTCAATGTATCAAATAATATCTAATTAACACCTCTCTCTCTCTCTCTTTCTCTCTCTCTCTCTCTCTCTCTCTCTCTCTCTCAAACTTAAAGGTATTTGTTTTTTCTACTTTTCGTATATACCTGTTCTGGTTGAGCATTGCAGCGTAACACTTTCAAAACCTTCTTGGGCAGACACGGACAGAGTTCGTCTAGAATAGATCGGCTGTACTGGCTGGATACAGAAGCTTCTGGAGCAAACCGCCCTAGAAAAAAGAATCGACACAACTTTACCGACGCATCCTGTCAACGGCACTATAACGTCAAACTTCAAACTTGTCGTAATCTTACTGTAGAATTGTGGTGAAAGGTTAGGTGAAACGGGGTTCAAGATTATTGCACAGTATAGCTAAGAGCAGCTCCTGTGTGTGTGAGAGAGAGCATGTGTGTGTTGTGACACACACAAACACACACAAACAGAGTGTGTGTGTGTGTGTGTGTTTGTCCGTGCGTGTGTGTGTGTGTGTGTGTTTGTCCGTGCGTGCGTGCGTGCGCGCTAGTCCTCACTCATGCCGGTTTTACACAGCTCACCGACTCAGACACGTTATGCTCCAAACCGAATAGTCCTTGTTTTATACCCTCTCTGATAGGTAACAATAAGTAAATAAGTCAGTATTTGAGACCATCATTACGGCGCAGGATTATGTCGATGTACACCATGTTAATTCAACTGAAACTTTTGCAATTTATTCATATATGCGGAATCGTTATGAAATCACTACGTACATGTTGCATTTGAGTGAGTGGGTTGGGTTTAACGCCGCTTTGAACAATGTTCAAGTTATATCACGGCGTGTCAGCTTGATGGGGGAAGAAAGCCCGAAGTGATGCAGGTCTCAGACATTTACCACTTTGGTGAAACCCACGAGCATGAGTATGATGCTGATAAACCTAGAAACATAATCGGGGTGAACCGGAATTAGAGAAACCCACGATCGTAGGTTGTTGCTTTGCTATTGAGTGTTATCATACAAAACTCCAAATCGAACGAAATGCCTTTCGTTCGTGGAGAATGTAATTCAAGAGCTAAGAAATGTTGCTGATCTGTATCCAGAAACGACGTTTCTTTATGACATCACAAATAAAAATTTAAAGTTATGTCTCGTAGCATTACTTCCTATGACATCAGATATAATGAACGCTTTTGTCTTACACAAACTCATATTCCCCATAGTTACTTATTTTTTACCTAGTGGCATTGTTGGAAATTGTTTACAGAAATTTGTTTGAAGTACAAAATAGTCTAAAGTAGAATACCAAGGGTTCCATTTGTAGATGTATTTCGCAAAATGTCATGAGCCCGTCAGACAACATTTTACCAACATTGTTTGCAAAATGCAAAGGAAATGCATCGGTAGAGGATACGGTACGGATGTATGGTTAAAACTCGTTTGTGAATACATGAAAATGGCAGTAGGCCATTGACAAATACAGAATTATGGTAGAAATATATGTACCAAACAAACGTACGTGATGCAAGACTCGCCATTAGTCCGACCACGACAGTGACAAACATTCCCGTGGCGCAGTAGTTTAGGTATGACAAGTCATAAATTGATAAGTAGCCCCTGAAAATAGACAAAGTCAAATACCTGACGTTCAGACACTGAAAGGAGTACCGTGTTTATCGATACACAATGATATCGATAACACGAGCAATTGAAGAAACTGGGCATGTACATGTAGCTCAAAATATCCGTTATTATCATTTACGAAACATGACTCATAACAGTAGGCCTTCTACTACCAAAACCTAAAGCCACATACTTTGCTGCTACTTCTTCAGCAGCATGGCCATCGCCGTTGGTGAAGTTGTGAGCAGTGTATAGTCCTGTATTGTTGTGACCAGTTACATTCCAGTTGCATCCGTTGACGAACGTAGTGGACACAGGCGTTGATACACCGTTAAGGTACGCACCCATACTTATCCATAACATGAATGTAAAGGAAATGACATATCCAACAGCCGCACCCTAAAACAAAGCAGAACATTTCGTTCAAGGAAACATTCCAGAAAAAGCAACTTTTCAAATATCAATTATGATCTTCTTTATACCACACAACAAATTAATTGTGCTTGACTTTATGTTAAGGAAATCCGAACAAACTGAATGATTTATTAATATTTACTCAAAATATGGGTGACTTTCTTATTATCATACGATATGATGACTAAATAATGTTTCTATGATACTATATGTATTTTTTGTAATGACAAATAATTATAGGTGATGGCTTCCCAATGATACATATGTTGACGTTTTTACTATCTTCTCTAGAATGACATGTGACTAAATAACGTTGTGTGTAATGTGTGATTTTCTCATGAGAAATAAGTATCTGATGGCTTACCAATAGTACATATCCCCTAAACTGACCGTAGGCTAATGACCTATAGTCGCTTGCTTTCCGGATATTGTGTTTGTGTGTAGTCCAGCAAGCCACATGGGTCAGGTTTGATAACGTGCCAAATAATCATCGTATTGATAAAAAGTGATTTGGGTCTCTTCGGTACATGGTGGCGAATGGGCTGCTCCTAGCCTGTTTGGGTTTTTTAACATATTTTCACATCACTTCCTAGTTTCTTAAAGCATTAACGAATTAAGTTTTTGAATGGCATTTCAAAGTGGAACACATCAGAGAGAGAATTTATTGATGTCAACTTTTTCATTATGAGGAACACAATGTTTCGGAGTATATGCTTACTTCTTCATTACGCGAATAACTGCTAGGATGCAGAGAACAAACTGGACCATAAAACCGCAATTTCCGAATCAAGAAACAAGGCCATACAATCATGAGGGAAACTATCAAAGTCACGTCCATCAAAAATCAACAACTGGCGTCAAAGAGGCCACTGACATTCAGAGATACGAGCCAGCCTTGAACCGAGACCAGGGAACATAACTGTTGCATCTGTAGCATTATTTCCCCAACACATCCAGCTGGCTTCCATTTGTCAATAGCTACAATGTAATCACCAATCAGCGCTAATTAACTAATTAATTTCCACCTTTGTACTCTTATTACGTTTGTTGTTTTTGCATGTACATATAGATGCTTTCTGCGTCCTTGTAAAGCAGTCATTCACCAAGAAGGGGTAACATCATATACTTCGAAATGTTGTGTTCTTCATAATAATGAATCTGACATTAATAAACTCTCTCTATCTCATTAACGATTTGTTGATCGAGTTGTCCTCCGTTCATATGCTGTTTTTTATGTACATTAACTGAATGGGTTTTTTTATGATACACAGGGGCGGTCGGGTAGCCTAGTGGTTAAAGCGTTCGCTCGTCACGCCGAAGACCCGGGTTCGATTCCCGACATGGGTACAATGTGTGAAGCCCATTTGTGGTGTCCCCCGCCGTGATATTGCTGGAATATTGCTAAAAGCGGCGTAAAACCATACTCACTCACTCACTCACTTATGATGCACAAACACATTTCTGTATATGGATAAATACTTGCAAAGAGAAACACAGTGTATTAATTGTTGTCAGTCAATCTTACAAAGATAGGGTGACTATTGGGACCATCTTCACTATAGTGTTCATTGTTCAGAAATGTAATTGATCAACAGTATTTTTCCATTTTAATGTAATTAAGTATATCGATACTGCCGATCGTGTATTATGGCATCAAAGTTAACTATTGATATTTCATAGGTGTATTGCCATCGATCTAGCTATTTATCTTTACAATTGTTAATCATCTGTTTATATGTTACAAGTCAGGCATATACTTACAACAGAATTTGCGCAGGGGCAGAACATCCCAAGGACAAAGAGGCCTAACAGTGGACCGTCTATGGTGCTCATGACTGTGTAGCACATCTGAAGAACATGTTTTTACTCTACATTTAGAATAGAGGCAGGAAATATCTTCACATTTAACTTCACGCATAAATTTATGATTTTGTATTCGTTTTTGCAAATACGATCCAACAGTAAAGTACAGTTATTAAAGGAGAACTTATATATGTTGTATAACCTGTGTCTTTTCTTATTTTTGTGTTCTGAATAGCTACCTGTATCTTATCTTACCTGGAAAATGTTCCCCAAAAATGAAACTGCGTAGGCCAAAGCCATGCTCAACGTTCCACACAGAACCACTGCAATAAATCGCACCACATCAATTGTCCTGCTGTAGGTTCAGTAAGAAAGTTGACCAGTAGTTTATTAAATTTGAGGGAAAATTCATGTTACACAGTGTTAGGCGTAGGCGTTGTGTGGAACCAAGGAACGGGGACATTATGCTCACAGGTCATACTCCCGAAGTCATGGAGACAATGAATCCTGCAGGTCTGAACGACCCACATTGACGTCCCAGAGTGGTATTTGTCTGTTTTCAACATTACACTCACAGGCCAAGAATCATACCCCCGAAGTCTGAGAGACCTACACTGTCTTTCCAGAGTGCTACTTGTCTGTATTCAACATTATACTCACAGGCCAAGAATCATAC
Organism: Haliotis cracherodii; assembly: GCF_022045235.1. NCBI lineage: Eukaryota > Metazoa > Mollusca > Gastropoda > Lepetellida > Haliotidae > Haliotis > Haliotis cracherodii. The sequence goes on along the minus strand of NW_027266286.1, from coordinate 45,821,546 downwards.
CCCCGAAGTCTGAGAGACCTACACTGTCTTTCCAGAGTGCTACTTGTCTGTCTTCAACATTATACTCACAGGCCAAGAATCATACCCCCGAAGTCTGAGAGACCTACACTGTCTTTCCAGAGTGCTACTTGTCTGTCTTCAACATTATACTCACAGCCCAAGAATCATACCCCCGAAGTCTGGGAGACCCACACTGGCTTCCTAGAGTGCTACTTGTGTATAATCAAGATTATACTCACCAAGACATTTGGAGACGACTGTGGCCCGGAAGTCGGTGATGGTGCTGCAGCAGTAGGGCCGGATGTAGTCCTCCAGCATGACTACAGCAAGGGCGTTCAGACCCGACGACAGCGTGCTATGAAGTATGGGGAACACTGCTTAAGATAGCTGTCACAGGTACGACCTCATCCAAAAGGATATAAATAATGCACAGGACATTTAATAAATAATATTTAAAGAAACAAATCATTTCTCAGTGATCAAATGACTTGAAAACGGAACACCAATGATGAAAACTAAGAATAACAATGTGGGATATGATTCTGGCAGGTCACTTTGCACAGCGAATTTCGTCGCTTCAGTTGACTGGGGCACCTGAGCCCTCTGTCATAACTGGCACTTTACACCACTTCAGTCTAATACAGCTGACCGTTCATTCATTATCGTTGCCTATTTCGCGGGGACAGTACCTTAAGCTCCCGCTGAAGATACATGCCACAATAATGCCAGGTAGGGTGGGCGTGGTTGCGAATATGTCCATCGCAAACAGCGAAAGCAGCTGAAAATTAAAATGCAAATAAAACATTTGCATTGTAAAAAGGATAATTGCAGAATAACACGATGTAAGTGTTTTAGTGTTTTATTATCATATACGCAACATTTAAGTACCCAAGAACAGAGTTATCAATATTTGATAATGTCTGTATATTTTGCTGCGGAACATCAACAACTGATTCGCCACGGGGTGTACCCAACCGCTATAAAAATGAATGAGAAAGTACGGTGTTCTGGTCTTGTATACTTTGTTTGAGCTGTTTTGTGCATTAGCTTTTTTTGTTTAACGCCGCACTCAGCAGTATTCCAACTACACGATGCCTTGTAATCAATCGCCAATCCTCTGACAGACAACAGAAACATCGATCAACGTATTTGGGACATGCAATCAACCAATTCAAGTCACCTAGCCTAGCCACACGATCATTATAGTTACCTCTAGGTTGCTGGAAACCTTAGACATGCCCAGAACCCGTTCGCATGAACGTTTATTGTAAGATTTCCCAAATAAACGACACGTGATTTGGCAGTATTTTAGTTCAAATCAAATACATATGAACATCACAGTATTGACAACATCTGTATCAGCGACAGGTAGATATTTTGGCATCAACCAATGACTTTTGTTAATTGTTGGTTGATATCTTACCTCATCAGAACTAGATACGAGGTCATTGAACTTCATTGGGTCACAGTCCTTGTAGAATGTATGTATGAGCACCCCTATCAGTATGCACAAAGTCACAATGACGACAATGCCTACAGAACTCAACCATAGGGCTCTGCAATACAAAGAATACTTGAACATGTTTAATCCCATAACGTTTGAGGGTAGTTTGTCAACGTTTTCAAATATGTACCGATTTCATTAAACCCTGTCCTAATGATTTTAAGCACCAATACATTCAATATTTAAGGCGACCAATATAATTCAATGCTGTCATTTCTTGCCTATTCATAATCCCATCTGTATGGAAACTTTATGATTGAGAACTGTTTGTGACGTCTGTGTATCTACATAAGGTACAACGATATATTCAGAATTTGTGGACCCGAGATTTGTTTACCCAGATTATTAATCTTGAAACATTACCGTCTATATTGACGGTACATTTCTGTATACGCACACACAATGATGAGTAACACTTTGTGCTCATGCAGTTGTTACGTATGGCGCTAAAATAAGAAAACGTACTCCGTTCTCAACAAAGTGATCTTTCGATATCAGTTTTGTACGTATTTATGCAGTGAAGTTGATCGTTAACAAGGTAGTCAGAAATGTATTTTATTTTCATTATGTTATTAATTGACAATGAAAGGAACAAGACGCCCATAGGACCATTATCGCTAACCTGGTTATTTAAGTAATCATGACATAATATACATTTCTGCAAATATTTCGTAATTTTAACTCTGTCAGCATTTAAAATGGACGGGGTGGCAAATCTGACAGCATGAACGTGTACTTCTCCAGAGACAAGTGTATCATCAAGATCTGAACCGTTTCCATGTTATGATCAAGGATCTAAGTTTCCAGAGGCAAGGCTGGACCCCAGGGCGAATCCTATTGCATATATCTATTATTTTCTTCATAACAAACAAATGTATACAATGTATCTGTTTTTAATAGGGTGGGATAATATCGGTTTGCATGTTATGGTCAAGGTTCTAACTCCTTTGGGAGTGCCGGGCAGATAAACAGAAGGACCAGTCCTGGTAGCATGGATGTATTGTCTAATGAAGAATAGCATGGGTATCATTTGTATCAAGTGTGGTAATGCTCCTCAAAATATATATTCTACATTTCACCCGGATAGTTATTATAAGATAAGTCCCTAAGGGTGTGGGTGGGGGATAGCATTTGTGTCAGGGGCGTAGTTGTGGAGACTTCAGGCAAGGGGGGTACAGCGAGTCCGGGGGAGGGAGGGAAGCAAAGTTCCCCCAAGGGAAATATTTTTGGAGGATTTTAAACACCGTCAGAATTACGTAGATCTATGGTAACTTCAACATACATCTTACTGACAACAAATTGTATTATTGTGAAATTTATGCGTGAGGTAGTTGCCTAATCTGCAGCTACGGCACTTGTATTCCTCTCTTTATGCCTAGAAAGTGAAGAAATGGTTATGGGGTGGGGACCTCAACCTTTTCAAAGTTATGACCTGAAGCTAGGGACGATATAAGTAGAATGGGGCCGTATACCTCGGTAGCGTATGTGTAGTTGTCCTGATACACTAAGCAATTGCATGTATACATGTATAGGGTAATAGGGTGAGGATCTCAACTGTTTCCATGTTTTCACCCAAGAACCTATTCCCTAGGGGTGTGACAAGACCCCAGGCCCAATTATGATATCATGATTGTGTTTGTCGCTTTATGCCCATCAGTATATATGGTTATGGGGTGGGGATTTCAACTGTTTCAAAGTTATGACCCAAGGGCTAAATTCCCAGGAGTGGAGCAAGAGCCCTCGGGCCATCCTGGTAGCATATATGCATTCATCTCATTATACTCAGCAATTGTAAATATGGTTATACGTTGGGGATCTTAACTGTGTCCACTAGGTTGTGTCAACCGCACCATTTGTACAATTTTTTATCCGCACCACAGGAGAATGCTTCCAAGAAAATATGGTTCATATCTATCACTTAGTTCCAGAGAAGAAGTCGCTCAAATTACCCCTTATTTGACCCCGCCCCTCAGCCCCTTGGGGGTCAGTCCTTCTATTTGTACAATTTTGTATCCCCACTACCGGAGAATGGTTCCAACCATATATGGTCGATATCTATCCTTAGTTTCAGAGAAGAGGTCGTTTACCCCTATATGGCCCCTGCCCTGTGGGGTCAGCGCTACCATTTGTTCCTTTTTTTTCTATCCCCACCACCTAGGGATGCTTCCAGTCAAATTTCGTTAATTTCCAATCAGTGGTTCACAAGAAGAAGTTAGTTCGAAAAAAATTGTTGACGTACGGACGACGGACGACGGACGACGGACGACACGGTATGGCATAAGCTCACGTTGGACCTTCGGACCCGGTGAGCTTATAGTATAAGTGCGGCGTTTTACGTGTACAAAATTCCAGCGTGGAACGTCATACGTACGTTTTCGCCTTCCTGAGGGTAGGGCAGGACATGAGTCTCTGTGTCACTATTTGATTGACCCCGAACTTGGACATCCACGTGATTCCTCCACCCACAAACACAGACCATACCGAATGCCGCACCCCTGGGCTAGGGTTGAAACTAAAATCGGATGAATACAATTGTGCAGTTTTACTCATTTTGATATAGTCCTTCAGATGAAAGCTAATACGCATATATTTTATCATTTTTGCGAGATCCTCAATCTATGCTTACTGTCTTAGAGTCAATCTACTTACCAGGAGAAGACTACCGTTTTTTGAGAAGAGAAAGCATACAGGTTGTCCTAAAGACTCGTGGATAATATTGTCGTGTGAACTAGTGCATAGGTGAAACTGAAGGCGAAGCCTTTTTATGCTGATTAGTGAACAAAGTTGTGTTAATATGTTTAAGTCACGACAGAGATGTGGTAATATGTTGATGTATGGACAAATTTGTGGTGTGTAAATTTATGGACAAAGCTGTGGTAGTATGTTGATGTATAGACAAAGCTGTGGGCGTGTGTTGATGTATGGAGAAATATGTGATAGTGTGTTCATGTATGGATACTAATTTGTTAGTGTGTTGATGAATGGACAAAACTGTGGTAGTGTGTTGATGTATGGCCAAAGATATGGTAGTATGTTGATGCATGGACACTGATTTTGTAGTGTGTTGGGTAATGGCCAAAGCTGTGGTAGTATGTTGATGAATGGACAAAGCTGTGGTAGTATGTTGATGTATGGACAAAGCTGTGGTAGTATGTTGATGTATGGACAAAGCTGTGGTAGTATGTTGATGTATGGACAAAAATGTGGTAGTATGTTGATGTATGGACAAAGCTGTGGTAGTATGTTGATGTATGGACAAAACTGTGGTAGTATGTTGATGTATGGACAAAACTGTGGTAGTATGTTGATGTATGGACAAAACTGTGGTAGTATGTTGATGTATGGACAAAAATGTGGTAGTATGTTGATGTATGGACAAAGCTGTGGTAGTATGTTGATGTATGGACAAAACTGTGGTAGTACACTACTGCCTAGAAGTTCATTCCCCTTACACGCATGGGCAACGCGTTACGCAACCAGTGTGCATCGGGTTGGTCACGCGTGTGATACCCGTGTGCAACGCGTTGCACACGGGTGTGCACCCCGTCCGCCACTCGTGTGCAACGCGTGACACACTCATTAGAGGGGGAACAAACTTTTGACCAAAGGAGGACCCGTCTTAAGCTGAACCTGGAGGTGGTAACAAGGAGAGAAAATTTTGTTATCCTGACGAAAAATGATAATGCACATGTATTTCCTAATGTCTCCTTTCTTTATGTGATTTTGTGGGAATAACATGAATACTGTTGTGATCAAATAGATGTGTTTTGTTTTATACGACCATTGCTTCTAAATCCGATGGTGTTAAGAGAATACATGGTCCTGGAACATGTTATTGCAATTGAAATGCTTTTATTGTGATTTGACATTAACCGTCTGTAGTACGACTTTCAGTGATAATATGTATGAGGTTTGGCGGCGCATTGTTTTTATTGGACCCTAATTACTTTATGATGACTTGGACTCTTTATCACAGCTCCATAGCCGTGAGGCTGGAAAAGAGCAGCATGTAATTAATGAGGGTGGGTTATATCATTGAGGATACACTTGAGGGAGAGAATACTAATTACCGTACTACAGGAAGAGACCTGTAGACGTAAGCGCGGGGTTGTGTTTTAGCTGGCCGTTCGATAATGGCTGCCAGGAGAAGTGAGCTTTGACTGCGTCATCTAAAATAAATAATAAGATACAGCAGTGTTATTTTCACGGTCTGTTGAATAAACTCCCAGTGCAACGGTCAATGTATCTTCTACTTGATCCTTGATACATAATTTTGGCATTCACAATATATAGTATTTCAACGTACAAATAAGCACTGATCTAAAGCAATTCCGCGGGAGTAGTTGTTACCTGTGCATTACTGTATTTTCTCAGTGAGTACCCGGATGATATAGCAGAAATCTAGACTTGTTCGCGACCTGTGCTCGCCATTCGTAAGCGCATTTTTTATTGAAAGTAGAAGGACATATGGTCACACTGATCAACAAAAATGAAATACAGTTTTTGAAATGTAGGTATATTTGTGGGGAGCATCGGTAATGGTGATGCAGTTTTGATCAGTCACTTGCTTGGTAATTGTGCGATCTTCGTGTACACTATTTTGACTTGCAACACAAAGTAAATATTTCATCTGCACATTGCTTATTTTACCGTGTGTATAACAGATTTCACTAAGGAAATGTATTAAACGCCTAAATATTCAGTTTATTTTACAAATTAACTGAAAAATATGTCCATCTTTATTAATATGATAACGAATTCCAAATATTTGTTTATGTTTAATATCATCACCAAGTACAGTTCTGTATTGTTTGGCTTCTTTTCTTAGCATAATTAATATATTGTGATGTGTTTAAGCTCTTTTGGTCGTCTTTATAATTTTTAGTCAGTCGGTTAAATAAATGAATGGATTATTCAGTCAATTTGTAAAATGACTGAAATATTTAGATATTTAATAAATTGCCTGAGTGAATCATATTTTACACATTGACTGTAACATATACACGCTTACAAAAGAAAATACTTGTGAAAACAACGTCTATCGCGCATCGAAAAACTTCCCAACCAAACGGAAAGGAACAAGAATGATTCCGTTCAAAGCTGCAGCGAATGAATGAAAACAAAATGCAAATATCATTATTACAACCTACCAAAGTTATAATGTATCCGGGAATATCAACATAAAGGAACAATATCCATTGCGTCTGCAGCTGTACAAAAATACTTATTCGATGTCAAATGTCTATGTGAGAATCAAATACTTTAATAATAATTATTTGGAAACAATATTTGGAATATATATAAAATATATTAAAATATTTAAATATATCGTTTTTAAACGTTATTTAAATGTATCGAATATTATAACCCGTGTCTGTTTCTTAACTGATCACTTAGTTTGTTTCAATTGTTTCACATAGGTGCCAAGTTAGCTGAGAAAGCCCACGTGACAACTATTTTTATAATGTCCACGGTTCTTAAAAACATACATTGAGTTAGATAACAATGAACAACCAGTCAGTGTATTATCGGTTACCCTTTGAACAAAGTATGTTGTTTTTACATCTGTACTTCACGCCATGATATGAGTGTATTCCCTAGGTTTAGTAACCCTACCTTCACATGTAAACACTTACTTTTGACATATCCACTGTGCAAGATAACAGTAATTAATCAATCAACGTATTTCCTGTTGATCCTTTGATGTCTGGGAATGATCAGTTGATTTACAAAAAAAGTAAATCAACTGATCATACATCTCTTGCTGGGCTGCCACGTGCATAATTCACATTCCACCTCACTTCAAACCTGGATTTAGATTAAATAATTACCCCAGGTACAAGAAAGACCAAACTTGAACCTTTATCCGGTAATCTGAGTGGTGCTACAACTGAGTATACATAATATAAATTCATTAACTGAGCAGCATGTGAATTACGACAAATACAGAAGTGTAGGGTTATACCAGAAAATGTGGATGACAACAAGGGAGTAGTAATTGTATCATCCACGCAATCCGAAATCCGCAAATGCTTTCACTCAGGGATACTTTTTTTATTATCAAACTGTAACAATCAGGGGTATTTCCAAATAACGACATCCGATGAGCTTTCGCCGTTATTTGTCTGTTTGTTTAGGCTGAAGAAATTAATTAGCATGCGCCCTTTGTTGAAATCTTCATAGATCACGGGTAACCAATCAGTTTTCAAAAATGCGTAAGTTTATTTAGCTGTCCTTGCAGACTGGTAGCCCAGTCTCTTGTCACGCTCGGTTGCGTTAACGAGCAAATTGTCTCACGGCAGCTAGTAAGCCCAAGCGGAAATCCAAAGGTCGTATTACCTGAAGAATCAACCTTCATTTGCGAAATATCTACTGCTCTTAAAATCAATATTTCTCCCAATACTAAAATTCAGAACTTTCTAACCAAGGATTACCAGTTGAAACTGGTCGATGGCTGAACATTCCCAGGGAAGACAGCCAGTGTCCACTCTGTGATTCTATCGCTGTGGGAGATGAATTGCATTATTCATTCCGATGTGAAGCTTTACACCAACGGCGATATGAACTCTTAAATAAGCAATATCTTAAGTTTCCAAACATTTAAAAAAATCATGACCACTAACAGTGTAAGAAATCTAAAAGGCCTATCTAAATTCCTTAACAATGTGTACAATACAATTGGTAAATTGTATTAGTATCCACGTATCCTATTTTTATTATTTTTGTTAAATTTTACATAATAAAAATTGTAGATAATTGTATGTCATGTTATTCTAAGAATAAATGAGTTTGAGTTTGAGTTCGACACCCGAGAAGAAGCCAGAGATTAGTGCTCCTTTTTGAATAGTTTACAATCATATGTTTTAGGGTTAGCTGTGTTGGCTTAAACGTATTTTTATTTCAAAAGAAATCTGGATCGGTAAACAAGCAAAACTTGCTTATGTAATACCTCTCCAGGTAACAACTTAACAACAGCGAAATATATATATAAGAGAGTGATGAACATAAACATACAAAATGCACAAATGAAATACACGAAGCCAGTACACTGAAGCAAGTGGTGTCTGTGAAATAAGGTAATGCAGTTTTCCTTTACTACATGCATAAAATTAAGCTACTCAAACCTTTTGTTTTTGACAATGATGTCGTGAACTGATTTAAGAAGAGTCATGTTTGTAGAACTGCTTAACTACTGCCATGTGATATCATGTTTAGACCATACCCATGTGTGTAGAAATACACAGTGTTTCTGATATTATCGTATTTTTTAACAGTTATAGAAAAAGTGAATTGCATCTTCAAGGTGATATCCACAAGTGCAGTTTGGTATGTCTGATACATGTCGTCTAAACTTATCAGCGTTTAAGTCACTGCAGCCGAGCCTAAGGCGACAGTGGACAATTTGGCATGATCTATGAAAATATTTGAAGTCAAAATTATTAATAATTGCATCAGAACGATTAATTAAGGATTTGATTTCTTTTAATGAGCGAGCATTAGTTACTTCATCGGATAGAGGGTTCCGCAGGTTGATCATATCCAGAAGAAATGATAATAAGCATAGGTCTGTGTTCTACATTTGATTGTTTGTATGTTGAATCTTTTTCTAAGGTTATATTTGCTGTTATCAGAGAATTGAATATACACTTTTCAAATATTTTGGCTAAGCAACTTGTGAGTGCTACAGGTATATGATTTGGGCATTCATGTTCATCGCTGACACTGACACCGCATCAGCCCGGCAGTGGACTTGACACAGTTATTTGCGCACTGATTATATAACTCCTACAGACAGGTGGGGTGGTTGTTCAAAGCGAAACGGACGACTCCGTCTGTTATCTAATAAATGCTGTGCGGCGCCTTTGATCTTGCCTCCAACCATACACCTTATAGTAGTAAACGACGATCAGGATGGCCTGGAAATAAACACAATTCTGTCTGCCCAGTGTATCCACAATTAACTAGAATGCTTCATATCTACAAATATATATATAGAAAATTGCATCCGTGTGGTTTATCATGTACAATGCTTTCTTACGCTTGGTGAGGCAGACTGAAATTGAACATTAGGATAACGTCAGCAGGGATAAAAGAGGTCATACCAAAGAACTTTATTTACTAGTGGAAAAATCAGACATTCCGATCAACCACTACAAGCCCCGGCCGGATCTCAAGGTTGACCAGATCAACGCCCCAAAGGAATATCTCAAACAAGGAGTCCCTTTCGTCATGGTGCACAAGAAGGGGGGACAGGACATCGAGTACGACATCACAAACTACACAGACTTGTACCACTTCTTCCAGAGTAGTGGCGTATCGACCTCAAACCACTTCGTCGCCAATACCGCCGCCCTCCTTGCCAAGAGTCTCTACCAGAATCTCGACCCCCAGGATGAGAAGCTGACCAAGAGACTACTACAAGGACTAAACTTAATTTTTATTTTTTTATTATTTATTTTTTTTTTTGGGGGGGGGGGGGGGGGGGGGGGGGTGTTTGCACTTCTTTATTTAATCATTACGCTTTTTTACCCTAATAGTATAAGTGCTTCCCCGTGTGCAAGATAGGCTAAAGTCGGAAAGCGCACGTTAAATCTCCGAGGTACCTATCTACCAGAACTTTATTTGCTGTTCTGGTCATACATAAATATATGTAAGTTACGTACATGGGGAGGCTAGATTATTTACAGCTTACAGCAATATAGTGCAAATATTATGTTCAATAAAAGAAAACGTTGATAGATCTATAACACACTTTTGTACTTTTAAACAAACTGTGGACTTTTAAGACATTTTCGCTTATTGTAATAACATCTAGCTAACCAATCATGTCTATCTATGAAATCTACAAGCATAGTTGCTGTCAAACCTAAAAAACATATACAGGGAGGTAAGTTTTGACTTGCCAAGCACCTTAAGGTGAGTTTACTTTTAAACTGTCAAAAGCTATTGTCCCTTCAATACTAGTATAAGTCTGGAAGCTGTCTCTCGGACTGTTATGAGTTATGATGTATTTTATGATATAACTGGGGAATGTTCAAATTAGTTACTGTCATTTAATCCAACGTTCTAACTGTCAACTGTCTCAACAGGATCATAGGTTTGGTTATATATCTCCTCCCTGTCTCTATGTCTTAAGTTGGTAATCGGTAACTGCGGTCCAAATGTATCAACTTATTCATCTATTGTTGCAAACTTGACTGATTTAAACATATCTTATTGATCATGAACTACTCAGTCAGTCAAGCGCCTGTATCAGAAATGTAAAACCAGCCATGTTTCATGTAGTCCCAATATCACTGAAAAATGCCGATGTAAACGTGACATATAAATTTACTCACAGACAATATATTTTTCGTGAGAGTGAAGCACAATTTTATTAAAGTTTTATTAACAATTTCATAAACTATAATAATATTAATATTAAAATTCATCATCACTTGCCAAGTTTATGAAAATGTCCCCATTTGGGAGATGTCACATATAAACAAGGATTCGAACTAAATTTGATCGTCTTTGACACTGAGGTTTATCCCGACTTTGCCAGCAAACTGCAGAAGATTAACAGTGAGTGAGTGAGCATCGTTTCTATGTTTATACAAGAAAAGATGTCATGCCAAAAACGCTCACAGTAGTTAGTGAGTAAACTCACGACCTGTCATGACCTGGTTGAGTGACTTCCTCCAATCAACATGAAAGGATTACCCACAGAGAAAGAAAGGATTAAAGTCACCCATAAATCTTCTCCTAACGAAGTACTCCAACTTCTAAATGCCTCTCAAAGAAGGATTAAAATCCTAGATATATCCTATCTACGTGGTATAGGTACTCACAACCTCTAATAATAAACTGTTACGTTTGGTATCCCCAGCAATACTCACCATGGTCATTGGGCAAATGTAAAAATCACAAACCCTAACGAGATTCTGTCAACATGGTCACACCCGGTGATTGTGAAGATCTAAAATTCTATCAACTGTCAGACAGCATGGCTGTTCATATTCATTTACAACATCCTCTTATAATTAGTATAAAAGTGTCCCACACAAAACCTTCTTTTATTTATTCTTTCAAAATACAACACAGAAAGTGGGGTGTGGGGAAATGGGACATATTCCTACGTGAAATAATGAGACATTAGTAGTGGTGACGGCTATATCATAATTGTACTGTCTAAAGCATAAATTTGGCGAACGAAAAACGTTATATTTGCAATCTAATGGAATGACTCGTGTGGGCAAATGAACATGTTCGCAATCCACAAACAATCATTTTATTAATGGCGAACATTTACCAACCCGCGACAATCGTGTCAACACGGGGGTTCCCCTAGCAATAAACTCGCATCTAAATTCACTACTGTTCTACTGTCGGCTAGCCACAATGGCTAGACTGGACCCTAGTGGAATGGTTCATGCCATAAAAGTCTAGCAACCGAACACTAATTAAGATGGGCCGACCTTGTATTTACGGTCTGGTGAGCACAGCTCAATGGCCGCTCATTAACTCAAATTTCACATCTCACTGTTTTGTTTTATCTCACTATTCATTTGATAAATTTGTCAACTTCAACTGGAACCCGGTCCCGTGTTACACGCGTGGCACACGCGTGTGCAACGGGTTGCACACGCGACGCACACCCGTTGCACACCCGTGTCCAACGGGTGCTCACCCCGTGTGCAACCCGTTGAGCACCCGTGTCACATGCGTGTTACACGCGTTCTCAACGCGTGTTAGGGGAATGAACTTTTAGGCAGTAGTGTATGTTGATGTATGGACAAAACTGTGGTAGTATGTTGATGTATGGACAAAGCTGTGGTAGTATGTTGATGTATGGACAAAACTGTGGTAGTATGTTGATGTATGGACAAAACTGTGGTAGTATGTTGATGTATGGACAAAACTGTGGTAGTATGTTGATGTATGGACAAAACTGTGGTAGTATGTTGATGTATGGACAAAACTGTGGTAGTATGTTGATGTATGGACAAAACTGTGGTAGTATGTTGATGTATGGACAAAGCTGTGGTAGTATGTTGATGTATGGACAAAACTGTGGTAGTATGTTGATGTATGGACAAAACTGTGGTAGTATGTTGATGTATGGACAAAGCTGTGGTAGTAAGTTGATGTATGGACAAAACTGTGGTAGTATGTTGATGATTAGAAAAAACTGTGGTAGTATGTTGATGTATGGACAAAGCTGTGGTAGTATGTTGATGTATGGACAAAGCTGTGGTAGTATGTTGATGTATGGACAAAACTGTGGTAGTATGTTGATGTATGGACAAAGCTGTGGTAGTAAGTTGATGTATGGACAAAACTGTGGTAGTATGTTGATGATTGGAAAAAACTGTGGTAGTATGTTGATGTATGGACAAAGCTGTGGTAGTATGTTGATGTAGTGACACTGATTTGGTAAAATGTTTTGCTGTATGGACAACGCTGTTGCAGTATGTTCATTTATTGACAACCATTTGGTGGTGTGTTTTTTTATTGCCAACTACATTGTATGCGGTAGTACGTTGATGTATGGACAGATATGTTGTAGTTATTTGATTTATTGACAAATCTGTGGTAGTATATTGATGTATGTGATAGGGTGTTGATTTATGACTAGAGTAATGGTTGTCTCTTGATTTATGGAAATATCTGTGATAGTTTGTAGATATATGGACAAAGCTGTGATAGTAGGTTAATGTATGGACACAGCTGTAGGTGCATGTTGATGTATGGACAAATATGTGGAAGTAGGTTGATGTATGAATACGACCGTATTGCTATGTTGGTGCATGGGGAAATCTGTGATAGTCTGTTGATGTGAACACGACTGTGGTGACATGCTGGTGTATGGACACATCTTTGGTGGTATGCTGGTGTATGAATAAATATGTGGGAGTATGTTCATGTATGAACACAACTTTTGGAAAATGTTGAGGAATTTAGTTGTACATTTAGGTCCATGTAGACATAGGTTTGTGTCAAAGACTCACTCAAAGAATCGCAGGCGCCCCCTCTCCTTCGCAATTTCCCAGGCCCTAGAGAAGCCTCCCACAGCCAGGGATCCCTGAACTAGCAGAGACACAAGCCCAAATACTATGATGATTGTCTGTAGACTGTCCGTCCACAAAACTGTCTTCATGCCTCCCTAAAGATACCAGCACATTTTATAATGCATTATTGGGTAACATAAGGCGACATGGAGGAAATATTATACTTTTTCGGTTAAATGTGAACACATGTGAAATAGACATCATAGAAGATATATTATTGCTATTGTTGCCACGTTACAGGTTTGGGCACATACAGGAAACTTTGGTCTCCAATACCATATATAATTTTCAAGTTAGTACAAACTGAAATTGTGTTTCCATGTATCCATCCATTCACACATTTATCCACCGATTCATGTATTAAAAATATTCCCACCAGAGCTGTGTATAAGGTCACTATGATCCCAATAGTGGTGATAGACAGCCATAGGTCCAGCCCAGTCACTGAAACAGGTATAGAATATTTCATTTACATTTAATGAATTGTAAATCAGCTCAGCAAAGCCGTAAAAAAGCAAAAGGAGTATGGCATATCTGGCGACCCTTACTTAATATGTCACAAAATACTGTCACAGTGTGAGGTATATGGCGAGAGCGAAGAAAAGAACACTTACATGTTTGATAGTTGTTTCTTAAACAGTAACACTTTACTCTGTGATCATAACCCTTATCATACATCGAACCATTTGGATACGGAAGAGTTGCTCAAATCAATTCCTGACTTTAATCATACTTTTAACTAAATAGTTCTTACAAGATATGGTACTGACACCGCCTTGAACACGACTTTAACTTTGCCAGAGAATTACATGTATACAGACTTTATATAAGTTTCAAATATTATTCACATTAAATTACTACAACATGTGGAATAACACTAGATATCTTTTGTTTAAAAGTGTAGTATATTACCTGAATAAAGCACCAGTGAAGGTGCAAAAAGGACAAACGCCATGTACATCAGCTGAAAATCAATTCACTTGCAATGTATGCAACGTTAAGACAAATATCCATACCTTAAAGAGAAAATGGTGTTTCAAGGTCCGGTCAGAAATGTTAAAGTTAAATGACGACAGCCTGAATAACATCGAGTAGTTAGTGTATCTGTCAGACAAATGAATGGTTGATTGCATGACAAAGATTTAAGCAATCGGAGTATGATACATTAACTAGATGAAATGTCTCGTTAAGGATTGCGCTCAACATAATCAAATACGTTTCAAAATAATTTAATGTATTTTCCAGCTCCAAATCCACATAAAACCTTACAACATTTCCCCACTTCTCTATACCCTGGTAGTGAACATGTGAACATGCCCCTACACACAGAGGGAGTACCATCCAAGGAGTATGTGTGTTCTATTTCGGTTGTTTTTTTTGTAAATCAAAATCTCGGAATCATGGGCTTCACAAATGATAAATGTCCATGTCATGTGTGTACGTTTACTGTTCAACGCCTCGTATATCTCAACGCACATGCTCGGACGTAATTACAATAAAAGGCCATAGGCCATAATAAGCAGTAAACTAGTTACAACGAAATCAAGCTAATATACCCACTTCGTTCATAAACATAACTCCAATAACTGTTTTACCACTTGTACAGTCCAGCTAAGAGATGCCATTATCCGTACTCGCTTCCCAAATCTCAGTTCGAGGTACTGCAATTGGAAATAGGGGTTTAGCACAATAGACGACACTGCTTCAATATGTGAACATGGAATAAGGGGCCAACCATTTAAACATAAAAATATATTTCTCCATGTTTGACTTGATGTACATTAGGGGGGCACGGGTGGCCAAGTCGTCTAAGGCGCCGCGATTCGCTGTGATATAACTGGAATACTGTTAAAAGCGGCGTTAAACCCAACTCACTCACTAAAGTACATTATGTTAATCTGGGTATCCTCGGAATTTAGTGTTAGTGTGAGCCGCATATTCTATATGCCTTCTGGTTAATGAGAAAACTTGTCACAATTTTATTGATCACATATATTGTATCTGTACTTTGTGATACCATACACACGTATGAACCCTATCATGGTGCAACATATCTTCATAAATTCACACTTATGTTTTAGTTTTTTCAAAGATTTTACTTTCGGACAGGGGGGAAATATCACGGTCGAAAAAATCTGTTTTGAAATCATTCGGATGTAATAACTCAGATTATGACAAACTAACAAAACGTTTTGCTACATATACTCCAAATAATTATTTCTATTTTTTTCAAAATCATGATTTCCAAAACTCCATTTGTTTATAAGGATTCAGTGGCATACACAGTTGTAATATGTTTGTTAAATCCTGTTTAAGGATTGAAGTTGTATTTGTTGACGGTCATCAGCTGATGAAGACAGTACCCCACGTACAACAGTACAATTTCAATCCTTGTATTGACAGATACATCAATCATAACAAAATTATCTATTTAACATCAAACTTTTATTATTTAAAGCGAACTTTGTCAACACGGAGAGCTTAGACGTCGTTACGTCATCCTTCTCAAGCATTCCATTTGGAGTGACATCCGTTGGTTTTACAAATGGCGGCAAGAACAATGTCATTCAGTTGAAATAAAAGCAGCACCCAGTAAAGATAGCGTTGGGAAGAAATCAAGACACGGGTGATGCTGAAAATGTTTTGATATTAACGTTCTGTGAACTTTGTGTGTGTGTTTGAGTCATACTACGGCTGCTGATGACCGCTTGAGGCGGCGCGGATGGATTTCCTGAAGTAATACACGACAGTGTGGAGCTTAGTGATTTCTATTGAGAAGTCGAGCATTCTTAGTTATAGCCTCGAAGGGACGCATCATTTAGGTGACCCGACATATACATGATCTGTCTGACTTCGCAGCCTACAATATTCATTGCCTGAATCGATGTCGCCCTCGGTTTTCCCTTATGATTTTAATGATATTTTTAAACATTGAGGAATCCCCCTCAAGTAGTTGTATGTCTCCGCTCGATTGACAATGTAATCACGTGACATACTGACGCTCATCGGGAAATAAACGACAGTCAGCTTGGTAGTGTTCAACAATTCGAGGTCACCCGCTACTGTCAATATTAAGTAACAATAACCTACGGAAAATCTATACTTCCGACTAGAAGCCATATAACCATTCAAAGCGCTGCTCTCGTTCACTGTTATTAGCTTGTCAAAAAGGCGCCATCTTTTCCCCTGAGCGCTAACGTTATCCAAGGCCTTTACAGCTACGTGGATGGGGTCTTCGCATGAAGGGGGTTTTTCATTTATGTTTAGGAATTCGCATGAAGGCGAATCACAGTGGACTTTAAAGTTTTTTGTTGTTCAACCTGTGTTTATCTAATGGATTGTGGTTGAGGAGCGGTGTGAATAACTAACATGCGCTCACCGGTGTTAGCAGCATGTCCAAAACCTGAACCATGTTCATTTAGGGCTGATTACTTAACTTCCTTCATCTTTCCTTAATCTGTGTAATAAAGACATTAAAATACTTCTTTTTTTTAATTTAGATATTTAAATTGCTGAAGTTATGTGCATCACATTCGAGGTTTCTTCCCACCCTGAGGTTGCAGTTATTTGTGCGATGGTGGTTTCATGTACACAAACAGCAGGGTATAGGCAGGAGAGGTTTATTGTATTGGAGATTCGAGATGCGGAACGAAACTGTCAGCGACATACTGACGCAAGAGGGAGCAAACCATGCATGTCAGTTTATGAGCAGTGTTACCTATTCACCATGACTGCTGTTATTGTACGTGTGTGGGTAAGCATTGTTTTTGCTCGCAATTATAAACAATATTAAACATGTTACGAACTACAAAGACTCTTGTCAAACACTGTAGCGCTCAAGTACATATTTGGATCTTCGTTGTGGATGTCAGTGCTGTCGCCCATGTGCAGTGAATCTGATATGACAATAAACTATAAATGTCGCGATAACATACTTAATGTAAGTACTTATTAGGCTAGTTGGGAGACGTCAGTTCGAAGAAACACCACTCCAAATGCATACAACGTACAATGATACGATCTCATCGCTAGCGTTATATCCAGGGATATTTATAGTTTTCTAATATCGCAATTTATAAATATTCGAACCTTACTTATTCTTTTTCATGCAGCACTTTAAGTGCTAATGATATTTTCTTTTCGATAAATGTTACACCGTAGAGCAATCGTACCTATTCAACATAATGGTTTTCCGCCAATTTAATGGCTAATCGTTTGGGACATAGCAACAGTATCCATGGCAGGCGTGACGCCCGTCGGACCTATGCATTTCTTTGGACCCAGATATATTCTGTAGAACATCCCTCGGACATTCTAAATGTGTCCATGAAACTTGTTAATAAACAAAGACGGTTGATAATAGCATCGTACCTCAGAGACGCTGGTTACCCCAAGCTTGTATAGACAGGGCAGAAAGAGATGTGCCGCTCCAGCCAGGCCCAATACCATGCCGAGAGCAAGACACCAGAGCATTGTGTCGTAGATGTAGACTTCGGCAGGCATCCCAAGCAACGTCAACGCTGACAAAAAGGACACCGTCACCGACAAACTTACGGGGATAGTGCCCATCTGACGGTTTCCAACCAGAAATTCTGATGGGCTGTTTTTTTTCCTGTCCTTGATCGCATGGTAGAGGCCAATACCGGTTGGGATGGCAAGCGTGACTCCAAACACAATATAGTCCTCCCAGTAGAGGGTGTTCTTTGTTCCGCTGTTGATGCTGTAGTGCTCCTCCATTGCCGTCCTCTGCCAATGGAACACGATTGTTCATTTAAATATTTAATTTATCACGTAATTCTGGTCCAATAACAAACATCATTCCGTTTACACTAAGTCGTTCGACTACAGCAACACATAAAATACAAACCAACACGAATGTGTTCTGAAATACGTATTGAAGCAAAGACATCGAGCTGTAAATAATATCCTGTATTGCTACTAATTTCAAAAAGAGTTTGATCCAAACACAAATCGAATAACCCAAAAGTACTCAATGAGGTTTCGAGGGGTCGTATTAGGCGACTTAGTGTGTGTTTTCAAAATACTATTCAACGAAGCGTTTGATTTGTACACTACGAGCAAACGGACTGTCATATAGAACTTGAACAACAGAATGACAAACATATATGCATGTATTCATGCATTATAAATTATGTAAATAACTCTACATAATTAAGTGAGCTTGTGCATATTCCGTCTAATGAAGAAATCATATTTTGTTTATATCATGTGACCTTGTTGTTAGTTTGTTTTCATGAAATTTACGAAAATCAAATTTCACAAAAAAGATGAAAAATCTTTTTCTCAGGCGCCGTAAGGTGTATAAAGCTGGTATTTTATGTGAATGATAATGGCTACAAGTAGAGTCAATTTTCTGCTTGTTGCCATATGACAGGTGAAGTGATGTACAATCATCAAAATTGGTACATTAAACAAAGATATATAACTTATAATTCAAAGATGATAAAACAACTTCTGTTTCACATTATAGCCAAGAGAGTAAAATAGAAAACAAATATAGTAGACTCTCCCACAAGCTGGATTGCCACCACATATCAACTCATTATCATCCTATATTGAGGAGGCTTTCACGTATGCTTGAATTAGAAACCAAACTCTCTCCTTCGAAAAGGTACATTAGTAGAACTGATCTTATTTCAAGAACATATATTGACTGTTGGAAAACAATAGACTCGGTAGGTAGATAGACTCAATACAATAAAATGTGAGACGACTCTTACCTTTCCTGGCGTTGATTGTGAGGAATGAGATGTGCAGCCTGGTGGAAACAAACTAAAAATTAACAGTTCCCTACAATTATTTTGGCCTCTGTCGCTGTTTCACTAATTTTGTTTTACTTTCGTTTTGGCTAGTTGCAGTAATTTCTGCATAATTGTGTTCACATATATTGTGAAGGGAAGGGTGAGCAGGTGGGATGTGTGAAGATATTATGGTTTGAATTGTCCTACCTGAGTATAGATCATTAATTATCAGTATTTCGGGGAGTATTTCATTATTGAATACACATTATACATCTGGACATCCTCATCTTGATACTGAGCTCTCATACGGATTCTATTCATCCGTTATGTCAGTAATCGAAACAAACAGTTTTAACGAAACCTAACTGCCTAACAAGCGTCATCGCTGCATTTTCCCAAAAGAGATTAGAAACTGCTCGGTGAAGTGAATACGGTCTCTGTTGGCCTAGATTTGTGTTTACTGAATAAACACTTTAACCAATGTTAACTAACGACGATACGCTACACGATCATAGGTTCGCGAGCAATACCCGTGCCACGCTTTATTGTATTATTCTGTAACACATATGCATATGTTGCCTTTTTTAATGCACGTTGTTTAGTTCAGTGCCCAATGGACGCTGCACTAGATTATATCGCATGATTCATGGACCCATCAACATATCATAGAAATTTAATAAACTGTCTAACACCTGCTGAGAAATAAGTCCTGATCACAATATACTTATTGCTTCTCTACACTGTAAAACATTGTTTAAAATGTAAACATGTTTCGAACTAAACGTTGCTTTGTCTGTGTTTAAATCCAAAACTGATTACACATTTGGTGTGTTCTAATTCAACACTTCAAGACCTGAAATGAGCTATCGCCTCACAGCATAAACACCACCTAAACACACCATTCCCATGATCTAAACATGTTTGGAATCTAAACACGTTTAAACATGTTTAGAATCTAAACATGTTTAAAGTTCAAACATGTCTAAACTTAAACATGTTACAATTTCAAACATATTTGAACATTGAAACACATTTAAACATGTTTAAATAAAGTGCATATCATTAGGAAAACAGTCAAATGTGGATAGGATTTATATTGAATTCGAATTATGATGAACATATCAGAACCATAGGCACTTCCGTAACAACACCATCTGTGGCAACAAGTAGTAGGTTGTAACGTAAAGGAATACAAGAGAGGTTCGTGTTCCCCAAAGGTTTAAACAATAGTGAGTTACTAAATGTGTTGTTGGCGTAAAACTAACAGTATTTCATACCTGACACGGAAGCTGACAATGAAAGTATCTGATTACTGCAATGGTCCCTTAACTTTCAGTTAGGCAATCCCCCGTTCACGGTTATACGACATATATGCATATCGTATGGAAATGAAGAGAGAAACTTACCTCAGTAGCGACCAAGGTCAGCTGATGTGAGCTAAACAGGGTGTACATATGATTCAACACATGGAATTTTCCTTTGTTTTATATGCATAGCGCGATTGGGTCAGTGAGCAATTAATTTGTTCCATGAGGATGCACATGTGGAGTGCTGCTTATATTGCAGCAGGGAAGCACCTGTAACCACTCTCTACAGACCCAACAGTTTATATGATAGTTGTTCAGCTATCTTATCCTGAGCAATTCACGCTATTACAAGCCCTGGCGGTGACTATGATAACAAGATGTTACGTATACTCCTACGGAGGTTCCCACTTTGTCACTTTGCCAGTCGTTGATGTTCAGATATAGAAATTATACAGTAGCGAATCAGGGAGTCTGCTTCTGTTTATAGCCAGCTGAAAATATAAAGTAATAGTAAATATCAGAGAAATTAATTTAATTCACATCGCATAATTCTGGTGATGTATTTATGTCATCATAGATTTGAGCAATTATTTTATATTCTATCTTAAATTGATTCATTTATTATTCATATCAACATGGCATATAGAGACATATACACAAAGACAAAAGTTAAGCACACTCTAATATATATAATACCCTCAAGTATCTTTAAAAAAAGTATATCTAAGCGTTAAAATTGCTTTCTGAAGCTCGGTTTTAAAAAGTTATTCCATGACATTGTGTGGCCATGGCACGAAGACGATTATCAAACGCCACAAGATGGCAAATAATCGGCGTGCATAACACAGGAATGTCTTATAATGCCATTGGTCGGAATTTGGGTTATCATCACACTGTCGTAAGCCGTTTAGTCGAGACACATGCTCAGACCAGTGAAGTACAGGACCGTCCCAGATCTGGAAGACCTACTGTGACGACACTTCGTGAAGACAGGGACCTTCTTCGTCTCATACGCCGAGAACCCTTTTTAACAAGTACTCGTCTGAAACATATGTGGTTGCCCAATCGTCGTTTCAGCACCAGAACCGTCAGGAACCGGTTGAAAGCAGCAGGACTGAGGGCTAGACGAGTCATAAAGCGTCCCTTGTTGAGAGATCGCCACCAAGCCGCTCGTTTAGCATGGTGTATTGCGCGACAGAAAAGGAATTTGAGAACTTGGACACGGATCCATTGGTCAGACGAAAGTCGCTTTCTGCTCCACGTCACTGATGGAAGAAGGAGAGTTTGGAGGCACCGGAACACGGCCTACACCCCCAGAAACATGAAACCTACTGTTGCATACGGCGGGGGCTCGGTAATGGTTTGAGGGTGTATCTCTCATGATTGCAGGTTGGGTTTGGGCACCATAAGGGTGAACCTAACAGGGGCTCAGTACATCCGGGTTTTTAAGGCCAGTTGTCGTTCCTCATTGTGACAACCACCCTCTTGCTACTCGACCTCAGTACATGGATGACAAAGCCAGGCCTCATCGTTCGCATGCAGTCGTGGATTACATGAGGGCCAATGCAATAACGACTCAAACCTGGCCAGCAATGAACCCAGATTTGAACCCCCTTGAACATGTTTGGGATATTCTGGGGCGGCGCATACAGGCACGAGATCCTCCTGTACAAGATTTCCACCAACTGGAAGCAGCATTGCATCAGGAGTGGTTGTTGTTGACCCATCAACAGATCCAACGTCTGACTGGAGGCATGAGACGTATGGTGGAATGCGTCCTACGGGCATGTGGCGGTTATACCCGCTACTGATCTGTTTCACGTGTCATGTCAAGTAGAGACGTTAAGGAACATTTTCACATGAAACATCAAACGTAACTCGTTTCCTTAATCCTGCAGCTCCATACTTTGTTTAGGTATTTTCTGAGGTCAAAAACTGTACCTGTGTTACCATGATGATTTTGTCAGTAAATTTCAATCACAACTCACCAATATCTTCTTTATTTGTTGTCAAATGTTTGTTCTATCCGATGACATTGGAATCGCCCAGCCCCTGTGGTCAGTCATCCCATACCATGATTTTTGCCATTTGTCATGGTTCAGAAATAGGGATGTGCTTAACTTTTTTCTTTGTGTACATTTTACGCTAGTACACGAACAAGATGGGAAACAGGCTGAGCATCTCCATATACAATGGCAGAATATGTTCCCTGCGGCAGATGGGTCTTCGGGGCGTTCAGGCGGTCATCCATGACACGATACATTTTCTTTCTGGGATGGATGGCACTGGCCGGCCCAGTGTAATTGCAACATTGGGTTGTTTTTTCTCTATCAAGTCAATGAATTTATACTTGTTGGGGTGTTTTGCTGACAATTTCACAGTTTGGAATGTCATCTCTCTACGTGATTGGTCGTACGTGGCTATTATGTTTCGAAGAGGCTCCACATGGAACGTTCCCCAGATTCGACCCACTGTTCCTTCACGTTGTCAGCAGAGTTTCTCAGGTCTGGATTGTCCATATCTGCATTTTCAAGTGCATAACGCCAGAGGTTTTCGATGTCACAAAGTCTCAACAGAGGTAGTGCAAAGGATGAATGGATGAAGGTGTTCATACTTTCGCGTTCTTCAATATAGCTTGCCGGCAATGGAAAAGACAACCTTTTAGATGCTCATGGTGTCAATCACTGGATTGTCCAGACTCGATTGTGGAGAGACCACCGTCTGAAAGCTGCAATATTGCTGCGAGCGGAGTTAAACAAACAATCAAAACTATAAACAAATTGTGAAAACATTCCAAGGGAGAATAGGCAAAATATTGTATGGAATCCCCTTAAAATTTCTACACAAATTGGTCATGAGTAAATCAAGGAAGGTTTTCGCTGACAGAATACCATCATCTGAATACGTAAAAAATATATCCATACTTTTCTATGCGTATCGGTCAATACGCCTACAGTTTCGTCTTGGAACCACCGGGACGTCATGATGGAATCACGAACGAAACTGTGGTCACTGAAGACAGTGGGGTATAATTCACGCCGGGCGAATCGACATGATTACTTTCTTCATATAATTTGATGTTTTCCTGTAACACCTGACAAATGTAAATGAAACGGACATAAAATATTCACCATAAACCTGTCCTTAAACCTGTTTCCAAATGCTTCTTTTTATATCATAGTCTTGGCAATAATCAGTTTGTTCAGAGATGTCGCCCAAGAAACCGTATGAGTAACATATAGATTGAGGTATAAACAGAAGACTGGTGGATGTTCAAATGTCAAACACTTAAACGGCGGCTGTATAGATTGGATGGACAAACCTATTGCGTGACGTCATACCCGTGAGGCGTAGTATATCAAACACTGGTTTGTCTATTTCAGAATCGATTATCTACATGCGGCAGTTATATAGCTGGGATAGTGCTGGGTGTGGCCAACACAAATCATCTCTCTAAATCGAAAGAGATTAATATAGTGTTTTGATTGTCTACAGAGGAATTAACTATTTGAACCCACGTTAACATTTTAACATGTCAGCTATATAAATGTTTATTATATTCACACAAACACACACACACACACACACACACACACACACACACACACACACACACACACACACACATACACACACACACACACACACATATATATATATATATATATATATATATATATATATATATATATATATATATATATATATATAATAGTGTTATTTTGCAGAGGTTTCTTTATGCCAGTTGTGTGAATGGCGGGTGCTTCCGGTAGGGCAGGATTTGAGACGAATCTAAAAGAATTGATTTGAATAACAGTGAGTTTATTTTACTTACTAATATAATTTGTAGTTAAATTATGTATTGGTAGTGTAACAGTCATCGGTACTTTTAGTATTTGTGTTATTTGTAACACTCAACTGTCGGAGATCGAGACAGTCTTTATAATTAACATCATATAACGGGATTAATCGTGACATAGATATAGCTTTACAATGTATAGCCATGGCATGAACGCTCCTTGTGCGTTTAATTAGTTTTTATCAGACCGGGTAGAGTTTGTGTGCAGTATACTGTTTGTGACCTCAGAGGATGGCGATTCATATATTGCCACTTTTTATCATGTTATTGTTATGTATAGTGCCATCCTTTTTTATGATTCCATACTAATTTCATATCTTTTTCTGTGATAAATCTAGTTATTTTACTGTCCTTCGTTGGCAGGTTTGTATTTAAGTTTCAAGGTATTTATAATGTTTAACACTTGATAGTCACGATATGGCTGCAATGAGGCTTAGAATTAAACTCACTCACTCACTGTTTGTTACCAGCATGTATTTTGTATTGCTTTGTGGCCGAGCTGAACGTATGAACTCCGTCTCCTATTGAAGCATTCAACACTTCATGGTTATGTCAACACAACAATGAAATATCACACCAGGAAGTGTTCAACTCGCCTGTAGGGGTTACATGTTCTACCGGGCATACATGTGTCCCATAAGCCAGTATGGCTGGGCATAACACTCTTATCCGTTTGCATCATTGTCATTTTATTGTTGTGAGTTTTAATGCGAGACACAGAAATAAACTATTTATCTCTCTCTTTTATCTCTCTGTAAATCTCTACTTGTGTACAATCCCATTGCATGATATCAGTGAACCGTGAATACTGCAGCGGTGGCGTATCACATCGTTTTCAGTGATATTTTGTATGTACTGGTGATATAATTTCATTCTTTTAAGCTAGAACCTGAACATAATATAATAGTTCTAAAACACGCTTTGTACACATGATCGTTAGGGTACAGGTTTGACTTTGACACGAGAATGTTCTGATATAAGAAATTCGCTTGTACAACGAAACCGTGGCTTCCCTCTGCATGCAGTATTTTTATGCCATGTTTGAAATGCGAACTGTTGACCTGCTTCTTTTTGAGCCGAATATGTCTTGGGTCACTGACTCAAAACATACAATTGTCTTCACTTCACAATTACGAACCAAACAATGTTTGAGTGATTCACAGCCCACTTATTAAGGCCATCCAGTAACAATTGTGTCTTTCCTCCGACATATTTTTTTAACCCATTGTTTAGTATGCTCCGCGGGACCTTAAACAAATATTATACAAATATAGTGCTTGTAACAAGCGAAGCAGTACATGAGTGTCAGTTTATTCATGCTGACCTCGTATATTGTATTCAAATACGCATCTGAACTGGCTTTGTTCAGCTGTGACCTCCTTTCTGCCAGGTAGATTGAAAATCATAGGAACGGTGACACACCTGCCACTGTATTTGTTTATCTTCTGAGTATATGCAATGCAATATAGACCGATTTAAAATTTAACATCCTCATCAGAATTTCATGTTCAGCTCCAACCAATTGTGACCGGATGTGACAAAAGCCATTTGTATGTGAATCATTATTTTGGAGGACACAAGAAGATCGTGTTACGTTCCTGCACCTTTGTAAGTTAGGCTCCCGTTAGCCTTTCATATACAACAAAACAATTTTCAGTTTATCCCTTAAAGGCAAAAATACAACAATCGTTTTAACTGATTACGCTTTTGAATTCAAAATATGTGAAACCAGTATTTTCCTCATTCAGATAACATATTGCCAAGGTGGATATACAAAATGTAGGCATGGGACTACATAGGAAGAAGAAGAAAAAGGAAAATAGTTTATTAACGTGTCACTCGATGCATAAAAACAGTAACATGGCAAATATGGCATAAATTAAAAATACACCCACCGGTCAGCATTGGCCTACGAGATACGAATATACATGTTACATCAATAGTTAATATATAAATCATAAAATATACATCGAGGCTTTAAAACAGGATTAATTGGGTAGTGACATGATATTTAGAAAGTGTGAGACAACGACACATATACATTTTTGTTAGTAAAACGGCTAACTTATTACATAGTGAATCATTATTCATTATATCATTAAACTGGTCTGCTGGATTAAGTTGTAGGAAGGAGGGATCTAAACTAGAAATAGAATTAAACAAATTGTAACGTAGGTCTGTGTAAAGATCACAAGTTACAAGAAAGTGTATTTCATCTTCAATACAGTTGGTAGAAAACTTGCAGAGTCTATTTATTAAAGGTGTTACAGGTTTTGTAGGACAAACATGTAAATGTGGGAGAATTAGTGAGCTATTTTGTGTTTGTAATCAGAGTGATCAACTTTTAGCAAGTGTTCAAACAAAGGCCAATAATATAACATTCTTACCATGAATCGATTCTGATTATAATAGTTACTCAGAGGTTCCAAATAAAATAACCGCCTCTGATTGCACCAGATGGTTTCACGGCCGTATCACAGCAGAAGGTAATATTC
Source organism: Haliotis cracherodii (assembly GCF_022045235.1). Classification (NCBI taxonomy): domain Eukaryota; kingdom Metazoa; phylum Mollusca; class Gastropoda; order Lepetellida; family Haliotidae; genus Haliotis; species Haliotis cracherodii. Next base: position 45,794,569 of record NW_027266286.1, on the reverse strand, counting down.
ATAGACAATTACTACTTTCTCAGTCATTGTCGTCAGGCATTTTCAAATAATGATGTGCACGATTATTTGTTTTTACGAAGAGTTGCTGTTACTACGATATTCAAGTGTTGAAATACATTTTGGGCAGAAAACACAATAGACATTGTCAAAGAGAATGTATGTGAAGGTTTAGATACAAGAGAGAGCGTGAAAATTTCTGCTTCCAACTGTGGCGAAGAGCGCAATGCTTTAAAGACTATTATCGACGTGGCCTTGATACAGATCGACAACTCGCTGAAAATACTAGACACAAACCATGTTTTTCACAAGGAATTCGCGTTTAATTTTGTCATGGTAAACTACTTCCACTATGTTTTCAAAGTAGAGCTAGGTCACCTGTTGATCTAACCGCACTACATTGGAATTTGGAACGTGCAAAATGGTCCCACGGTAGTGCAAAACAGACCTGATGATCTGATTAAGTATGACTGGATCAAAATTTGTTTTCTCTCAAACTTATTTAAAATATATTTAGCAATGACCAAATTCACGCTTTTGAGAGTGACTATGTACCATGGACTTAGCCCATTTCCAAATTCGATCTACAAGACTGAATTTAGTGTCGTTTGAATCCTGCTTGTTAGGACTGACAATTTGCCAGAGCCTTGGTACCGTGTAAGTGGTACGTTATCCAGTATGTTGAAGTAATATAAACTTTTTCTGAGGCACTATTAATTAACGTGAGTACATGTGCAAACACCAACCAGGTTTTATGAATAACATTGACTTCAGAAGGGAATGCATAGTTTCCACAAAGTCTCAAAATAGTCTTCATTATTCAGTAAGTTTCAGACTTTAATTGCAAGTTAATTGTTCGTGAGTATCACAACATTATCCAGGTATAGGGCCTACATAACTTTGGGATCTCAAAGTTTATCTCTTCTTAAACGGATTTTATTCAAAGTCTATATTATTAAAAAGCACATGTTTCCTAAAGGAAACAGAAACTCGGGTACCACTGTGCCAACTCGGTTTCGTTTCTTTTACGACATAGGCTTCGTCTTGTTCACTTTGGCATACAAGTCATCACATTCCGGGTCTGTAGTTGATGTTGTTACGTTTCCTGTTGCCCCATGACTTTTAGGCTAGATATTCGTTGCGTTGTCGGGAACACTTGATGCGACGTGAATATCGCCGTACAGAGAGTTGTCTGACATAACTAGATCATCGTCATCCACTGGTGTACCTGTGTCTGCACAGCCTTGGTGAATATGCGCCTGCTTATTCCTGCGTCTCCGTCTTCTGTACACACTGGACAGATTAAAGTGTTATTACATTACGCAGTGGTGGTGCTTCATGATCAAATGTGAGTATATTCAAGGACGTCATGTGTTTACATTATATTATACCTGACAGAGTGAAATTGTATTCAGGTATTTCCAATCACTACCCTAAGAAACACAATCACTTTCAGGTGTGATTTAGTCCCTGCCTGGGAATGTATCACAATTGAACATTGTTTCTATAATACATTTGATGTGTCTCACCAAGACGACCAAGACTCAGTGTGATATATTATGTTCTAAAATGGTATACTGTAATTTCCTACCACAAACTGCATACAGTAATGGTGACAAGCACACCTCCTCCAACCACACATGGTATGATAATCCACAATGTCACTTTGTTTCCTGCAAACAAACATGTGTTGCTTGAAAGGATATTTGTGTTCCGGGTGGTGCAAGTGGCACATTGCAACATACATCACTAGACACGGAAAGGAAGCATCACTTTATTGATCATTTTCGGGACATCCTGTCTAACAGTGACGAAAACATCAGGCAATTAGCACATGACCATATGAATTCAATGTCTTCGAGAAAGAAATGACTAAACAAATTCTGTGAAATTATTTCCCATTCTCCAGTGCAATGTACATGGCGTTCTAAACACAGTCGTGATCATCGACTGCATAAGATTTTAGTGACACTGTAAGGTGCGATTAAAGGGTATAGGGAAATTAGCAACTATGCAGATTTTGATACTTTGGGACATGTTTAATCACAAAATTAGTGCTTGGCCGAAATGGAATTTGATTAACTGAAGAAAACGTAAAACAGACGATGGAAAAAGATAGGCTAAACGAAAACGAAAACAACGGAGTTAAAACGACGTCCCGATGTGTGTTGCGCTACGCAGTTTCAATGATTGGGCTTGTACCCAGCCTGCCCGCTTCCGCCTCGGATTATTTAATCGCAATACGGAGATTTTCTGTCTGCTCATCTGTTGATTACCGTGTCCATACCTCAAGAATTAATACCAACATACAAAATGCATTCAGTTGTCTATTCGGGGAATTAATTTACGATAGGCATTCATTGCGTTGAATGCTATCATGTGTAATACATCTCAATATAAACGTGCCATGTTGATTTGCGCTCATGAAAACCTTAATAATATAAAGAATGCCTCTCAATTACCTGGCGACTTTTCTGTAGTTGTGTCAACCTTGGTCCGATCTGGCTGAGTGGAATAAGTGCTTGCATCCATTGTTATAGCCCCACTGCAGTTCACGCCTATATCTATTTAACAAAATAATATCATAGGGAACAAGGAGTGAACAATCAGTTTGATGCTTACAAATACCCCCACTTTGCAGTTTAGCACAACGGGAACCGTTATACTTGACACACAAGGTGTCAGTTTGTCAAATATAGGATTGTCATTAAAAGTCTCTAGCTGATAATTACTTCACTATGCTTCAGGAAATACAATTTCAGAGCAGTTGCCTACAGGTATTTACAATATATGGCATTGTTTTGAAGCATAAAACAACATAAAAGGAAGCAAATTAAAAAACTTACATCTGTGATCGGTATAACATTTCATATAATATTTAATAAATTTCAAGGAGAAAACCAAGAACAAATGTTGTATCATCATTTACCTCAGAAAAGAATTCATCGGTGATAAACTAGTTAAGGTATCTGACGCTGGGAATGTTTCACAGTTAATACAACACCTTGCATTGTTGTTGTCAATATAAGCTCGCCATTACGTGCCTCATTCTGGATATGGCCACCCTCCCGAACAACACACAGATCTAGAGCAGTTTCACCCAGTTTGACTGGCTGAGAAAAGGCGCCTCTACTTGTACAGTTTTTGCCAAGGTATGATGCATTATGTACAAGCTTTATTCCACAGCCCACAGTCATATTTCTCCATACTGCCTGATTTCTTCGAAATCGAAAATGACAACAACAATTGGTGAATGAAGTCAAATCTATCGTCAGAGTGATGTTGGGTGCTCTCACATCGCCTTCTTTGCATATATCCATTCCTGCAACATATTTACACGTAACGCATGTGATTTGTTATATGATAAACCGTAAATGCAACTGTAGAACGTCGAAATACATACACATATTTTAGCAATGTTAACGACTGAGTAGTCGTGGTAAAACGTACTTGACCCACTTGGAGACAAGCAATATATTACAGCCCTTCACGGAATCATTTCAAAAAGGCAGTCGCCGTAATTTGGGCAACAAGTATGCCTCCACCAAAAACATCGCCGATGGAAATACAGACGAACACGTAAAATGTACATTTAGCCGTATACTGACAAATTTAAAAAGAACGCATTTTCGATTTTTTGTAATATTTGGTCAAATGACCAAAAGAAACAAATTAAGTTGTTCAGTGTATATAGGCTGAACACAACAATGTCGTCGTTCATGTTCGACTCGAGACCATAAAAACACAACTCTCCTTTTTTCGCTTGTTTACTAGTTTTGTTATCCTTGTTTACCGTTTTAGCAATCGGTAATTGAGTTACCCTTATTCCTAAATCGATATTATTGATTTCTGCCGTTTCAGGTTTCTGAGCGTCTAAAAGAGGTCTACTGCATGCCGTGCATCTGATTATATCCGTTTCATAAAGCGATCGAATACTGTCACATAGGCTAACCGGACTTTATATTCGGGAACACTGAACTCTTAATCGCTTGGTGCCTCAACCAATTACCTTCATTGAATGTCCTCACTACATATTACAGTCATTTACTCTCTGGTTATTTTTGCCTCAGTATTCATATGTGTTCTCCAAGATTTCGCTGAATTTGACAGAGGAGTCGATACAAGTGTCAGAACATCTTATTTCGTCTTTTTTCAGCATATGCAAAACTGATACTAGTTGTCAAAGCGCTCAAGGTTTATGAACACATGAGAAAAAGTATTCTGGATTATAAGTTCACCTAATCCCCGACCATTTGATATTCTGTGAGGTGGGTGGGTGTGGGGGGTTCTGGGATTTATCGATATACATAATATCATATTGTCCTAGAAATGCTTGACCAAAGTGACTGTGCCTCAGACTGTTCAAGAATGAAGAGTCATAAAAAATACGCTGTTGCAAGATGGTTTCTTTAATGTATAGAGTCATCGTTTTAATTAACAGAATATCTGGTTTTGTTGATGTAGTCTTCAAACAAGATCCTAGTTCCCCTCGCTCCAGAATGTCAAATTGTCGTTCCCTCAGCATCAATGTTATCATTTTGATCATGTTACGACAATAACTGTGAGCAATCCCTACCTCTCTATAACTGAATTTGAAAGATAGGTGTCAAATACAAAATAGTCCATTTTTCCATTTAACATTTTTATATATATTTTTAAGAATCAGGTTAAAGAATAACGAATATATCTAAATATACTTCAAAGTAACCATTTGTTCGGCATCAAAACTTCAGCTTGGTTATCATTACCAGGAGTGCATGTCCTATACATCTGTAAAATATATTATATATTATTGATGCTTCGTACTTACTTACTGCTAAACAGAAATGGACCCAGGCGTATACTCCAACACCTGTAACAACAGATATCCACCGCATTTTCAACGTAGTGTTAGTGAAATACGCTTGTCCTCTTCGTATCCGCTACCTGTTTGTACGAAACATATATTTAAGCATGACAAGGAAGTGAACGTGTTCATGATAATTGTATGCTATCTTGTTATATTCAGTTAAACTTCCAGGGAAAGGAAACTATACACCCATATTTGGTGATGGCTAAAAATGAAATATACAAGCAGTGGTTATTCGATAGTGATATATTTGACACGGGTATCATAGGTGTGTTTTGGGTCTTCAGTTATCACTGTTTCGGCGACTGTTTTCAAGCGAGTAACGTTTTGATAACAGTTTTAATGTTTTGGTTACTTTATTTTTCCCGGCAGTTTAGTTCAGAACAAAATTGAAAATGATGATTTACTAGAGCATAGATTTTATATATTGATGAAGTTCATATTTGGAGAACTTACAGGTTACAATAATGGCAAACCCAGATTGTACCCAGCGGTATAGGCCCGGGAAAACAAGAATTCATGGTGTTATTGTAATTGGAATTGAATACAGGGTTGATCATGTCTTCATATACATGTTTAAAATCTTATTTGCGCATGTTGTATTCTATGTGATGATTACCAACCATATTCAGTGGGAAACTCCTAATGATCATAATCGTGGAGAATCTCGGGTTCGAACCCAAGTACTTGAGTAAGCACAACACTTCTCAGTTCTAGTGTAAGCCAACATTGACACCTGTTTGTAATACATGCTTAAGGAATAGGGAGAGGAAATATATAAGAAAACATATGTTGCATTTTAGACGAACCTCAGGCATCGACACGTTACAATTTTGTGTTACAACGGGATAAACGAGAGGGGCGCCAATGACCAAGAATATTTCTAAAACTACGTATCACGTTCTCCTTCATGATAACCGCCTGCTCATCTTAATACGTACCTTTTATCATACCGCCCGCCACCACCAACAACACCATCACCAAGTTATCTATGCCTGGTAAGTCATGTGCATATCGTTCAATGACACAAATATAGAACGCATTCAGTCCTTGCACGCATCACTTTCCACGGCGAATCACAATGGCACCTACCTCGCATCTCACTATTATTAAAACTGCAATTTCTTGACTCCCAGTATATGTGTACCTGTAATATAGACATATGTGACCGACCAGGAAAAAAGGGGACCTTATGGGTACGAGGATACGAATTATTGTGCTATGACGTCAGTGAGCATAGCCATTTGTGCGGGCTGTACAAAAATATTTTATTTCTCTCGTTAGTTCGCAATGTTATAAAAACATTATTTTTTAAAACCCTTCAGCAAAGATGTTTACATTCAATTCATCAGACAGTATGTCTAAAAACTGCAAATATTACATAAACATAAGTCGGAAAATCAATCCAAATGTTTCATGTCGTGTATCTCTGTAATGAATATGAATTGGAGTTTGCTAATTGTATTTTGAGTTTGTTTGTTTTTTGATACTGTTGTTTTACAATATAATAAAAAGTCAAAATGTGATTTTTTCACCCACGAGCTATAGCTAGGTCCCTTATCTCATGGTTGGCCACATATATCTTTATGAAACCTATGAAGATTCCGGGGTAGAATAGGTCATCAGCAACCCATGCTTGCCGTAAAATGCTACTATGCATGTCGTAAGAGGCGACCACCTGGATCGGGTGGTCAGGCTCGCTGACTAGATTGATCCATGTCATCGATCCTAATTGCGTGGAACGATGCTCATGATGTTAATCACTGGATTATCTGGTCCAGACTCGATTACCTACAGACCGCCGTCATATAGCTGGAATATTGCGACGTTAAACAACCAACCAACCGACCAACCTGTGATATTGGTCTATCAACGGGCCACAACAAAGCTACACATTGCCAGGAAGAAAGTTGTTCATGTTTACACTACTTGTATGTAATATGCACACAAGTTTTTAACAACATTCTCAAATATATGTTCAAAACAGACCGGGTGGTCTATGAATGTAGAGTTAGAGTCGAGGTGACAGTTGTGTTCCCTTTTGACGCTTGTGCACACATTTTGAACACATATACACTGTCGCTGGCGTGTGAACCTCAAAATCCGTATGTAATATAAACAGGGGTATAACATTACCTGTTGTAGAGCACAATAAGACATCTGTACATGTAGTCAGTCCAACGCCCAAAACATGCCTCCTCTTCAAAACGAATCCATGAACAAACTTGAGACGAGACCAGTCTAGCCAATGCAAATGAGTCTGTACACCAGGAAGCAGTTTCCGTATTGACGCAACAACTCGCTATCGACGATTAACACCAGTATTTAGTACATTGTATTGTGTATATCGTGTTTACAGGCCGCCGTCGCAAGACTAACACTAGACAGATAACATACACATATTTGTATTGTAAGTTGTGTGAGTGGCGGGGGGTGCGGGTGGGTTAGACGTTCTTACCCTTTTCTCGAACACCTGGTGTCATCACTGATTTTCACTGGTCCATTCATATACTTTTCACTGCTAATTTGCCAGTTACGCACAATTAAATCTGTCTCGGTGGATAATAGGTAATTCCCTGGCGTTTACATTTTACATTTACATGCCTAGTGGTATATTCCAAAGGTCAACGCAAGAATAATCAATCTGGAAACAGCTATTTGAGTGGATCGATGCACATGACCTCAACCACTGCATTGGCTCATTTTTTAAAGACCGTCGTCACATAGCTGGAATATTTCTGGGTGCGGCGTTAAATAACACACAACCAGCAATAACTTCTGACAAGATGCAGTCTCGACATGAAACGATTCTGACAAGGTAAAGCATCTCTGTGCTTCGTTAAACAACCAGACTACAAACAAACCCATATTATACGACACACTCAGATATTACTGAAACACGTGGCGTGGAGCCCATCTCACCAAACATTGATGTGGAACCCTCACTAGCTCGACTATATAGCGGATATATGAGGGTGCCAACCTCCTCCTCCGCTGAATCCCGAATACCATCTTGTATTACATTTACAAATGTCATCCGTATTTTTCTTGGTTGAGAAAGGGTCACGCGACCTTCTTTAAAACACAGTATTCCCCTGAGACCCATCCTGCCGTGCAGCGATCAAAAGTGATATTGCCCTGAGTGATAAAGCCAATTGACTCAAAGGAGAGAAATGTTTTCAGCCAATCAGAGAGATCGTAACGCATGGCCTGTTGTGCATCATCTCCTGTGACATCTGATTCAATTATTTTTTTAGTTTGAAATATTCTTCGGAGGTCTTTTTTTAATTTAGGAAATAAAACAATTATTGACCACGATTCGGACAGTATCATGTTTAATGGCCCCAAGAAATTGATATTATCATGTAACCATCGGCCCTCGGGGTGATATGGGATATGATATGAAAACTGCCATAAAATAACCACTAAAACTTGCCCTCATGAATGGTAAATAATTAATAAATACTTCACTCTAATTGCTAACCTCTGAATCCCGAATACTGGTGCGATTAGAAGTTAAATTACGGCAAAAGTATTTTTTTAAAACATAATATTATAAAGGAAACTTAAAAGTACATAAATCATTTTTTAATGTTGAATTTGAGTACCAAATACGAAGTTATCTGCGTCCCGCGTACAACACTACAGAGTCCCGAACACCCTCTAAATAGGGGGTTGGCAGCCTCACACATATAATCCACGACATAATGCCGTTTTAAAAACTACCTGAAAGGCTTTTGGCATATTTTGATTTTTGATCAAGCTCTGACATTGACATTCTTGTACCCCTGTTTTTCTAGTGCGACTGCATTTTCAACATCTCCTCTGAAACTACAAGGCCTGTAGACATAAACTTTGTATGGATTCCAGCTATGCTCACAGAATTCTAAATATGACCACTGTTTTCAAATGCATATATCTAGTAAGAATGCTTGTCTATATATGAATATTATGAATATGTAGTTTACTGCCACAACGCATCACCCAGCACCTAGTTGCTACATCTATTCCGAGTTATGAATAATCGGAAATAAACATGTAGCCCTTATCATCAATTAGGGGGCACGGCTGGCCCAGTCGTCTAAGGCGCCGCGATTCGCTGTGCAGAGTTGCGTCCCCACCAGAGACCTATGATTGTGTTTTCGAACCCCGGTTCGCCCCGATTATGTTTCTAGGTTTGTCAGCACCGTACCGTGCTCGTGGGTTTCACCGAAGTGGTAAACGTCTGAGACCTGCATCACTTCGGGCTTTCCTCCCACATTAAGCTGACACGCCGTGATATAACTGGAATAATGTTAAAAGCGGCGTTAAACCCAACTCACTCACTCACTTTCATCAATTTGTTTATGCGACTTCTTTGGGTTTTAAGTACAGAGAAATATTCAAGCAGAGGATTCAGCACACCGGCCCTATACAGGCTGTAATTGTTTAAAAAGGGAGGACCCAAACGTTACAGAGCGTATCTGGTCTTTCTGTATATCACCTGTGTGGAGTATGTATGCAATGCGTGTTTTCCTGATAGTTTACAAAGCAAGGTCTTATCTGAAATCACGCCCTTCGATCCACGAGTATCATAATGGTTGCAAACAAACATTACCTTTTTTCAATACATGCCCGGTATAGGTTTTTATTTTCCCTTTTTTATCAAACTGATATTAATATCATAACTAGTGTGGCTCACATTCCGGCTATGAGAACATTTGAATATTAAATGAAAATATTGAAAATAAATTCTCCATTTCATTATCATACCATGTATGTATTAATTTATTGAAATGTATTTGATAATTTGTGTATTTCGTTTTAACTGACGATAATACATCAATTACATGGATCCTGGCTTTCACGTGATTTTCCTTTTAGATAAAAGAATATTATTGGACAGTATAAGGTTTGGAATTTAAAATACCCCATACTGGTTACATTACCCCCACGTTGATATAAAACGTCAACGGCAGAGAACAAAGTCATGACACAGAGGCTCTTTCCCCTAGACCACAGAAGTATTACAAGTTGATATAAGGTTATAAGTATTGACGTGTTTTATATAGCGGCGTCTCGGTATTGGTTGTGAGCAGTCATGTATTATATGTTGATATAAGTATATGAGTATTGACGTGTTTTATATAGTGGCGTCTCGGTATTGGTTGTGAGCAGTCATGTCATATATGTTGATATAAGTATCTTAGTATTCACGTGTTTTATATAGTGGCAACTCGGTATTGGTTGTGAGCAGTCATGTATTATATGTTGATATAAGTATATGAGTATTGACGTGTTTTATATAGTGGCGTCTCGGTATTGGTTGTGAGCAGTCATGTCATATATGTTGATATAAGTATCTTAGTATTCACGTGATCCTGTGGCGTCTCGGTATTGGTTGTAAGCAGTCATGTCATATATGTTGATATACGTATCTTAGTATTGACGTGTTTTATATAGTGGCGTCTCGGTATTGGTTGTGAGCAGTCATGTCATATATGTTGATATAAGTATCTTAGTATTCACGTGATCCTGTGGCGTCTCGGTATTGGTTGTGAGCAGTCATGTCATATATGTTGATATAAGTATCTTAGTATTCACACGTTTGATATAGTGGCGTCTCGGTATTGGTTGTAAGCAGTCATGTCATATATGTTGATATAAGTATCTTAGTATTCACACGTTTGATATAGTGGCGTCTCGGTATTGGTTGTAAGCAGTCATGTCATATATGTTGATATAAGTATCTTAGTATTCACGTGTTTTATATAGTGGCAACTCGGTATTGGTTGTAAGCAGTCATGTATTATATGTTGATATAAGTATATGAGTATTGACGTGTTTTATATAGTGGCGTCTCGGTATTGGTTGTGAGCAGTCATGTATTATATGTTGATATAAGTATCTTAGTATTCACGTGTTTTATATAGTGGCGTCTCGGTATTGGTTGTGAGCAGTCATGTATTATATGTTGATATAAGTATATGAGTATTGACGTGTTTTATATAGTGGCAACTCGGTATTGGTTGTGAGCAGTCATGTATTATATGTTGATATAAGTATCTTAGTATTCACACGTTTTATATAGTGGCGTCTCGGTATTGGTTGTAAGCAGTCATGTCATATATGTTGATATAAGTATCTTAGTATTCACACGTTTGATATAGTGGCGTCTCGATATTGGTTGTAAGCAGTCATGTCATATATGTTGATATAAGTATCTTAGTATTCACGTGTTTTATATAGTGGCAACTCGGTATTGGTTGTAAGCAGTCATGTCATATATGTTGATATAAGTATCTTAGTATTCACGTGATCTAGTGGCAACTCGGTATTGGTTGTAAGCAGTCATGTATTATATGTTGATATAAGTATCTTAGTATTCACACGTTTTATATAGTGGCGTCTCGGTATTGGTTGTAAGCAGTCATGTATTATATGTTGATATAAGTATCTTAGTATTCACACGTTTGATATAGTGGCGTCTCGATATTGGTTGTAAGCAGTCATGTCATATATGTTGATATAAGTATCTTAGTATTCACGTGATCTAGTGGCAACTCGGTATTGGTTGTGAGCAGTCATGTATTATATGTTGATATAAGTATCTTAGTATTCACACGTTTTATATAGTGGCGTCTCGGTATTTGTTGTAAGCAGTCATGTCATATATGTTGATATAAGTATCTTAGTATTCACACGTTTGATATAGTGGCGTCTCGATATTGGTTGTAAGCAGTCATGTCATATATGTTGATATAAGTATCTTAGTATTCACGTGTTTTATATAGTGGCAACTCGGTATTGGTTGTAAGCAGTCATGTATTATATGTTGATATAAGTATATGAGTATTGACGTGTTTTATATAGTGGCGTCTCGGTATTGGTTGTAAGCAGTCATGTATTATATGTTGATATAAGTATCTTAGTATTCACGTGTTTTATATAGTGGCGTCTTGGTATTGGTTGTGAGCAGTCATGTATTATATGTTGATATAAGTATCTTAGTATTCACGTGTTTTATATAGTGGCGCCTCGGTATTGGTTGTAAGCAGTCATGTCATATATGTTGATATAAGTATCTTAGTATTCACGTGATCTAGTGGCAACTCGGTATTGGTTGTGAGCAGTCATGTATTATATGTTGATATAAGTATCTTAGTATTCACACGTTTTATATAGTGGCGTCTCGGTATTGGTTGTAAGCAGTCATGTCATATATGTTGATATAAGTATCTTAGTATTCACACGTTTGATATAGTGGCGTCTCGATATTGGTTGTGAGCAGTCATGTCATATATGTTGATATAAGTATCTTAGTATTCACGTGTTTTATATAGTGGCAACTCGGTATTGGTTGTAAGCAGTCATGTATTATATGTTGATATAAGTATATGAGTATTGACGTGTTTTATATAGTGGCGTCTCGGTATTGGTTGTGAGCAGTCATGTATTATATATTGATATAAGTATCTTAGTATTCACGTGTTTTATATAGTGGCGTCTCGGTATTGGTTGTAAGCAGTCATGTCATATATGTTGATATAAGTATCTTAGTATTCACGTGATCTAGTGGCAACTCGGTATTGGTTGTGAGCAGTCATGTATTATATGTTGATATAAGTATCTTAGTATTCACACGTTTGATATAGTGGCGTCTCGGTATTGGTTGTAAGCAGTCATGTCATATATGTTGATATAAGTATCTCAGTATTCACGTGTTTTATATAGTGGCGTCTCGGTTTTGGTTATGAGCAGTCATGTGTTATATGTTGATATAAGTATCTTAGTATTCACGTGTTTTATATAGTTGAGTCTCGATTTTGGTTGTGAGCAGTCATGTCATATATGTTGATATAAGTATCTTAGTATTCACGTGTTTTATATAGTGGCGTCTCGGTATTGGTTGTAAGCAGTCATGTCATATATGTTGATATAAGTATCTTAGTATTCACACGTTTTATATAGTGGCGTCTCGGTATTGGTTGTGAGCAGTCATGTCATATATGTTGATATAAGTATCTTAGTATTCACGTGTTTTATATAGTGGCAACTCGGTATTGGTTGTAAGCAGTCATGTATTATATGTTGATATAAGTATATGAGTATTGACGTGTTTTATATAGTGGCGTCTCGGTATTGGTTGTGAGCAGTCATGTATTATATGTTGATATAAGTATCTTAGTATTCACGTGTTTTATATAGTGGCGTCTTGGTATTGGTTGTAAGCAGTCATGTCATATATGTTGATATAAGTATCTTAGTATTCACGTGTTTTATATAGTGGCGTCTCGGTATTGGTTGTAAGCAGTCATGTCATATATGTTGATATAAGTATCTTAGTATTCACGTGTTTTATATAGTGGCAACTCGGTATTGGTTGTAAGCAGTCATGTATTATATGTTGATATAAGTATATGAGTATTGACGTGTTTTATATAGTGGCGTCTCGGTATTGGTTGTAAGCAGTCATGTATTATATGTTGATATAAGTATATGAGTATTGACGTGTTTTATATAGTGGCGTCTCGGTATTGGTTGTAAGCAGTCATGTATTATATGTTGATATAAGTATATGAGTATTGACGTGTTTTATATAGTGGCGTCTCGGTATTGGTTGTAAGCAGTCATGTATTATATGTTGATATAAGTATATGAGTATTGACGTGTTTTATATAGTGGCGTCTCGGTATTGGTTGTGAGCAGTCATGTATTATATGTTGATATAAGTATCTTAGTATTCACGTGTTTTATATAGTGGCAACTCGGTATTGGTTGTAAGCAGTCATGTATTATATGTTGATATAAGTATATGAGTATTGACGTGTTTTATATAGTGGCAACTCGGTATTGGTTGTGAGCAGTCATGTATTATATGTTGATATAAGTATCTTAGTATTCACGTGTTTTATATAGTGGCAACTCGGTATTGGTTGTAAGCAGTCATGTATTATATGTTGATATAAGTATATGAGTATTGACGTGTTTTATATAGTGGCGTCTCGGTATTGGTTGTGAGCAGTCATGTATTATATGTTGATATAAGTATCTTAGTATTCACGTGTTTTATATAGTGGCGTCTCGGTATTGGTTGTGAGCAGTCATGTATTATATGTTGATATAAGTATATGAGTATTGACGTGTTTTATATAGTGGCGTCTCGGTATTGGTTGTAAGCAGTCATGTATTATATGTTGATATAAGTATCTTAGTATTCACGTGATCTAGTGGCAACTCGGTATTGGTTGTGAGCAGTCATGTATTATATGTTGATATAAGTATCTTAGTATTCACACGTTTTATATAGTGGCGTCTCGGTATTGGTTGTAAGCAGTCATGTCATATATGTTGATATAAGTATCTTAGTATTCACACGTTTGATATAGTGGCGTCTCGATATTGGTTGTAAGCAGTCATGTCATATATGTTGATATAAGTATCTTAGTATTCACGTGTTTTATATAGTGGCAACTCGGTATTGGTTGTAAGCAGTCATGTATTATATGTTGATATAAGTATATGAGTATTGACGTGTTTTATATAGTGGCGTCTCGGTATTGGTTGTAAGCAGTCATGTCATATATGTTGATATAAGTATCTTAGTATTCACGTGTTTTATATAGTGGCAACTCGGTATTGGTTGTAAGCAGTCATGTATTATATGTTGATATAAGTATATGAGTATTGACGTGTTTTATATAGTGGCGTCTCGGTATTGGTTGTAAGCAGTCATGTATTATATGTTGATATAAGTATATGAGTATTGACGTGTTTTATATAGTGGCGTCTCGGTATTGGTTGTAAGCAGTCATGTATTATATGTTGATATAAGTATATGAGTATTGACGTGTTTTATATAGTGACGTCTTGGTATTGGTTGTAAGCAGTCATGTATTATATGTTGATATAAGTATATGAGTATTGACGTGTTTTATATAGTGGCGTCTCGGTATTGGTTGTGAGCAGTCATGTATTATATGTTGATATAAGTATCTTAGTATTCACGTGTTTTATATAGTGGCAACTCGGTATTGGTTGTAAGCAGTCATGTATTATATGTTGATATAAGTATATGAGTATTGACGTGTTTTATATAGTGGCGTCTCGGTATTGGTTGTAAGCAGTCATGTCATATATGTTGATATAAGTATATGAGTATTGACGTGTTTTATATAGTGGCGTCTCGGTATTGGTTGTAAGCAGTCATGTATTATATGTTGATATAAGTATATGAGTATTGACGTGTTTTATATAGTGGCGTCTCGGTATTGGTTGTAAGCAGTCATGTATTATACCGGGGAATGGTAATAGCGCAAACCCAGTGAGCGATTGTACATACACGTTTCGTCACGATCATGTCACCATCTCGAACTCTGCGAAAATCGCCATCAAGTATCGTATTTTATAACTCGGAAGCAACTACAGTACACAACGTTTATAACGAACACGCTTATAACGAACTGTCGGATATAACGAAGTGTTTCTTGGTGCCGTCCATTTTCTATATAGATGTTCTACATATGCTTATAACGAACTACGGTTCTAACGAATTAAAATTAGTGGTCCCTTTGAGTTCGTTATAACCGTAGTTTACTGGATTTGTAGTCTACTCCATATCGATGTTCCTTTTTTAACTGTATCATGCTGACATGATTTCTACATGTTTCATATCCGCGAATACTAAAGTTCTGTTTGAGCACATTCAACCGGGAAGACTTCCTTTCATGTGACCATCATTTGAACTGGTCTTAACGTCTCCATAACGTATCACTTTTAAACATAAGTATATATGAGTTTTGCAAGCTATATCTAATTATGACATACCAATCAAAAGCAAAATGTTGTGCCAAGGAAATATGAAATTGTATCGTTATCAACATGGAACTGCTTCCGGGTCTGACTGGTTCCCTGACCTTTTACCGTTATCGTGTGTCTGATAATTAGAAACCTTTCTATCATTTTATATTACATATAAACCTACAGCCAAACCTTTTCGTTATTCATGTCAATAGCAATCTGACGACAACCCTATGTATAGTGTTAAGGGACTATAGGTTATTTTTAGACATGACACATGTTCATGTAAAGAGTAGGGGGAATCTAGCTGTGGATCACATGCACGTTAAACCTCGCACAGCCGACATGCTCTCCAGAATATTGCTGTTGGGGCTCATGGGGCTGTACACAGGTGAGACACTACGCACGTCCACACTGTCCAGCGCATTCTGTAGTAGCCGACCGCCTCCGTGGTCTAGTGGTAGAGCGTCCGCCCGGAGAGCGGAAGGTCCGGGGTTCGATCCCAGGCCGTGTCATACGAAAAGACGATAAAAGATGGTTCTTGTTGTTACCCTGTCTGGCGCTCGGCATTAAGGGGCTTAAACAAGGACTGGTCGGCTCGGACTCAGTATACTTTGTCTGAGTGGAGTATTCATGTTAAACTGCGGCATGGTATCCCAGTGGGCTAGCACTACAAATCGGCATCAGTCCGGACTAGTACGAGCAGCCACGCACACGTGCATGCACGTCGCTATATAAGTGCAATAATCTTGGCACGACGTTAAACCCAATTTCACCTCACCTCTGTAGCAGCCGCCATCTTTTTGAGAAAAGATTAATCGATCTATCGATCCATAGCGATTGTCCGATTTCATTACATCGATGATGTGCAAAAATATTTGCTCACATCGATGATGCGACTAATTATGTATGGTATTGATATTATAATAGATAAATTAAATGGTGTAAATCAATTCCTATGCTTGCGTTATTCATTTTCAAATTATTTATGGACAAATGCTCTTATGGGGCTAAGGTCAAATCAACGTGAGAATCTGATGTGGTCCATAGTTCATGTTTTGTCAAATAATATCAGGTTATGTGTGTACCATATTTTGTTATTATTTACAAGGTACTGGAGAGAATGCATCCATGCAACATGCGGCAGGTCATGGCCCCAGCAGGGGGTCTCATGGGTCAAGTAACCGGAAGTGGGGGAGGTGCAGGCGGTGCAGGTTGCGCGAGGTCAACCTTGTGTTCCTGCCGTGCGGTCACGTGGTGTGTTGTGCCGACTGTGGCGTCATCTCCAGTACATGTGACGTATGTCACGCGCCCATCAGGGGCAGTGTGAGGACTAACCGGTGACACGTGATAAGGAAATTTGTTTCGTTCATGAACTCATCTGATGTTTTACAGATGTTGGAATGTATTTCATATAATGTGATATTAAGTTTTGATTAAAGAAAACCAGCGACATGAAGCAACGGATTCTTTTCATTTTTACTTAGACGTACGGTGCACGTCCTGTGAGCAAAGGCTGTGCCAAAACGCATGAGAGTTGATACTTACAACCCTTCAAGGATACATGGTTTAAGTCTACGACCCGATTTCAATTCTACATATGGATAGAAAGTATCAATGTCATTCTCTGTGTTCTCCGCCGTGGAAGTGATAAGGGTTTTTACATATATAACATCTGACATATTGATTGGACAGAATGGGTCATGACATGTCTCGAGAGATGACTAAAATGAAATTCCCAATGAAGATCGGATGATCTGGCTTATTTTAGATCATCCTGCCCTGAATGTGTGGATCATGAAAAACATTATGCCGTAAAATATTTTGGCGGTTGTTTTCGATATTCGATGCCCTGGTGTTTGCTACAGGTGAAAGTATTTTAGCACAGGTTTTTTAGGGGTTTCTGTAATCTATGTGTTCTGAACACATATACATATTCACGATGAGCTGAATGCAGATAATGATACACGCATCCTACACACACCTCACACACATATATAGATACACACACACTTTAATCCCCCGAAACACATATTTACACACACACACCACACACATACATAGATACACACACACTTTATTCCCCCGAAACACATATTCACACACACACACACACACACACACACACACACACACACACACACACACACACACACACACACACACACACACACACACACACACACACACACACACACACTTCGTCCCAACACACATACACACTACAATCACTCACACATACACGCGCACACATATACTTCATCCCACCACACATAAACACTACCATCACACACACGCGCACACATACACTTCATCCCACCACACATGAACACTACCATCACTCACACACAAACACACACACACTCACACACACACTTCATACTAACACACGTACAGACTACCATCACTCACACACACACACACTTCATCCCAACACACATACACACTACCATCATTCACACATGCACGCACACACAGAGTAAGTGATGCAATTAATCCATGACAGTATTTCACATTATACGCCCGATGTCATAACACAAAATACACAGCCCATGTCTGTGCCTGTTCTCCTGGTCCCGCTCTGTGCGCTGGGGCTATGATTACATTACATATCACTCGTGTGGACATGTCAGGTATATAAATATTCCGGCATTCAGAATATCGTGGTCCCGCTCTGTGCGCTGGGGCTATGATTACATTACATATCACTCGTGTGGACATGTCAGGTATATAAATACTCCGATCTTCAGAATGCCAGTTAAGG
Source organism: Haliotis cracherodii (assembly GCF_022045235.1). Taxonomy (NCBI): domain Eukaryota; kingdom Metazoa; phylum Mollusca; class Gastropoda; order Lepetellida; family Haliotidae; genus Haliotis; species Haliotis cracherodii. The sequence continues at coordinate 45,776,180 of NW_027266286.1, read as the reverse complement.
ATGTAATGACGCACTGAGTGGCGTGTCACACTGCGGACCTCAACCATTCAGCTTGAACCAGGACCACCTCTCTCTGCCTGCGACCAATGCACATGTAAGTATTGATTGAGCTCTCTTCTGTGTAGCCATTATACAGGAAACACGCTTATTCGCGCTCTCGAGTAGTCTGGTTCTATAGTTATGCATTTTCCAGTACAATAAGTGATATACCAGGATTTCTGTGTTGTCATGATTTTACCATTTATCCCTATTTCCTGTGGTCAACAGGCGAAAGTTTATATATTGACAAATGTAAGGTCGCACATATGTGCATTCAGATATTTATATCCTGGATGTGTAAATACTTTGAGAAATGTGTGAGCTCGAAGTCATAGGTATTATATAAATATATATATGTATATTATTTTCAGTGCGATTTCTGTTACTTGAACACGTGTAAGCTCATCGTGATTACGTGTACAGACGTGCCAAGAGATATATACCCTTCCTTGCAGTATATAAATCTTGCCCGTGTGAGTTGCTAAATACATACATTCTGCGTTCTACATTTGTCGCACTGGGTTTTCCCAGTTGATCGTTGCAAGACTATTAATAACACAGGACGCCCCAGTTAGAAATCTAAATCTAGACGTAACTCGTAACGTGATTGAACGGTACGGGTTAACATGTTTTCCGTGTCAGTGTACCAGTATATGTGAAGGCGGCAGTGCAGTGCACCAATCTGTGTGCAGTCAGTTATCGGAAGCTAGCGGCAGCGAATCAGTTATACCTTAGTGTGTTGTGTGTAAATCTAAACTATTGCCTTCGAGGTAACTTTCCCATAATTACTGCATGCGGACAAAAGCGGGATATTTGGTGTACACACGGAACAAAATGTTATGTTTTCTATAACAACGAAGTAGATATATATATATATATATATATATATATATATATATATATATATATATATATATATATATATATATATATATATATATATATATATATAGATATATAGATATATAAAATGTTATGTTTTCTATAACAACGAAGTAGATATATATATATTGGTTTATTGGTTAGAAAATGTTAATTTTAATCCACTATAAGTTATGTTTCATATGCAGTTTCTTGGAACATGGAGACTTCACTTTCACTGCTGGATGTCGATCTCGCACGGATTCCACGTGGATTTGTTCTTGGTCCAGACGAAGTAAACTCTAAGCTGGCACATGCTGATAAAGGAGCCAAACGGGGTTTCGGTTTGCAGGCCCTTGTGAACCTCTCCCATCGAGCCCCTGGAAGATACCCCCATCAGCCGGCCCTGTTCTGTGATGAACGACTTCAGACGTTGACCATTGGACACGACGCCATTGCAGCAATGCCACCTGATAAACACCGTATGATCGCCAAGGCCGGATTTTTCCGTTGTGGTACATTTTTATACACAGATTTGTAACCTTAATTCAAAGACCTATAACATGTAACCAAAATGTCATCATAAAGTGTCAGATAACACCTGACATAACATTTATTAGTTGCCCTGCCTTTCATAAATCAGCTCGCCTCCGTGGTCTAGTGGTAGAGCGTCCGCCCAGAGAGCGGAAGGTCCGGGGTTCGATCCCAGGCCGCGTCATACCAAAAGACGTTAAAAGATGGTACTTGTTGTTATCCTGTCTGGCGCTCGGCATTAAGGGGCTAAAACAAGGACTGGTCGGCTCGGAGTCAGTATACTGTGTCTGAGTGGAATATTCATGTTAAACTGCGGCATGGTATCTCAGTGGGCTAGCACTATAAATCGGCATCAGTCCGAACTGGTACAAGCAGCCTAACACACACTCACACACGTGCATGCACGTCACTATATAAGTGCAATAATCTTGGACGCGACATTAAACCCAATTTCACCTCACCTTACATAAATCAAAGGAGCAAAGACGACCCAGGCGTCAACAGCACCGTATAGCTGTGGCGAGTTGCGTTCCTAGTCATGCCAGAAAACAATGATCGCGGGATCGAATCCCAAATTGACCTGATTATATGTTTCAAGGTTTGTCAGCACCATACTCGTGTTCGTGGGTTTGACCAATATGGTTAATGACCAAGATGGCTTCATTTCCAGGTTTCTTCAAGCAGATAGCTGTGATATACCGTATTCGACGTAATAAGCGCCCACGGCGATATTTGCTAATTATATTGGCTAGTGAACGATCTCAATTAGCAAATCTTCCGATTGATCAATGTAAGACTGATTTATTCGTATATAAGACGCACTCGTGTGTCATATGCATCCTTTATTATGGGCAATTAAATCCTGGAAAAATATATCTGTCGTATATAAACATTTCAGGCTGTCAGAATAAACCACGAAATTTACGATCTTTCAAATCTTTCAACTCTTTCCACCAAAATACTATTCTAATAAGAGCCTCCTATTTCTAATTTTCAGAGGGCGCTTATTACGTCGAATACGGTAACTGAAATACTGACTCACTCACTCCCTTGATATATATCATATAATGTCACATAGGAAGTATCAATGTTATCCTCCAGGCAATACGACAACGTTGACGTGCTACCACTGCGGATGTCAGGCTGCAAACTGGGAGCCTGATGACGACCCGTGGAACAGACACGCAGAGCTTCAGCCTAACTGCCCAGTGGTCAAGAGGGGTGTGACCACCACCACCGAGGGAGGGGTGAGTTCAAAACACATGATGTAAAGGATAGATTTCTGACACTTCCTTCAATCATTACTGTATAGAAATGATTTTAAACATTTTCTTTTCCATCAACCTTGCTTTTCAAATTTTTAATATCCCTAACCAAACGTTCTTTCTTTCTTTCAGCGACCTGTCGGCCGACTCCTGAAGAGAAGTGTGTCCTGTGAATAGACTCACCACCACACCAACTCACTGAACACCATGGATGTAACTCCAGAAAAGCTGTCCTCGCAACAATCGTATAGAAACCGTCAACTGTTGAGGAAGTAAGCACAGATAAAATGCACATTCCTGTTTTATTCAAATACCTCAATTAAAATTGTTAAGTAATTAAAGCACCTTTCTAAACCTTCAGTAAACACAGGTATGTAGTCTATATTATTCCGTCAACATAATCTTAAAAGAAGTGGGTCACTAAGATCCACATTGGATCTTCTTGGTAAAGAAAATGAAATCTGGGAATTTATCGAAAAAGTATAAATTCTCCCCGAAAATTCTGGAAAAAGATATGCTTGAGACTGTTGAAAAACAAACTGCCTACCACAAAAATTACATTGTTGCAAGGCGTTTTTCTTTTTTCTTTTTCTTTTTCATATATATAAGGCTCATAGTTTTTAATGAAAAATAACTGATTTTGTAGCTATAGCTGAAAAAATATTTAATCCAAACCCCCCACCCCATCCCCACCCTGAATACTAAATCGTCGGTCCCTGAAAAGTTGTTGCAGAATATTATCCATGTTAGGACCGTAGCATAGTGTCACGTTATGGTCGGATAGGGCCGTAATTAAGTAATGAGACAAGCGATCAAATGATATATTGATATTCATATCAACTGATCATTAAAACTGTGACGGAGGACATTCTCTTGGGTATATCACACCCATGTCTTCTGTACACATGTTGAGAAAGGTAGGTCATGCTTATAACACCGGTATCTTCACTTTCTGATGGTGTTTCACTAACACATTTATGAATTTATTATGATGTAGTCGGAATCGCACAATGTACTCGGCTTTCAGCAGGGATCTCTTATGATTATGTTTTTTCTCTTTTATTTATATTGATTATTGTTACAGGCAGAATATTTGGGAAAAGGATAGAGGTTTGGATTCCCAGTACATGTATATTGAAATACAATATTTGTGTATTAGAAAATTACTAGGTAGTACGGACAGAGAAACTGTTACAAGTCCGTGCTTACTTCATGATCCATGTCATGTTTCGGATGTATACTTCGTTAACCAGGGACCATTTCGCCCATTCTGACAACCTCAGTAGTCGTGTTTCACATTGTATTATTATGCATCCGGGTCGACATTCATTCTCCCTTTGGGAGAATCCCTACCGGTGTCTTTGACATGTGGTGGCAACATGGTACTATTCAAGCGCAGATACAGCTCTTCGGAAAAGTTGGGGTGAGGACTTAAAATATATATGGCAGAACTAAATTGGGGAATTAATGTGCGTTTGTTGCACGAGTATTGGTAAATTACTTGTTAATGTTTCTGTTCAAATGATTTAAATATATGTTTTTTTATAAGTTAACGTCATAATATGCTTCAAAAGCGGGGTCTTCTCACCTCAATCAACACCCATCCCCAACGCCCTTCCTTTGGCTCAGTGTATTGTTAGGGGGGGTCATTTTTACTCGTTTCGTTCATATGACAGAGATACGAATATGAATACCATTAACTTGCTGACTCTGACGTTAACCTGCGGCACTTCATAACATAAAAAGTCAGATACATCGTTGATACATACCCGATGATGTGAAACTATTGTTAAACTTGCCATTTGTTTCGATGGTCAGGGAACTGACTAATTACGTCTTGGACAGATCGACATAAGCACCGTCCAGCTACTGCACACTGACCCAACGACATTGGTCTGAACAGTGCAGCAACAGCAGACGGGTTGTTATGTCCACACATTTTAGCGGGTTTTTTAAGAATTTCTTTGTGATCGGTCGAAACATTTTTTTTTTGAATAACATCAAACTGTTAACGTTTCTGTAGCTCTCAGCAGTAGGACGATCGAAATAAACATTGACATTGACCGTTCGCGAACATATGGTATCATCTTAGATTTAGTATTTGATAGTGATTCAAGAAAACATGCTCATGATATAGTCGGAATTGTACAACTTACTTTTAGTGCAGATTTCTTATGATTATGGAAATGTTTTTTGTCGCTTTCATCTGACTTTTATTTCGGATTTTCGGATTTTAATAAAAAAAAATCAGAATTTTTGTCTTGTTTTGTACCCACATCCAGATTCCAGTAAATTTAGCGTCAGTACATAAGCCTCCAGTAAATGTCTCCCCCATCATATGTACGTTGTGCGAGAATGTTTAAGACGTCTATTAGATGAGTCCATATTACTATCTCTGTCGCAAGGCCCCACGAATGTTGAACGGTTACCGCATTAACGATATGGTTTGTTCGAGTGTTTTTTAGTCCGAATAAGGATGTAATTTAAGCACATTTATTTCTTGCTTTCGTGTGTGTGTTTTATCAAAATAAAAAAATCACATTAGCACATGTCTAATCTTATCATTTATTTGAGCGGATATTTGTTCTTTGTACACATATTTTGTTGGTATTTTGTTTGTGTGTTTGTTTGATTTTTAATGTTTAAAGCCGCACTCAGCAATATTCAAGCTATATGACGGCTTCCATGAAAAATTGAGTCTGGATCAAACAAGCAAGAGATTGATATCATGAGCGTCGATTTCCGCAGAATGGTTACTATGGCATTTATCAACTAATCAGTGAGTCTGACCTCACGATCCCGTTTGTATTGGTTGCTGATTATAACCCGGATGTTCACGTGTGTAATGACTATTAACGCAGTGAATCACTGAGAACTGGAGACACAATTGTTATGTGTGGTTATTGCAGGGCTGACGTGGGGAAAACCCATCTATCTAAATATAGACCTGACTCACTACCGGTGATATTTGTCCTCCGTCATTCGGCAAATCAAGCCGGCAAAAGCGTCTGTGCGATAACACAACCTGACTTGATACTGGCACTGTACAGTGGTGAGTATATGGAAATGTTGTGATCTGATCTCAGATCTCGGGTATGTCGTTTTATTTGACCACACCCGATTCATTTCAACCTATTGTATCAAAATATTGTAATTACCGCTTTTTTTAGGAAGGGCGTTTTATTAATACTTCCCGGTTATTAGTCTTGTATTATGACGTCACCAGTGACGTCTTAACCAGTATACATGTAGATGGTTGGGGATGGTTTGTAGGTTATAAACATAACTTTCATTAACAGAGTCATTGAAGAGTTAACTATATCAAATTAGAATTGTTAGTAAGTCATGTATTCTGATGTAAGTCATAGTAGTCATCGTTCATGTGGAGTAGGTCTATGTTAAATTCAAGAAGTTAATATCAAATCATGTCTCGGACTTGTCAATGCTTTGAAAGGAACACGGTTGATCCTGTCGTCTCAGGCGCCGTGATTCTGGGTAGAGTTGCGTCCCTTGGGTGTGTGAGAAACCTGTAAGCGCGGATTCCAATCCTGGTTCGCCCTGGCCATGTTTCTAGGTTTGTCAGCACCATACCCATGCTCGTGGGTTTCACCAAAGTGGTTAAAGTCTAAGACCTGATTACTGTTTAAAGGTGCACCCTCTGGAATGTCACGCTTGAGCGGTCGGCAAGACGATGACAACTTACCTGGCCAGTGAAATAGTAAAAAAAAACATACACTAAATTAAGCATTTATGGTTTAATGTCTAAGACACAACAGATTTCATCATTTTTTAAATACATTTTTATGGGAACATATTGCAAATGGCTTTTGGCATAATGCATCTTATCAATATTATTTATGTTTTATGTCGGCGAATGTATTAAAAAATGTGTCACTGACCAGTTTACAAATTTCAACCATTTATGGAATGATATGGCGTTCTTTGTTAGGGTGAAAATGGTGAAAGGGCATGCACAAAGGAGACATTTGACAAAAATCTTGGGATCTTGGGAAGATAAAAGTTTATGATTTCTGAATGCGATTATGAGGCATTGCAAAATCGTGCCTCGACTTGTCAAATTTAGCCCGCAAAACCCGAAATCGCGAACACGGAAATGTCAACTTTCAGCGTTTTAGCCACTGGGCTACCCCACACTATATTCAGTGTGACTGGGACCATATGTTAGTGCTCGTCTGTGTTTCAGAAACACATCAACACTGCACAGTTTTCAACATGCCATCGGAGGGAGCGGTCTGTATGTCGTTAAGCACAACGACTTACACAAATGGGATCACAAGAACACCTGAACAAAATACTCTACCACCCACCAGCATCAACACCATCGTCAACAACATCGATAGCAACAAAAGCAGAAGCATCACCACTTCAAGCATCAGAAACAGCACCAGCAGCAGTAGCGACAGCAGAAGCGGCAGCAACAAGAGCAGCGTCGCCGCTACCAGGACCAGCAGATGGGGGAGATGCAGGAAGTGTTCACAGCAAGATGCAACACTGGCGTTCTTGCCCTGTGGTCACGTGGTGTGTTGTTCCGAGTGTGGCCTGACGGTGACCGCTTGTGTGGTGTGTGGGAAGGGCATTCGAGGCTCCATAAGGACCGACCTTCACGAACATGTATAGTACTGAACGGGAACAATAGATTGCCGTAACGTTCATGACGTTAATTGTCGTCCTTAGTCATATATACATGATTGTAATCACCTGTGTGTTTTTTTTAAAACATGAAACTAGACATACAAATTTTTAAAGAAATGTTCTTTTTTGTTTCTTTGTGCATCTGGGAACGCACACACCACACCATAGCACACACGCACATAAACCACACCACATAATTCCACATAATACCACAGAACCACACACACTCTCTCTATATATATATATCACACACCACACCATAGCACACACGCAAATAAACCACACCACATAATTCCACATAATACCACAGAACCACACACACTAACAAACACACCGACATAAACCACTCTCTCTATATATATATATCACACACACACACACACACGCACACGCACACACACACAAAATATCACAAACGCATATACACAAGGCAAAAACATTTTCAAAGGAACGTGGAAAGGTTTTCATAATACAATTTCTACAGACAGACTGACGAACGGAAAAGCATACTGATCGCTACTAACTTATTATATACCGGGGACAATGTATATTAATTTAGATTAAGATATAATTTGAAAAGACATTTCGGAGACTTTCCAGATTTCATTTTGTTGATATAAGCCAGGTCTACACGAATACCCGAATGGGTGTATCACGAGTTGTCTCCCCTACACCGCACCGCTGTGTAAGGTTCATGGTTTGGCATGTGCTTCTTCATGATTCCTGCCGACTCATCTCAATCTCACACGACGTACGGTCATATAATACCCCCATCCTACCCAGTTTTTAAAAAAAACTAATAGCATTACTGAGCATGTGACGTATCTGTTATACCGTAAAAGTGGTTTATCAGTTGTCATAAAATATTTTATTGAAGTATAATATCTGTGCGATGTATATTGACCTGTGGTGTTTCCCCGTAACATTAAACTTCTGATACGAGAGCTTGTCAAAAAGTTCTAAGCCTAACAATCAAACCCAAAAATGTGAAAGTGTTTTTCATTTTATTTTCAACATAACCTCCCTGCTTACCAGTATACATCTCATATCGATAGGTAAGTTTTTTCAATTCCAGTCAGGAGGATGTTTTCCACCCTGATGTCATCGTTGACGTCAAAGCGTTTTCAACCAAGGTGTTCTTTTAGTTTAGGAAACAGGTGGAAATCACTTGCTGCCAGTATGTAGGGTGCCCACATTGTCGCACAGCAGCCTGTCCAGGTCGGCATGTGTGAGAAGAGGCATTGTCATCAAGTAGTAGAACTGCAGCAATCAGCATTCTTCGCCGCTTTTCTTTGAAATAATCCTTCAGGCGATGAAGCGAATCAGCATTGTAGGCACCGGTTATCTTCTTTTGACTTTCTCAGTAATCAACAAGGATCACACCCTTTGCATCCCAGAATACAGTGGCCATAAACTTCTTCACTGATCTTGAAGACTTGAATTTCTTTGGTGCCGGAGAAGTGGAATGGTGCCAATCCATGGATTGACGTTTTGACTCGGGTTCATTGTGGTAGGCCTATGTTTCATCACGTGTCATTAATCTCGTTTTGAATTTGACGGAATCCTCCTCATTTAGCTCTAAATTGTCTCTGGCAATGTCAGTTCTTTTTTTCCTTAAGATCGGAATTTAGAAACATTGGCACCCAACGAGTAGATACTTTATCTGTCTGTAAATGTTCATGAATAGAAGTTTCAATGGATCCATGGCTTACACCTGTATGTTCCTCAAGTTCAGCAATGGTAATACGACTATCTGGCAGTATAAGTGTTTCTATCTCCTCGACTGAATCTTCATTGACGGAAGTTGAGGGACGTCCAGACCTAGGGTCATCATCAAGGCTTCTTCTCCCAGCCTTAAACATAGCTGCTCAACGTTTAACAGTGGAATAGCTAGGGCTCTAATCTCCATGCAATTGTGACATGCGGTCATGAATTTCTTAGGGAGTACAAAACCTTGATGACTGCTTCCATTTCGGTGTCCATTTGGACCCCTATCACGTTCAGATGGCTATCAGTATACACAAACGGCCTCAACAGACAAAATGCCCTAGCAATGAACTATTTAAAAAATGTACTACATTGACAAGTTCAAATTGTTACGGCTAATAGTTGAAGTTAGTCGTGCTTAGAACTTTTTGACCAACCTTCGTAAGCTGTTACAGCATCATCGTTTGTGACGTCATGACATATTATGTCAAAAATGGTGTCTACATTACGTCACCGTTTTTTTGGTAAGAGCTTGAAATCATACATTACACACGCAAGAAAAACTATGGCGAATGCAACTGTTCTGGCAGATATTCAAGACTGATTTCTTTCTGGCGTTGCAGTTTTGAATTTATATCACGGTAGAGAGGAGGCCAGTATATGTAGCATGTGTACCTCATTAGAGCTACAATGGTATATCAATTTCACGCCCCTTGAAATTGTTGCAATTCGTGAGACAGTGTTTGTTTCGGTTTATTGCTATTTTATATTAAAAGTTCCGTGTATTACAATGGTATTCATGCTGATGTAATAGATGCTGGTAACCTCAACTGCAACCGACACCACGTTTATTGCATCGGCAAAGAGAAGTAGCATTATGTGTACATATTATGCATGTAAAAGGATATCCTTTGAAAGACATACACAAAAAGTAACAAATTATTTAAAAAGAACGGGAATACAAATAAAAGGGTAACAGAACACATCATTGACGGACAGCACATACATGTATGCCCTCTATGTCACACTCGCTGCAGGTGCACTGCTTGCTCTGCCACGTGACGTGTCTCCAATCGCACAACACGTGACGTAAAGAAATTTAAGAAGCCATAGGCGACATTAATGTACCACCTTTTAATTCTGACGTACCTGTTTAGCAATGACTTCAGTTGCAGGATATTGCTTTATGCGATATATTCAAGCTTCAGTTTGACTAATTTCACCAAAGAGGTAATATTTGAGAAAAATGCACTGTATTTGTTTTTCAATGAATGATCCTGCTGCTTGTAGATTTTACGTTGCTAAATACAAGTTGGAAGCTTCACCAATCGAAATTTGGACTACACGTTATTTCCAGTTTTCATAGGAACTTCAAGGTTTGGCTTTGAATTTTGAAATACATGTAAGAAATGGATAACAATCAACATACACAAAAAGATTACATACAACTACAAAGCTGAACTGGTGGTATGGGGACGTTATTATAATGAAAAACAAGTTTTACAATTAACTTAACATTCTAATGAAGTATTTGGTTTCGTTGGCTTCTTCATTACATTGTTATCTTTGTACGTTGTACACTAATCCCATCTTATTGGCTTTGTTAATATATTGTTATCTTTGTACATTCACCACACCGTCTTCGGTGTAAACATATCATTATATATAATGATTTGTTTCTTACTCCTTCATCAGGTGTGTGTGTGTATATATACATACATACATACATACATACATACATACATACATACATACATACATACATACATACATACATACATACATACATACATACATACATACATATATATATATATACACACCTGATGAAGGAGTAAGAAGTAGCTCTGAAACATCGTCACAAAGAATAAAAGAAGTTGTTATCCATAAAATGTGTCAAGTATTCATTAACATTCTAGGTTTTATAAACATACCTGCGTCCGGACGCCATGTCGCTAGCCACTGGCATGGGATTTCTAACTCATCGTTCATAGATTATAGATTATGATAATCAAATCCTGTTCGAGATTTGAAGGAGAGAGAATGTCATACATTCAGCAGGTTACAATGTGTTGCCTCGGAAAGGCAGGTTCTTGTCACGTTTGCTTTGTACGACAGATTTAATCGTTCAATTTTAACAAGTTCATTTTGTTAAGGAAAATGCGTTGTTACTTGCAGTTTCTATACGTCTAAAAGAATTTGCATCAGATTTGGTGCAGCAATAATCTTTGGACAATCGCCCATACTTAAAAGACAAAGAAATTCGAGCTTTACTCAAAAACTCAAATCTTTATTAAATAATGGTTAATTTATCAAGTGACTAATAATAATAAATATAATTACTTCGTACTGTGAAACATGATTTATCAATCAGTATGATTGTTGTATTACCCAATTGATGATGACATTTTACTGAATGAAATATGCGGTCAAGGTCTTGGTTGCTCCGATGATAAATATGTTAAACGTTTATTTTTTAAAATGTGGTTTATAGTATATGTAAAAATGTAAAATGTAAAAAAACATAGTGCCTACCAAAGATAGATCTTGGCAATAAGGTTTAATACCATCAAAATGCACCACTGATTAAGAAAAATTATGATGCAGTTTTTGCTCTAACTTTTGTGGCGGCCATCTCTCATCCGCTACCTTTGATATTATGACACATATGCATAATGCACAACTAATTAAAACTCTTTCTATACCCTTCAATTGATGCATAATACTCTTTTACATCTAATTCAAAAAGAAACTTTTCAGTCAAAGTTTCTCATATACATGACTGTACTCAATTGCACTTTCTGCCAATACCATAGAATACATATCATGATAAATACACCTATTTTGGAACGATTTGCTGCTTATGACGAAATATTAATCATCACATATTTCTGTCGGTTGAATTGCATATATTAATTTCAAAAGCGACACATATGATCAATCTATTAATACGCAAATTAATACCGCAAGACAGAATCACTGGACATAACTGTTCCAAGTATCTGCGGTCATTGTATGGAATTATTCTGAGAAGATCAACTTTTCTTCATCACCAGTTTGTCATACATGGGTTGTAACATAACTGTTTTCCTACAGTCAGTTGTACCCACAGTTATTGCTGAATCTCTCCCACATTCTGTCACAAGTTGCTAAGATCCTTCCCATTTTTTCTTGAAGCTTTAATTTCTTGCATTAGCCCATTACTAAACAGTTGCACAAAATATTTTTCGACAAAAGTATTTTTCCTCGAAGCTTTAGTAATTAAATAAGGAAAGAGAGGTAACACATTTAATTGTTACTCAAAACCGCACATTTCGCTTTATCAAATAAAAATCACAATACCGGCAATATATTTTAAGGAGAACTGTTCTCTAAATTAATGATACTTTATTTGATTAAAGCCACATTAAACATGATATGAAATGCCTTAGAATGTGTGAAGATATTGTTCTGAAGACATTTCTAGGCAGGATAAAGCCTACGGATAAACACTGTATCCATTTGGGTCATTTACAGATATATTTCAGAAATACAAAAGGTCAGGTAGGTGCTACCTTCAGTTTTTACAAGCATACATGGCGATCGAGACAGAATTGACAAGAATTGCACGATGAGGCCGTGTATTATTGTTCATGAGGAGGACGTCCGGTCCGATTGCACCAGCATTTGGTATCACGAACACATCCAAAATGTTATCCCTGTAGCGCACCCCTGTCATCGTGCCTCGCTGAGGGACATGGAGATCTGAGCAGAAACGTTAACGCCACTGGCGTTGCGCAGGGCATTTCTGAGTGTGGTGGCAGTCAGTGTTGTGTGGTGGAACGCTGTCGACCAACTGCATGTCGCTGGGTAGCTGTTCCAAACGTCTGGTACTGATTCCCTGCCCTGTTGATCACACTTTGGCACCAAAGACCTTTGCAACGTGACGTTTAAAGCATGCGTATGCATCTAACTATTCTTCGGTGGTCAAACGATGTCTTTGCGCTGAAGGGGCATAACTGCATTCAATTGTTGCTATCATCAGAAGCAAATGCTGTTGCTCTCTGATGATGCGCAACGGTTCTGTAACGATACATCCAATCACAGGTTTTCAGGCACCTCGTGCACATTGTACGCATTACTGCATGTAATTTGAGGTACTATAGGGGTTGCCCAATCATTGTGTACCGAGATATTTCAATCTATATTTGTTGGATGATTTTTAATATCATCAAAACTTGATCACTAGCAAACTTTGAGTAGAATACGACAACATTTTGCTCTGTTTCATTTTGTTCCTATGTGTGACATCTGACAATATTGTATGTTGTCATGTCCGGTTGTCTCATCACTGACCTTGTGACGTATATAAATGCGCACGATGGTCGCTCAAAAGCATGACATGTGTCCTATGTATCTTATCCGTGAAATGTTAGCAGAAATCAATTGATACACAAAAGTCAAACATATCTCAGTTTGTATTCAATTGCAGTTGCATGGATATCGCGATGTTTAGACTGACAGTTTTATTCAACAAATCAAGGGCGTTGCGATGGGTGTGAATGGGAAATTGTATGTGGACATCTGACGTCTCTCAAACCTTTTGGACTACATTTGAATCTGTTTCGATTGGCAACAAAATCATTAGAATAGGCACAATTCTTGCATAATTAGGATGTTGCTAATTGGGACGTCTCTCAAACTTTTTGGACTACATTTGAATCTGTTTTCGATTTGGCATCAACATCATTAGAATAGTCACAATTCTTGCATAATTGGGATAATAATGCTTTGTTTCTGTCTCTACATAAGTACAATATACAAGGTAACGTGTTATGTACATGTACTTATATCTGACTAGTAAACTGATGGAACTGCCCGTGACGTGTTGCTTCTGACGAGAGGCTTGCATCTGCATTAACTGCTTATAACAAGGGGGTGCATCTGCATGAACTGCTTCTAACAAGGTGGAGCATCTGCATGAACTGCTTCTGACAAGGTGGAGCATCTGCAGGAACTGCTTATAAGAAGTTGGGGTATCTATATGAACTGCTTCTACCAAGGTGGTTCATCTGCAGGAACTGCTTATAACAAGTTGGGGTATCTATATGAACTGCTTCTAACAAGGTGGAGCATCTGCAGGAACTGCTTATAACAAGTTGGGGTATCTATATGGACTGCTTCTAACAAGGTGGGACATCTGCATGAACTGCTTCTAACAAGGTGGGGCATCTGCATGAACTGCTTCTAACAAGGTGGGGCGATTGCAGGAACTGCTTCTAACAAGGTGGTTCATCTGCATGAAGTGCCTCCTAACAAGGTGGTTCATCTGCATGAACTGCATCTAACAAGGTGGTTCATCTGAATGATCTGCCTCTTAACAAGGTCGGGCATCTGCATGAACTGCCTCTTAACAAGGTGGGGCATGTGCATGAACTGCATCTAACAAGGTGGTTCATCTGCATGATCTGCCTCTTAACAAGGTGGGGCGACTGCATGAACTGCTTCTAACAAGGTGGTTCATCTACATGAACTGCCTCTTAACAAGGTGGGGCATCTGCATGGAATTATTATGGAACTAAGGATACAAATATTTCCTTCTTAAAATCTACAGTTTCGCCATTCGGAGCAAATAAAGGCAAACAGATGTCCGACAGACAGCTTCATGTTCGGCTGTGGACCCGATGATAGACAAAAGAAGAAACATTTCGGCACTGGCTACGGTTCATTGAGCAGGAGCTGGCTCACTTTCCAGACGTTGGTCGCTTGAGCCAAAAAACATTATGAATGCAATTTCGTTTTGTCATAGCATCTGATTTCAGGCATTATCTATGTCTAATAAGTCTCCAGTTTCATCACCTCTGTTCTAAAGACTCATTAAAGTTGCAATGACACTTTATATCACTGAAAACACGAATGTGACCAAACTCCATAGTTCCTTGTAGTTATATTTAAAACAACAGTTTTCAATTTTGTGAGCATTTTATTTACAGTGTAATTTCGTACTCAATATTGAATACTTACAAAGTTCCCTGACTTTGCAATAAGGCACCAGGTACAATCAGACTGAGCAGAAACGTACTTGCACCGACTTATTATGCCTCGATAAGGGCGTGCGGATGATAGAGGGGTCTTAAATGATACGTACTTTTTCTGTAACTGAATTTTCGCAAAACCATTAACAATCATTATTACTCAGATGAATGAAGATGACGGAGCGAGAGATAAGAGACTTGAAACTTCATTAAATCTACATAAACATCTTGCGTGGTCGTTTGTTTCATATTTAGGACAAATAGCATGCTTAAAACTTTCTATTATATGATCAAACTCTGTTCAGCTTTGTGCGACAATTCCCATCACAATATAAACTATCTTGGCTTTATATTTCGCCGTTTTAATACTGCTTTGAATTTGAACAAACGTAATGAACAACTTCGATTCACATTATGGCCCTACATATCGTTATATAAAGTAAGCATTCTCTGGACATTGTGGTCAAAGTTTGGTTTTTCAAGCCAATGAATGTTTTTTTATATTTTTTTCCCATGAACAAATCTGAGTGCCAAATGCATTAATACACATAAATAATATGTTTAAACTTCCTATAACTTATTGTTAGCATCTATTACAGGTGTTCTAGATTTTCATTCATCATTAATTTTATAAATACAACATGTATCATCAATGTTACATTTTACAACAAATTCCTCCTTTGCTCGTAATCTGATCCGAGTTTGGTCGCTCGGTGTTTACGTTGGAAATATGATTGTAATAACTATATAAAGATGTCTAGGTTTCATTAGCATGCCGTAACATGGCAATCCATGTGAACTGCTTCATATAAAGAACCATGATCAGAAATAACACAAATATTTTCTTTTTTCTTCAATATTTGACAAACTGTGTGTACTGTACATGCTATCTAACTGGATAGCTTCCCCAAGTTCACAGCTTTGATTAAGAATTGGCGCAAGTGGTCCAGAGACAGTTCCGTATTGATTGTACGTGTGTCTACTTCTCTCAGTAGAAGTAGAATCTGAATCTCTGTGAATCATTGAAGTATTTACGGACGTCGGCTGCACTACATTCAGAGTATTAGCTGTTTCCTAGATAAATTAATGAAGTGTCCAATAGAAACAAAAAGGGTGTAATTGTGCATTTCATATATACTTGGCGTATTTATCACGTGCCTAACACACTTTTCTATCGATGTTTGTAGGGACATCACACACCGGTTTAACAGTCTTGCATAAAAGTCTAATCAATACAATTTAATTTGCCTAAATATATGAACAGCATATGGATCAATCAGTCTCAAGAAAACATCGTATCTCACATACGTGAGTATGCTAATGTCTCAGCAAATAAGTGAGGTAAAATTGGGTTTCGCTTTCAAGGTTGTGTCACTCGTGGCTGGGTGTATATCGTGGCTGGGTGGCTGCTCGTACTAGTCGAGGCTCATGCCGGATTTATAGTAATACTCCGAGCCCGTCAGTTCTAATTTTATCCCCCTAATGCCGAACTCCAGGTAGGGAAACAGTAAGAACCCTGAGTAATGTGGATGAAAACAGACGTTCCATTTATGACCCCATGCAGTGCTATGACGTCAAGAAGCGAAGTTACAATGGAATAATTAGATAGATTAAAGAATATTGTGGCTCTACTCAAATTTACCTCTGCAGTAAGCAATGCACGATCTATCGCTAAATGTGAATTAATCACTTTCTGTTCGATATATAACGCCGTATCTTTGACGATGTTACTGACAGTTACTGATTCCTCGGTTGTAGCGGTTCATATTGCCGTCGAGGACACGACAGTTCGAGCTGGGTAGTTAACACAAAGTCACACAAGCATCTTCAATTCTTTAACATATACACTTACTATTTATTGCGAAAATGTATCACTATTTATACCAACTGTGATCCCTTATAGATAAAAGTGATTTGCTTATATGATCGTAAATTACAATAACTTATATCATCCGAAACTAAATGTGAGACCAGATTATATTAAACCAATATTCAGAAAGACGAAATAACACTGGCAATCTATTTCAGAGCCTGAAACCTACTAAACATATGAGAAAGTGTACTTTGTGATACTGCTTAACATATATACATGATCAACACACATTGAGAATTATACCCTATTTCTAGCTTATATAACTTGCTTATCAATTAGATACACTTTATCAAAAAGTAGATATATTTTAATCTTGTTATTCAAAGGATGTCCAACGAGTAAATGATTAAACTGATAGTCTGATATTTGATTATATCGGTCAGCTGTTTTTTGCTCAGTCTAATGTTAAATGGTTAAGTGTCTATCTGGTCGCACCTGCTAAGCAGCGTAACACCATCAGATGCATTAGAGTCATCCTACGACTTGGGATGAATGGGAGCCATGGCGCCAACGGTCCAGATTGATGGACCATAACAGAGTTCAAATTATATTATACTTGTGTGGCAATGTAAAATGTAATCTATAAAAATATGGCTAGAAAGGATACGGAAGTACGAGGTATTAAATCATAAGTGTCTTTGAAACGATGTGGGTTTTGTGAAAAGGGATGTTATAAATTAAGTCCGTTATCACACTATGGAAATCATTTTGATCATAATATATACTAGCAGCGTGTCCACCTCTAATGTGTCCATCCCTACGACTTTACAACATAGCATCTAAGCACAAATATATTAATACATTAATGTATAAGAAACTTCATTGAATTTTGAAGATGTGTAAATTAGAAACGCTCAATGATCGCAAGTAAAATTACAACAGCAGATTATTTTCAAACTAATTTTAGTTAGTTGCAACTTTGTGTGGATGTTGGGCACCATACGAATCGCTTTTTGTACAAACTGAATCTTATTCATGACATTTATAGTTTGGTGATAGTTTTAAAAGATCGGAATCCTCATTTTCAAAAGCCCAAAGGAATAAATCTTTAGTTTGAAGTATCTTTTACAAAATCATTACAAATTTGACACCTTGAGAAAATGAAATTTCGCTGAGTGTTCCAAGCCCATGGAACCTAAGCATCATGTGTAGGTACACAGGACGAGACTTTGTCCGTGGCATCACTATAAAAAGATGGTAAGACTGAGCTAAACATGTTGTGACACAAATACCAGATAAGTCACCGGTATCCACCGTGGGTAGGGTCCGTGATGTCCCAGCACAAAGATGTAGTTGTTCAGTTGTTCCCTGTGCTCAAGACACCATGACATACATATAAGATTATTATTTTCTTCAAAGTTACCTCGTCAATGACGTTAATGATCTACTAGGGAGAAAATGCGTTCTGTTGACGTGATACTAGTCTGTATGAGTTAATTACACTTAATGCATTATATGCTAAAACAGTGCGACAAACAAAACCCGACGATGTCAACCATTTGCACACAGGTACCTGGAAATCTTGCTGGAGACAATGGCAAACACAAAGTTCAGATCCAAATTTATGACACATGACGGTTGTAGTGAATGGAAAAAAATGCAAGAGGATTTCAAATCTGAATTCGCCAGTTTAACTGAAAGGCAGAGACACATTAGCACATTCTGATAACCTCACAAAGTTCATTCGTTCTTTACATGAGCGTTAAGTACCCGCTCTTAATTCACCGTCAGTAATAAAAGGTATAATATACTGAAACATTATCTGGATATACGGGTTGTAAACCATATTCTTGTCCATGTCATGGTGATCTGCCGCCACCGTTACGTAAAAGGCATGGCTGTTGTAACTAACTCTACTTGTAACTAGCTCTACAGCAGCGTCATGATCTTGGCCCTTAACTACTGGGTACGTAGTTCCTTGTAGAGGTAAATGTACAGCTCCAGAGAAGGGCATTTACTTTCCCAACAGTCCCTCTTTAACGGAAACGTCGTAACGCCAGTTCGCTTGGTCAAACGTTATACTTGATAAAATTGTTTTATGACAAACAAATGTTTTGCACGTGAAGTAGGCACCTTTCTGTTAATTACCCCCACACCGTGGACACCTGACCAGTCTGTGACAAGTGATCATCACGAATTCTTATTGAAAATATGGTTTGTATGTCTCAACTCACAATGGTTGAAGATTTATGTATATGAACAGTGTATGAATCTATCATCCTAAGATAAATTCTTGGTCTTGTTTGTTTTTAACGCCGCAATATTCCAGCTACATGACTGCGGTCCGTAAATTATCGAGTCTGGACCAGACAATCCAGTGATTGACATCATGGGTATGGCAAGCATGGGTTGTATTAGATAAAGAGTATTATATAGATGTTACATCTATGAGACTCAATTTCCGAATTTCCTCGTGACATGCTAAGTATATCTCCAGTTGTTCTGCTAAAGTTTACAGTTTCTGTTCAGTTTCATGTTACATTACACACAATGTTCAAGGCATATGGTGAATTAAAGGGTTAAGAAAGCAATTATTGTCTATGTGATTAATTTACACTTACGATTCCATATAATTTTGCAAATAGTTGATACTGAAGATGATGGCACCATTCCGACTGTTTGTAAATAGGTGCGACCTTTTGCATAAACGTTAGTCCATGACCCATGCTTGCAGTGCTTTGATGTCTTCCCTGGGTATTAGACGAGCATCTACATATTTAGGGAAGAAATCGAAGCACTGCAGATGGCTTTAGAACAAACGTAATGCTATGAAATGTTCCATGGAAATTGATCTCAAAATGAGTGAATTTCCTTCCTTCTCGCCACAGACCTGACCTCTCTGCAGAGTATGTACCATGAATGTCTTTTAAACTTATAAAACTATTAAACAGAACTGTGATACTGTACTTTAGTAAAATGTTGTTCCATGTTTAAAGTCAGCACCATTCTAATCGATACGAGGCCGGACACTGAATCTGAAATAAGAACATCTGTTTACTAAGGGAAAAAAGCATATTAAGTCATAAAATATATGAGAAGGCGATTGACTAGAATATAGTTAAAACCCAGCCAGTTGGTTGGTTGGCTTGTTGTTTAACACCGCACTCAGCAATATTCCAGCTCATTATATCACTCGCATGTCCACGGCGGACAAATCTCTTCCTTGGAGTTCTGGGACCCAATCTTCGAAGCTTTTGGTTTCATATTTATTGCATAAACAACGTTATAATTTCAATCTACGTGTCACTTGTTAGAATCGATATGTGATAGAATCCAGTCGAATGTTGTTTTTTTAAAGAAACTGGTGAGTGGTGAGTGGTGTATGTTTCTGTGATTCTGTATTTCTGTTGGTTATGAGGAAAAAACAACCTTCCTTTATGGAGAAATGTATGTTTTGTTCTTTACATTTTAATGCCTGAAGCGTCACATGATGTAAAACAAATAACTGTTCATAGAGGGTAGTGATGTAATTGGTTGTGTATCTATACTGCGATCTTCCCTGTGGAATTGATTCTTTGTTTCATGGCTTTAAAGATCTTCCACTGTATTTAGGATTATTTTGAAATAAATTGACTGATAATTTCTCCTGAGTGAAAGAGCATGTAGATAACATGTCCTGTTGGCGTGTGTCAGAAATGTGGTATGTGAAAAGTGTCTGGGTGTCCAATTGTCAGATTTGATGTTAAGATATTAAGCAGTCAACATAAGATTTTCGCTCGAGTCCGTCTCGCTCACTTTCAACACTTCACAATGCCCATTGCTACGCCGTTAAATCTTAATTTTTAGCTAAGATAAATGAGAAAATTACAACAGTTGACAAAAAGGTTCTCTTCAGCACTATTAAATTGAAATGAAGACAGGACTGACACGTGGATTTCAACAATTTCTAATTTTAGATACACTTAATGACACATCTAAATGTCACTTAAAGATCTTAAAAAGAAAGATTAGTTCATATTTTTGTAGAATTATAATCCAATTGTTTGCGTAAATAACAACTGAATGCCAAATTTTCGGGGGTTGTCGAAAAACATTATTAAGTAATATATTCCTACAGAAAGTCGTTCAAAAACATTAATTTGTTAAAGGATTTTATTCTCGGAAACATCAAGATTGACAGACCAGATACCTTGGTAGGAAATGTATTACTAGAAATTGACTCAGGTGCATTCATCAAAATGGTTCACTACAGTTTAGATGTTTTCCTGACGTATAATTGTAATAATTTTAAACATTATAGATAAACATACATATTTATAAAGCGCATCTTTATTCAGATAGTCCCTGCCCCAAATCGCTCATTCATATGGTCTTGTTCGATGGTCTTGAGGGTTGAAGCTACTGACACACCCTGGATCAGCTGCTAAAGGTTCTTTTTCAATACGATGTTATCACGGCTCGTGGCACCATCGTACTGTCCGTTTGGGTTGGTTAATTCCTGCAGGTACACTGGAGCCAGGCCACTGAGTTAGTTGTAGACAAATATCAGCAGCTTGACAATGATTCTCCGTCTGATCTGTTTCTTTATGTAATTGAATCAGAATTTCTTCTCTGATTGGCAAAATCAAAACAAGGGAAGATGGGCAATGTTTGTTTGTTTGTTTGTGTATTTGTTGTTTAACGCCGCACCCAGCAGTATTCCAGCTATTTGACGGCGGTCTGTAAAAATTCGAGTCTGGACCAGACAATCCATTGATTGATATCCTGAGCATCGATCCACGCAATTTGGATCGATGACATGCATCAACCAGGTCTGCGAACCTGACCACCCGATCCAGTTAGTCGCCTCTTACGACAAGCATAGTCGCCTTTTACGGCAAGCATGGGTTGCCGAAGACTTATTCTACCCTAGATCTTCACGGGACAGATGGGCAATGAGATGGGCCTTATGTTTTTGGCAGATATTCAGGACTGATAATTCTCTGGCGTTGACGTTTTGAAAGTAATATTAACCTTTTTGAAAACTATTCATCAATTTTAAGAAAATAAACGTGGGACTAATGAGCAAGATTTATGTATTAATCAATAACTCTGATGAATCTTGCGTTACTGAGTTATCCCTGCCAGGAACATTCACGTATTCTTTTTGCTACACATGTCAGTAAACATGTTGATAAATAACATGTTTGTATAACGAGTGTGTGTTTAATGAATTAAATAATCGAAATCAGTTTTACCTTTAGATTTCGAACAAGTAAGTTCGTAATACTATTTGACATGGTTTTACCGTTTTAAACATAATTATTTCATTTATTCAAATGACGTAGTCATATGCATTCGGAATGATTGTATCTGCACACTTAATTTCTACTCCCGTGACATAGACATTATGAGTTGTGATTCTGTGTTCGCATACTTGGGATGCATGATAAAATAAATATTAATATTGCAAATGAAAATGGTATTTGTCTAAACTTGATACAGACATGCAAATTTGAGTTTCTTCCCACTTTACGTACACGAAACAAAAAGGGTTTTTGTAGATATATATAAACATATGACAGGTGTGTCAACACGCTTGAGATTCTTGACCTTTAATGATAGAATTGTGGACGTTTTGTTTCTACCGACTTGACATACTCAAGTATATATGCACCGTATACATATGCATAATCATTTATGCACCGTGAATGCTGCGCTATACACATAGCAACAATAAAACTTTCAAAACGTTTTATGGTAGACACGGGGAGGACATTTCCAAATTTGACGTATTAGTGACAAACATGATGTCCTATGCAATTCCCCATTTTGACTTGTACCATATGTTATTTTCTTCAAGTTAACAATGGATTTGACTTTGCATGTGTTTGTGATGTTAGCCACCGTTTGAGCAGGATACGCTCACCTTTTAGCGAGCACCTGGTGTCATCACCAAATGATACTGGTTCACAAAAACATGTAGTCAGAATAGTACAATCGACTCTGCTTTTAGCAAAGATTTATGAATATGAAAATAGTTACGTCGTTTTTATTTACAACCATCAATATCGTTCGTCACAATGGGATATAATTTCGATATAATAACATGTTTACATATCTTTTCGCTAGTTTCAGGTGATTCATCAACACGAAACTGTCAACATAAGTACCAGTTTTCCATGTTCTAGTTTTAAATGTCGTATTGTTTTTTTCTGTTTAAATACCATCCAACACTAGACCAAGCAAGTCTGAAAGTGACATTGTGTAGAAGCTGCACATACGAGCATCACTGTGACTTATGACATGACTTATGACTTATACCTGGCTGTAGTTATAGGGATATTCCTGTCTTCTACAACCAGTACACAATCCTGTAGACCCACGTTTAGTACCAGTAATTAGAATATCCATACATCCAGTGATAGAAAAGTTTAAAACATGTTCTATTGCCTTTTTTTGTGGCGAGAAATTAATCCTACAGCAATCCAAGTAAAAGAAGCTTTCTTTAACATTAGGTGAAAAACGAAAAAGTGATACTTTCATTCTTGAAACATTCAGACATATTGACTGCGCTGAGTTATAGATTACCTTATTTCTCTACCTATAATAATCTATATTAATGTGTATATGCATCTTTGATAATGAATGAAGGCATAGTTAAACATATTTAGGTTTTTTTTGCATGCTTTAGAAAATTCAATTAGATCGCTGAATTTATCCACGCAACATTTCTCTTCTAATCAAATTTGAATACTTGATGACCATCTAATCTTGTTAATGTAAGCATGGAAGGATACTATTATTTTGTATTTAAAGAAATGCGTCAGCCTGTGCATATATGTATGAGTGTTGAATACAGTCAAAGCCGCACTCGAAGACCAGGTGCAAGCGTATGTTAATTACTTGCACTTGTTACTAATCCGCCGGTAGGGCTGAGGTGTGCTGTATCTCCCGGACCAGGTGCGAGCACAGTGCTTCATCCCACCACCACCACCACCTGTGTCCCATCTATCTTACTTATATTGACTCATCAATACCACCTAGAAGATTACTTCCAGTGGAGAAAGACGAAAAAACGTCCAAATCCACGAAACAAGGGTTGATGTAGCTGGGAGGTATTTCGTCGACTGTACGCTAAGTCAGGATTACCCCTTGCTGTGATAGCTTTCATTTGGTGCTTGTGCGCAGGTAAGCGTTAGGGGAGGGACCATCGCTAGCTGATAGCTTTAACTGGTCGCCATAGAAATACTCTTCTCTTATCTAAACTCCTTGCTCCAACAGTTGAGCGCCAGTAAACACTGAAACAAAACAGTTATCTTTTACTGTGGGCCTCTAAGCTCCTCACACCATCTCCAGCTTTGGGCGGAGCCGTGGCTGTGCGAGTCCATCTCAGTGATCGTGACACGGAGCTGTCACTCTTTGCAGCGTGGTATGTAACAGCAGGCGATTCCTCATTCCACGAGCACCTCGTGCTGCACGGACTGGGTGATTGCTTCGCCTGCCGCTTCCCCCTCTGCTCAGCGTACGACACCTGGCCTGTCAGCTCGGCAGCCATGTTTACCCGACAGCTCCATACACCAACATGGCGATCAAGCCGGAATGCTTCTGCAAACGCGCAGCGCCCTCTTCACACCTCGCCCGGAAGTTACCATTGATTTAGATAACACGTTTTATCACTTTAAATCCGCACAGAGCTTTTCCCGCTATTGCTGTTTTATTGGGATATAACTAAGAAATGTTCTCCGAGGTATTTTTCCATCCAGCAACCTCATGACCACCTGCAGCTGTGGACATTGATCAACATAACGGCCCAGCTTATCTGCCGGCTGGGAACTGCAAGACTAGGCCACTGCACATCTGCACATCGTTGCGCTACACCTCTTGCCAATCATTGCCTCCCCCAAATTCTGGCACCGCATTTTTGCTGTTGTCAAGGTAACTGTGTCAATGCGGGGAAACAGAAATGCACCTCCTGATTCGGTTCAAAGTAGGTCAACTATAGGACCTCCACAGATTTTTCTTACATTAATACGAGTCAGCTACAGGACCTCCACAGATTATTCTTACATTAATACGAGTCAGCTACAGGACCTCCACTGATTATTCTTACATTAATACGAGTCAACTAAAGGACCTCCACTGATTATTCTTACATTAATACGAGTCAACTAAAGGACCTCCACAGATTTTTCTTACATTAATACGAGTCAGCTACAGGACCTCCACAGATTTTTCTTACATTAATACGAGTAAACTACAGGACCTCCACTGATTATTCTTACATTAATACGAGTCAACTAAAGGACCTCCACTGATTATTCTTACATTAATACGAGTCAACTATAGGACCTCCACAGATTTTTCTTACATTAATACGAGTCAACTACAGGACCTCCACTGATTATTCTTACATTAATACGAGTCAACTAAAAGACCTCCACTGATTATTCTTACATTAATACGAGTCAGCTACAGGACCTCCACAGATTATTCTTACAATAATACGAGTCAACTACACATGATTCTGCATATATATATATATATATATGCGTTAATACGACCCTGTAGGGTGATATAGATATGTACTGCTGCCAGCTGCAAAGGGTATATATATATATATATATATATATATATATATATATATATATATTATGTAAGCTACATTCCTCTCAAAGCCGGTTTGCAGTGCGGGACAAGTCTTCCAATTAATAGGGGTAATATATCAACAAATAGAATGTGTATGCTTTGTGCTTTAAATCTACAAGATAGCACGGAACGTAATAATAACACAATTAACATATTTATGAAACTTCTTGACGATGATGCCAAAGTGCGCATCTCTCAGGAACTTGTGAACAAAAATAGTCACTAATTTCAACCTTTCCCCGTTCACATAAATGTTTGAAATGCTTTGACGTCAAAACGTCAGTTTTCGCCTTTTCCCAAAGAATTCCTCATTTCCGTTACAAAGTGCGTCGAGCGATTCCACCCATGCTGTAATTGGCTGCAGTAGGTGGCCGGTCGTGTTTGTCTTGCCACATAGGGATCACAGCCGCGTTCTCACCATGCCTAGCGCGTCACCGGGACACTGTCCTTCTGTCCCAAACCCACGCAACAGTGGTCAACCAATGTCTGTCTCGCTGAACGTATGGTCACCATAGGAAAACAGGAACAGTCACAGCGGAACAGGAAAGTCTTTTGGATCAGCACGAATGAACAAATATACGAAAATGCTCTGTGTGTTAGGAAGCATGAATTAATTCATGAACTGATCAGAAATATAATTAGGCCGAGTCACACTGGGGTTATCAGTCATGAAATGCTTAATGTTGTCCCTCAATGTATTCGACAAAGGGGCATTTTAAACCAAAAGGGTTAACCGCCGTAACGGCTTTGCTTACATGTAGGTAACTAGCTCCTCACTCACCCACATAGGTGTAAATATTCAGTTAATCAAAATCACAATTAATGGTTGGGACAAATGTAAATGTTTTATGAACAACGATATGCATTAATTCTGTGCGCTCTGTTAAAATCGGCATTCCCAGATACACGTCTTGTAGTTGTCGAGCGTCTAACGTCGGCAGATGTCGGAGACAAAAGGGGTCATGCCGTTCGTACAGTAAAACATGAAACCTTGATAAAACAAATCAAAATACCAAACGCTACACCATTAAATACATACGGTTAGTAACACCAATGAGTCGCTGGGACAATGTCATTTCCAGCAGATGTGAATTTAACAGCAAATGAATGTTCGCGTTTTCGTAATTCACTTTAGATAACTTAACAGGAACGGCAAATTTGCACTATTCATTTTATACAATAGTTTTGTTAATTGTTTTTGTCGACAGACGAATGATCTTTTTGTCATATGTTATTCTTTAATATTCGTTTGAAACATGTTACGATAAATCCAGGCTTGTAATTTAATTCAACAGTTGTGAATGTACTTTCAAAAAACAGTAACATATTTTAATTTCATATATGTTGAAATGCCTTATTTGAATTCGGGAAGTATTATGGTCCATGCTTACCGCAGTAAATGTCCTTCCAGATGTTGTTTAATACAGGCTGGTATTTAAATTTGGTCATTGGACTCCAGTTTCCCATGAAGTTGCAATCCCATGTCAACTTAGTTTGTTGCTGACGTAAGATAATAAACATTAATTGAGAACTTATTGTGGTGAAACTTAATATTTCCCCAACATTGATCAAATGCTAGCATGCGACAGCTACACAACGGACAATACTAAATTATTCCATTCAAGCTTTTGGTACCATTGCGTGATATTGAGTACTATAGTTAATATGAACAAACAACAAAGAAAGAATCATTTTAATTCTTCTTTAGAATATGTGCAGTGGATAGTCTTTTTAATGCAAAATTATTAAATTATTGGAAATTACATGGGAGAAACAATAATTGTATAAAATATTATTAAATTTAGTACAGATAAGATTAAGTATGCAGAGTATGTATTAGTGTATAAACCAATATTTGATGACATGCAGTGCCTCTATTGTAAGTGTAATATATAGTCGGTTTATAATAAAACTTGCTGTGATGGTAATGGATTATCTGATTAATATTTATGTTATTTGGATTTACATGTCTTATCGAGATTTTCGTTCAGTGATGATTATCTTACACCGATGTTCCATAAACCTATTTCACGGTATTCCAGGAATAAAGTTGAATTTCATCTGAAATATGAATATATAGATAAATAAATAGTGATATCAGATGCCTACCTACCACGCATAAGCGTCATAGCGAAGGTTTTAGCAAAATGGAAATTGATGAAAAACTTGATAAATATAATGTTTTAGTTTTATGTAAAACATGATCCATCAACGGAATAGAAACCGTTCTACCAGGAGGACAATGTCGCACGTATAGAAACAGGTCTACAGAACAGTTTTGTACGTCGTTTAATAATTATCTGGTTAAATACAACTAATATCGCAACTATTGCGCTAAAGGAAAATAAACGTGAAACCGTTTTAAAAAGAAGACAGTTTTGACTCATTACATTAGAACGGTATATTTTTATTTGTTTCCTGTTGAAAGCAGGTTTATGTATGCCATGAATATTTTCTTGACATTCGTTTAATTTTGTCGATAATTTGGCCCAGCGTGTGGACGGGTACTTTAATGATCAACAAGAAACATTTTAAGAAACAAATAGAATTCATTTAACAATTTCACCTCAACCAATCGTACAACTTTAACTTGACACGCATCATGCAGAGGTGTAGGTTTTTCACGAATTGAGTTGATTTATCACATGTTAAAAGTTGTGACGCAAAGTGGGAAAATGTGGTACTGCGGGTTTCTCCTGATAATCAACTCCGGATAGAGTCTTAATGTCGCATTACATCACTACACTGTGGTGTGTCACAGGTCCACATGCACACCTATCAGAATATATGGTGTTCACGATTATCAAATAACAACATATATGTCACATTGTAAAAATCTATTTTACTGATGGAATTTTACAAATTCTTAAAGACGATTAATTTACCAATTGTTTTATTTTTTTATTGCTGCATCTTATATGTTCTACATATGCACACTGGGAGATGATGAACATTAAATCACCTCATGATTAATTTACTTCCATGGTTTATGTCATCACGTTACAACACTATAGAAAGCTGAAAATTCCAGGAGTGTTCGACAACGCGAAGGTATCGGGCTTATATGTCAGTTCGACTCAGGTTGTTAAATCCCAGTCGTGTCGTGAGAATCTTGGACCAAGATAACAAATGAGCCAGATGATGCTTCTTTATCGTACGACGATATAGTTTTAGACTTGAAACGCTAGAATTTTAAACACCAACGGAAAATATATGCCCCACTTTCCTATACCTAAAAACCTAAATATGTTTAAATTTAATTTCTTTTTAATTTTAAAACATAAGTGTTGTAATAAAACTCGGTACATCCTGTAATATCATTATGAAAACTGTAAAATCTTCCATGTAAACCATCCCGCCATTGTAATTAAGTATATACTGTTTGTAAATTTGTACTTAATGTGCCGCGTATCCTGGTCTGAGAGTACATAAAGTTCTATTCTGTTTTGTCGTTGAGACTGGCTAATTACATGGACATTGCGATAATTTGGGTGGTACATTTTAGAATAGTTATATCATTCTGAATTAGATACAAGGCCATAGCTTTTTAATTCAGCGTTAAACTGTGTCGATTGCACACACGCACGGCATGCCACTTTGTAAGATTTATTTAGATATACGATACAATACCCAAGTAACGAACCCTACCTTTAGAAAACTAATAACACGTCCCCGTTAGTTAACGCTATACACTAACGTAAGCTAGTGTTTACACGTATTAAACATATAAGCAGCCGTTGTACATAACGATGTAATGTTACAGCCAAGAGCGTTGTTCCACAAAGCGGTCTCCCTCCTCCCATGCTTTAACACAGCCATACGACTGCTTCGTGTAAGTGGTCTTCGTTCTTTAACGCTGTACATTATTATACAAGAATTGATGTTTCGAAGTACCACGGATCTGATGTGTTAACAATATGACTGTTGTAACTCAAGTTTCACTACTGTGGTTCAACCTGCCTGGTTTGATGAAGGATGGACATGTAAAATCCCTGCGTCAATGCAATGAACATGTATCAAACTTGCACAAACACCACCACGAAAGGTAAAGGTGTCGGTCCAAGTGTGTTGACAGAGATTGGACTGGATACAGAGTCAGACTCTGTCGTATGTCGTGCCGCGGTCAGGGAACATACTTGCGGGTACACAGATGTCGAGTGTTTGCTGCTATGGTCGGACACATGTTTACAAACAGTTATTTTGGAATTGAAAGTGTACACGGACATGTCGTTGCGTGTTTGACGTCGTAGGCGACGCCGTAGCGAGATGTTGTGTAGCAGTAGGGCGAGAAACAGTGACCAAAGTCCGGTGGCCGAAGTGGGTTTGCCCACTTCTCTGGACATGACGGGCTCAGATCGGGGGGAGTTAGGGGGAAGATGCGAAAAACAAAATTGACATTCCGAGTTAAACGATAAAGTTGAGTAAACACAAAAGTAATTTGCATCTGTCTGTGTGTCCTACTTCCGGTCAACTGTGGAATCCTGGGTACGTAACTGCGCATTGATGGCGTTTGCGTGAAAGGTCAGCGCGTGATAACATGGGTCATTTGACTGACCTTTGAAGAAACGGATTGCAGGCAAACATTGTAAAGGTTCCTTTCACACTGCCATCAATTACAGGAGTCAAGTCGTTTGAGGAACGGGAAATCAGGTCCTCGGATACCACTGACCTAGAAGCAAACAACCGCAGTTTACCTTCCATCTTACCTCTCAAGTCAAGCTTCAACACAAGCCTAGTATCAGCGATGGCGTGTGTACTCTCTGCCACTCGTCAGGCGCTTGTCGAATCATCCATTTGTACTGTTAAAGCACTGACCTTAATCTTAAATAACGCAGGGATTAGATCGTAAGGTTTGATAAGAGACAGGGGGAGTCAGAAGACTTATGAAATAGTGGCGGGTAGCGTACATGTGTTATGTAATTACGCCGAGGGCATTAAAATTGTCTCCGTCAAGAAGAGAGCAGGTTGTGTAGAGATCTTCGTCAAATATGGAAGATAGTGGATAGTGTACAGGCCTCCGTCATTTATGAAAGATGGCGGTTAATGTACAGGCTTCCTTCATTTATGCAAGATAGTAGGAAGTGTACAGGCATATGTCACATATAGCAGATAGTGCATAGTGTACAGGTCTCCGTCATATATAGAAGATAGTGTACAGACATCCGTTATATATAGCAGGTAGTGGATAGTGTACAGGCCTCCGTCATATATAGAAGGTAGTGGATAGTGTATAGGCCCCCGTCATATATAGCAGATAGTGGATAGTGTACAGGTTTCCGTCATATATAGAAGATAGTGTGCAGGCATCCGTCATATATAGCAGATAGTGGGTAGTGTGCAGGCATCCGTCATATATAGCAGATAGTGGGTAGTGTGCAGGCATCCGTCATATATAGCAGATAGTGGGTAGTGTACAGGTATCCGTCATATATAGCAGATAGTGGATAGTGTACACACCTCCGTCATATATAGCAGGTAGTAGATAGTGTACAGACATCCGTCATATATAGCAGATAGTGGATAGTGTACAGGCCTCCGTCATATATAGAAGGTAGTGGATAGTGTATAGGCCCCCGTCAAATATAGCAGATAGTGGATAGTGTACAGGTTTCCGTCATATATAGAAGATAGTGTGCAGGCATCCGTCATATATAGCAGATAGTGGGTAGTGTGCAGGCATCCGTCATATATAGCAAATAGTGGGTAGTGTACAGGCCTCCGTCATATATAGCAGATAGTGTACAGACCTCCGTCATATATACAAGGTAGTAGATAGTGTACCGGAATCCGTCATATGTAGAGGATAGCGGGGAGTGATCATGCATCTGGCCTCTATAGAATAAGGAAGGCACTGCACAGGCCACTGACCTATATAGAAGATAGCGAGTAGTGTTCATGCATCCGTCATTTATAAAAGATATCGGATAGTGTAGAGGCCTCCATAAATATAGAAGATAGGGGGCTGTGTACAGGCGTCTGACCTATATAAAAGATAGTGAGTTGTGTATAGGCCTCCATAAGTACAGAAGATAACGAGTAGTGTACAAAACTCTGACCTATATAGAAGATCGCGGATCGTGTTCTTGCCTCCGTCACATACAGAAGCTAACGGATAGTGTGCAGATCTCAGACATATATAGCAGATAGCGGGTAGTGTACAGGCCTCCGTCATATTTGTAGATAGCGGGTAGTGTACAGACCTCCGTCATATATAAAAGATAGCAGGTAGTGTACAGGCCTCCGTCATATTTGTAGATAGCGGGTAGTGTACAGGCCTCCGTCATATATAAAAGATAGCGGGTAGTGTACAGGCCTCCGTCATATATAAAAGATAGCGGGTAGTGTACAGGCCTCCGTCATATATAAAAGATAGCGGGTAGTGTACAGGCCTCCGTCATATTTGTAGATAGCGGGTAGTGTACAGGCCTCTGTCAGATATAAAAGATAGCGGGTAGTGTACAGACCTCCATATTAATCTAAAAATAACGGTTAATCTACGCACCTTCGTCATATAATTACAATAGTGGGCAGTGCAAACGTCAACGTCATATATCGAAGATGGAGGTAGTGCAATGACGTACATCCTGCACAGAATATGTGTCGGGTTGTTTTCTTGCGAACGTCATTAAAACAATGAATAGTGTAAAGGCCAACGTCATATTTTTTAGATAACGGGTGTAGGTGCTGAGTATATATACTCGTACCCCTTCAAAGCAGCCTTCCGGTGGAACCATATTACATGTTTAAATGACGACTTTATACAGGATTCAGTGACTTCTCTATATCTGTACACGGTTGGTCGATACGGACTTCCCCCATTGCCTTGCTGTATTTGTTGTGAGAAACATCCCCTGACCTGCCAGCAACAGTGTTGCGGAGGGCGGACATATAATTACCCAACAGAGCCTAACAAAGATGAGACCCAGAAGAATACAGCTTCAGTCGTAATCTTCCGACATTTGACCATCAAACAGAGCGTGTTTAATTATGCATGTTGACATCCGTACGCAATATGAACATACAGTGTCTCAGGACGGTCTGGCGCAGGCTGCACGCTTCAGTGAAATGTATCATAGTGCGGGGGATAGACTTGGAGCGTCCCCTGTAACGGGGGTCCTGGTAGGGGGGTGTTTACTGTTCATGCCTTCTGCCCGACCTGGACATCAGTATAGCTGGAGAACAAACCACGCTGAAAGGAACCTTTCCGTCACAGCCAAAAACAATTGTCTCAGGCTAGCTCACACTTCGGCTCCAAGTTGAGGCGGATCATAAAAAGAGTGCCGCTAAAAGCTGGAAATAACCCCTCGTTTTGTCTAGCCGTGCAAATTCTCCACGGCGTAGGAAAAGAAATTATATCACATCCGTGTGAAATTCATTGTAGAAAGACATAGAGGGAAGATTGCAGTTTAAGATTTAAACGTAGGCTTTATCACTGTACGTTATAAGTCTAGCGTAGAAGGGGTTGTTGATTCCAGCCTATGGATAACCCTTAAGACAGGTAATACTTTTACTCTGTTCTTCAATAATTCTATCTCTGTTTGTATTTTATTAGAGTTGTGTTTGGGGTAGATAAGGATGAAGTTCTCACCCTATTTGACTTACAAAGAAGTTACATCCTTCCTTTAATGCTAAAGAGATAGCTAGTGCTGGA
The DNA here is from genome assembly GCF_022045235.1 of Haliotis cracherodii. Lineage (NCBI taxonomy): Eukaryota > Metazoa > Mollusca > Gastropoda > Lepetellida > Haliotidae > Haliotis > Haliotis cracherodii. Next base: position 45,743,015 of record NW_027266286.1, on the reverse strand, counting down.
TACAGTCTCCATTTCAATCTGTGACTCTTCGGGTAGCTGGATAGGAAGGGTGTGAGCCACGAGGGTACAGGATGATTGCGTAAGGCGGATGTGTGTTTGGGGTTGTGTGCCGAGGGTGGGCGGCAGCCTGGGTGTGGCTGGGGAGAGAGGGGTGAGAACAAGACCCCTCTGTTTTGGGAGTCGGCTGACATGTGTTCGTGATCGGGTTCCATGCAGTCAATATCTCAGTGTAAACCATATTGCTGACATTTTACAACGATGTCATCAAAGTGCTCGCTTTCTGTATCTGACATGTGAAACATAATTTAACCACATCTTTCAAAATAAATCAAATTCAACAATTTGAAGTAAAATATGACCATTCCAAGTCTTTTCATCCACACATTAAATGCTAACTGCGTGCGTTATGTACAGCAGTAGTATGCCTTTAATCTTTAACACTCGGGTGGACGGATGTCAAAGAAACAGCGGCTAGGATGTGCTAGTCGTCGGTGTGAGTACCGATTTAGCCGTGATTCTAATCCTAGGTCCGTCAGCACCATACCATACCTGTAGGTTTAACTAAAGTGGTAAACGTCTATAACCTACCTAAACAAAAGCAATAAAAGTATTTCTACATCATAAGAAATCGTATCTCTTCCAAAAGCAGAGTACATTGTATGATTCCAGCATATGTTTATGAATCACTATCAAATAGTGATGACACCAGGTCTTCGCGAAAATGGCAGCGTATCCTGCCCCGTATCCTACGTAAAGCTGACAAGCCGTGAAATGAACAAAATATTTCTTAAAGTAGCCTTTATTCAAAACTCAACTCGTCCAATCGTAGTCCTCGCAAGTGCTTTCTTAAGCCTTATGAAATAGCTTAAATGGAGGCATATGATTATGATCTATCATTGTTCAAACATTTTAAACAAAGCGTCTGTTTTTCAGGAAGGACCTTGTCCAATATTTCGGTCTTAGCACTACGACTGTGAAACATTTGTAGCTCGTATTCTCAAACAGACTTACGACATTGGTAGCTCTACGATCGCCTTGGACACAGTGAGTTCATGACCACCATATGAGTTTCTTTGACATACCTTAAACGCGAATAGAGATCCAAATGCTATTGTGTGATATTCCCTTCCTGTTTGAGCAGTTTCACCATGCAAGGTACTACCATTGTACCTACAGTACCATACAAACCCCACGCCAACGTCAGGTAATCCAGTCATGTGGAAGTTGTGACGGGTGCCACCGTTGTGTCAGGAGACGCTCACATGGCCGCGAACACCTGGTATCAACACTAGCTGATAGTGAGTCACAAACACATGCTTACGATATAGTGGGAATCGTAGAATGGACTCTGCTTTCAGCAGCGATTTCATATGGTTATTGAAAGGGGTTTGTCGCTTTTATTCTTTTAGATACAGTACACATGTACATGAGTTCAATATCTACTCGAAACCTAGACCGACTTGACAAAATGTTTTCATAACGTAGATCAACGTTTTTTTTAAAAAACACTCCAGTTCCGTCATATGCACATTCGTATCACTTTAACAAACACAAATAGTTAGCCAAATCATAGAACATTAAAGACAAAAGGAACTGCGGAAAGAGAGCTCATGCACGCGTTAGAACGTTCTCTAAAATACTTATTGCCGCTACAACTAAATATTATCTTTCTTTTTTCTCCTTATTTCTTTCTTCGTATGTTTCTCTTGTATGCTTTGTCTATATATTGGGAGCACAAAGCAGTATTCTTCCCGTATACTCTGACTAAATTTAATTTACGATTGAAGTGCAAATGTAAATGTATTGGAAAAAAATGTTTGACATTACCTTTTCGCGATGGTTTGTGAAAATCTGTGCACAGAAAAAAATCCTCGTAAATGTTAGTGATAGCCAACATACAGTAAATGAACTAGTTGTATGTCAACATCGACTGAAAATTCAGTGAAGGACCTTGCAAAGTCTGGTGCCTATGTGGACTGTAAAGGAAGGACGAGTATAGATTATGGTGCTGTTCTTTAACTGAACATAAGTTTTAAATCCGTGCGTGTGTGTTTGCATGTGTATGTGTGGTTTCCTGTACTAGTCCGGGTTTACATGGGTTAATAGTGCTAGTCCACTGAGATGCCATGCCACAGTTTAACACGAATATCTCATTCAGACACGTTATACAGAATCTTAGCATGGTAACAAACTTGAAATAAATTTCCCTCAGACCGCAGGACAGGGTTTTTGAGAGTGTTACCAGTCAAAAGTTGCCAGTCTCAAATTTAATGGAATCAAAACGTGATGATGCATCTATTTTTGTGGAGTCCATTATTTCAAACTTAAATAAGTAGAAGTTATGAAAAGCAACAAATGATATACCTTCTAGTTCAGTGGTTTAATAATACTGATGTTGCCCAGCAATACAATGAATGAGTCAACTGCTTATCATTGATACCAGATCTCCACATAACTGGCCAGAAACAAGTTTCAATGAAAAGAAAACACAACATCACTGTCCTTGCAGCTAGATCATGTCACACTATCTGTTCAAATGGAGGCATGTATCACTAAGGCCCCCAAATATATATGCAGTGGTGCCGATTAAATGCATTCTAAACATTAGGGTAGATAGGTAGGGATTTATTTTATTTTTTTAATGTAAAAGTTTATTTTCCAATAAGACAGCAAACATTTAAAATTGAATGTTATGCTCTGTGTCACCCTAAAATCAAGCGATGTATCATGATATGTACTGTAACTTCTAGAGAATTAAAATTTATTTAAAAAACAAAAAATATCATTTAGAGAGTGACTGGTAGATGTCTTCATTTGTTTTGGGTCTTAAAACTTCCAGTGACAGATCAACCCTTTTAATGCAATAATATATCCTTTCTAAAAGTACCAGGTGATTTGAAAAACATTTAGAAGTGATACACATAAGGAAGAGAATATATGGATGTCAACTTCTTTATTGATTTAAACATATTTTATTACGGAAAACCAAATGGATTAGGCACAAGTGACACACTTACGAGGCCTTCTCCTATATACATATCATTACATTGTGGTATGTGAATTCTGTGCTGCAGAATAAATGTACGGTGCATAGCAATTACAAGTAATAGGAAAATATAATAACACACACATATTCATATATATACAGTATTACACACACAAAAATATACCTACATACACTCACACATGCATCTACATATATACATATGATGAATTTACATTTTTGGTATACAATGGTACATGATATATCTATAAAATAACACAGTAGTTAATAAACTACATGTTACAGACATTTTAAATTTAACTTCTATATTATGAGGAACACAACGTTTCGGAGTATATGCTTACTCCTTCATCAAGTGAATGCATGCCATGAGGCAGAGAACATATATATGTACATATAAGGACAACAATAATTAATAAGATAACAACAGGTGGAAAATAACAAATGGTAGAAACTAACAAGAGAAGCCAACAGATGATTGGCGCTGATAGGTGATTAGCAATAGACAAAGGAAGCCAACACTACAGTAGTTAGCGCTGATGGTATGGTATTCACCTGATGAAGGAGTAAGCATATACTCCGAAACGTTGTGTTCCTCATAATAAAGAAGTTGACATCCATATATGTTCTTCCTTTCTAAAAGTAGTTATAATGTTTGTTTCATTTTGTACATACAAAATTTCAAAATTCTCACCCTTTTCTTTGTAAATTGTCAGGCCTCAGAGATTATTTTGGGACCAAGTAGTTACACGGCTATTCATACTTTTTTCCGATTAGCCTTGGGGTCGGTGAAAAGAATTGTGTTCAGTGATCGGGGAAAACTGTGTCTGAAACTATTTTTTTACTATTTATAATTCTATGTAGTCACACCAATATGTTTGAATCCATATACACACATCACTATGTATAACCCTCCATACACACATACGCATCACTAGGTATGATTCGACCCTTGAAGATCCGGGTTAGGAATAGGTCTTCAGCAACCCATGCTTGCCGTGAGAGGCGACTGTGCTTGTCGTAAGAGGCGACTAACGGGACCGGGTGGTCCGGCTCGCAAACGTGGCTATCCCAATTATGTAGATCGATGCTCATGGTGTCAATCACTGGGTTTTCTGTCCAGACTCGATCACTTACAGACCGTCGTCATGTAGCTGGAAACTTGTTGGGTGCAACCTTAAACAACAAACAAACAAAAGATATCTCTCCATACGTATACACCACCAGGAATGACAAGTCATACATTCACACACACACAAATAACCCTTTATACAAACATACACATAACTAGGTCGCGACACATATACTTCACTAGGTATAACATTTCACACTCACATAAACACAGCACTGTTCATAACTTTCTACATACGCCTATACATAGGGTTTGCATCAATTAGGGGGCACGGGTTGCCCAGTCTTCTAATGATATGATGTTTGTATTTGAAATTTAAAAATCTGGAAAACAAAACTTGGTCTCGTCTGTTAAAACGCTGATCAATGAGTTTGGTACACATGGCAAAACCAAAATGTAGATTGTCCTGAAATGTTTGGTAATATCAAGACTCAAAGATACACCAAAGAGGACATTATATTATTTTATTTTATTTGAAACAGTGTTTAGAACTTAAGAATATTTTTTGAATAAACAATAAAAGTGGCAAAACTCGTTCCATAATTATAAGAAGGTTGTCAAGAAAGAGTCCATTGTACGATTCCGTACATAAATATGTGTTTATGGATCCCCATCAAATAGTGATGTGCCAGGTGTAAAAGTATATATTTACATGAGCTGTGCCAACATTGTCAGGTCACCAAAGAGAAGGTATATGTTATTTTAGATAACACGCCAAATGTTCTATTAATGATGCAGTTTCGCACTGTCACTGAGGTAAATATTGTTTCAGATAAAATTCATTTTTCATCACTAAAACAGCAAGACATGCCATTCAAGCATATTCTTCCACTAGGTAATCTATTACAGTATGGATATAAAGCACCGTTTGGCATATTTTCTACCCTCCTACTCTGCCTCCTTCCGGTGAGGCCACTAGGTCTTTTCTTGTGATGTGAAAATATTTATCCTTTTGAATTAAGCTGTTTAAGCATTAAATGTCATTTAGTTTACCTTCTTTGAGATCCAACTGTTAAGGGAGAAACAGTGCCATTCCTTCCCGCAAAACGTCCCCATGGTGTAAATCTAGAGGCAAAACCTCTCGTGCATCAATATCAGACACAACCTTACATTAGACTTAGTCTCCAGACAAACCGTTCTCTGATCTGTCTTTACAAAAGACCTTTTGAATGCCTGCCTTCTCATTCTGACAATAATCAAGCGAGGCATAATACAATATTGTCAGAAAATATTGACAAATTGAGATAATCACGTGTGGATATTGGCCAAATCGAAAACAATTTCAAGTTTAAAACTTTCGTTTTTTCAACAATTTACACAACCATCTCTCATTTAAGGAACCATAGGATTTTTCTTTTAAAGAAAGGCGTTTGGAAATGTTATCACAATTTGTTAAATCTGAAAGAACCCAAATATGTGAATTGCTGGATTTCCTGATTGACAATGTGTTTGACAAATTTAGGGATAGAACACAAAGTAGGCAGGTACCAAGTGTGTCCCTCTCCTAGTTGATCCATTTTTTGTATTACATGAGAATCTGTATTTGTACTGTGGTGTTGTTAACTCAAAGAAAAGACACGTTCAAAAGTTACAACCCAGTTTCAGATTTATAACGACATCACTTCTTTCAACAATGCCAACTTGAGATAAATTACCACATCTATTCCCAAGGGTTTGAAATCAAAGAAACTGAAAAACCACATTCGATGTCTTATCTGGATCTACGCATTGGAATATAGTATGCTGGCAACTTGTGTACTGTGCTGTACGACACGAGGTATTCTCCAAGATTAAATTTCCTTTTCATATGAAGCAATATATCATTAGCAATAGCTAATGGCGTCTACATTTCATTTACTTTGGTACAAGGTGTTTCGCCACGAAAAGCCTGCTTACGTCCAGGAAGACATATTATGGTAGAAATCTACCAAATATGACATGTCATTTGCCAACGGGATGCTATGCCATACTATTCGCTTTACTTACATGTCGATTTCACCTCCTTACAAGCATATTTTAATTGATCGGGTTGTCAGGCTTGGTGATTTGTTTGATTTCAGCTTACCCCGACTGCGAGGCTTGTAGCTCATGATATCAGTCACTGGACTGCCTTGTCCAAACTCGATTGTTTACAGTCATTTGACAGGAATGTTGCTGAGAGTGGTGATAGGCAAACAAACAAACACTTACCTTTTGTAATTGTGTGAGTGTCGGGTGTCACCGATAACGCAGTACACGCTGAACGGACCTGTGAAGATTCGGGGTATAATAGGTCTTCAGTAACTCATGCTTGCTGTAAAAGACGACTATGCTTCACGTAAGAGGCGACTAACGGGATCGGGTGGTCAGGCTCGCTGACTTGGTTGATGCATGTCATGGTATACCAATTGCTTGGATCGATACTCATGATGTCAAATACTGTATTGTGTGGTCCAGACTCGACCATTTACTAACCTCTGTCATATTGCTGGAATATTGCTGAGTGGAGCGTTAACAACAAACAAACAAACATGCTTAACATTATCTCGGACACCTGGTGTCCAGTGTGGACCTGAGTGAGGGGATTGCCCTCTTCTACGACTAATCAGTTGTTTGCGGTTGAAATATAAGTACAGGTTGTATAATGACCAACACGAAGGTTTGAAGTCTGTTGTCAGACAGAAGTTCATCATTAGCTACTCACAAAGATACACAACACTCTGCCGTAACCACAAGACAAATTAGTGAGCGAGAATGATTTTACACCGCTTTTTTTTTCAATATTTCAGCAATATCACGGCGGGGGACATTGGAATATGGGCTTATTACATTGTACCAATGTGGGGAATCGAACCCAGGTCGTTGATGTGACGAGCAAAGCTTTAACCTCTAGGCTACCCAACCGCCCCTTCACACATTAGTTTTTCACACGGGCGTACTGCTGGTAGGACAGGCCGTTGTTAAAATATGCATTCAGGAGCACAAGAGGCGGAACGACTGGCCTGACGAGATGCGGAGATTGCCAACTAGAGATCGTTTCAATAGATTTCTACGCTGTACGATTCTGTCTGGCTTCACCGTTATCGTTGATTTATTCCACGGGTAAATTGTGATGACAGTTATGGTTCATGGATCGTTTGTGCAGTCAGAGCAAGAGTGTGCTCGTTGAAGCTGTCGATGAAGAGATTAGGTTAGAATGCTTATTCCCATCAGACTTGCTCTTTAGTTCCCTTGACAATATACGGACCTAGTTAGACACGGATCCATCACTGTAGCAGTGACAATATACGGACTTATATAGACACAGGCCACTGACTGTAGCAGTGACAATATACGGACCTCTATAGACACAGGTTCCCGACTGTAGCAGTGACAATATAAGGACCTATATAGACACAGGCCACTGACTGTAGCAGTGGCAATATAAGGACCTATATAAACACAGGCTCCCGACTGTAGTAGTGACAATATACGGACCTATAGATATGCGTCCATGACTGTAGCAGTATCAATACACGGAACTATATAGACACAGGCCACTGACTGTAGCAGCGACAATATACGGACCTATATAGACACAGGCTCCCGACTGTAGCAGTGACAATACACGGACCTACATAGACACGGGCTCCCGACTGTAGCAGCGACAATATACGGACCTATATAGACACAAGCGCCCGACTGTAGCAGCGACAATATACGGACCTATAGATATGCGTCCATGACTGAAGCAGTATCAATACACGGACCTATATAGAGACAGGCCACTGACTGTAGCAGCGACAATATACGGACCTATATAGACACAGGCCACTGACTGTAGCAGTGGCAATATAAGGACCTATATAAACACAGGCTCCCGACTGTAGCAGTGACAATATACGGACCTATAGATATGCGTCCATGACTGTAGCAGTATCAATACACGGAACTATATAGACACAGGCCACTGACTGTAGCAGCGACAATATACGGACCTATATAGACACAGGCTCCCGACTGTAGCAGTGACAATACACGGACCTACATAGACACAGGCTCCCGACTGTAGCAGCGACAATATACGGACCTATATAGACACAAGCGCCCGACTGTAGCAGCGACAATATACGGACCTATAGATATGCGTCCATGACTGAAGCAGTATCAATACACGGACCTATATAGAGACAGGCCACTGACTGTAGCAGCGACAATATACGGACCTATATAGACACAGGCTCCCGACTGTAGCAGTGACAATATACGGACCTTTTTTTAACACGGGTCACTGACTGTAGCAGAGGCAATGCACAGGTTCCTGGGGCGCATCACCATACCTGCCATATCTAGGTCTAGAATCAAGCATCAGATACTTACAAATCACCAAGAGTCTTTGTACAGTGAATACAGACTATGGGTAGGTCAAAAGTAAATGTAACTAAGCTATCAGTAAACATACCAGAAAATATTGTTCAACTGATTACTTTTCGCCGCTGAGCGATAGAGCTAACATTATATTATGTAGTTCTGAAAACATTAATGAACTCAAGGCTTTGAAAGGCATTTAGAAGTGATACACATATGGAAGAGAATTTATGAATGTCAACTTCTTTATTATGAGGAACGCAACGTTTCGGAGTATATACTGGTACTTACGCCTTCATCACCTGATGAAAGTGTAAGTATATACACCGACACATTGTGCTCCTCATTATATAAAGTTAACATCCATAAAATCCCTTCTTTACTGAAGAATTTGCCTTAAATATAGGGTTAACCTCCAAAGTCATTTAATTACCAACCAAAGCTGCCGACCAAATTATTTTGGTGTTTTTCTGTTCTCTTTTTCGTATTCTTTGAGAATTGTTTGAAATGATAACAGATCTGGAATATGTTAAGTTCACGGCTTTAAACAATTCAGGGTTTTTACTCTCTCCAGATTATTTTCAAACCACTCTGCCACCGTACACCCTGATGCAATCCCACCCTATCCAATCCTCCTCTACTCTGCCCTAACAATGAGGTATATGCATTGTATGTATGTACATAGATAACACCCGAGGGTTTTATAGGTAAACCATATAACGTTCAAAACTGACGGATGATATAAAGCTTAAAGTAAAGGGAACTTAGAGAATTCGTACACCTCCGTCTTCAGGTGTTTATTCAGGGATGTTTAAGAATATTCATCATGTACATACGTTCAACATCAGGAGTATTTTTACAAACATCAGTATATTCAATTTCATATAAACTGCCGCACAAAAGAAAGAATACACTTTAAAACTGGATTTGACCAAAAAATCACAAACGATACTGTCACCGAAATACTGCAAACTTAATGTCCAAAATACAACTATGATACCTGTCCGCAAAGACATCAACAGCCTGGAACGATGCTGGTAATGAAGGATGTGGATGAGGATGAGGATGTCCTCGAAGAATGTACAAATGGTAAATGAAATACCCACTGATAGAATGATAACCACTGATTTGAATTTGGTACTCTCTGTAATGTGTACCTACTAACGCAGGTTCAAACAATATTAATCGTATTTGATCATGTAAATAAAAGAAGAGGTGTCTATATCACCGCCGTAAAATTAAGATATTGTTACCAGAAGCTTTCTTAGATACAATGTTGACATCAGAACGAAGGCGAGTTTAGATTGAACAAGTACACTTTTGCGGTACTTCCTAAAATAAATTTTGGGAATATATTTTCTTTGATGAACATTTTTGGAAATCAGTTCTTCCAAGAGGAATCCCAAATGGTATTGTGAAGCAGGATTGATTTCGTAGTGATTGTCATCAAACGACGTCTACAAGTACATCAGTTAGCGAACTTCACATATATATATAATTATATATATATACTCCTCTGAATGGTATAGTTTAGTTTTTAGATTACCAAGCATACACGTGGAATCTCCTAGGCTTATTCTTTTCAATGTCCAGTGCATATCAGCGATAGTTTCTATTTTTGTCTATGATGTGGTACTAGTATATGTTGAGTCGCAAAAACAGATAACCTGATTATGCAACATACATCGCGATATGGTTTAAGTGAACGCTGTAATAACGGGTAAACGCTGGTTAAGTTCACTGGTTCTCTCCAGTAGTTAATGGTGTCCAGAGAAGGCCAACACATTCAAAGGGCGCATTCGGAAATGGTGTTAATTGAAAACTGTGCTGTTTAACAAGCTTCCTGATCTCCCTGTTATTGAGTAAAGGGGATTACTTGCAGCAATTTTCTCCTTCAAAGATTTGAGTCTTTATTACAATCTCAGTACACAACCATTGTACGGGGATTCCAGGCTAACCCATGACCTTATTGAAACTACCTCCCCAAACATTTACGACGTTCCTATTTACCTAATCTATTTGTTGTTGTTTGTGAGTTGTAAAGTGCATGTAATTGCGACTTTGATGCTCGATCTCACCTACACCGTGCGAGGTGTGCCCCCCACCATGACAGCCTGCTGGCTAAAAGCCCGTGTTTTTAACAGTTGTCATAATATTGTCAAGCTAAAATATTGGACACCATTCGCTTTTATCCATAACTTCGTATTTATGACGCACTTGTGTGTGTATACATATAAACTAGTTCTCGTCGCCACATGACTGAAATAATGCCGATGCGACGTTAACCTTTAACTCATTCACTGATAGATTGCCTGAAGTAGGGACATGAAGACAGTCTACCTAGATTTTAACAATTACGACATGTCCGCGATCAACAAAACTACCCGAAACAGATTACGGTTTTCCATATCATTAAAAATATTAGAAAAATGTATTAACATTATCCTCTGCTCGGAAGACTTTTTGAGACGGATAATAGTTCCTCTGCACGTGCAGGCCATGGGTCACGCCCCCCTAGGAATATCTGTGTGAACATCAAAGAGCTGTTCCCTCTTCCTATTGTTCTGAGGGGGCTATTGCGCTTTGCCAGGGGTGAGTCACACCTCCTTAGTCTCGGTAACGCCGGCCACCATCCCCCGAACACGTACCGTGGCGATGTAGCGAGCGCGCGTTCTCCAGTAATCAGCCTTAGCTGTTACCTGCACTCTTTGAAGTTTTCCGACTGCTCGCCGTACCTGTGAGGCAGTCATTTGTACCTGCGTCGTTTCATCTCCAGTTACCTGTCGCCCGTGCTTTATTAAACTCGCATTTAACTGCCCGTCCCTGTGTGGCCGGATAGACAGTCGCAGTGAGATAAACAGCTTAATGAGTTCACCCACACAAAGTTAACCAGAGATTCTATTTGTTATACGTTTTAAGGGAAATACTATATTCCTTCCTTGAAGATTGTATATTGGCAAAGGACGTATTGCCTTACGAGACGATACAGGGAGTGCGACTTTGTTCTAGTTACAAAGAAAGAATTTTCATTTGGCATTGTTGACATAAAATGCATTTCATTTTGACTTGAAAGCATCAGATAGCTCTCCTTATTTAGATAACTGATGTAAAAACGTCTTTGAAAGTTTCGCACTTAAATCAATAAAAAATCGTCTTTATTTTCCACGTGCTCCGGGGAGAGTTCTAAAGACATAGTGGTTTGCTTAAAAATAATAATTATATTTGGTATTTTGTTCACTGTAATGCTATGATCGTTATACTATTACATATCAGATGATCTTCGCTATATTCTTACATATCCCTATATTGATATGATTTGTGTCATGAGCGGAGAATCGCACATTTATTTCCTCACACAAACTTTGGAAAAGGTTCCAATATGACCCAGAGTGCAAGGTGATGTTTACAGCGGCTGATCTGGCAGTGGTGTACATGGATGTACGTCATAACAGAAATGGCGTATGGAGTAACACACTGTCAGATCATAGGCAGCAGCGGGACAGCAACTTTACTGTTATTGACATTGCTGATTAGTTACTTGACATCGCTGATTGTTTCATGGCGTCGTTGTTAGTTACATGGTATAGTTCATTGGGAAATGTTACAGGGACACACGCGGAAACAGAGTTTAGTCATTATGACTTTGAATGGTATTGCATGTTGTTGTTTTTTTCTTTGTTTGTTGTTTAACGCCGCGCTCAGCAATATCCCAGCTATATGATAGCGGTCTGTAAATAATCGAGTCCGGACCAGACAATACTGTGATTGACATCATGAGCATCGAACCACGCAATTGGCATACGATGGCATGCATCAACCAAGTCAGCGGGCCTAACCACCTGTTGGTCGTCTCTAACGACAAGCATTGTCGCTTCTTACCGCAAGCATGAGTAGCTGAAGACCTATTCTTACTCGGATCTTCACGGGTGGTTTGGCATGTACACTTTAAATACGAAAGAAACAGGGTAAATGCGATTGTAAATGCGATTGACTCTTTTTATTTATGTATATACAAAATACTTTCGTTCCAACATACTTCAGGGGCGGTCGGGTAGCCTAGTGGTTAAAGCGTTCGCTCGTCATGCTGAAGACCCGGGTTCCATTCCCGACATGGATACAATGTGTGACGCCCATTTTTGGTGTCCCCCGCCGTGATATTGCTGGAATATTGCTGAAAGCGGCGTAAAACCAAACTCACTCACTCCATCAGACTTCTTGCATATATATTTCTTTCATGGTGTTTCTTTTGTTTCATTTAGTGACGTTAATGATGCAATTGATTGTTACCTGACGTCGTTGATTGTTTAATGACGCCCGAGTTTGTTAACGTTACTTGACGTTTGTTTTGTTGATTTTTGGTGATATGACGTTGCAGATTGTTATATGATGCTATTTGATAATACATGACTTTGTTTATTATTACATGACCTTTTGAATATTGCATGACATCGGTGATTGTTATATAATCGCGTTGCTTGTTACATGACGTCGGTGAGTGTTATGTAATTGCGTTGATTGTTACATGACGTCGGTGATTGTAATCTGACGCTATTGGTACAATATTACAAACGGGTACCCTATGTGTTCCACGATGCCACTTTAGAAGCCTGATTAGTTCTTCAACGATATCAAATCTACTTTAGTTCATGATATATTGTAAGAAACTATATGAAAACACTTATTTTACTCATATCAATTAACGTTGGGAAAGGACGTGCTGTGGTTCAGATTAATTAAGTAAATGTGACAGTGTATCTAAGACAGATATCCCTACGACCATCGACTAAAAGAGTGCATTGTAAAATTAAGTTGCATTTCAGAGCGGATTGTGAAGTCATATCTGCTACGTCACAATATCTATGGAACATTATGACGTCATATTAGTAGTATGTAGTGTACTTTAGAGATAAACGTCATTGTTCTCGAGGCAGGTCCGATTTAACAATACCTACACGGTATCAGCGCTTGGTGATTTAATGCCTGGTATTGACCTGTATCATGGTAAAGAGTTTCTTTTGACTATTGCCTAATATTAAAATCGATCGTAATTTATCCCTGGATTATTTTTAAAAAGTCAATAAAATAGACACAACCAATGCCGACCCACTCGTTACTTGCACGAAGTTCACGGCTTTATTTTTTTGTCATGTGTGTTTTCTGTACAGTTGTGTATATTAAGAGTATTTCCTGTTCATACAGTATATAAATAATATAATTACGTTCAATGTGAAAACTGTTCACTTTCCGGCTTCATTGTTTGATATTTTATCATTCCCTGAATGCCGTTGCACAAGATAGGATAATCTACCAGTAGTTTTCTTCTGATTGAAACCAACACTCAAGTTAATAAATTGAAACAACTGTTTAGGTAAAATATGTTCTTTAATATATGCCCTTTCAGGTGCACATGGCATTGCGTAAACTCTACCCAAAAAATAATAATTGTATACAATCTACGTGTGCTTGATATTTGAGAAGAATCGTTTTATTGAGTAAAATACAATTTAGAAATGTAGGACTTGAATGACGCAAGAGGTATTTTACTTCCTCAGGCGGACAAAAATATAACACGTAACTATTATCACGAATTATCTTTACGATAATGTTCATACAAAAAAATGAACGGGTGAAGGGGGGAAATAATTTGATCATTTATCTAAAGAATCATTTATTTGTTTTCACTTTTTGCAAACTGTACGATATTCTGAACCAATTTAGAGATAGATTTAGGCGTCCATTTTTTATATATTTATCTGTCCATTTATTCAATTATACATATGCTGTTACATGCATGCACTCAGATTCTAAAAACATTTTCTCGATTTCTATTTTATGAATCAATTGTTCATCCATATATTAATTAATGCTAACCTTTACTTCATTAATAAATAATAAAAATGTTTATTTATTTGTGTTTAATTAGTTAAGGAAAGAGTTTCAATACACTCTGCAGGCTATAACTGTCCCGGCTCTACACTTTGTTCTACATCTCTTCTGCACCAAATAATATACTTACTCCTTTATCAAGTGAATATATGCTATGTAACTTAGAACACATACATGTATCTGTACGAGCAACAAAAGTAACAAGATGATGGAAACTTAAATAAGTATAAACTCCGAATCGTTGTGTTCCTCATAACAAAGAAGTTGACATTCATAAATTCACTTATAAATACCATTCAAAAACTCATATAATACTACTTCCACGAATCTAGATTAATTGATCATTTGACATTATAACGCTTTACACCTCTTACATTCAGTCACTAAACTTGTAGACGTATACCAAAAATATAACAAAACGTATTTGTATTAATGACTATTACAAGACAACATAAAATGATAAAGTTCATTGCAAGGAGCAAAGAACGTGACAACTGATAAACGAAAACAAGAGATAACACAGTTCTAGAATGACCACAAACGGATATATGTATGCGACAATACCAAAGCGATAACAAACAATAATATTTCTGGAATATTATCATATTGTACGCAGATGTAATACACAATTAAAATGCATTTTAAACACTTTACAAAAACATCGCAATTAGTGTTATTTCGAACTTCGGACGGACCAATACTCTTACAGAAATGTATTTAATATAATTGCAGAATAAATTCTCTTTACAGCAATATCTTCAATCCGTTTACTCGTGTACATAATCATACAACGTTTCAAGTTCTGGTTGTAGCAATAGTATAGCAACAAGTCTCGGGTCCTGATTGTAGTTTATGTGACGTACACCGACATTTGTCGTCCTAGTTATATAATCTTTCAACAGTGTCTTTATGTCCAAGTTTTCCTTAAAGTATGGCAATCCTCTATAAATGTTGTCAAACACCTTTGTCATCGGGAAAGTAATTGTTCAGTTAATCCTTTATTTCTCTACCTGTATTTGTTATTAAGGAAACTGCTGTTCACTATACTATATAACACAGAGAAGTATGGAACATATTCATATTTATAAGAACATTTTCTACGAACTGCGCATGTTCTTGCTAATTTATGTGTGAACATTATTTTATTTTTTAAACTGTACAAAACCTCAACAAATTAATCTTCGTGACACTGTATACAATAGTCATTCAGGTGCATACCATATCCGTGAAACTGAAACAACGCATTACTATCCTATATATTACATTCTAAGTATACACCGATGTCAAATCCCATTGTCTTTTTGAACAATAAAATATTTTTAAACGATTCAAAATTACTGCGAACAACTTCACAAAAATACATTTCCACATTCAGAAAAGCTTTATAATATAATAAATAAAGCTATACAAGGAACTAAGTAGAACAACGTTTAACATGGTCATGCAACAATTTTGTGACGTAAAATATTTTTGGTAAACTTATTTTCAATGACATAATTTCATTTAGTTTTGCATCAAATCGTAAAATTATGAAAATAATTACATAATTCAATAAAACACTTACATATTGTAGAAAAAAACACTTCGATTTGATAACGTACCAATTAGTTCAGTAAAACAGTTACATAGGTCAGTGAAAGTTAGTAAATGAATACAAATGTCACCCTTTGTACGTAAGGTGCCGTAACAATCCAAATGACATTTGCTCACACAGAATGTAATCAATATATTTGGCCAAATTGCAGTAATAAAGAACATATGCCTTTTCCGTTTAGCATGGACACCAATATTTGCTGGATGAAGAGGGTGTAAAGTAAGTGTGATTTTGCTGTATGAAGGTACGATCTGTGTAAAGTGGCTATGCAGCGCATGTATAAACCGTTAGTTCTGCGGGAAGGAGCTCGCATACCAGCCTGACTTGCCATTGAGCCTGAATATTTAGATTAGGTACAAATAAGGCAAACAAACTTGAAATACTCTCTCTTCAAAATTGTTTACACTTTTCTTAAAAAATCCTCTAGAAAAACGTTCAAATTCCCAGGTGCACATAACAAACTAAGAGGTGCGCATGCGCGACGTTGATTGAAATCAACAGGTCTGTTTTTCAGCGCGAGGACTTAGTCTGGTACCCAAACACAGCGGGAGGGAGCTCGCGCTATGTCCAAACAAACCAATGTGGGTAATCCCCCAACTCCAACGCGCTCCCCCCGGCGACCCTCCCCCCGGACTGTGGGAGCTGGATAGCTACAGGAGCAGGGACGCTGGGAGCCCTTGGTTCTCAGTGGATGTTTGAGATCTCAGCGAAGGGTATGCGCGCCATCCGTGGACGTGATCTAAAGCCCATTCTAACGCTGGGGGAACACCTGGAAAGACGAGGGAAACTCGCACGTGTAGAGAGCGAGCAGTGCAGCGAGAGCCCGTCCCAGGTCTTAGCATGGGAATCCATGATACATTGCCTTCATACAACTGTATTTACCAAACGTGGCCACCGAATACTCCCCGAGAAGCCATTTAATCCACCATGTAACAAGGGCTCTCCAGGCGATTTGCCAGCCCTGAGAATCTTCGCCCGGTGTTAGCAGTAATTATTTCTCTATTGTGAGAGTGTTAACTGGGTGTAGGTCGAGTATTGTTATCCGAGTACGTTGAGATAAGCTGTGGTTCTGTAAAGGTGGACGTAGCGTGAGGTGTGAAGCTGTCACATGCACACTCCACAGCTGGTCTGCCACCGTAGGTAGATCAATGCCAGGAAAAGATGATTCTACTTACTTACCGCTACACCAATCTTATCCCCATTACCATACACTACTAATTATATACACATGTATGTATATACATATATACACCCCAGTTAGCCAGTATGTTACCATACACAACTACTTATATAAATATGTAAGCCACAGTTATTTCAGTCACTATAAAATACTACGTATATACACATATGCACCACAATTAGCCCCGTCACTATACACTACTAAGTATATATATATATATATATGTGTACAGTTGACCCTGATACTACTCATGTATATATTTACAACCGTTAGCCCCATCACTAAACACTATTACTTTTGTAATAATAATTACATTACATTACAGTTAGCCCCGTCACTTTATACTTTTGCTTATATACATATATACCACATCTGCCCTTGTTACCTTACACATAACTACATATATACACAATTATATGTTACAGTCAATGAGTAAAATCAGTCAATGTGTCATTGTGATTCACTTCGGCGTTTACAAAACGCCTCAATAATATAGTGATTTTACAAATTGACGGAAAAATCTGTCCATTTATTTGACAGAATGATTAAATAATATTAAGAAGTCCAAAGGTCTTAGAAAATCAAAAGAGACTAATTATGCTAGGATAAAAAGCCCCCAAAAATGTATGCATCGACTATTTTTAATCCTCTCATTTTCAGTCACTGTGTCATGAAATTAGACAAAAAAATGTTTGGAATTCATTTTCATAATAAAATAAATGAACAGGATTTTCAGTCAGTTTGTAAAAGAAAACCTGAAATGTTGAGGCGTTTTGTGACAATTTCATTTAACATATTGACTGTACCCTCTACACCACTACTGCTAAAATGCTTATGTATACAACACAGTAACTATACATAACTTCTTATATACATATTTACACCACAACTGGCCCTGCCACCAAACTCCTATTTGTGACATTAAGAAGATGCGTAAATCGGCTTTATACGCAAAGAAGCATTGGTTTAAAGATATTTTTATTTCAAAAGAAATCTGGATCGGTAAACAAGCAAAACTTGCTTATGTAAATAACTCTCCAGGTAATAACTTTACAACAGCTGGTTATATATAGATTATATGTAACATAGTGCTAAACATAAACGTACTAAATGCACAAATGAAATATATGAAGCCAATACAAGTGGTGTCTGTGAAATAAGATAATGTAGTTATCCATGACTACATGCATAAAACTAGGCTACTCGAATCTTTTGTTTTTGACAATGAAATCGTGAACTGATTTAAGAATAGTCATGTTTGTAGAACTGCTAACTAAACTACTGCCATGTAATATCGTTTTTAAATCATACCCATGTGTGTAGAAATACATAATGTTTCTGATATTATCGTATTTTTGACAGGTATAAAAAAAGAAAGAAGCATTCAATTATATACCGTCAATACGAATTTATTAATAGCGAGAGGTTTAAAACTTTATCTATCGTGTTGTCCTTTCACTATTTTGTCTATATTAATATTTTATCTTGTTAAATATTTATTTGATTGAGTTCAACTGGTTATAAACACATTCATAACAACGCTTGAAGGGGTGACCGTGAGTTTAGCCGCATATGTGAAACATAAATATCTTGTATGCGGCGGTCAGTTAGTGCATTCGCTATACTGAATTTACTTTAAGAATAGTCAGATTACTGTACCGATATAGGTTGATTGATATATATTTTCTAATAGGAATTTGGTGTTAGAAGAAAGCTATGACAAATCTTAAACGGCAATGCTGTAATTGCACTATTCATACTCTATTTCAAGTGGCATGAGAATGTAGGCGACAATAATATATTACATGTAGACGGTTATTTGTAAATTGGTAGGTATATCTCGGCGAGCTTCATTAGTATAACATAATTAATCACGAATACATGAACAGTTCCTGGAAAACAACATGTATTTTCTGTAAAGATGATATAGACGAAATAAATAATGATATATCTTGACCACTGATCTGATGTATGACTGTCTTATTACTCGTTGATTTATCCACAGGCAGCACATGTTAACACAGTATTGGATTAAATTAATAGATAACGATGTGTGTAATTGGTGTACATTGTAACATGGTATAGAACTCATGCATAAGACGTCAAGCAAACGCAGCTGGATATATTCACAATTACATCACCAACGTGATATTCACAAATATCGTAACACCACATTACATTCTAGATTTACTGTGTTAGTAGTTGATACACGTAGTGTATTAAGGTGTGGATACTTCTGGGCCTTGTTCATTTAGTAACATGGAACATGGACAAAACCAAAACCAGGAACCGAAGGTACAACGAAACAATCCATTCAAAGCCTTTGCATAAACCATTTTCTATTAAACTGCCGGACAACAGAAAGTATACACCTATGTTTGATGGTGGCTACAAATGAAACAAACAAAAATGATTATTCGATGCTGATTTATTTGATACTGGTATCATGGTAGCGTTTTGACGACGTTTGTAACATTTGGCCGAGTCCAATTTACTAGGATACAGTTTGTTTTGCCCGTTAGTTCAGTAGCGCATGTTACGTATATATTGCATTTCAGGAGATTGAGAAGTTGAAAACATAAGAAAATCTGTAAAGTTGCTCAGATAACATCTACAGGTCACCTAACGACTATCCGCATAACATTACGCACTACAGACAAAACGCTGTGTAAACTGGATAAGAAATTGGTTGATAGCCATTGTATTACCTATGTATATGTACTAGTTATTGTTATAGTTGTGCAGTTCACTTTGTATTGATAAAGACGAGGAAAGATTATATATTTCATGCAACAATACCAAATAAAAACAAAAGTCCAGACACAGAGACAGATCGGATCATGTTTGCATGAAGACACAGTAAAGATTGTACGTAGAGGTAACATTTAAACTGATAACGAGTGAAGACACAGAATACATCTTATGTACAGGTTACAATTTAACTTGTAACAAGTGAAAATATTCAAAACGTTTATAAATTGTGAAACCTACCTGAAACTCATGCCGTCAGTTAAACTAAAAAACGAATCTTCCCGGATTCGGATTAAGTTGCCATGATCTAGAAATTAAACGGGGGCGGCATAGAAATATTCCACAAAAACTACGTAAATGTAAGTTATCCAACTTATATTGTGTTGAAACTGAATACCATTTTACCCGTCTTAAGACAGACTTATATGAAAACCAAGTCTTATCGCCATCGAAACTATTACAAATTCAACCTTCTTTTGTCATCGCAAGCTCTTAAAACTGTAGTTAATTTAGCTAAATCCATTTGTAATGCTCATGCTGAAAGAAACGGATTATCCACTGTTTAACAACCTGTCTGATTTATTATATCCTCAACACAAAGGCATGTGGTCTGTACGTATTGAATAAACAAAACTAAACCTCGAAGTGAAGACATAGAATAGACTGCATCTAGGATTACATTCTAACTGGAAACAAGTGAAGTTGCAGAACAGACCGTATGTAGAGGTAGCACTTAACAGGTTAAGACACAGAGTAGATCATGTGTAGAGACAACATTTAAACTGGTAAGAAGGGAAGACACGGAACAGGCCTCATGTAGGGATACCAATCTAACTGGTAACACGTGAAGACACAGAATAGATTGTATGTAGAGGCAACATTTAAACTGGTAACAAGTTAAGACACAGAACAGACCGAATGTAGAGGTAGCACGTAAACTGGTAACAAGTGAAGACACAGAACAGACTGTATGTAGAGGTAACACTTAAACTGGTAACAATTTAAGACACAGAACAGACCGAATGTAGAGGTAGCACGTAAACTGGTAACAAATGAAGACACAGAACAGAATGTATGTAGAAGAAACACTTAAACTGGTAACGCGTGAAGACACATAACAGACTGTATGTAGAGGTAACACTTAAACTGGTAACCAGTTAAGACATATAACAGACTGTATGTAGAGGTAACACTTAAACTGGTAACAAGTTAAGACACAGAATAGATTGTATGTAGAGACAGCATTTAACAAGTAATGACACAGAATAGATCATATTTAGAGACAACATTTAAACTGGTAACAAGTGAAGACACATAACAGACTGTATGTAGAGGTAACACATAAACTGGTAACAAGTTAAGACACAGAACAGACCGTAAGTAGAGGTAACACTTAAACTGGTAACAAGTTAAGACACAGAATAGATTGTATGTAGAGACAGCACTTAACAAGTAAAGACACAGAATAGATCATATTTAGAGACAAAATTTAAACTGGTAATAAGTAAAGACACTGAACAGACCGTATGTAGAAGAAACACTTAAACTGGTAACAAGTTAAGACATATAACAGACTGTTTGTAGAGGTAACACTTAAACTGGTAACAAGTTAAGACACAGAATAGATTGTATGTAGAGACAGCACTTAACAAGTAAAGACACAGAATAGATCATATTTAGAGACAACACTTAAACTGGTAGCAAATTAAGACACATAACAGACCGTATGTAGAGGTAACACTTAAACTGGTAACAAGTGAAGACACATAACAGACTGTATGTAGAGGTAACACTTAAACTGGTAACAAGTTAAGACACAGAATAGATTGTATGTAGAGACAGCATTTAACAAGTAATGACACAGAATAGATCATATTTAGAGACAACATTTAAACTGGTAACAAGTGAAGACACATAACAGACTGTATGTAGAGGTAACACATAAACTGGTAACAAGTTAAGACACAGAACAGACCGTAAGTAGAGGTAACACTTAAACTGGTAACAAGTTAAGACACAGAATAGATTGTATGTAGAGACAGCACTTAACAAGTAAAGACACAGAATAGATCATATTTAGAGACAACATTTAAACTGGTAACAAGTGAAGACACATAACAGACTGTATGTAGAGGTAACACATAAACTGGTAACAAGTTAAGACACGGAATAGACCTTATGTAGAGACAGCACTTAACAAGTAATGACACAGAATAGAGAATATGTGGAGGCAGCATTTAAACTGGTAACAAGTGAAGACACAGAAAAGAACACATTGCTCAATGGGAGGACAAGTGACGTATGACGTAATCATAGTTCCGGTACAAGTGAGAACGATATACATGCTTACCCTTTTTTAAAAAACTGTTGTCATCACTGATTTTAAGGGATCCATTCATATAGTTTTCATTACTATCTCGCCTTTTACTCCCCACTGAATCCGTTTCGGCAGATATTGACGCTGGCTGTTCTCAGGAGATGACGTTTTAATTTTTTCGCCTGACAGATATTTTGAGGAAATATATTATAGACAAAATGCAAAAAGATATCACTTGATATAAAAATAAATTGCATGTTTACTTTTAACTTTATAGCACAATTCTGATAAGTTTATTTGTTCCAAAATGTATGCTTTCGCTAATATGTTCGACTGTTTTACGGAATCACTCTAAGGGTTATGTGGATGTCACTGATGTTACACATTGCAAGGATATGCAGTAATGCAGTACGTTTCTTTCAATAGTTCCTTTTAACATAGAATTAAAGGATGTATTTAGCCTGATGATAGTAAAAGATATATCGAAAACAAATAGAATGCTCTACTCAGGTCATTACAGATGTTGCTGTTTAATGTATGCTGACATATACGCAAACATCACACATGTACCATATTTGCAATTAGTATACAGGATAGAAAATAGTCAGTTCCCAGTTCACATATCAATGTCATTAATGAGCATACAAATGGCGAATGGGCCTATATATATCACAGTGCATGTGTGCCTTTGTACACACTATAACCCGTCAACTGCAAACATTTGTACACACAATATAACCCATCAACTATTATCATTTGCTAAGACTATATATCCCGCCAGATTTAAGCATCTTTACACAGAATGTATCCCGCCAAGCATAAGCATCTTCACACACAATATATCCCAACAAGAATAAACTTCCGTGTACACGATGTATCCCGCCATGTATAAGCATCTTTAAAACATTATTTGACGACAAATATAACAGTTTGTAACCATATAACCCGTTAAATATCATCATTTGTACCAACCATATAACCCGTCAAGTATATACATCTATACAAAATGTATATAGAACAATAAACATGTGTGCACACAATATAACCCGTCAACTGCAAACATATGTACACACAATATAACCCGTCAACTACAAACATCTGTACACACAATATAACCCGTCAACTGAAAACATTTGTACACACAATATAACCCGTCAACTACAAACATCTGTACACACAATATAACCCGTCAACTGCAGACATTTGTAAACACAACATAACCCGTCAACTGCAAACATCTGTACACACAATATAATCCGTCAACTATCATCATTTGCTCAGACTATATATCCCACCAGATGTGAGCATCTTCACTCACAATATATCCCGCCAAGAATGGAATATGTACACTAA
The DNA here is from genome assembly GCF_022045235.1 of Haliotis cracherodii. Classification (NCBI taxonomy): domain Eukaryota; kingdom Metazoa; phylum Mollusca; class Gastropoda; order Lepetellida; family Haliotidae; genus Haliotis; species Haliotis cracherodii. Next base: position 45,719,472 of record NW_027266286.1, on the reverse strand, counting down.
ATATGTCCCACCAAGAATAAGCTTCTGTACACATAATACATACCTCAAAGTGTAAGCATCTTCACACACAATATATCCCGCTAAGCATAACCCGTCAACTACAAACATTTGTACACACAATATAACCCGTCAACTACAAACATTTGTACACACAATATAACCCGTCAACTACAAACATTTGTACACACAATATAAGCTGTCAACTGCAAACATGTGTACACACAATATAACCTGTCAACTGCAAACATCTATACATAAAATATAACCCGTCAGCTGCAACCATCTGTACACACAATTTAACCTGTCAACTATATACATATGTACACACAATATAACCCGTATTCCTTGACATGTGTACACATCAGTAGTATATAACCCTGGCATCTGATATTTCCTGAAGTTGATAGTTTGGCAATAGATTATAAACACCATTTGCAAAAGTAAGATGTAAAAGATTTAAATTGTATCTGTTTTATTAACTTGAGTTCAACATGAGAACTGAATGATACTGGAATCCTCTGACGTCAATCAGCAGGGGAACTAAGATAAAAAAAATAGTGAACATACTTAAACATAAGTGTCCATTACATGTGAAAATAACACAACGAAATTTTAACCTTGTTCGAGCTCAAGGTCATAGGGCGTATGGTCCAGTAAAGGAACTTAAGTCGTTTAAATTCAGGATATATTTCTCCGACAGTTACTTTGAGGATGACATATCCAGAGTCTCAAATAAAACATAGGTATCCTAATACACTTATATACTTTAATTAACATCTGTATATACCAACTATATATCCTTATATTAGTTCACATGCATCACTTTTACACGTTGAACATGTTGGTCCAAACTAAGGCAGTTGATTGAATGTTTAAAATCCATCGGTAGGGGGGAATTATTTTCTCTGTATGGTGATTTTACAGCTAGATAAAGTCTGTCGGGTAATACTTAAGCTAGAAAATGTTATTCTTCCTTATCACAAAATTATCACATTTGAATCAAACGAAACCAGAAAAAGTCATTCTTTCAAAGGCATAATAAATGTGTTCAAGTTTGTCTTGTCAGGTATAACCATTCTGTTGTTCACGGAAGCAATGTTAATGGACAGATTTTAAGCGTTCGAGTCTTGCATCATACATTGGTTGGAGGAACGCATTTCTCTGTGAGGTAAATAGATATACAGTTAGATAATACGTCCACAACTTGCCAGCAACATTTACATGAAACCAAACAATAAACTTGTTGTGGTCTACGAAACATACACACTTATAATCCCTCTGATCTCCCCTCCATGCATCCACCCAGTAAATACTCTCTACCATCTGCTTAGTTGCTTTGTTTGTCAGACAGAACTACATTGTCATTTACTTGGTCAACTGGTAACATGCTACCATTTATCCACATTTGTACGTCACAAACAGCCATTAATAGTTTGGACAGTGATGACTTTCCTAATGGATTTATTACAAGTGTCAGGACGTTTATCGTGGAGGAACCTCTAGCGGTACACCCTATCACAATGCACCGTACACTGTGTTATCTATATTAAAATCATGCAATGATATAACAATACCTTGGAAACGGGAGACTCTCAACCTCAGCTTCTGACACATTTTCCCGGATGGGTGGTAGATTTTAACAATGGAATAAATACCTGGCAATGAAAGGCCATATGGGGCTATTTCACATGGCAACATTCTGTTATTGTATCTTTTGAATAGGTGTGTAAATGTATATGATCAAACGCCTCTTGAAACATAGCTCGAAGGAACTATATCTTTGCATTTTTATACACGTTCACCGACAATGATTTTAATGTTTATCGTTATTGTTAAATTTCAAAACATAAATTCTTTATTTTCTTTTGAAGATTAAATATAAATCGCCATTGTGTCTAGTTCTGTAACATCTGGATGAGTGGACTCGGCTTTGTCAGCAATGGCGCTGATTCACCCTTGTAGAAAGATAACATCACTTGCTAATGTGAATTATTGTTGAAGAGCTTTAAATTCGGAAATAATATTTGAAAGGTTCTTTAACTCAATTTGAATACACATATAAAATGTGTCTCTTGGCAGAAACTCTGCAATAGAAATCACATCATATTTAGGAAACACTATCTGTATCTAAGTGGGTGTTTATAGCTTACACGTCGTTCATGGCACTTGAACTATGTGTCGGCGGAACATTGCAGACGACCAAACACGGGCAGCTAGCAGCAGCATGGGAACAATACAGGTATTTATTGAGTCAGATGACTTTAAATTCCTAGTTATGTATCTGACCACCATTACTGATAAAGCATAAGGGAATAGTGACTGATGGACAATGCTCCGTTGTTTTGGATATGCTGTAAAGTAAATAACAGTGTTCATTACATGTGAAGATAATACAACGAATATAGGCCTTGTTCAACAATTTTGGGTGAACATTTTCATTAAGAGTACGACACACAGTAAACTAATTTTCACAAGCATTACTCTGCAAATTGGACAAAAATCTTTAACCTTGCACCTATTAATTCGACATTAATGGGTATATTATCGTATTGATCATCAAGCTTATAGCACGGGTGCACAATACTGTATGCTGAATTGATGCCTTGAATATTTCTGAAGTATTATCAAAGTACAAAATATTACACGTGTGAGTACCTTTTGTCAGCATCGTACAAACAGGCAGACTGGCATCTCCGTAAATAACAAACCATCAATTATAGACACGATGAGCTTCGAAAATCATCAATCAAACTGACTGACATTGTTCTTTAGCACCATCAACATGGACAGGCCTGTTACAGTCAAAATGAGACGAGTTGTTTATATGACTAATTCTTACATTGTGAATTACCTTATACATGTAAACATGACACTCCTGTCTCGCATTACCTGCTTCTCCCAATATTTAACTGTGTAATGTATATAAAGAAATATCTTTCCATTGACACAATTAAATATATATAATAAACACATTGTAGTTTTTTAATTATAAAATAATAATCTTGCAATAACCTAGCTATATGATTTAGTTTTAAGACATGATTTTACATGATTACATGTTATTTCTTTTTACAATAAGAAGAATATGCCTATGAATTTAGTGTTGGAAAAAGTGGGAAAAAATTATACTTTATAAGCATTGTGAAATATATAAATCTTGACGCGCTAGACAGTAGTAAAGTGAATGATGCGTGTCCACCCTTGGGTACTGATGTGAGGATGCAGGTGTACAAGACCTCGTTTAAATGCATGTCAGGGTAAAACCCCTAATTCATATAAATTAGAGAATTTATTCCAACCTTCATATTTTATTCAAAGCACATAGGTTTGTCGTCAACCATGTTGTGCTATGCCCGTGTGCATCTGTAATCCCGTGCATCGTGATAGGTAACGTTAGACGCAGGGCGTCACCTCATCCGTCCCAACACTCCAACACGTAACACTGTAGATACTTTAGTCCAGGTGGCAACTTTTTCTCCGTGTAGGGTCGCTCATTGTGTTGATATATACCCATGTAGAATATGCCTGCCAACTAATTCCCCCCCTATGTTCTTGACCCTCCTAATTGTGTCATCACAATTATTTAGTTTAACGTTTGCTTTGTGTCAGGGCACATGTGCAACACTGCGATACACTATGAAGATCCACGCAGCCAAGTTGACGTTTTTTCGCCATGTTGAACTGTTAGCCGGATACAACTGCTGAGGGAAAATAAAGTTGTTTACAAACGGAATAATTATTGAATCAGCTGCAAACTGAAAATAGACCACCCCCATGGTCATGTGACTGGATGTGACGTCAGATTGCTATTAATAGAAGTAGGGCGTGACGTGGTTTGACAGGAGCACATGGGATTTAATTGCAGGCGTACTAGAGTTATAGCTGAGCGTGAACTTTGTGAAATCCTCTGAAGATACTATACAGGCATAAGTTCATTCATGTATCAGCCAGTCAGTTAGATACCGAAATAAGCAGATTATCAAGCGGATATTCCTGCCGGAAAATTATAAACAGCCCCGCCTGTCTTTTCGAGAAATACACAGATTACCAGCTGCGACACTTAGCCACACATACCTCCATCATTCATGTGACCTGTTGCTATATGGAGGACAGCAGCGGATAGGACATTCACATAAAGATACATCAAATTATTTAAGACTTACACTCATATAGAATCATTCAGTTTCAACTGTTTATTTTACCATTCTGAGGCTAGTTCGTATGTTCAACTATTTGATAACTTTGAAGAAGGGTGGGCTTAATTGAAATTCATTTGGCCGAATGCTATGGCATTCGTTAAATGTATGTACTGTTCAAATAGGGAAGATGTTATTAATTTATGAAGTAAATGCTGAGGAGGAAGATTTGACGTAAGAGTCGTAGGTAGACTTGAGCACGTCAAAACATTTATGTGGAAACTTTTACGCTTTGATAACAGTATTAATTACCATTGTATGCACTTTTCTTAGGGATACTATATTGTAAATGGTATAGTCCAAAACTGTTTTAAATTGCCCAACGATTAATTTCATTAGAATTTCGAACATAACACGTAATTGAATAAGTTAATATATTTTAAATAATAATTATAAATTTAATATTTAAATAATTTGTTATTATAATGTTTAATATCCTTATTATTGCAATTGTCAATGCTTTTATTGTTAGCGTTGTGTATGAGTACATGTGATTTCGCATCTGAAATACACATATAATTGCATATACATCAATTTATCTTGCACTATGCAATTACATGTTTGTGTGGGTTGTCTAGTGTACATTGTAATAGCAAGTTTACCCAGCTGATACCCAGGTGGAGCATGTACTTCGTTAGATGTCAATCACTCAGTATATGGGTGTGTCTAAATCGAGTATTTCAGTAACTGTTCATATGCTGTAACAGAATGGTATTGTAGTATACTGTAACGTGAACGCAAGAGAAAAATCAGTCTCGATAAAAATGTCTCATTCTGTGTCACTCACACACAATATCAGTGTATGAAACAGAAACCAAATGAACTTTCTAAGCGTCATAATAAGACTGAAACGCGTGTTCATACATATATGTGTCGAGGTATTGCTGATAATTGTATATAAGGAACCAAAACAGAATACTTATATAAACTCTTTGATATATCAAACAGAGAATGTGTGATGAAATGTGTCTTTCATTATTATCAATATAAGAAATATTGCGGGTATTTGGGGTTGTGTGCTTTCACACGCGATAGGTTGTGCGAAGCAAGGGAGATAAATCTAACTGGGCTAGCTTCAGATATATTGTGTACGTTTCTATCTACTCCGCGCCAGAGTCGGTCCGCATACAAACAAAAGGTGAGCGAACTGTACCGCTGACAATGATACTGGGTGTAAAATATATACATACTAAATGTTCTTGAAACGTTGTGAATATCTGTCGACTGTCCAAAGCTCACTTCCAAATCAACAAAGACACTTATAAGACCATGTCTACATGTTTGAGCAACCAGAAGTTAACATTTGAATGGACATGAAGTCATAGAAAAGTAAATATCACATCTATGAAGAAAACGTAGTTATAACGTTATTCAAGTGTCACGATTTTCGACGAGGTAGAGAGATATATTTTCAAATAGATCATGTTCATTCTAACTATATTGCAAGGTGAATGAAAATTACGAGGTTGGAGATGTTGGCACCGGTGCTGCGCTTGTTCAGTCGCGAACTCACAAGTAGAGCCATTCTAATATAGACAATAATACTGAACGTATAGTTATACATGATGACACGTTGTGAATATATATCGACTCACTCTCTTATCTCCAGTAAAGTTTTTAATTGATTTTTTCAGCACTGTTTTAAATTCAAATATATGTCTATTAGATTATACTAGATTTGCTTAAACGACAACTATTGCTATTTATTACATACTTAACCTTAATGTCAGTTCATCTTGTCTGTCTTGTCAGAGATAAAAAGAATATGGAAGCGAAAAGAATTAAACAGTCACCGTAATCAATTCATCTATTGTAGGACAATAGTAACAGTATTATGAAGTGTCTACAACTAGAAATAAAACAGTTGTATTTTGTGTGGAACCATGCAGTTGATCTGATACAGGCAGTACTGCATGAAGTATTAGATAATACAACAGGACAACAGTCACATTAATGTTTTAGATAGTAAATAAATAAGTTTATGTTGTGATAAAACTAATTTTTATATTATACAGTTTATTTATGTTCATATAAAAAATGAAAGCATAATGCAATGGTCTTCACACATGTTGCCTTTGAAAACAAAAACAATGGTTATATTTGTGTCAATGAGACTGAGGTGATGTTATCTCCAGTATACAATACACAATGCAACAACTAGATCCTCGTTAAAAGTAGCAACTGCGAACTGTGATTCTTGAAAATGACAAACTGTAAAAATCGAAAGTTAATTTAGTGCTAGGATTCTGTATTAAAGAAAGATTATGCATGATTGTATAGTACTACCATATCGTTCTGTATTATTTAATTGTGTATTTATTCCTTAATTGAACGATGTTATTTGAACTGCACCAATAACTAATATATGCATATAGAAATTGTGAAATAATCAAATAAACAAAAACAAATTATCTTATTTGAAGGATATCAGATAATTAATAAACAAACGATTTAGCTTGTGTGATTATGTCTAAGATTGTTGTCATTGTATGTTATATGTGCATAGCCTGTCTGGGTTGCATGTTATGGTTATTAAATTTACATTATTTGCGCTTTCACATCAGTTTTAAAACACTAATTCTTTTCCCCAACGTGTTATTTATTGCCATGAAAACACCTGATTTTCAACATAGTAATGTTTAGAACACTGTCAACACTTAACACACGTTCAACAACATATAAATTTTCTCATTCTGTTCTGTTTATATACAGCCTATTACCTTAGTTGACAGACGGGAAAATTTATTGCAGACAAATTTTCAAAAGCAATTAACATGAGAGATTAACGTTCTTTGAAGCAAGCTGTAATAAATATCGCTGGTTGTGAGAAGGAAAGTGTGGCTTGGGCGTTCAGTGCAGGATAAATGCAACACATGTGGTGCTAATCACTTTGTACAATAAGAAAGCACTATGCATGTACTTGCACAAGGTTATACAAGACAGTGTTGCCATTATATTAAATATTATTATTTTAGCGTAGACAATACAGTCCTGAACAAAACAACATATTTTGAAGGAATTTAAGTGTGAGATATGGATGAATATTTTTCTCACTGTTCCATTTGTGATGTATTAGAATTAATTCATTCCTAATACTATGTTATCTTTTTCACGTGTAAATGGAATAATAATTATATAGAAAAATATATCATTATATTTCTTAACAATTATAGAATTCTTGTAAATTAATTATTTCGTAATTGATACAAGTTTAAACGAGAATATAACGACTTTAGTGTGCATTAAAAGTTTATTTCGAATTAACGTGTGAGATTCGTGTTGCTAATTGAAACAATTGTGAAACATTTTTATCTTTTAACTTAACTATCTCATGAATTATTCTGCAAAATTTGTGTGATATCTGAACAGAATAAAGTCGAATTAATCATTACTTCCAATGTTACGGCTTACAAACACATCATACTAAAATGTAAGTTTATCACATATATTTTTATTTGTACCAATAATATATTATTGCCTCTTAATATTTACGTAAATCGAGTATTATCTAATGAAATAATTTACATACTTTTCGAAATTATCCAAGATTTGTACCCAACGCGCATACATTTCTCTCCACACATAATACGTGAACAAAATCGTTTTAGAAAATATTACAAAAACATCATGGCCTAAAGTTTGAAAAAGTGTAATCACTAACATTTGTTCAGATAATTTCGAGTTCAATTAAAAAAACCACATTTAACACCAGGAGGGTGCAATTGATTTTTTATACGATCCATAACATGACATATTGTAAACAGTTACCCAAAATATATAGTCCATTATTTCACACTTCTAAAAAATAATCTACAATCATATTAACCCTACTTGACCTCGAAAAAAATATATTTGTGTAATCGAACAGCCCCAAGTCCCAGTTGTGTCACTACAGTCGACATGGAGATCAACAGACGTGATAAATAGAAAAAACTGTGAATCAAAATCTAATAATAGTTGTATGTGATTTGCTTATTTTTTGCACGACGTCTTGAAATTACAGTTTGTCAACATACACACACTCAACAAAATTTAGCAAAACTGTTGGTAAATGTTTCCATTAAAAAGTTATATAAAATCAATTAAAATGTTTACTTAATGCATGATTTGAATAAGATCGTATTATGTTACCATGGCAACTCGATCTCAGGGAAAGTAAAACCTCTGTCCTGATTTATCAGTCTGGCCGTGGCGTAGCGTTGTATGCATCTTATCGGGCAGGCATCGACAATCTTATTAAAGCACATATTATAAGTTGCCCTTACTTAATTCAACACCGGTACTCTCGGCAGCCACGTTGAAGGGACCACCCAGGACTTTATAGCGGCAAGCTTATCTGTAATATCGAAATAATGTATATAAGTAGAGAGGCCACCGGGTGACGGGAGATGGAGCAGAACCTCACACAATCTTTGTGGCCACTTTTATCCCGGCTCGAGTTGCTGACGCGATGCTATCTGTGTGTCGTGAGGCAGGGATGGAGAGCAGCGAGACTGTCGTCATCTACTCCGGGTATAGCCTCCATCTCCACACTACCCGGCATGGGATAACACCTCGTTCAATTTGTCAAGTTGCCCGCTCCATAAATCATTGCCAACAACCCTGCCTCAGCCTGTGTTGTGATGCCGCTTCCTGTGTCGGTCTCCGTTTGGGGTCTCGACTTCAGCATCCCCTACAACATTGTCAGCCACAAAGTGTACTTCATTGTCTCTACATTACATGATGCCACGCCATTATTCCCCAGGAAACACCACGAAACTGGCCTCCAGTCTGTGCGGCGTACACGCCGTCCACGAGAACCATGGCGTGTAGGCTGTCACCATCATTGTTCCTCACTCAGCACTTTACTCTCCTTTTTCTGGTTATAGCTGTTTATCATACTTCTAAGTGTACTCATTGAACGGACAGGTAGATGAACGAGTGTTGATTGTATATATGTGTTCTATTAAGCAGTGTGTATTCCCACTTCTACTCATGTCCTATCATGGAAATAGCTCTACCCACATAATTGTATTGATAGACTTCTACCCACATAATTGTATTGATAGACTTCTACCCACATAATTATATTGATAGACTTGTACTCATGCCCTATCATGGAAATATCTCAACCAATGTCCTGTAGTGGACATACTCCTTCCCACATAATTATATTGATATACTTCTACCCACATAATTATATTGATATACTTGTTCTCATGCCCTATCATGGAAATATCTCAACCAATGTCCTGAGTGGACATATTCCTTCCCACGTGATTATATTGATATACTTCTACCCACATAATTATATTGATAGACTTGTTTTCATGCCCTATCACAGAACTATCTCAACCAATGTCCTGTAGTGGACATATTCCTTCCCATATAATTATATTTATATACTTCTACTCACTACCTATCATGGAAATATCTCAACCAATGTCCTGTAGTGGACATATTCATTCCCATATAATTATATTGATGTACTTCTACTCACATCCTATCATGGAACTATTTCTACCAATGTCCTTTAGTGGACATTTTCCTCCTAATATCATATTTCAATGTACTTCTATTCATATCCTATCATGGAAATATCTCAACCGATGTCCTGTAGTGGACAAATTCCTTCCCATATAATTATATTTATATACTTCTATTCATGCCCTATCATTTAAATACCTCTGCCTATGTCTTGTACTGGACATATTTCTACCCATATAATTATATTTATATACTTCTATTCATGCCCTATCATTTAAATACCTCTGCCCATGTCCTGTACTGGACATATTTCTACCCATATAATTATATTTATATACTTCTATTCATGCCCTATCATTTAAATACCTCTGCCTATGTCTTGTACTGGACATATTTCTACCCATATAATTATATTTATATACTTCTATTCATGCCCTATCATTTAAATACCTCTGCCCATGTCCTGTACTGGACATATTTCTACTCATATAGTTATATTGATAGACTTGTACTCATGCCCTATGATGGAAATATCCCTACCCATGTCATGTGGTGGATATACGTCTACCCATATCAGGGGGCACGGGTGGCCCAGTCGTCTCAGGCGCCGCGATTCGCTGACCAGAGTTGCGTCCCGTGGGCACGCAAGAAACCCGGTTTCTAGGTTTGTCAGCATCATACCCGTGCTCGTGGGTTTCACCGAAGTAGTAAACGGCCTGCATCACTTCGGGCTTTACTCCCACATTAATTTGACACGCCGTGATATATGCCGGAATACTGTTTAAAGCCACGTTAAACCAAACTCACTCACCCACTCTATCCATAACATACTTATATTAATATACACTATTTATGCCCTATCATAGACATATCTCAACCCATGTCTTGTAGTGGACATATTTCTACCCATATAATTATATTGATATACTTCTATTTATGTCCTATCATGGAAATATCTCTGCCCAATGTCCTATATTTTGTAAACCCATAACCATGTACAATGTTGGATATACCCCCGATATTCCGCTACCCATGTCACTCAATCAATCTTTATTCATGGTACTAGTGACGCCAAACGCCTAATAGTTCGTTGTCTGGGGCGTGTTAAAAATTCATACATTTCTTAGTTTCACAGCATGATAAATGAAATAATTTACAAAATGTGTTACCATTGGGATTGTGGTAGAAATAGTTTATTAAGATATTTTGCTCTTAAATCATTATACACTAGTCATACACATAAAAAGTGATATTCATTTTCAGTACAGTTAGTTTTTAAAATCCCACAAAGTAGGAATACCTACATATCTGCCTGTTTCAATAAATCGTGAAAGAGCTCTGCTAAACATATGTAGAGTTACACTTAATAGGTAAGGTTCTAGTATTACAGTATTCTAAAATGTAATGAAGTATTTTGCTTTTCTACCCATGTCTTATAATGGGTATACTCTTTCCTCTGTCATCTAACATATTTACATATAGGCGCCAAAGCCTATCAGATCCTAAGCTCTAATCTGTGACCTATACTACCAAATTATCACCTTAGAAGGGGCCCTACACTGCCCCTTCCTCATCTGTATTGACCCCACTTTTCCCCATCCTGGCCCTACTCTGTCCCACCATCACCTATACCGGCCCTACTCTACCCCACCATCACTTATACTGGCCCTACCCTGTCCCACCATCACCTATACTGGCCCTACTCTACCCCACCATCACTTATACAGGCCCTACTCTGTCCCACCATCACCTATACCGGCCCTACTCTACCCCACCATCACTTATACTGGCCCTACCCTGTCCCACCATCACCTATACTGGCCCTACTCTACCCCACCATCACTTATACAGGCCCTACTCTGTCCCACCATCACCTATACCGGCCCTACTCTACCCCACCATCACTTATACTGGCCCTACCCTGTCCCACCATCACTTATACTGGCCCTACTCTGTCCCACCATCACCTATACTGGCCCTACTCTGTCCCACCATCACCTATACTGGCCCTACTCTGTCCCACCATCACCTATACTGGCCCTACTCTGTCCAACCATCACTTATACTGGCCCTACTCTGTCCCACCATCACCTATACTGGCCCTACTCTGTCCCACCATCACCTATACTGGCCCTACCCTGTCCCACCATCACCTATACTGGCCCTACTCTGTCCCACCATCACTTATACTGGCCCTACTCTGGCCAACCATCACCTATACTGGCCCTACTCTGTCCCACCATCACCTATACCGGCCCTACTCTGTCCCACCATCACTTATACAGGCCCTACCCTGTCCCACCATCACCTATACTGGCCCTACTCTGTCCCACCATCACCTATACTGGCCCTACTCTGTTCCACCATCACTTATACCGGCCCTACTCTGTCCCACCATCACCCATCCTGGCCCTACTCTGTCCCACCATCACCTATACTGGCCCTACTCTGTCCCACCATCACTTATACTGGCCCTACTCTGTCCCACCATCACTTATACTGGCCCTACTCTGTCCCACCATCACCTATACCGGCCCTACTCTGTCCCACCATCACTTATACAGGCCCTACCCTGTCCCACCATCACCTATACTGGCCCTACTCTGTCCCACCATCACCTATACCGGCCCTACTCTGTCCCACCATCACTTATACAGGCCCTACCCTGTCCCACCATCACCTATACTGGCCCTACTCTGTCCCACCATCACCTATACTGGCCCTACTCTGTTCCACCATCACTTATACAGGCCCTACTCTACCCCACCATCACCCATCCTCGCCCTACTCTGTCCCACCATCATCCATCCTGGCCCTACTCTGCCCCACATCAGCTACACTCGCCCTACTCTGGCCCACCATCACCTATACTGGCCGTACTCTGTCCCATCATCATCTATACTAGTCCTTCTCTACCCCACCATCACCAATACTGGCCCTACTCTGCCCCACATCAGCTACACTCGCCCTACTCTGGCCAACCATCACCTATACTGGCCCTACTCTGTCCCACCATCACCTATACTGGCCCTACTCTGTCCCACCATCACCAATACTGGCCCTACTCTGTCCCATCATCACCAATACTGGCCCTAGTCTGTCCCACCATCACCCATCCCCGGCCTTACTCTGTCCAACCAATCACCTATATTGGCCCTACTTTGCCCAACCATCATCTATACTGGCCCTACTCTGTCCCATCATCACTAATTCTGTCCCTAGTCTGTCCCACCATCACTAATCCTGGCCCTGCTCTGTCCGGCCATCACCCATCCTGGCCCTACTCTGTCCCACCATCACCCATCCTGGCCCTACTCTGTCCAACCATCATCCATCCTGGCCCTACTCTGTCCGGCCAACACCTATACCGGCCCTACTCTGTCCCACCATCACCCATCCTGGCCCTACTCTGTCCCACCATCACCCATCCTGGCACTACTCTGTCCCACCATCACCCATCCTGGCACTACTCTGTCCCACCATCACCCATCCTGGCCCTACTCTGTCCCACCATCTGCCATCCTGGCCCTACTCTGTCCCACCGTCACCCATCCTGGCACTACTCTGGCCCACCATCACCTATACTGACGCTTCTCTTCCCTCTGTCACCTACACTGACCCTCCTCTTCTCTCTATCACTTACACTGACCCTCCGCTTCTCTCTATCACCTACACTGACCCTCCTCTTCTCTCTATCACCTACACCGACCTTACTCTTCACTCTATCACCTACACCGACCTTACTCTTCCCACCATCACCTCTACTGACCCTTCTCTTCCCTCTATCACCCACACTGACCCTTCTCTTCCCACCATCACCTCCACTGACCCTTCTCTTCCCTCCACCCCATACACTGACCCTTCTCTTCCCACCATCACCTCTACTGGCCCTTCTCTTCCCACCATCACCTCTACTGACCCTTCTCTTCCCTCTATCACCCACACTGACCCTTCTCTTCCCACCATCACCTCCACTGACCCTTCTCTTCCCTCCACCCAATACACTGACCCTTCTCTTCCCACCATCACCTCCACTGACCCTACTCTTCCCTCCACCCCATACACTGACCCTTCTCTTCCCACCATCACCTCTACTGGCCCTTCTCTTCCAACCATCACCTACACTGACCCTACTCTTCCCTCCACCCCATACACTGACCCTTCTCTTCCCACCATCACCTCCACTGACCCTCCTCTTCCCTCCACCCCATACACTGACCCTTCTCTTCCCACCATCACCTCTACTGACCCTTCTCTTCCCTCTATCACCCACACCGACCTTACTCTTCCCACCATCACCTACACCGACCTTACTCTTCCCTCCACCCCATACACTGACCCTTCTCTTCCCACCATCACCTACACTGACCCTACTCTTCCCTTTGTCACCTATACTGGCACTACTTTTCCTTACTATCACCTATAATGACCCTTCTCTGCCCTCCATCCTCCATTCTGGACCCGACTCCTCCCCTCCAACCCCTATATCAGCTTTACTCTGCTCCGTCATTCCCTGTGCTAGTCTGCCCTTCGAACTGGTAGTGTGACGTGACGGGCAAGGGGATGTGACAATGTTCAGTGACGGTCACACCGAGCTGTCAGCTACCTGTTGTCGTCGCCGCCGCTTGTCTCAAGTAGTTAGTGTTGGAGAGCTCTGTGGCAATATCTGTATGGCTGAAGGTTGACAGCCCGTCTACACTCCCCTCCCGTCGCCCCATCAGATGATGTTTCAAGTTTCAATAGAAATATATTTAAATGTAATCCCGTGTCTCAGTAATTTATATCCCCGTTGTTCTGCTACTTTGAGGAAGAGAATACAAGTAATGTAGAATAAAACGACGAGGACACAACGTTTTGTATGCTGAATGCTGGATAAGATATAGTTTACTGGAATGTTAATATTCTTAAGTAAGTCCATTCATAAGGAATGGTGAAATATCAATTGATGATTTTCGAATTTTAGATTAATATAGGTTTCTACAGGATATGTCATGAAAATGGTTCTCGTTATAAACTACATCTTATCTCAAGATACACACATGAAATAGCGTTAAACGTTTCGGATATTTATGGAATATTACTCATCCACTATTGTGAATTAGTCAACTCTTATGTATAATATTGTGTATTATTATTATTGTGTCAGTGAAACAAATCCTCACCTTAAAAAATATAATTGCTTTTTAAGAAATGACTTATAGAAAACATATTCATCATTCCACATTTCACAAAAAGCAAATTGGTATTCTTTGAAGAAAATATTAAACATACTGGTAATTTACGACACAATATACGAACAAATGGAAAACTTGCATTCAGAGTCTTAAGTCATTGTATCTATCATGTAAATAAGCCTACACATATATTGTGTCCCCAGATATTGTCAATAACTACAGATTAATAATCATGATAGTGGATTAAGTACCCAATGTGAATATAATATGGGTTTACATTTCTAAGAAGAGAGAAGAAAAATGTATATACACATCACAGTTTCTCTTATATTTTCACTGTGTTTCAATCAATTTGTTACAGTAAAATAATATGTTGCCTAGTATGGTTATGTGTGAAATAAATATATTATCGTGTTATTGTTGATGTAAAAATTATCCGTAAGTCACAATTGTTTGTTGACAAAAGTGAGATACATACCACCGTGACCGCGACACAAACCTGTGACTTTCTGACTGTCTCTGACAGATGGAAATCCAAGGGTATGACGTCACTGACAGATCTGACAAGCAAGGCTAGACTCCCTGTGGGACACTGGTGTCTAATTGTAAATATATATGAATACATGTGAGTATATTCGATCATTTTCTCCCAGGTTGAGTGGAGACAGATACGGAGCTTATCATCTTATTATCAAATTATTGATCATATTTATGGTCATAATAAATTGACTTTTTCTCTCGAGAATATCAAAATAGATATTAATGCAAATAATCTACTAATCATTCTCATAGGCTATCGAGACGTTTTGGGGTCAGGACATGCTTACCCTGTATGAACACATGGTGTTATCACTGATTTCAATTGATCTTCTCATAATATCATCACCACCTTTTACGTCCAATGACGTAATGAGCTGTTCTGCATAAGCAGAATTAACTATGTTGTGTAATAGCAGAATGAACTGTGGAGAATTAGCAGATAAATGGTTGTCTATCAGCAGAATGAACTGGTGTATATTAGCAGATTGAACTGGTGTCTATTAACAGAATGAACTGGTGTCTATTAACAGAATGAACTGGTGTCTATTAACAGAATGAACTGGTGTCTATTAGCAGAATGAACAGTTCTGTAATAGCAGAATGAACTGTGGAGAATTAGCAGATGAACTGAGGTGTATTAGCAGAATGAACGGTTGACTGCCAGCAGAATGAACTGGTGACTATTAACAGAATGAACTGGTGTCTGTTAGCAGAATGAACAGTTGTGTAATAGCAGAATGAACTGTGGAGAATTAGCAGATGAACTGAGGTATATTAGCAGAATGAACGGTTGACTGCCAGCAGAATAACTGGTGACTATTAACAGAATGAACTGGTGTCTGTTAGCAGAATGATCTGGTGTCTATTAGTAGAATAAATTGGTGTCTGTTAGCAGAATTAACTGGTGTCTATTAACAGAATAAACTGGTGTCTGTTAGCAGAATGATCTGGTGTCTATTAGTAGAATAAATTGGTGTCTATTAGTAGAATAAATTGGTGTCTATTAACAGAATGAACTGGTGTCTATTAGCAGAATAAACTGGTGTCTGTTAGCAGAATGATCTGGTGTCTATTAGTAGAATAAATTGGTGTCTTTTAGCAGAATAAATTGGTGTCTATTAGCAGAATAAACTGGTGTCAATTAGCAGAATGATCTGGTGTCTATTAGCAGAATAAATTGGTGTCTATTAGCAGACTAATTTGGTGTCTATTAGCAGAATACACTGGTGTCTATTAGCAGAATGATCTGGTGTCCATTAACAGAATGACCTGGTGTCTATTAACAGAATAAACTGGTGTCTGTTAGCAGAATACACTGGTGTCTATTAGCAGAATGATCTGGTGTCTATTAACAGAATGATCTGGTGTTTTTTAGCAGAAGAATAAACTGGTGTCTGTTAGCAGAATGATCTGGTGTCTATTAGTAGAATAAATTGGTGTCTGTTAGCAGAATAAATTGGTGTCTATTAGCAGAATAAACTGGTGTCTATTAGCAAAATGATCTGGTGTCTATTAGCAGAATGAACGGGTGTGTATTAACAGAATGAACTGGCGTCTGTTAGCAGAATAAACTGTGGTGTATTGCAGATGAACACCGCAGTGTATTCTACTACTGTGGTGTAATTGTAGAATACACTGCGGTATATTAGCAGAATCAGCTGTGGTGTAATTGTAGAATACACTGCGGTGTATTAGCAGAATGAGCTGTGGTGTAATTGTAGAATACAATGCGGTGTATTAGCAGAATGAACTGTGGTGTGGTAGCACATTGATTTGTTGTTGACGAATGAAATTTTGTGTATTGAGACAGAGTGAAATATGGTGTATTAGCAGAATAAACTTTTGTGTGTCGGTAGAATGATTTGTTATCTATTAGCAGAATAAACTGTTATGTATTAGCAGAATGAGCTCTTGTCTATTTGCACTGTGAGTTGTCGTTATATTCTGTGCTTGTTCGTTTCTTCGCTTTACTGCTCCAGGTATTCCTTAAACACTCCTCTCCCCACAGCAAGATGTCCTCCCTCCCTAAACGCGGTCAGATGTACCCCTCCCTGTAGCCAGATCTCTTCCCTCCTAACAGTCAGATGCGTCCCCTCCCTGTAGCAAGACCTCTCCCCTCCCAACCGTCAGAGGTGTCCCCACCATGTAGCCAGATCTCTCCCCTCCGAACAGTCAGATGCGTCCCCTCTCTGTAGCAAGATCTCTCCCACCCTAACCGTCAGTGGTGTTCCCACCATGTAGCCAGATCTCTCCACCCCTACCCCCCAATAGGCAGATGTGTCCCCTCCCTGTAGCAAGACCTCTCCCCTCCCAACCGTCAGGTGTGTCCCCTCCCTGTATCCAGAACTCTCCCCTCCGAACAGTCAGATGTGTCCCTTCTCTGTAGCAAGATCTCTCCCTCCTTACCGTCAGATGTGCCTCATCCCTGTAGCCAGATCTCTTCCATTCTAACAGTCAGGGGCGCCCTCCCCGACGCCAGATCCCACCCCACATAGCTGTGTCTTTCTTGATTGAAAACGCTGCAAAGTCGTACACAGATAGCAAACATTATTTTGTCTAAAACCAATTTGAGAATTGATGTTCCCCGTCATTGAGTAATTAATAGGGCTTGATTGTTGCTAAACTCGCTGCTCGAGAAGTGTCGGACCTTGCACAATGTCCAGCGTTTCATCTGGGTGTTTGTCCGAGCATGCTGTTGTACCCGGGGTGTTTGTCTACGGGTGTCGGGTGTCCGGGGCGGGGATGGTGGTCGCTCTAGAGTATCTAAGTATTGCCTCGTTAGCAGCGCAAGTTAGGGAGTTGTCGCTACCTGGAGCCGGCCGAGGGAGGAGGACTAATTACCCTGTATTGACTGTTCGTGTCAAGGTGTAGCGACGCCGCTAGTTAGAGTTTCTGCTTCTTCAATGCAAGCCCAGCAAAATGTTACAGTGTGTTTAATGGCGGAGCCAGTCGCTGCCCTGGAGGACTAAACGATCTTCTCTGCTGTGTGTCTGTCTAAATGATTCGCTCTCTCTAGCCTCCAGTGTTTGTTTTAGCGGTCCGCATTCTCCCCGCTATTGTCACAAGTGTGAAGAAGAGCCACCGACCACAAAGATCGGGCAATAAGTACCAGCGACTTTCAGACACTCGCCAGACGACACGACTACCAAAATATTGTAATTTACCCCTAATGATATTGACAATTTGGAGAAAAACCGCGAGAAACTCGTGGGTGATAGGGGCCGAGTAGATGGAGGTATTGTAACCTACATTTACTACATACAGGGGAACTGTGGACGGAGAGAGTGTCAGTGGAAGGGGTAACAATATAGGGGTACAGGGTCGGGGGAGGGGGAGGGGGAGGGGGTGGAGGGGTATCAGCTAGCAGGGTGGTCCTTAAATGTAGCAAGTTAAAATATGTTAGCTTGTCGAAAACAATCTGTAATATCGCAACCAGAGTACAAAAAGACAGATATGAGTCAATATTGTGATAGGCGGGGCACTGTCCCCGGCTTCAAGTGACCATCTGCAGCCGACAACCCTCCGTCGCTGTCAGGGGTAACCTCATGCGCAGGAAGTCAGCGCGTGATGTAATCAATGGCGCCATCTTGCAGTCATGGTCTCCATGCTCGAACTGACACGTCCAAACTGTGTATGTGTGACGGTAATAATGACATGTCGTATAATTAAGAGTTAAAGCAGTCATTTGAATGATCTTTCCTACCTACTATACCAGGCAGATGATGTGTGCCTAGGCGGCGTTGGGAGGCGGTGTACTCGGTGCCTGGCATCCAAGGCTCAGGACACTTCGCCATTGTGTCTCCACAATCTGCACGCTCGCATCATGCTCCTGGAAAATGGCTCGGATCAACGGGGCACACATTTGACATGATTTATTTTTTTACCGAATAATGTTGACATTTTCCTGAACTAAGAACCAAGCAAAATGTTTGTTCGTATCATCGGGACACGTGTGTCTCATATGTAACACTTGCAACGCCAACTCGCCATGACACGAGACGGCGGCCTCCATGGTGAGATAGTTTATACAGATGTGGTGAATATATTTAGGTTCGTGTCAGGGTGGACGTGTTGGTTATACACAGTTGTGTAGTACGTCAGGTTTCAAATAGACGCAAATGCCGCTGTAAAACCAATCAACACAAATAGAAAGATGCAGATGTCAATGTCGTTCAGATATCCAAGATGTCATGTCTCCCTCCCACGTAAAATATAAAACGTCTCTCTTCCTGCTTAACACTTCTGACGTTGTGATGGTAATTCCCTTTTAAAAGACTTAAGGGATTAGTGAGAGTTTTACCGCAGAAGAAGCACCTTAAGTGATACAGTAAGATGGTGGTTGAAGCAAACGTCCACATTAATTACCCACTAAATGTAGGTTCCGAGCGCTCAGCCTATATACGGATATATACGGTATTGCCAACGTCCAATCTTTAGTCTTCATCACAAGGGGATACAACTTGGACATCGCATACAGGATGCTCGAGTTGAGCCCCATTAAGAACTGAGATTGCATGATGCAAATACTTAGTCAGCTATGACATGATGTGTTCCATACCTCATCGCTATTGCCATAGTTACCAGATGCTGCTGTTTCGCCTAATAAATCACATGCCATCCATTACAAAAACCTTTTGAAGTTAACTCGATTAATCTTTGACGGATTGATTAATCGACAGTTACAAGGCTTTGACACAACAATCAGTTTGTGAAATATAACATGTACCTTTACCTGTATAACCTTCGTTGTATACTTAATCATTTCTGCGGAGAATTGGGAAGTCCAGTTGTTCATGCGTTATCGTTCAACGCCGATTTACTTGGTTCGATTCCCTATATATGAATAACATGGAGAGCTTGATAAATACTGCCAGAAGCGTCTCGCTCAATTACGCCACGTCTAGACAGAGGCAGTATTTCTTCAGTATATACCTATTTACTGCAAAACGCAGAGTCAATCATAACATTGTTGACTCTAGTACATTAAACCATATGCTAAATAGAGATTTTAATGCCCATATCGTTCAACATCGAATCCCTCGTAGTGGGTGTGCATAAAATGTGACTAAGGAAATAGCTCATGGATGTCAATGAACATATGAACATACCAAATAGCCTCTGCATATGTATCACGCCAATATTAAAGTAAAATGCATCTGATTCCTGGCAAGTCGGACCACGGGCACCATCGGTCAAACATCATCCATGTTTCCAGTAAAAGTGACCAGTTCAACGTATACATGGAGACAATAGATCAAGAAATGCATTTGTTCTCCATATATTTATAACGGTGTGCGTCATTTTATCACGCATTCATTGACAGTTGCCTTGCAATGGCAATATATGTTGTGCACATTTGCCATACATTGGCACAGTTGCTATGCATTCTTTACACAGTTGCTGCTCAGTTGATATAAAGGTGATCTGCAGCTGGGGTGCAGTTAATAAAACGTGTATATATTGTAGACGTACACTTTATATAATGTCATATGATAGATGTTCAGATCTTTTTTGATTAAATAGTTATACAGCTGTTTTACAGTTTTGTCTGTAAAACTCCGTGTGAGCAGTCACGGTACAACTTTTTTGCTCTGTTGGTGCCAATGAAATGTATATATGTGTTGCTCTGTTGGTGCCAGTGAAAGGTATATACATGTATGTGTTGCTCTGTTGGTGCCAGTGAAATGTATATATGTGTTGCTCTGTTGGTGCCAGTGAAAGGTATATACATGTATGTGTAAATCTGTTGGGGCCACTGAAATGTATATATGTGTTCCTCTGGGTGCCGTTGTACAAAACAACCTTAGCGCTACGACTGTCGTAAGTCTGTGTTACGGTATGAGAGTTACGATCACCTTAGAACTAAGATCGCTTTGTACAACGGCACCCTGTTGGTGCTAGTGAAAGGTATATACACGTATGTGTAAATCTGTTGGGGCCAGTGAAATGTATATATGTGTTGCTCTGTTGGTGCTTGTGAAAAATATATACATGTATGTGTTGCTCTGTTGGTGCCAGTGAAATGTATATTTGTGTTGCTCTGTTGGTGCTTGTGAAAAGTATATAGATGTATGTGTAAATCTGTTGGGGCCAGTGAAATGTATACATGTGTTGCTCTGTTGGTGCTAATGAAAGGTATATTCATGTATGTGTAAATCTGTTGGGGCCAGTGAAATGTATATATGTGTTGCTCTGGGTGCCGTTGTGCAAAACAACCTTAGCGCTACGACTGTCGTAAGTCTATGTTACGGTATGAGAGTTACGATCACCTTAGAACTAAGATCGCTTTGTACAACGACACCCTGTTGGTGCTAGTGAACGGTATATGCATGTATTTGTAAATCTGTTGGAGCCAGTGAAATGTATATATGTGTTCCTCTGGGTGCCGTTGTGCAAAACAACCTTAGCGGTACGGTATGAGAGTTACGATCACCTTAGAACTAAGATCGCTTTGTACAACGGCACCCTGTTGGTGCTAGTGAAAAGTATATACATGTACATGTATGTGTAAATCTGTTGGGGCCAGTGAAATGTATACATGTGTTGCTCTGTTGGTGCTAGTGAAAGGTATATACATGTATGTGTAAATCTCTTGGGGGTCAGTGAAAGGTGTATGCATGTATGTGTAAATCTGTTGGTGCCAGTGAAAGGTACTGTAAATTAAATGCGAAAAATGCGAATGGTCTTCGTTCGCACTAAATAACTTCGCATTTATGTATATATGAGTGTTACAATGTAGGTGCCAGTGAAATGTATATATATTTAACTCTGTTGGTGTCAATGAAAGTCATATGTATGTTAATCTGTTGGTGCCAGTGAAAGGTATACATGAGCATTACCACGATGGTGCCAGTGAGAGGTATGATGCATACAAGGAAAGATACACATGTGTTTCTCTCTTGGGGCCAGTGAAGGTACATATGTGTTACTGTTGGGGGCCAATGGAATATACAGTTGCGTTTCTCTATTGGGACCAGTGAAGGTATATGTGTGTTACTGTTGGGGGCCAATGGAATATACAGTTGCGTTTCTCTGTTGGGGCCAGTGAAGGTATATGTGTGTTACTGTTGGGGGCCAATGGAATATACACATGTGTTTTTCGGTTGTGGCCAGTGAGGTGAGGTGAAACGGGGTTTAACGTCGCGTCCAAGATTATTGCACTTATATAGCAACGTGCATGCACGTGTGTGTGTTTGTGTGGCTGCTTGTACTAGTCCGGACTGATGCCGATTTATAGTGCTAGCTCACTGAGATACCATGCCGCAGTTTAACATGAATACCCCACTCAGACACAGTATACTGACTCCGAGCCGACCAGTCCTTGTTTTAGACCCTTAATGCCGAGCGCCAGACAGGGTAACAACAAGTACCATCTTTTAACGTCTTTTGGTATGACGCGGTCGGGGATCGAACCCCGGACCTTCCCCTCTCCGGGCGGACGCTCTACCACTAGACCACGGAGACCACAGAGACCACAGCCAATGGAATATACAGTTGCGTTTCTCTGTTTGGGCCAGTGAAGGTATATGTGTGTTACTGTTGGGGGCCAATGGAATATACACTTGCGTTTCTCTATTGGGGCCAGTGAAGGTATATGTGTGTTACTGTTGGGGGCCAATGGAATATACAGTTGCGTTTCTCTATTGGGACCAGTGAAGGTATATGTGTGTTACTGTTGGGGGCCAATGGAATATACAGTTGCGTTTCTTTATTGGGACCAGTGAAGGTATATGTGTGTTACTGTTGGGGGCCAATGGAATATACACTTGCGTTTCTCTGTTGGGGCCAGTGAAGGTATATACATGTATATGTTACAGTTGGGGGCCAATGGAAAATACATATGTGTTTCTCTGTAGGGGCCTCTGTGAAGGTATACATGTAACACAGTTGTTAACAAGGAATTTCCCACAGTATACATCTGACGCTAGTTGCTACAATAGAGAAGATGTTACATATACGGAAGTGGGAATGCACAAAGGTATAAACATAAGTTATTATCTGAATCGTCAAAAGCAAGTTTTAATCATTTTTATGTCACATGATTTATCCATTGTATACAAGTAAGACATACCTGTATATGAAAATGTTGAACAAACTTTTACAATTTTTGTAAAACATAACAAAGGATATGTCGCTACCTAACAGTTTCATGAAAAGGGATGAGTGAGTGAGTGAGTATGATTTAACGCCGCTTCTAGCAATATTCCAGAAATAACACCAGAAATGGGCTTCACACATTGTACCCATGTCGGGAATTGAACCTGGGTCTTCGACGTGACAGGCGAACGCTTTAACCATTAGGCTACCCGACCGCCCCTGAAAAGAGATGAATGTTGTACAATACGTACATCAGAGGAAGTCGAGGAGGGATCTGTGACACCAAAGGATGACACTAAAGGAGGCGTTCAAACAATTACCATAATATGAGACGGGGCCCACTGATTGTCTTCACACCCTTGACCACTAGCCACAATATGCATCATGCTGTCGTTTATAGTAACAGAGCCAAGTTACAAGGAATATTACTCCTCTGTAGCTATATTTCGGAATAAATCAGGTTGTGTCTGTATATCAAAGGTGGTTCGATCTGTATATAGTTTCCAACCCAATCAGCGAGTGAAGGAGTTGGGTTTAACACCGCTTTTAACTGTATTCCAGTTATATCATGGCGTGTCATCTTAATGTGGGAAGAAAGCCCGAAGTGATGCAGGTCTCAGACGTTTACCACTTCGGTGAAACCCACGAGCACTTGTATGGTGCTGACAAACCCAGAAACATAATCGAGGCGAACCGGGATTCGAACCCACAATCATAGGTTTCTGGCGTTCCAAAGGGACGCAACTCGCAAATCGCGGCGCCTTGGACAACTGGGTCACCCGTGACCCCTCCAACCCAATCATTTATCAAAAGTTAGTCTACACTGCGTTGAAATATCCACAATTATATTTTTAAAATCAAAACTACTTTGTCGTTGCGACAAAAATTAAATAGTATTCGCTATCAATTGTACTTGCATCGCCATTAGTTGTTTTTTATGACGTACTGTATGCAAATCATAAATACGATTCATGTATAAATGTATATTGGTGCGGAAAGCGTTTTTTCTGGCTTTGTTCTGTCATCGGGACAATAAAATAAATAAAAAACACGGCTATGTACAAGGGGTGTTCAACAATGGTATTTGTGTTTTTAAGCAGGACCCCAATAAGGAACCCCCAGCCAGCAGATACTGTGTAGCACTCACAGTGTCGAGGCTGCCAACCCCCATTTGGTACGCGGGATCCGGGGGTCTATTTAGTGGGTATTCGGTAGTGTGGTACGGCGGACGCAAATAAAATCGTATTTCGTATTTAGATTCAAAGTCGTAAAAACAAACAATGGTGTACGTAAACGTTTTCTTTATACTATTTTATTGTTTCAATATTTTTCCATAATTTAACTTCAAATCGCACCAGCAGTCGGATTCAGGGGTGAACAATGAGTCTCAGAGTGAAAAATTAGATGGTACGGGGATTCAAGGGAGGGTGGGGAGGGGGGGCGGCACCTCATTGTTGTTACGTTCAGCGTTTAACGTTCTGCACTTCACGTCACGTTCTTCATTTGATGAAGAATACACATCACCGTCCTGACTGTAAAATATTAACGCGTTCGTTCATGTCAGGCGTACACACTGATACGTATTAATTGTCATTAATTTGAATACTTTAATCTTACAATTCGTTTTATTGTATGGTTTGTATGAGGCAGGTGCTCATTGATACATTGTATTATGCAGACACGTTTTTTCTGTCATTTAAACATAACACGTCAACACTAGAGAATTACCAGTCTTGGTTATCTGCTGAAACATATTCCTTTAGGAGTAAAGGCAAAATAACTATGAAAATCTTATGAATGGATCACTGAAAATCAGTTATGACGTCAGGCGCTCACCCAATTTGCATAAAAACGCAGACAATAAATTGATTTACAATCAAACTTTTGCTAAATAAAACATTTATTTTGATATAAACGGTTAATTCTGTACGAATGTAAGGCTCTCAAAGTACGAACTTATTTTTGTCTGGGTTTTTTTTGTGGCGAAATTAGTTACTTAGTTTCTCCGAAAATACTTCAAACAAAATCCAGAGTCACTAAAATAACAATAAACTTTAGAAAGTGTTTACTAACATGGGGGATTACGTGTCATTTACATGGCATACATGTACATATGGATAATCTATAAAATAAAAAATATTATAAATACACAATGCCATTTAGAAAGTGGTCAAATGTAACAAATATTATATTTTGGATAACACTTTCTTAGTAAAGTACAGATTCTCGTACTTTTGGGGGTTGAGTCCCGTCACGGACTCAACCGAAATATAACATTTGTTAAAAAAATATTGATAAAAACTCAAATGTAGCATTTAATTTTGATTGACAACAAACACTTTGATATACCTTAGTAATATTCGTGATATGTATATCCCCCATATGCATCTATTGTAAATTGAATACAAAGAGTTTTTCATAGTCATCAGCACAAGAATCATGACTTGCTGACAGTGTCGATGTAGTCGCGGTACAAGTAGGTGATGTAGCGACCACGCCGACACCACCGTGCAAGATGGGGACGTGAGGGAGCTGACTCCACACACTGACTAACTTCTAATTATTTAACAATAATCGGATTTACATGCGTGTGTCATGATTAACAATAGATTCTTCAGCGCTGCGCTCTCCTCTATCTGTATTGGAAGGCTACGGAAGTCCCCGCGACTCAACACTGACAAGCTCCCACCGCCGACTGATATCATTGTTGCTGAGCTCTTGTGTGCTCAGATGACATACATGCTTACAAAACTTACAACACTCCAGAGTTTGTCATTAGGTTATTTTAATTTTATATGCGTGTTTCTCCGTCGAGTGACTGGAGATTGCCAGTCACATTAATCCTCGAATGTTTCACTTTGAACAAATATGCCGTATTTTCAATTGATTTCTCTTTATATCTGTATTATAAGTATTTGTTAACTTCACACTCTAATGTAAACAAACTGAACCATATTTTTAAAATATTTTTTTAAAAACCCTCAGAAGATAATAATCGCGCAACAATATAATGTAAAATCCGTGATATTACATTACGATCGGGTTAAATCCATCTTATTAGAAGAATGTCAATATTAGCATTTGCCTTGTAAATACTGAGTTAAAGTACTGTTAGTATTGGGAGTATTGAGCAGGTACATCATGTATAAACAGATCTACTGCCTTGTCCTCGTTAGAGATACTCGAGACTTGTCTCACGGCAAAGACAACACTCCTAAATCCAATTCGGACATCAATTAGAGAACAATGCGATTTACAGAAAGACTGTTCCGAGCGCTGTGCACGCTGTTTATATTACAATTTCATTCAGATTTGTGTATGCATGGATGATAAAGAACCCTCGAGACTGGCCGCGGAGCTGACCAGTATGACGTCACGTGGTGAGCCTTCCACAGATGTCATGGGCATCGGTCATTTGTTGTGGGACCCAAACTCTCGAAAAGCAAAAAACTGGACAAAACAATTAGAATGTGAAGAATACCACTGTTTCTGATTGACCATTGCCCATGACTGGATAGGAAAATGAATTTATATAACCATCCTTGTTTAATATCCATCGAAGAAAGATTATGCACATAAATGAACTTATGTAAACATTAATAATATTTATGGATAGCAACTTCTTTTGTTCATAATCACGACGTTCCAGAGCTACTTCTTCAGCAGGAATGAGCACGAAAAGTCTTGACAAAAATTCAAATAAGTTGCAATCCATAAGTAATGTCATTTATTCATGTTTTCCCAACTTCTAAATGCCTGTCAAAGACATCATATGTCATCATTTTCGAACATGAATTCATTACTAATCTATCGTGAATTTATATTCCTTGAATACACCAACGAGAACTATCCAGCTTGAAAAAAAGACAATCTAAGGACATAGTAGAAGACATACACAAGCACTGAGTGCCGAGGTGGAAATACAAATACCTGATACTAGCAACACCTTGAGGTTAAGTGTTTCATATTAATACACCTAGGTTTAAAAGTGAGATTAGAGTCTGGGTGATACTGAAGGCACGTGTGGGGGCTCTAGGGTCCCGAGCTGGAGATATCAGGGGTGGGGGTGTAGGGTTACTGTCAGTCCACAGATGTTAATATTTTCAGGGCAGCGGGGTAAGCCCTCGGCAATAAATGTCGTCCACCCCGCGGCCAGGTAGATCACGATGTTGCCTCACCATGTTGCAGATACTCTTCTGTAACAACCAGTGAGATGACCAGGATTAGATGTCAACACCTGACCCTATGCAGACACATGCATACCAATCCCAGTCGGTTTTTACACTGTCATCAGTATACTCTGTACATAATGCCCTTGCAGTAAAATTCGCCTGAAGGCTTGACGTTCACACAACATGAGAGGGTAATATCTATAAGGTTACCGATATAGTTCCAGTGCTTGCAAACTGCGAGGGCACATCCTTCGTATCCGATACAACGTTTGGAGCTGCATAAAACAAAGAACCATTTTAAAACGGAATAATAAAACTATTAAAATGTATGTTAATACTAGTTGCAAATGGTTTTACAATCTTATTTTTTGCGGCCATCTGGATCGGCAGACAAGCCAAAAGACGTATGTATTTGGTAGTGATTCATAAATACATGCTCATGATACAGTCGGAATCGTACAATCGATTCTTATGAATATGGAAAGGGTTCTGTCGCTTTTCTATTTATGTAACAACCTCTCCAAGGTACATATATTCAGGTATACAAATTCATGTAAAACAGCAAATAGAGTATTGAGTTGCAATAGACTAAACCATATATAAATATTATACATAATTGTGCAACGTTATCAACAAACAGTGCATGTTTCTCCAGTAAAAAGCTTGATATGTACATTCCTGTCAACACATGTTCATCCATAAATTCTTATCCTTACTCAACACATGTATGGTTGAAACAATAGTTATTTCAATAAAGAAATGTGGCCATTCTAAAGAAACCAGAGACGGTGACAATGTAGTACAGTAACAAGTGTATGGTTTAAACACTATTTAAGACGTAAAACATTTGTGGAAATATTTATTTTCAGAAACGAAAACTGGATTGGTCAAAAGGCAAATTGCATATTTTAAGACCTCCAAGACAATCATATTTACAATAGTTCTAAGTACAAAACATGTATCTGTTACATCAATCAATGTGATGTATTGCATTAACTAACAACTATACTATGACATGTATATTTATATATTATATTTATATATTATATCAGCTATTAAATTTCAATATTCAGTCAGTGTTGAAGTGAGAAACATAATTCGTAAGAAACTCTAACATATCCTGATTGATCGGAATTACAGTATCAAACAGCAATATATCACTATAACACAGACATACTTACGATTTTTACATGTACCATTTGATGCGATCAGAATTGATGACGCACTTCATCCTTGTTTCAGAGAACAAAACGTGTTCTAAATGTACATCAAACCTCCCAGTTATTGCATTATTCGTTACGATGAGACAGAACCATTGGCTGTATTAGTATCCATCAGCCTTTCTAGTCAAAGCTGCCCTTATACATTTAATGTCCGTTCAGTTTCGAAGATGCTTTATATCAGGTGGTACTTTATCATCCCCTAATTAAGAATCTAAAACTTATTTTTATATCTTTACATATAGAAGTTCCCGTAGGCACCCAGTTGCCATTGATCCTCTGTAGCTAATGGAATATATGTTGTTTATTCCACCATATCGTATTGGCCATTTATCATCAATAAGTACAACATACAACTTAATGATATCATATGTATTATTGCTTTGGTGTTTAGGACTTACACACAGTGCATACAAATCTGAAACAATTAATTTCGACATCTTGAAATCGACCTATTCTTTCATAAGCATCTGGCAGATAGGTTGGCCTCAAGCAATAAATTTTGACCATTTAGATATCTCGACACCTATTCTGGCAAGCTGTGCATAGTTTAGAGATGTTTGAATCCTTTCTGCTTATAATTATAAGCTTACATTGTTCTGGAGAGGTTTACACATAAGCACAGTTCGCCTGTTCACCGATCCAGTTTCTCAAATTGTTGAAATATGAAACACCTTTCACCACCAGTGATTAGTTTTAGTATTCGGCTAGAGGATTGACACATGTGAGATCAATACATCACAAATTGGATTAAGTATGCCAATAGAAAGCACCATATATAATTTTTAAAAGGAAATAAATAGTTTGCAGGAAAAAACTGAACATCAAAACTACAAACAGTATATCTGTTTGAAACAGCTCAATGTCTTCAGTATCTGAAGATTAGTCTTCATAGTAGTGAAGTGTTACGTGATGGATGACTTCTGTTCATACTGAAAGTAACACAAGACGGAAATTGAAGCATATTCCTGCTACCGTCGTATTGAAGCAGTCATCATTATGAAGACAATTCCTTATGCGTATTCTTTAGAGACACAATAATCATTTATGAACAACTAGATTCCAACCCCTACAGAGCATTGAACGCCAGGTTGAACTTATGTCTGTTTTTACATATATATTTTGCACATATTTCTTTATGGCGTAACATAATCATGAGAATGTCAGCTGGGGTGCCCCTCCAACAAGATCGCGTCGTATCGGAATACATATTCTTTATAATAGTCTTTTAAGCTCAGTATTTTTCTGCTATTGCATTGATAATACTGAATTTACTTCTGTGTTGAACAACGACCTTAAAACATTTCACAACAGAGTTTTGAAACAATGCTGACACACAGCCGACTGTCGTACAGAATGGGCGGTTGTCAAAATATATCCGCATATGCGTATCAAAAAGAAATATTATTTATTTTACAGAATAACATGGAAATACAGGATTCTTCTCTAAGAGATTTCATGAAGATGGTGTTCCAGGAATATTATACCGGTTTTTTTTATATAGAAGTACATGTATGTGCTTTGAGGACATCAACATTTTAAGCAGGGTGGGAGGTTTTGTTTATAACAATACCACGTCTCTTGTGATTAAATAGGTTGTTCATGTACCCTACCCTCTTAGGGTCCGTCCCATTATATCATGTTCCTAAGTGCTCATTTACAATTCCAGAACCGTCTTTCATCTTTCATAGTTTGTTTTATTGTTCCGCTTTATTACTGTTGACGTTTGAATGAATGTTTTGTGTGGTCATATCAAGGGTGTTGTTTACATGGGGAACCCCCGGTGAGTCTGTAGGACTCTCCCCATACCCCACCCCTCCATCCTCACTCCCAACATTGTCTCGTCACCCCCAGTGTGGATTCCCCCCACCCACCGTAACCATAGCCTCCATATTGCCACATACCGACTTCTTTACCTATCATGCATGCTTGTTTTCACCCCTTATTATGCATAAATTAAAAAACATATTTATATATATTTTAATGGAGATGTTCTTATGGGCATCCAGTTGCCTGTTCATCGATCCTCCATAGGAAAGGAATAAGTATTGTTTTTTCCAACGTGTCGGCCATTTATCAACAATATATACCACGTCATTTTTTCAGATGTTTCTTAAAATGGAGAGACACCTTCGTAAGCCGTTTTTTGTCTGACTCAGATCCAGTTTCGCAAAAAACGAAATAAAATATTTTAGGCATTTTAACAGAACAGACATTCGTATGTGTAGCTTTATCACGACGACAACAGTTCAAGTGTATCTCATAAAATGCTTTCATTTAGTTTCTGTTTCGTATATATATAAGAAACAGAAACTAAATGAAAGTATCCTATAAGGTTCAATTTCATTTTAAATATTCGGTAATAATGGCTTATAACAAATGTATCCATTATTAATTGTCCTATTTTAACTAACATCATAATTTGCATTGAGTGCATTTTTTTCACAGTGTCAATTGGTTGCTAAACACGCGTCATCGTCGACTACCATAGTGTCTGCATCATGGACCACGTCATCATAAACTATCGGGCAAACGAAAGTATATACCTATCTTTAAATTGGCTGTGAATGAACCAAACAGGAAATGGTTATGATGTATTTCATACGGTATCCTTGTTGTGTTTTGAACTTAATGTTTGGTGTGTTTCGGGGACTTTTTTCAGCATAGTAACGTTTTGATAACTTTCGTAACTTTTTGGTCAAATGATCGTGTATGCTTTCTTTAGCCCCGTATTTTAATTGTGCTAGTTTTATAGAACTGGTCATTTATGGTGTACCATGATTCACATGACAGTGGGTTTTCGTTTTAGTCAAATCAAAAGGAAGATCATTCTGAATTTCCATACAGATATTAACCATGCTTTCGCGACGGACTTATTGAAAACAAAATAGAAATAAGGCGAAACGTCTTTGAAAGATATTATTATGTGAAATACTTCGTCCGAATATATAGTAAACTGACAACGGGAATGTAATCTGAATGTTTTATTTGATTTCGTTTGGCTATGGTGCCACACTTTGATCGCTTCTTTCTTTATGCTCCGACGTGTATATTGCGGTCAACCCCATTTCCAAATAATGGTATCCAAGATTCAAATGCTACTGCTATGTGTTTTGATGTTAATTCTGTATCTTTTGGCAACGAAATGTATCGATGTAAAAGTAATTGAAATTGACCAAAACTTCTTTTTTTATCAAAGACGAAGTTTTGATGTGTTATTTAATCTGTTGGAAATTTACATTTTACTTACAATGTACCAACTTTGCCTACAGTATATAAAATCGCCCGATATTTTTTAATTCATATTTCATTTTTTTAGATAAACGTTTGGATCAAATACTTGCTAACGTACCTATCCGACGGTGATTTTATCAATGGTAATCTGATTCCTTAAGACAGTGTTAATCTCACTGATACAGACACAATATGGCAATCTCACACTAGACCCATGTATCACCGCTGTCAGGCAATAACTGAGGTGTATACACTGATTGGCATATGTTGATGTAAATTGTCAAACAATTTAGTGACCCCAATTAGCGTAAATCGCTAATTAAATTGTTCGCGGTTAAGAAGATAGTGTTATAAGCTTAGGCTCTTAATTACCCCATATGCTCAACTATCTTGTAAACTAAAGAGGAGGGGCGGAAGTGACAGGGATATCGCATTCCCCACCCGGCAAGTGCATATCGGTTGGGGATGAGGGAGGAGATGCAGAGCGGAAGTCGTGACACTACACTGCAATAATAAACGTGTTTTATTAACTGAGGCTAATCGACTAACCGCTTCCACCCGGAACTGATTTATGACGTGTGTTTGTTCAAAGTCGTTTTATGAATGTTTACGGTCCGGGAAATTACGATGACTTTCCATAACACCTTCAAACACCCGACATTCACTTTGTAAACTTATCAATGACTCGTTGTGTTTACGTGCTAAAGGGTTATTGACATTTCGGTTAATCGTTGCGTTTAGTAAAGTGATTTATTGAACAATGTATTGACAATTGAGATGCACTTCAACGGATAATATTTTGACATTTCCATGAAGGTTTTGTCTGTAGTAAAACAAAGTGTAAAATACCTGATCATCAAGAAAACAGTATTTTTTATGAAAATAGTTTCCCGTTCTACATCTGGATAAATGTGGAGGGAACAGAGAAGGATGCTGTTGATTCAGGCTCCCTTTTGTGTACTTTACCATCAGTTTACTTGGGGAATTGATGAGCGCGAGGCTGAGCCACGCCCGCCCATCTGTGTGGTTCTCGATTGCGACTTCTAAAGTTTTATCCGACTTTAGAATAAAAGTATCATACGTTTGGATGTGTTCAATGTATATCTCGGGTCCACAATTGGTATCCACGCAAACACTACAACATATGAAACAATAAGCTCACAATTCTATTTTTTAAGAATGTTCAAATAAAGCTAAAGATATATTTATAAAAAAGCTGTTCATTGTTGAATCTTATTATATGTTTATGAATTCATAACAAATATCATCATGGAAACCTTTCTTCTCGTACCACACTGTCGGTCAAAAGAAAGTATACACTTGACAATTGGATTTGACCAGAAGATTGCAAACGTTATCAAAACGTTACCAGGCTGAAACCAGTTGCCAAAACATTGTAAACTAAACTAAACACTGTGCTAAGAAAGCACATCTGTGATACCCGTGTGAAATACATTTCCAGGGTATAACAATTTCTTGTTTGTTTCATCCCAGCCATTACCAAACATGGGTGTATACTTTCTTTTGTCCGACAGATCATATATAACATACTTTTCAGAGTAAAATAGTTTTGCACACAAACAGAGATATCATGACGTTAAAGCATACATGATAAGTCGTGTTAAATACTAATGCAATTGCACCAGATCTTCTTTGGAAGAATAGAGTCATAGGAAAATGTAATCATTGTACAAAATCATTTGTTGCAACAAGATCGGTTTTACTATTTAAATCTTGTCAACGGCGTTTTCAAAACAGAGAGAAATATTTCAAGTAAACTTTATTAAAAGGTTACATTATAAGATTATTTTTGTTATGGAAAACTTGTTCCAACAAAATAAAACACGCGTGCACATAAATATCGTTATTATACAACTGATTCATTTTCTACCTTACCATACAAAATAACCTTGCATGATCGCAGCAATTTTGCGTGTCTAAAAAGTATGGAAATATACCTTTTACGTATTTTATTCACTGGGATTCTCGTCTGTTAATTCCACTTCATAATTTAGGTAAACCTTCGAAATATATTGATGCTAGTTAATATAAAATACCAAGGAAATAATATACCTTAATTTGACTGCATAATTTTCTGCAGACCGACAGAGAGCTTTGGACGCGGAGCTCTGCAAGTATGAATTGTTTTTTAATCATAATTCACCAATCAAGTAAAGACATCATACGTAAAGATCGAGCCATCTCCATCCTTTCAATACCAGCAGGCACGACATGCATTACTTTCCATACCAACGCCAAATACCACACGGGGACATTGAGAAAGTCTTCAGCGACGTACTTAACAAACTACTACTATTCTTGAGAAAGTAGAAACCACAACAGTATTTGGAAAACCCGTGCCGTTATAATTGTTAATGGTTTAAAAACTTTTCTTGTTCTCTATTGCTTGATTGACTGTTTCCTTGAGTGTCCAGACTGTCCCCCCTACTTGCCACACACGAGACAATATGGGAAGGGGGTGAGATTTTTAGCTACACACACAAAGATTTCCCGAACAAAAGTTGTGATCCTACGGTCACTCTTAAAGCACTTGTGAGATTAATTGATTGTAATTGTTACATTTTGCCAAAAAGAGAGCGGGTATTGTGGATTAATTTAACAGAGCTTTTAAGTGAATATAGTTATTTTATCGGATTGTTTTAACAATCAGAATTTACCGCCAGTAGTCGGTTGCCCCGACTATTATGCCCATGTTGGAGACGGTCATGGAGCGTACTGCAGGTATTGAGCCGACATGTTTTGATTGCGATAAAACCGATTGGCGCCATGATCTGATCAACAATATGAGTAGTGCTTCCATCGCTGTCGGCCGAACACAAGCTGGGCCTTTCAACAATAAATGATTTGTGTCAAATTATACAGATATGATGGATTATTTAATTTAACGAAATTTAACCTTGCACGGACATGCTTCACTGTCTTTCCTCACAACCCGACTAATTATTTAAATTATAATATTTTAGTGAAATTCTACCAATGATAAAATCATTAATACCGATGAATATATTCGCCAGATTCGTTCCTACACCAAATCAGTATTAGGGAAAACTAATCTATGTATGTTGCAAAATTGATAAGACCCTGTAAAAGAAAAGGGAAATTTCAAAAAGGTTTTAACCATTTCAAACCCGTTTATTGGGGCGTAAATGACTAATTGTCAAATCTTGGAAAAGTTTTTTTTTTCTCTAACAAAGTATCTAATTTGCCAATTTTTTTAAGTGTTCTTGACAGAAGAGTGTTGAATATTTCGTTGGTTACAGTGTGTGCAATGTGTGCGAGAGTTGTATCAGTATGGGAGAGGGGAGAGGAAGCTCTCTCCGCGGTAGGGCTATCTCCCCCGCTCTCTAAGCCGGCCTAATCTTATTACCTGACCAGAGAGGGGAGTTAAACAAACACACAGGCCCACTCGCCTCACAATTGCACATTATGCGAAGGGCTTACTTTCAAACTTGATCTTTTTATTAAGCACTGTCACACGTTCTGAGTTCGATCCCCGCGTCTAGGGGAGTGCGGTTCCCCGGGTCCCCATGTCCGGGGGTCTCCGACATGACAGTGACACGGTCAGTGAGCAACGTTAGACTCACAATCCTCACATGACACTTCGGGATTTCGATACACTTACACTACCCTCATTATCTTCCTTCTGTTTACACAGACAATCACCTTGAATCACTACGAGCGACCAATCAGCGCGAGAAAGCGACTGCCTGGACACGCCCCCTCTTGCCGCTGATTGGCTGGCCGGGCCGCGGGTTGTAACATAAGGACCTCCTCTGGTTTGTGCGTAGTTGAATTACAAGTTTGTAAACAAATGTAACCTCATTGAGTCGAGCATTTAGCGTCAAGCAGCTCACAGTGTAACTCTCCACCCTGGCTAGTTCTCAGACCAAGGCTCAGCTCCTTCCTACATCGCTCATGTTAGATTCAGCGCCCTCGTGCGATCTCGCAGCCCCTACGTGTAGTCCCCCTGGACCCCCCACTGCCGACATGAAGGCCCAAGTCGACATCAACCATCTCCTCAATGCTGTGGACACGGAGATGAATGTGGGGAGTGAGAAAGGCGACCCCACGGAGCGCCAGCTCTCTGTCAAGTTGGAGGATAAAGATCTGTGGGGAAAATTCAAGGAGTTTACCAACGAGATGATTGTTACGAAAAACGGCAGGTAGGTCACAATGGATGTATCTTCTCCGGATCCGGACCAAACATTGGACTCGGATACCCGGATTAGAAGCCCCCGGACCTTTCCGGTATATGATGATTTCAATGAACAATGTCAGTGTCTCTTGCATGTTAACATCGTCGTTAGGGCGGGGTGACATTTGGTTCACCTGTATCCATAATAACGCCATTACCAACTGTATTAATACGTATACCAGGTTAATTACCTGTACCTGCTAAAACGCCAAGTTAATTACCTGTATCTTCTACAGTGTCAGGGATATTACTCGTATCTGTTATAACGCCTGGGGAATTACCTGTATCTTATATACCGCCAAGTGTATTTATCATTGAATTCACAGCTCAGCCGAACAGCCCTTTCTAACCCATATTGCACCCTGGCCGGGCTGGGTCCAGGGGTAGACTTTAATTTAGATCTAGTTAAATAAATAAACTCTTTGTTATAATGTAAGTATCTATTTAAAATCAATGGGCAGGTATGTGAATGCTAGGTGTGGTGGGTGAGGTGTGAGTTGGCATACAAGGTAGCACTATTAGCGCGGAGCGGACACGCGGTCACTGGTGGGATAGAATAGCCATGTTGACAGACGCTTTGCTCCATTTGCTAGTTAAATACTGCCACTGAGACCGACTACAACTCGGCGACATACCAAGCCAGTCTTGGACAATACCATACAATCTTCTAACCCAATGCCTAAAATTGATGACAATTCCCGATGCCAGGTTCCTGATCCCGAGACTGGAGCCAGTAGACCGAATCCCCATCCCTGTCATCCTTCTATGCTTAAGGTTTTATTTATTATGATGTAGATAGATCAGAGGTACTGAGTGGCGTCAGGCTGCTATAACCATCTGGTCCTACAGACGAGATGAGATGCTGACAGAGGTCTCCTTCAGACGCACCCATGATACTCCTTGAGATGGGGATAATTGATTCTGAGTAGTGAATAGATAGATTCTGATATTCTTTCCCCGTCTAAGTGACTCGGCTACCTGGGTGCAGTTACTGTCAGCACACCCCAGACCATTAGCTGTTATAGTGGCGAATCTGAGAATTATGGCATTCTTTGCTACTAAGTATTTCAGTAACCTGATTCCTTGTAGGTTCTCTAATGCATTTCACACATTCCTAGCTTGTCTGTAATCATACAGATTCTAAGCACCATCTATTTAATACCAAGTCCATTATATGCTTTTTAAATTTATTGCACAGTTTGTGTTGCAAGTACATTCCACATCCTCCTACGTCATAAGAATCAACTGATATATATAGGTCCTTAATGACACATTGAAATTTCTCACCATTCAGCTTTTCCTAATATAGTTTTTTACACAAATACCGACTGCAAATCAGTCCATGCAAGCAATAGATAGTTTTAAGATTTTGTTGACTGGAAATAATGTGGGACCTAAATAGAGCAATGTCAACAACCAGCTACTTCCTTCTCAGGATAATTTGTGCCATCACTTCGGATGCTCACGTCTCTCAGTCACAACATCACTGTTTCCCCTTCCACCTCTCCTTGACCCACAATACATACATGGACTTCTCAAAACTGTTTCTAATAATACCCACCGCAAAGCTAAATATTGTTGGAACATTTGGATAAAACATAGATAGTTTTAGAATAATGTCTGAATTTAGTTATGAAATTAGTCATTTGCAACCATGTAGTTTATTGTCACTTTCAGAAATGTATCATCTGATTTCATTGTAAATAGACACATGCCTGGATAGTCTATGATGGACACAAGAACCGTTGATATTGATGAGGATAAGGACAGATTCTTAAATATAGAACAAATAGTATGAATATGATGGTATTTTTGCTAGTGTTGGGTATTACTTCCTCTTATAGGGCATAGAAACATTCTTGCATAGTATGTTATTAACATCACTGTATATTGAGAAACATTCTTGCATAGTATGTTATTAACTTCAATGTATATTACACCCATAATACGGGTGTCTTATGGGTATATGACATGTATATTACACGGATGTTACGGGTGTATTATGGGTAAAATACATGTATATTACAGTTACGTATCGAAACTAACGTCGTCATGAAAGAGTTAGGAAAATATTTTTGCAATACACTTACATTGTAAGTAATTTTAGTTTCAGTACTGAAAATAATGTGAATTTAACTTCATATACCTAAATTAATTTTTTAAACTGACGACATGGTTAGTTAAGCGATAGTGACAATCCCGTACACTATATGACACTATAGATCACTGTAGATCGTCGAGTAGCATACTTCATGCATGTTTTCCGAATTCCATTTCCAAAGATAACAATTTGTGTTGAGTAACGAGCTAAAAATGTTATTTACCTGAATTTTATTGTAATTGTTAATAACCTACACTATGCAACCATCGAATTATCTTTTTAAAGGATGCAAACAGTGAAAATATAAAAAGATTATTTTCAATTTTCAAATATCCAATATTTTTTCATTCAAATTATTATTGCTTTACTCCGCTTGTACATATTTTTATATGTTCACCACGTGTTATCAAAATGTTAATGTTCATAATTATATGAATTCAGTGGCACAACGGGAAATTTCGTTAAACGTTATTCGTGACTAGCTATGTCTTTTTTTTAAATTGTGGGATATACATGAAGTACACGGGTAATGACTGTTTTATTGTTGTCAAGGAGGTGTATAAATATTACAGGAACAGGTCACAAATAGAGACACAAACACAATCTGTACTTACATCTGTGTAATGGATTAACTTCACCAAAACTGCTTCACCAAAACGTTGGTTTTACATATAAACGCTGCGTATGACTCATATATTGCTAAATATTAAATAAACATTTCCAGTGTCATTACAAATGTTTTAGAAGAAGGTAAAATTGAAATATTCCGAGAATATTCATCCCATATTTCTCCTTTACCGACATGTACGGAAATATTATTTTAAAGTACAATAAGTGATTCCACTGGGTACTAACTCATTGTTGACTTATTTCTGTTAATTTATCATACAGTGCAATTTTGTTTGTCTTAGCAATATACACCTAAACAAAAAAAAAACACACACAGTATGTTCAAGTTATTTTATCATAGACATAAAATTAACATGATGTTGTATTTTAGTCTAAATATTTAATTTGAAGTCGGTTGTAGTTGCTACATCCAGCAGCTCACGTGCTTACTGTATCAAAAATAATATTTTTTATATAAATAAACCACTAACTCTCGTGTGTTACTCCCGTTGTTATCGCCGCCAGGGAGTACAGTTGTCCCAATATAAAACACATCGATATCGATCACAGGAATAGGTGAACCCGCGTCCAAACTGTAGTATACATGTAGTGATAATGTAGTAGTGCAGCATTTACATTTACAGGAAACAATTTTCACAACACGTGTCTTTTTAACGTCATGTTCAAAATATTAAGTGATTCGTAAGTGTGAAAATAAAAAGCTCTCCAACCTCGAGGACTAACCCGTGACATACATGACTGAGTGCTTCCGTGTATGTTCCAGCAGTAGGTTGGGCTGGCGGATATTAAAATAATCTCGAGAATTTAACATTTTGATTTTGCCTTCGATTGTACCCAAAATATTCCCTGTCGATATATACAATATTTAATTCAGTTTTTCTTACTTTTAAAATACCATCCTTTATGATATTTAACCAAAGCGTTAATTTTCTAGTAGCAACTTTAGCAGCTGTATTTGTAAACGACTAAATATCCTTAAAGAGCATACTGTTTAATGCTTGATGGTAGGTGGACTTTGGAAATAACTCATACGAAATAGTCTACCAGAGCTCACTGTAATTTGAGGTAACTGTCTCAATAAATTGTTGAACATTTTCTCAGAATAAATGTCTTTTCTTATTTCAGGCGGATGTTCCCCGTATTCCGAACGTCCATCACGGGACTGGACCCTAATGCTATGTACACTCTTCTGCTGGACTTCGTCCAGGTAGACAACCACAGGTGGAAGTACGTGAACGGGGACTGGGTGCCCGGGGGTAAGGCCGAGCCCGCTGCCCCCAACTGTGTGTACATCCACCCCGACTCCCCCAACTTCGGCGCCCACTGGATGAAGGAACCCATCTCATTCAGCAAAGTGAAGCTGACAAACAAATTGAACGGGGGAGGCCAGGTACGCATCAAGGCTTCGATAGACTAGTTTCTCTTCTTAATGTATTTGGTTCGGAAATACAATTATTTCTAAAATGGTTTTACTTACGATCAGCTAACCTGGCACTGTAAAATGATACATCACACAGTTAAATCACATTGTCCTAACCTCGAAAAAATATTCATAGTGAATATTTTCTATGGCACAATATTATTTCCTTTAGATGTGCAGTTCTATTTTCCAAATGCTCACAAAAAATGTGAAGTGAAGCTACATTTATTTTCATATTTTTACAAGTGTCCAGGAGGTAAAATCAGGTCGGATAAAAAAAAATTAAAACACATCCAAGATGAGCTCATTTTCGTTAGTGCGTTCAAGTATACCACATTGGACTACACGGTACCATCTCAATTTCTGTGAGCGACAAAGCCTTAGAGCACAAATTACCCCGCCCGTTTTCGAGATTGCCCCGACATTCTAGCAAAAAATATTTTCAGGACAAAAGTTTTAATAACAAACAGTAAATGCGTGCTTCAAAGAGATGGCGTATGTTTATTATCTAAACTAAACAAGTAGCTTGTTTTCCCGTCGACGGTGGAAGGGGTGTACCCGTGTACTGTTCTACTGGGGCAACGGGGGTAGGGTGAATCGGCTTCTTCCTAGTTCAAAGAGGAGCCGGTTATGAAGAGGGTTACAATTGCATTTGACAAGATAATATTTGAGTCTTTATCTCCAGTAAGGACCTCATTTCCTTGTCATAAGCATCGTGTGGGGGTGGGGATCGGGGTGGGGGGTAGCTGGATACCAGCTGAAACAGGGGATCTGACAAATTTAAACTAAACATTTAATAGAGCTTGTAACAAATACATCAAAACCACGCGAGAGAGAGAGAGCTATAATAACTGAGCAATACTTGAGCAGGTAATATCCGCACGACTCTGTTAATACCACTTATGTCGAGCCCATACGGCAACTTCAAACGTAGTTGTTATCAAGTATTCTGCGTCGCCCAGTTCTATCAGGGACCGTGCCACTTGACTGCCTCTCGCCGGCACTGACCCCACCACCCCAACACACAATCACCAGCCAGCAAATTATGTAGAAATTGTCCTCTTTGATGTCTAGTTAGCTAGATCAATAACTAGTCAAATACTCAAACAATTTTGGTATTGGAGAAATGGGCATGATAGCGTTCAGTGTTCCGTCTCGCGCTGCTGGTCTGTGTTGATACGGCTGCCGTGTCGGAGGGGAGCGTTAACTCTGTCGTGGGGATATTGTTATATCGAAAGAGTAATAATAGAAGGTTAAGGCAACTTCAAACGTATCCGTGTTAGTTTTATTACGTATGTCTTTACCTTTGTTATATTATGTTTTTTATTACGAAAACCCGCCCGGGTATGTAATGTTCGTGGAATATATTGAATAGGAAGCGCGTGGATTATTCATTGATCATCAACAGAGTCATTAAACATTAAACATTATAAACATAATTCGGTATGATTTGAAATCGAACTGTCATGTGACGGTTAAACATTGATGGAACAGCTATGTACCCATAGGCTGCCCACGACGACGCCAAATACCTAATCGTTGACATATGACAGTGGCAGTAGTCACATCGATGTCACCTAGACAAGAACGGATTGAAATTTTTGACTATTGACTTGTCTAACTTGTATTGATGTCAAAAGACACGACGATGACAACGAAGTCAAATGACAATTGATTCGCGTACTGTCATTGTGTCTTTTGTCATCAATACAAGTTAGACATGTCAAGAGTCAATGCTTTCAATCTGAGTGAGAGCATTTCTTGCATCTAGCTTGTATTGATGACAAAAGACACAATGACAGTATAACAGTCCCGTTTTATAGGTGGTGAGGTGTCATGTATACAGTTACCCAGTCTCCAGGGTGGAGTTGCAGGAAACTAGTAGCTGGTTTTTCTGTGGGTTAGCGACGTGGCGATTGCGACACGACAGTGACAGTAGATGGCCGGTATCTGTGTGTCATCAACTCAGTGTCCTGTCAGCGGCGATGTGATGGTTGATCCACGCTGTACCGACATCGGTGATGTCGGCGGTGATACGGCAGCCTCTGTCAGGGTGGGGATATATTACAACCCTGGCATTGATTGAGGCGGATGGGCGCCCCGGGTGGTCGACTCACCCAGTTAATGACTTGTCACGGCACGAGCACAGCTAGGACGCCAGACCCGATTAGAAATACCTCAAAATACATTTCATGCCAAATAAGAACTGTTAAAGTAGGTTTTAGGCTTTTAAGAGAAGCTATATCTAAATGAATATGTATGCGTTAACTTTAGGAACCTTTCATAAAACAACGGCGACAGATGCAGAAAGGTTAAATCATCAGCAATCATAAACGCAATGGATCAAGCAGTGTTGACTACCCGGTACAAAACACTGTAAAAGTGTTCCATATTCTCCTTAATATTTTTTGTAAGCTTTCCTGTACTATAGACATGCTGCATGAATGACGTCATCGTCTGTAAATAACCCTTGCAGCAACTGGTTCACGACAATGGGTCGATTGAAATTGACTGTTAGTGTATAGGAAAT
This sequence comes from Haliotis cracherodii, assembly GCF_022045235.1. Classification (NCBI taxonomy): domain Eukaryota; kingdom Metazoa; phylum Mollusca; class Gastropoda; order Lepetellida; family Haliotidae; genus Haliotis; species Haliotis cracherodii. The sequence goes on along the minus strand of NW_027266286.1, from coordinate 45,676,476 downwards.
CCGTTTCCATATTCTTATTGTACGTGTTTGTTCCAGATCATGTTAAACTCCCTTCACAAGTACGAACCCCGCCTTCACATAGTGCGTGTCAACTCCCGCACACAGAAAAAGAGCATTATGACGTTCAGTTTTCCCGAGACTCAGTTCATCGCCGTCACAGCCTACCAGAACGAAGAGGTACGTCATAGAGATCCTCAAATACTACATGGTCAAAGAATCACATATTTCACGGTCAAAGAATCATATTTCTCGGTCAAATATTAAGATAATACTTCGTCAAAGAATCATGTTTCATTGTAAGAGTATGACAGTGTTCATAGTCCAGAGATTTTAGCCAATGAATCTGGTATAACGTCAGTAAAAGACTTGTACATTTCATAGTGCAAGAATCATTTCTTTTATAGTGGAGAAAGATTCGTAAAAAAATCATATATTTCATAGCGAAAGACTCGTACATTTCATAGTCAAAAGAGTTTAGTCAAAGAATCATTTATTCCATAGTTACAGAAACATGTTTCACAGTCAAGAGAGTTTAGTCAAAGAATCATTTATTCCATAGTTACAGAAACATGTTTCAGTCAAGAGAGTTTAGTCAAAGAATCATTTCATACTGAAAGAATCATACACTTCACAGAGACTCATTATTATTTTCATAGTAAAAGAATTACCACATCATCAGTCGTATCCATCGTTTTGTTTTATTAACTTTAGGCGTTAAGTGTTCAGTAAACCAAGTGTTGCATGATAGTGTCGCTGTGACCTTTAATCATTAGATTAGACTTGGGGCGTCATATCACTGACTATGACCACTATGGGCGTGAAATACTTGCATAAATGTACATCAGTATTATATTAACGAAGCAAAATATAATATCATTTTATTATGCATTCTTTGGCAGTAAAATAACTTTTCTTCTGAACAATGGCATTTCACTTGGTGCACACGTGTTAAATATCAAAGCTTTGGATGCAAGAAAACAAGCAAGAATTATTTTCTAGCAAACTGTTCAACATAGATCCTATTTTCTTGCAGATCACAGCGTTGAAAATCAAGCACAACCCATTTGCCAAAGCATTCTTGGACGCCAAAGAGAGGTGAGGGCCAGATTTGCTAGGCTTGGACAGGCTGCTAATAGAAAAATTTAACTTCATCTCAACAGGCAGACTTGCTTGTTTGTAGGCGACATGTTTAAATCTCTTTTTCTATTTGGGCGAGCCACGTAAGAATTGACGGACGAGTTAGGTATAATCTGAGTGCAGAGCGTGGAGTGGGGCTATACAGCATCCTCTGGATGAAGTAATCTGGCTCCCCTCGGCCTCCCTCAGCCTCCTTATAGTCCTCCCTGAGTCTCAGTCGGGATGCTAGTCTAATGGACAGGTGTCTCGAGACTGCAGATAAGATAGAACAACTTAGATCAACATCTTGGGGATGTTGGATTCCAACTAGTAATCCTTCATAGGTTACTTCAGTTGACATGGGGAAATCAGATTTATTATGAAAAGGGATTCGTCAGCTCGAGATTCTAAAGCGGATAACTGTAATTGTTCAGATCCTTAAATAAACAAATTATAACAGAATATCAAGGAGAAGGCACCCCACGTTGGAGTTAGCTGATTGTTGAAATCAGAGTGTATTCTACCATGGCAGAATCGGGTCAACCAGAGCTCAGGCCATGCTGTTGTTGAATATCCGCATCACCGAAAATAAAAGCTTCAAAGATTTTCTTTCACAAACCAAACTGTAGGCATTGCCAAATGGAGAATTTATTTTATAAACGTCACGAAAAACCGTGTATTTATTCTCCTAGAATATACAGATGACATATGGCACTATGTTTTAGACACCTCATCCGGCGAACAACGTTTAATGATTCGTTTTGAAATTCACACACCTTGTGACGCTATGAATTACGTCATGGATTACGTCATAATGGTGATGTGGAGGTACACGTTTGCAAGGGTCTCATCTTTTTTTAGGAATAACAGTTTGAGTAATGCTTACATTGCATATGTGTGTTTTTGAAATGGTTTACAGATTTCGGTAACTGTTTGCGTATATGAAAGCTAGCATACGTGGATAAAAATCGAACGTCATAGCACATCAATAATTACTTCCTCCTTTTCCAAAGAGCCCTCGGTTACTTTATCCCTGTTATAGTAGAAGTGGATAAATCAACCGTTTTAAATTTAGAATAAATTTAGAGGTATTAAATGTAGAATATGGTATGTTTATTTCTTTATAACTATACGATGTAAGGTAAAATATTTAACGTCGTGGTCAAGATTATTTCACTCATATAGCGTGTGTGCGAGGCTGCTTTTAATAGTCTGGACTTATGTCGGAGTTGAAGAACTGGTGATACATTGCCACACTTTAAAATGAATACACCACTCATAATATTCGAACTCCGAGCCGGACGGTCCGGTTTTTGGCCCCCTAATGCCGAACGCCATCTTTAGGAGCTGCAGGATTATGGGTACAAAAATAAGGATAGTAGCGTGATGGGTGGGTACAGTGATGGGGGGTGGGGGGTACGATTAGGGAGGGGATAGGGATGGTAAAGACTTATGTAGTTCTGTAGTAGGTACGGTGGGTAATATGTCTTAATATCCCATGAGTGGCTGAAGAATCCCGTGGGTGAGAGGAGGATACCGTTTTGGGTTGTGAGGGTTTATTGTTGTGAGAGAGGGACAATATGTGTTAGTTCTCCAGGCAGGAGATGAGGGAAGTGTCACGGGTCAGGCCTGGATTGTTTGTCGCACGTTTAATGTTGCTGATTGCTCTTCGTGTGTATGCGGCGCATGTTCAACATAGAGAACTACCTCAAACACAGGTGCTCGTGTTTGCCACGACAAAACGCAGCGTTCGGGAGGGCAAGGGGGAGAGGCAGTCTTCCCCACCTCCTGGACACCTTAAGTGTAGCTTGCGATGATAGGACTTTATCTGCCACCAGTTTCAATAGGATTCAAACAATACACTGTGAACCACATAAACTTTTGCCATAATATCTTTTATTCCGACCCATTTTCCTTTACAATACCTTTTAAAATAATGTTTCAAAAGTATGTAAAAAATATGTTTATTTCAAGTGGTGGGAGGTAAAATGGGGTTTGCTTTCAAGTTTATTGCACTTCTGTAGCGACGTGCATGTGTGCGGCTGCTTTTATTATAGTTAATGTCAGAACACGGTGCATGAAGTGCTGTTTTACAATAATTTGTATATCAACTCCTTTGTCTGCCCTTGAATTCATTGTCTTATGAAATCAGTTTTCCCTGTTTCAGGCCCAATGAGAGAGACTTCGTTGAGGAAGGGGATGGCTCCAGGTCGTTATCTCACTGTAAGTATAGCACATGTATATCAAGCTGTGTCATGATAGCCTTTGCAATACGCACCTCCGTGGATTTACCGTTTAGTGAACGACTGGGGTAATTTATTTTGTCATTTTAATTTCAATTTCTTACAACATTCGCACCTGCGTGTCAAACCGAGCTCTCCTCAGAAGTTGGAGTGGTGTGATTTGTTACAGTTATATATGGTTTTAGCGATAGAGCAGGCTCGGACACAATAGTCCACGAGCGTCCACGACCGGTTGCCGGCAAGAAACAGGTGTAGCGGTCTACATAGACCTGACTACCTCGGATAGACCGTACGACTGCGGGTAGACGGGGGACCACACTTATCGTGGTGAGGTGTGAAGGACCCCGTCAGACGACATGTACGCTGCCTCCTCTACCGATACTATTCACAATACTCTAACAGTTTATCCTATTTTGTCACGTAATTGTGAAGTATTTGTGATAACTCCCACAACAGCCTATCAATAAATTATTCGCTATCTCATCTACTCACACGGGTTTTCAAAGGTCTGATTATCAAGCTTGGAGCGTCCTAAATCTCAGCTCAATTTCGATAAGCATTGTTAATGACACTAGCAGTCCACGATCACTGGCGAAGCACGTACACACACAGCGGAGGGATTTCCATCCCTCAGTCGAAGAACTCTTTCAACAGGCGGAGGGATTTTGGCGATTCCCTCTGGGAACTCTTTCTCGAGACGGAAGTGTCAACGTTGCAACCAATATGATCAGCTGCGCGTCACGTGATCAGCGCCAAACTGTCAAAATCGCACAATTTGAAGTGCTCCGTCGACACCTCTGCTCACCAAGCTTTGTCAGCAGCAAGACTTTTTTGTTTTTGAAAACAAATTTCTGGAAGAGTAACACCTTTCCAAAAGAATGCGAGTTGTTGTGTTTGTCGACCACACGTGTATTTCCCCTAGTTGTGCAGTATTGCCAGACCTTGCCAGTCAGCAGCTGCGCAGTAAAGCCCGGTGCTAAACCGCTCGTTGCTACCACCGCCCACTCCCAAACTCTCTGGTATTCTAAGTGTGCAATGTGCTAAATTGCACACAACGCAAATAACTCACCAGACAGTGGAGCATCATATCTATTTAATCGATCATAACTGTCCTCCCGCCATCTTCTATAATGCCTTGGGTTAGAGCCACAGAAGCAACAGCTTCAGCTGCTTCTCATGGTGCCAATCTCGTTCTTGGAACATATTTCTGAAATTCCTATTATGCCGTTTGACGCTGAATTAAAAATTATTTAATATTTATTTTCAGTAACGGGCACCTGGTATCTCCCCCCAGGCAGTCACGCGCTGGTACCCCCTCCTGCACATCAGTTTGCCAATCCTTTGAGTCTCTCCAACCCTCACTGTGAACGCCTGACCCTCCGGAACCCTCGCCCGTCCCCATACAGTCATCCGTACCAGAGACGCTCACCCCCTCACAGTAAGTGGAAATTTGCTTGTGTCCCAGCCGCTATAGCGAGTGGGAAATTTATTTCTTTTAACTATTTGAAAAGAAACACTTAACTTTGAGAGCAACAATATTTACTGTGTTGTTTTACAAATTCTTATCCACAGCGCAAATATTAGCTGGTAAAAAAAATAGAAAATAACCTTCCGACCAGGGTGTACATAGTGTTTGTTTAATGTAACCTGATCTAGGTTAACGGGAAACCATTCCAGTATATGAACACAGTTGTAACAGTGATGACTCAACGTCATAGATATGGCAGCATTGACATTTTTTTACAAAGAAAACTTAACCTGAGTATATATCTAGGAATTGATATATATCTAGGAACTTTTTACATATAAACCATTACTTGAGGAATTTCTAGAAATTGATAAATTGTAGACATAAACCTTTGCTTGCGAAATCTATAGGAGCTGATACGTATAAGACATAAAAAATTGCTTGAGAACAATTTCTAGGAATTGATACTTTTTAGGGATAAACCGTTGCTTGAGAATTGATACATTTTAGGCATTAGCCTTTGCTTGAAAAATCTCTAGGAATTGATACTTTTTAGACATAAACATTTACTTGAAGCATTTCTAGGAATTGATACTTTTAGACAAACCGTTACATGAGGAATTTCTAGGAAATGATACTTTTAGATTTAAACCTTTGCTTGAGAAATCGCTAGGAATTGTTACTATTTAGACATAAAGCTTTGCTTGAGGAATATATAGAACACTGATATTGATACTATTCTGACAAACCTTTACTTTAGGAATATCTACGAACTGTTTCTTTTAGACATAAACCTTTGCTTGAGGTATATTTTGGAATTTATACTTTTTAGAATGCAACCACTTATTTAGAATCTCTTGATCACGGACAATTGGTTCTTAAATTTATTGATAGCTTTTTAGATCAAGCACTTATGTTTTTCAAATAAAATAAAACGGTTTTGAACATAAGTTTTTGAAATAAAGATGTAAACACCTTTCTATTCCGGCGTGGGTTACCTTTGCGCTCTTCCCCAGTTTCAGGCAAGAATTGATATGAAATAGTTCCATATAAAAATAATAGAATTTTCAATGTTTCAAATATTTCACATTCAACTTGAAAAATCGTAAACTTAATGTATTGCAACCTCCCTATTGTAGCCGAGTAACCTCGAGTAAATATTCAATTATTCGAGAATTCAATACAACGATGGATGTATTTTCCTTACTACAAAAATATTTGTACAATTAAAAAACCAAACCAAGTCTTTATGGATGTTTAATTTTTTTTTTATCAATGGACAACCCTGTTAAAAAAGACTTGAGAAAGCAGCTGATGATATTTATCAAACTGCAGAAATTCTGCAAGTTTTATGCATGGATGACTCATAATAATATTTATCGGACTGATAATAATGATGAACTAACCAATAACAGCCAACACACGGAAAATATATACTGATGTTTCACTTCATTTTAATACATGGAATGATATTGTTCGGCCAGCTGATCGCTCTTACTGTGATCTGCCGGCGTTTGAAGGAAGATGCATGTTAAACCACTTTCATAAGTCACCAGTCCACTTGGGCAATGATATTGGAAATAAATTGACACAGAATTAATTTGAAATATAGCATTAGATTAAATTTCAAACATGGTTTGATGCTTTGTTTTCCCTGCTTTTTATCTACTAACAATATTAAATATAGAACTATACAGGCAATATAAATTTGTGAGGTTGTAGTTTTAATTGTTTTTCATTACTGTGTACTCATGTACTCCGTTAATGGTAAAAAAATATTCTGAATCCGTGAAATATAGGAGGATTTACACGATGGGGCAAAATTACTATTTTCCGTTCTTACCGAGTTGTATTAAATACTCGTTTCACCCTCCCATCACCTGTGAAAAACCACTGGTTAGCTGTAATCCCCGGCCTACGCTGACCAATGCTACAAAGTTGACTCGGAAACATGAGTAATACACATCTTGAATGGGCAACATTCTAATTTGGTTTATTTTGAGTGTGTGTCTTTGTGAGATATTTAGTATTTGGATAAGTCAGTCATTCATGTCTCAAGTTTTCGTACGTGACCAGCCAGCAGCTGATTTCCACCTCTACCCAATACCAATATGTCTGCAGCGTGACGTACGACGGTAACTGTATCAATGGCATGGCGCTGTCCCGTCAACTGTCACCCAGCTACATTAATCTCTATCTGGAGAAACATACGTCAGCCACGAAATACACTCAGCTAAAACAAAAATAGAAATATCGCGAATTTCAACACGTCATGCTATTTGCTTCCCCACGGTGTCGAACTGGTCATTCTGTGAGCAAACGCCACTGTATAGAGCTGACCATCACGTGACCTGGGACTAGCCGAGCGTCTGTAACAATGTTACGCTTGACGGTGATACACACACGGCCAGGGGTCACCTCCCCGTCCCAACCCCCTAGCTCGGTCCCACCCCTCACCGACCCCCAGTCACGTGCCCCCCTGGCCGAGATGTCGCCGAGCAGGGGCACCGTCGATGTCGTCACGACTAAGTCACGTCACTGTGTCGGTCACGACATCACTGTGGCAGTCGGGGGAGGGGACAACGTAACAGTTTCCGTCATGGACAACAATGGCCTCGTGACAGTCACGCCCGGACGCTTTGGACGTGACCAATCAGTTTTTGTGATCGTCCACGGTCAGCACAGTCAGTAACTGTTATCTGTGACGTAATTGTCTGTAACATGTCAGTCAACACGGGGCATACAGACGTCAGGAGAAACACACACACACACATACACACACACACACACACACACACACACACACACACACACACACACACGACACACACACACACACACAAACGTGGGCACTTAAAAATAATGTACGAAATAAAACACACGTCCATTACAAAGTAACGGCCTTGATTCGTAATATATACTAAAAACAAAATCATGGATCATGAATATTTTTAGGATATTTTTATGAAATTGCGTGTTCAGTCTCCACCATAAAAAATATATATATCCACCAAAATATTCATGACCCTTGATTGATTTTATTCCGGAAACTTTCACATAACTAGTTCAATGATCTGGTATTATTCGTTGTACTTATGAGCTCATCGCAAAAAGATATTTATATATAATGAGCTGAAAACACACATGTCCATTACCAAGTCCTTGACTTGTAATAAATGTTCAGATAGCTATTTCAATGATCTGGTATTATCCGTTATGGGTTATGTGTTTTAGCAAAAAGTTATGATAACTTGTTTATAGACATTAAGCAGAAATCGCACACGTCCATTACTATGTAATGACTTTGATTTGTAATATACGTTCCGATAATTTTTCAATGATCTGGTACCCCTAATTATCTTCTATTCTTTAGTAACTTATTCATGAATGTTGAGCTGTAAATGTGCAAAGTCTCATTGACTTGTAATAAACGACCAGATAACTAGTTCAATCATCTGGCATTATTCGTTGTACTTATGGCCTTTCGTAAAATGTTATGATAACCTATTTGTGTATAATGAGCTGAAAACACACACGTCTTTTACCAAATCACGTCCTTGACTTGTAATTAACGACCAGATAACTAGTTCAATCATCTGGCATTATTCGTTGTACTTATGGCATTTCGTAAAATGTTATGATAACCTATTTATACATAATGAGCTGAAACACATACGTCTTTTACCAACTAGTGTCCTTAACTTGTAAAAAACGACCAGATAACTAGTTCAAGCATCTGATATTATTCGTTGTACTTATGCGCTTTCGTAAATGGTTACTTTAGCGTATTTATGCATATTGAGCTCAGAGTAAATAAGGTTGAGAATTTTCCCAGGTACGTCATGTTTCTCTGCCAAGGAATGTAAATTGTTGCGTCATATCTGTAATGTGTCATTTTTATTATTTTTTAACAAATTGTCTCATGTGATTTATTTGTATTGCAGGTAACTTCGGTCGGGATGTGAGCGCCAACCTTCCTATGTTGAACCTAACAGAGAACTGGGCCCATATGTCTGCAGCAGGTAGCCACGGCATGCTAGCAGGGCAGAGCGCGCCACCCCAGGGACAATACGGGATGTGGATGAGTTCCGCTGTGGGCAACCTGTCTCCCAATCAGAACTGTTCCATGCCTTACTTGAGGACAACCGCACCCTACTCCCTCCCAGGTTCCTCGACCCCCGTCACCAGCATCCCCTCCGTGCCTCCAACCGCCACCACCGTCGCCTCACAACCTTCATTTGAGCACCCGTGCGATATATCCTCATATTCGTCAAGAGAGAACGCGCCAAGGTCCAACTGGAGTCCACTGACCCCACCGCCATTATGACCGAATCAGGGATAGATAAGACAAATACATTACTGTGATATAAGTTCATGTGCCGGCACCCCACCAAGAACTAGCCAACAACGGACGTCATGTTCAACAACCGACGTGATCATTGAAGGCACCATCATCAAAACGGTAGCCATTCACGCTATCGTAACGTCAATTGTGCTTTAAGTGTGGCGGTCGAGTGTTCTTTAGGAAGTGTCGATGTAATATGCAGGGTCGTTATCGTGTCATCAGCAGTGATACTCAGTTCCCCGCCCACTCCATCGGTGTCAGCGACGACACTGCGACCTGTGTGTGACAATATTAGGGTGACACATAGCCCTTTCATAAAGAGCTGTTAAAGACAGGGTATGTGTGTGTGTGTTGGAGAGGGAGTCGTGCACGACGAGTTAGATACCTCCAGTAAGGCAAGAGCCCGGCTACATTCCTCGTGAAGACTGCTGTGCAGTAGACAAAGTGATTGGTGTGGCGATCACACTGCGCTATAGAGCTCCGGTCAACCAGCCATTTGAACAGGTGTTCTTGGCAAACATATCGTTACGGCTGCTGTGTTGATATTCCGCTGCCGACAGCGAGAGACGAACTAGAGGGCAAATAGCGAGGGACTGCCGTGGCACTGCCGCATTGCTGGGCAGAGTAATTAGTCCAGAAGGATAGACACCTCCGCTTCACACGCTGTCCTGCTAGCATTTGGACATGGCCTAGCGGAGACACTCCAGGCTAAAGCGTACTTAAATCAAGCATACTAACTCATACCATCAGTTGAATGACAAACCTGAGACAGGCGAGGGACCATCATTCCATACATTTCTATTTAATTATAACCCCTAGACTAGTCAAGCAGCTGATTGGCCATGCTGCACCCCGAGGGACCGGGCACGATAGTCTCATTGACGCAATCCAAAGATTAAACTGTGCCTTATTTTATTATGAATATGTTTGTGTGTATATTTTGTATATATGTTGACCTTGAATGGATTTATATTTAGATACAACGAAATAAAATTAAGTCTCTAGAGAAATGGATGTTTGGTTATGTTTTAATCCCGATCAGAGGTGTTATTAAGTCCTCCACGGGTTGTATGTATATCCATGGCGTGGCCCCAGGGGGTGTGTTCGCTACCCGTGTGTGCGTTATGGTGTCTATGCTGTTTGTGCACGTACCATCTATTCACCATGGTAGATTACTTGTTTACCCGGAGTTGAAGAAGGCTGTGGCGATCCTGCTGTACGTGAAGCTTCTATATGGAGATCCAGGTGTAGCGAGTTTGTCTTGAGAGCTGGGTAATTATCCCGCTTATGGAGAGTGCTACGACTTGACCGTGGCCTAAGGTTAAGAGGGATAGGCTCACTCGGTTCAGTAACACAAGGTGTGTAAGGACGGTGGGAGGGGGCGTGTCCCTTCAGTTGGATCTCGGGTGACTCGGGGACACTGCGCCAGCCGTGGGGGTGGGAGCCGGGTGTGTGGTCTGTTTGTTATTCTGAGATGATACTGTTACTTTTGTCGTGCCATGCCTCAATAGAAAATAGATAGGGTCTTTTAACTTCTGCCTATGAATATTTACCAAGAGTTTGTGGGTCGTTGGGTGCGAATGTGACACCCTGGTATTATAAATAACTACATGCAGCGAATAATAGAGAACATTTCATGGTGTGAACATTACGCTTGAGAAAAACCTATAATATTAACGCAAGTCGTAGAGCATTCATGACAATGTGCTACCACGGGTAGGATATGTAATACCCCTCGCACTGCTCCCTTACACCGTAACCGGGGAAAAACACATTGCAGTTATATCACACCTCCATAGAATCGTCACAACACCAGCTCTCATACCAGCTACAAATATAACCGATTTCACACAATCCGCTTGTTTCATTTAAAACATTGTTTATTTGACCCAATAAAGCATTATATCGTACAGACAAATAGTTTTTAAAACCTTTTAAAAATATTTAAAATGTTTGAATAAAAAACGTTTTAAAATCTGAAGAAAATTAATTCATATTTGCGTTGTATAAACTTGTAAATGTAAATAGCATTATAATAAGATGGTATGGAAATTCCATTCTGGAAAGATAACTTGTGTTAATATCAAATACCACATAATAATAACCATGCGTATTATTACATAATGTTTCAACCCTTTAGCAAATACTTTAATAGCAATCAACCAGGGTCTGTGTTATTAAAGAGTAAATACTAACCATATTGAAACATTGACAGTCGGCGTTCTACAAACGCCCCCCTTCCCCCATGTTGACCCCCCTGCTGCGCTCCACACACACAGCTGAGCAACTATGTAGTCGGCCACTGTGGTGGAGTCTGTCAACACGGGAGAGAAAAATCACAAACTCTATAAAATCTAAAACTTCCCTTAAAAAGAAGGTTAATTGTTAATGCAGAATCGGAAACACATGCCGCGAAAAAGTTCAACTTTACTTCTTCAAATGGTGATGTCATTCATATTATATCGTGATATTCCTATGTAAAATTTAAAAACTTCCCCTAAAAAGGAGGCTTATTGTTAATGCAGAATCGGAAACACATGCCGTGAAAAAGTTCAATTTTACTTCTTCAAATGATGAAGTTTTTCACATTATATCGTGATACTCCTATGTAAAATCTAAATACCTCTCCCCAAAAAGGAGGCTTATTGCTAATGCAGAATCAGAAACATATGCCGCGAAAAAGTTCAACTTTACTTCTTCAAATGATGAAGTCATTCATATTATATCGTCATATTCCTAAATAATAGTTTTAAAAACTTTCTAAAAGGGATGCTAATTGCTAATGCAGAATCGGAAACACATGCCGTGAAAAAGTTCAACTTTACTTCTTCAAATAGTGAAGGCATTCAAATCATATCGTGATTTTTACTCTGTAACATCTAAAAAAACTTCCCTTAAAAAGGATGCTTATTGTTAATGCAGAGTCGAAAACACATGCCTTGATAACCTTCAACGTTGCTTCATTTCATATTGAAAATAAATTCCTGACGGCGTTTGAAAAGTGTCATGAATTTTGTACGAAGATACACATTTAAAGTCTTTTAATTAGATTAATCTTTAAATGCAGTTTGAACTTTATTCAGCATTTCATATGCGAAATTAGACTGTGGTTAGTGTATTGATGAATAATTATCTAATTTCACTGACATCTTCACATGATTCACTTAATAAATCAGTCAGGGTCAAATCCTGAAAAAGTTTCGTGTTTTGTATATTTGAAGAAATGAATATTTGCAGTTTTTTACAACAAACCACATAATATTCTTTTCACGATTTTTACACAAACTATGTAACCTTAATTCAGAGATATATTGTGTCAAGGATAGGGCTAAACGTTATTAAGGCGGAAACATTTCACCTGAATGAAGGGAATCCACAAGAAAATTCTTACGAAACATAAATTTATAATGTCAATGTAATTTCGATACATATCCTATATTTTGACATTGATTGGATATGCCTTATATGTTTTTTTTAATTTCTTTAATGGAACCATATTATACCATGTTCTGGAATATTACGATTTAATTAAGAAAATTTTGATAATTCCTCGGTTTTCTGGACGTAGAATGTTTTATGTAGTAACAATTATTGGTAATACTAGTGATATTAGCTGCATGTTTAAAACGTTAAACTATCCTGTAAAATATGAAAGACCATTTATCATCCAGCATTGTGAATTACCAGGTTGATCAAGGTATGCGTCACATCAATCAACGCCGATATTTCTCTCTGCAGACACCACGTTATGTTCAGATATTGGGTCACTGATTCAGGGTGACAACAGGACGCGAACACAGGTGCGAACACTCGCCTAAACATAAACATGTTAACTGATTCTCAATTTGGGGGAGTTTGCGTGATTTGAGATATCGGTGCTTGTGGAAGTCTTCACGTGAGCGAGTGTGTTGCTGAAATCTGGAATCAACTCTTTCTGTTCCTTTGACGAATATTTATAGTAATTTGTTTATTATAGTGTTTATCATACATTGGCATGATACACACATGCCAGAATTATATACACCATATATCAAAGCTCAACAGGGATGTTAGTTTTACCCGAATGTGATACTTATATTTTAATATTTTATATAGACTTTTGTATAATGTCTTTACGTGTGCACAGAAACCATCAGATCATCATCGTCATCATCATCATCATCATCATCATCATCATCATCATCATCATCAACATCATTTCCCTCTGTTTTTTTATTGTAATGTTATGTTCATTGTATTAAAGAACATAAATGGATAAATGATATGTCACCTATAAACTATTATAACCCTCTCACTAAACTGATACAGAGTTTATGAAGCGTCAAATGTGTGACACACACATCACGAATAATCTGCTAATATCATACGTAATGTGAGACCTTGTCATAATGTGAACATATGACATTTAGACATGTAAGTCTGGAAAATACATGTAGTTCATTGATAACAATTTCAACAGGAGATATATGCATTTATCAGGTACATGCTATGAAGTGATTTCACCGCCGACTGCGTAGGATTAATCTGACATGCAATAAGGGTCACGTAATATAGTTTATCTTCTTCTTTATCTTTCTTCTCCAATCATTCAGGCAGTTCAACTTGATATTGTAGTAACATCATTAAATTTTGACAATAAGTACTGACGAAAAAAATATCAAAAGAATTTTTTCAACTTTAATATATATTTTTTTCAGTCAAATGTCACAAAAATATCCACATGCTTCAGGAAGGAGATTCTTATCACCAAGAGAGTTATACTTTGTTCCTAAACAATGCCTTGGGGATGGGGGAGATTGGGTGTCTGTTTGAGTGGACTAGGTGTTTGGGTGGCAGGGGGTGGAGGAGGGAGATTAGGTGTCTGTTTGAGTGGACTAGGTGTTTGTGTGGGATATGGGAGGGGGAGATTAGGTGCAGGTGTCTGTTCAGAGAGATAAGGTGTCGGTGTGGGGAAACTAGGTGTCAGTGTTTAGAGGGACAAGGTGTCCGTGTGTGGGGCGACCAGGCGTCCGTTTGTGGTGAGAACAAGTGTCGGTGTGTGGGGAAACTAGGTGTCAGCGTTTAGAGAGACAAGGTGTCCGTGTGTGGGGCGACTAGGTGTCCGTGTGTGGGGCGACTAGGTGTCCATTTGTGGGGAGACTAGGTGTCAGTGTTTAGAGAGACAAGGTGTCCGTTTGTGGGGAGACTAGGTGTCAATATGGTAGACTAGGTGCCTGTGTTGGAGACTAGGTTTCAACGGTTAGAGATACTATGTGTCAGTGTTTAGGGATACCATGTGTGGGAAGACTAGGTGTCTGTGAGTGGGAAGACTAAGTGTTAGTGTGGAAGACTAGGTGACAGTGTTTACAGAGACTAGGTGTCAGTGTGTAGGGAGACGAGGTGTCAGTGTGGTAGACTAGGTGTCTGTGTGGGAGACTAGGTTTCAATGGTTACAGATACTATGTGTCAGTGTTTAGGGATACCATGTGTGGGAAGACTAAGTGTTAGTGTTGAAGACTAGGTGACAGTGTGGGAGACTAGGTGTCAGTGTTTACAGAGACTAGGTGTCAGTGTGTAGGGAGACGAGGTGTCAGTGTGGGGTGTCTAGGTGTTCGTGAGGAAGACTGGGGGTTAGTGTGGGAGACTAGGTGTCAGATGGGGAAAGTAGGTGTCTGTGAGTGTGAAGACTAGGTATCGGTGTGTGGGTAGACTAGGTGTCTTTGTAGGGAGACTAGGTTTCAGTGGTTAGAGATACTATGTGTCAGTGTTTAGGGATACCATGTGTGGGAAGACTAGGTGTCTGTGAGTGGGAAGACTAGGTGTTAGTGTGGGAGACTAGGTGTCAGTGTTTACAGAGACTAGGTGTCAGTGTTTACAGAGACTAGGTGTCTGTGAGTGGGAAGACTAGGTGTTAGTGTGGAAGATTGGGGGTTAGTGTGGGAGACTAGGTGTCAGTGTGGGAGAGTAGGTGTCTGTGTGGGAGAGTAGGTGTCAGTGTGTAGGGAGACTAGGTGTTAGTGTGGAAGATTGGGGGTTAGTGTGGGAGACTAGGTGTTAGTGTGGGAGACTAGGCGTCAGTGTGGGAGAGTAGGTGTAAGTGTGGAAGACTGGGGGTTAGTGTGGGAGACTAGGTGTCAGTGTGGGAGAGTAGGTGTTAGTGTGGGAGACTATGTGTCAGTGTGGGGTGTCTAGGTGTTAGTGTGGAAGACTGGGGGTTAGTGTGGGAGACTAGGCGTCAGTGTGGGAGAGTAGGTGTCAGTGTATGGGGAGACTAGGTGTCTGTGAGTGGGAAGACTAGGTGTTAGTGTGGAAGATTGGGGGTTAGTGTGGGAGACTAGGCGTCAGTGTGGGAGAGTAGGTGTCAGTGTATGGGGAGACTAGGTGTCTGTGAGTGGGAAGACTAGGTGTTAGTGTGGAAGATTGGGGGTTAGTGTGGGAGACTAGGCGTCAGTGTGGGGTGACTAGGTGTTAGTGTGGGGTGACTAGGTGTTAAGGTGGAAAAATGGGTGTTAGTGTGGGAGACTAGGTGTCAGTAGTTAGAGAGACTATGTGTCAGTGTCGGGAGACTATGTGTCAGTGTAGGAGACTTGATGTCTTCGTAGGGAGACTGGGTGTCAGTGTGGGAGACTGTGTGTCTTTGTAAGGAGACTAGGCGTCAGTGTGGGAGACTGGGTGTCAGTGTGGGAGACTAGGTGTCTTTGTGAGGAGACTAGGTGTCAGTGTGGGAGACTAGGTGTCAGTGTTGGAAGAAGGAGGGGGAGATTAGGTGTCCGTCTGTGTGTGGTGGGACTAGGTGTCAGTGTGGGAGACTGGGTGTCTTGTAGGGAGACTAGGTGTCAGTGTGGGAGACTGGGTGTCTTGTAGGGAGACTAGGTATCAGTGTGGGAGGGAGGAGGGGGAGGTTAGGTGTCAGTCTGTGTGTGATGGGACTAGGTGTCAGTGTGGGAGACTGGGTGTCTTGTAGGGAGACTAGGTGTCAGTGTGGGAGGGAGGAGGTTAGGTGTCAGTCTGTGTGTGATGGGACTAGGTGTCAGTGTGGGAGACTGGGTGTCTTTGTAGGGAGACTAGGTGTCAGTGTGGGAGGGAGGAGGGGGAGATTAGGTGTCTGTCTGTGCGTGGTGGGACTAGGTTTCAGTGTGGGAGACTGGGTGTCTTTGTAGGGAGACTAGGTGTCAGTGTGGGAGGGGGGAGGGTGCGATTAGGTGTCAGTCTGTGTGTGATGGGACTAGGTGTCAGTGTGGGAGACTGGGTGTCTTTGTAGGGAGACTAGGTGTCAGTGTGGGAGGGAGGAGGGTGAGATTAGGTGTCTGTCTGTGTGTGATGGGACTAGGTGTCAGTGTGGGAGACTGGGTGTCTTTGTAGGGAGACTAGGTGTCAGTGTGGGAGGGAGGAGGTGGAGATTAGGTGTCTGTCTGTGCGTGGTGGGACTATGTGTCAGTGTGGGAGGGAGGAGGTGGAGATTAGGTGTCTGTCTGTGTGTGGTGGGACTAGGTGTCAGTGTGGGAGGGAGGAGGTGGAGATTAGGTGTCTGTCTGTGTGTGGTGGGACTAGGTGTCAGTGTGGGAGGGAGGAGGTGGAGATTAGGTGTCTGTCTGTGCGTGGTGGGACTAGGTGTCAGTGTGGGAGGGAGGAGGTGGAGATTAGGTGTCTGTCTGTGTGTGGTGGGACTAGGTGTCAGTGTGGGAGGGAGGAGGTGGAGATTAGGTGTCTGTCTGTGCGTGGTGGGACTAGGTGTCAGTGTGGGAGGGAGGAGGTGGAGATTAGGTGTCTGTCTGTGTGTGGTGGGACTAGGTGTCAGTGTGGGAGACGGGGTGTCTTTGTAGGGAGACTAGGTGTCAGTGTGGGAGGGAGGAGGTGGAGATTAGGTGTCTGTCTGTGCGTGGTGGGACTAGGTGTCAGTGTGGAAGGGACGAGGTGGAGATTAGGTGTCTGTCTGTGTGTGGTGGGACAGGGTGTACTGAGCTACGCCAGATGCAAGATCCTTCATGGTAGAATGCTGTTAAGTGTTCAAGTGAAATACAAGGTAATAATCAACACCGTTTTGTAAACGTATTTTCAAGGTGTAGATGGTTATACTAGTAATTTATTACGCATATTTCAAACTTGTTTAAAGACTTTTCCACTGTGATAAACTGGGTCGGATATAATCTTTCAATAATCAACTATTTGCTTAACCGAAGGGCAAAAGAAAGTAAACCAATTATGTTTCTTTTAGTTACTGAAAATTGAAAAAACTGTTGTTAAATTTGATCATGTCTCTTTAACCGTCAGTCATTCCTGCAAAAGTTTGTAAAAAGTAATCTGTGTCTGGGTAATTTTGTTTGAAAATATATTGGTTCAATGAAGACAGGGGTAAGAAATGAATTTGCATCCACGTGGCACCTACCATGTCTAAAATAAAACTTTGCGCCGAAAAAACTTTGTTATTGACTTTCAGTGCAGTTTATTTCCTGGTTACAATATCGTAAACTTAAGACATTTTCAATTGAAAATGAAACATATGATAAAATTATTAATATTATTTTTTTATACAGATTAAAATAAAACATGCATCAAAGAGGGTTTGGGTGATCCTGGCACAGTCAGGCTGGTTAGGCTCATCATCTGCTCAGGGCCCTTGCCCCCTCTACACGCAGCCCAGACAGCGAATGGGATTTCTCCCAGGAAGTGCTGCCTAGTCAAACCCTCCCAGAACCTTTCGGAGAATGTGAAGATTCCCTAACACTGCAGCCTTCTGCATTACCCATATTGTCTGAAGGGCTGTATTCCTGGTAGCAAACCGGCGTACTCTCCCAATGTCAGTCAACAGATTGGGAGGTACCAAACCTAAGGCACCGAGAACAATGGAGAATCAGACAACTTGGTACCTGGGATGCAAGTGTGACATTTCGTTCGCCTAAAGTCCGTATATTAGCTATGTATTTCCGAAATCTTGTCAATCACATTAGTATCAATAATGATTATTGTTGTTGGTGTTATAGTCATCTTTACAAACAATTAACATTATTATTTTCAAATTAATCATGAACATTGCCTCACAAACTTTGGATATCAGTGGAATCTCTCCATATATGAGAAATTGGAACAAATCGTGTATGTGGTGATTACCGTTGGACAAGAAAGCCATCCCGGTGACAGATTGTGTCAGTTCGATTATTTTGGTTCGTATAGAAATTGGCTTGTTTTCATTTACCAAATATCTGAAATTATTGTGTGAAGCATCTACGGTTATGATTAACTGGAGGTGGGTAGCGTGAGAGTATTGACGACTGTTCACGTGGCTGTGGTCAGCTTTGTGAGGGTTGGTTATTCAATAAATTAACTCTGAAACAACAACTGACCCTGATACAAAGTGCTTTCTATTTCGTAAAAATACATAAAAACGCCTTTCTACTGTTAAAATATAACCGAGATGGCACGAGCTGCTGCAACACAGAAATATGATATTGCTGCGTTAATGATTCGGGCCGTTCATGTCCCGTGCAAACTGTTCCAGCACTTAGAAGTCGGAGTTTTCTTAAATGGGGAAAGCCAAGATTTTTACTTTCAGGCAAATCGATGTATGTTTTCGAGTGCAAATCTCTAACAATAACACTAGGGGAAAGACTGGAGTTGAATGTCCCATACCACATCACGCTACTCCCAGCCAACCCCAACAAGGAGACGACCAGCCCTTTCTACATTTTAGATAAAAATAACAAATCTAGCACGTCCGCATTAATCAATGTCTCATTTACAAAGCCTTTATGGCTAGGGGCGGGTAGGGATCACGTTGGAACATGTTCTGCAATATTCGCATAACTCCCAACAAGTTATTGCGTTAATTTGTTGCTAACAAATCCATTCAGAGTAAATAATTTGACGATTGTCTTATTGTACAACAGAAAGCGACAAGTCATCAAACACTTGCGGAGCTGTCAATCACACGGGGACGAGCACATGGAGTTTGAGTTGTGTCATTGTGTTATCCGGCTTTGATTGTCCCCCGAACCCGACTACTTAGCACACATATGTAAGCCGTACCCCCGGGCCTCGATCCGCTCCGTGAGCCACCTAGCGGGGAAGTGCTACACCTCAAATGGCCCTCTCACTGAGTGTACAAGTTACACTTGTTAATAGACAGGGAATAAATCTGTAATTTGCACGTGCATGCTGGGGCGGTGACCTTGATGACCTGCCCCAGGGTCATTCTTAGGATCTGCTGGATTGGCAGTTCAAATAAACAGAAGAAATCAAAATAACCAATTAGTAAATGACCATTTAATATTCAGGGTAAGCTTGGGGTGTTATGGAGACCGCTTTATCACGTGAAATTAGTTTCATGGAAGGTTTTGGAGATCTACAACACAAGTTTAAAGGACATGCAATTACTTCTTCCATATTCTTAATAGCATTTTCTTCAAGAGCATTCGATATATCTGTTTGATGTGAGGGGCGGTCGGATAGCCTAGTGGTTAAAGCGTTCGCTCGTCACGCAGAAGACCCGGGTTCGGTTTCCAACATCGGTACAATGTGTGAAGCACATGTCTGGTGTCCCCCGCCGTGATATTGCTGGAATATTGCTAAAAGCGGCGTAAAACCATACTCACTCGCTCACTCACTGTTTGATGTGCCGTGGCGTCAGGGACGTCAGAACCGGTGTGGTTACGTATGTAGTTGGCGTATGAGTTGGTGATGGAGGTGTGATGAAATCGAGGTCTGCATCATGATGACCCCAGAGAATCTCCCGTGTGTACGACAACCGTAGGAACTCATCAACAACCGTTCTGAAGGACGCCGTGCGTCAAGGTTTTCTATAGAACGCATGCGTAGTCTCACGTAAATACCTGCTGAAGAAATACACACAAACATTTTTACTTCTAATTCTGATAAACTGAACACTTCAGTGTGTGGAAGGTGGACAATATGTCTTAGCGCCTTATCCGTCACTGTGTGGTGGCACTGGATACAACGTCTTGATAACGGTGTTATATTCTACACCGAAACGTCGCTCCTAATCGTTATAAAGAAGCTGTTCATCCATATATCTTATCCTTACTCAACGTCTGTTGGGTTTAGCGGGTTTGGGTACAGATGTTGCTCAGATTTCCCGAAAAAATGTATGTCCTAAAAAATTGAAAATAAATAATTTCCTCCACAGATTGTTGAAAATAAATAATATGTCTGAGGTTTTGAATAAAGTACGGATGGATGATCTGAATCGGTTAATTAACTGCATGTGTCGAAATGAATACATTATGAACTACGATGAGAATTTATTTGCATTATAGTAAGTTGAAGTATGACTGGACTAACAATATCCTTATTGATGACTTCCTGGTTCAAATAGCATCGTACAAGCTCCTGAATGTCCCCGTCTCACGCCCACCATCCTTCATCCGCTGTCATTTGCTGTTATGTGCTCTTTCGATGATGTAACAAATTTGAAAGTATTAATTTCTGCATCCTCGCCGGGAGAGCGCGTGTCGGCCACTTTGCAACATTGTATCGACCGAGGACCGGAGTCGAGAGCAGCTAGCGGGCCCGGCACACAGGAACAACATTAATGTTTACTTTCTTAGATTATTGTATTTGTGGAACAATTGGTGGTAGCGACTGAACATACACCTTCTGAATACAAGACTTATTCAATTACGTTACACTGTGAGCAGGTTTGTCGTACACACTGAAACAATGACAACAGCTCGGCGAGTCGTTTCATCCCGCCTCTCCCTGACAGAGCGGAGCGTTACGCCAGCCCCTGGGTCTTACGTCGCCGTGCTATAGAACACTGTGTCGGCGTCTGACTCGTTTGAAATACATTCTCAACGCCTGACAATATCACGAAACTGACAACTGTCACCTGGTTTTGAATAGCGGGGATTCTCGGAATACCGCGCCGCTAATGGAAGGAGCTGTGTGAGAGAGGGTGGCCACTGACTGCTCGGGAATCAACCCCCGATTCCCCGCTACAGCCGGCACGTTCCGTGCGGCACATAGCTCAGGAGGGAGGAGATTGGGTGTCTTTGACATGGGTCTTTTCATCTTACCTTTTCACCTCGAAAGGTCATGTCCAAATGACATCAGTTGGATGTTATGTACCAATGTGTCTATTTGTTGATGGGAACATTATTTATTCGTTTGTTTTTGTATTATTGTTTATTTTTATATCATTGTTTGTTTTTGTGTTATTGTCTGTTTTTGGCTTGTGTTTCTGTCGTTATTTTTATTTCACAGTCGAACCTCGTGTCGAACTCGTGAGAGCCTCTAGACAAGCAACAAAGTGATTATTACATGTAATCTAGTCTTCTTTTTTCTACCTCGAAAAAACATATTTTAACAAATAATAAAATACGTGTATCCTGTAATATTGTTTAAATGATTATTCATCCATTTGTAACAACCCGTGAAGATCCGGGGTAGAATAGGTCTTCAGCAACCCATGCTTGCCGTAAAAGGCGACTGTGCTTGTCGTAAGAGGCGACTAACGGGATCGGGTGGTCAGGCTCGCTGACTTGGTTGATGCATGTCATCGATCCCAATTGCGTGGATGTCAATCATGATGTCAAACACTGGATTGTCTGGTCCAGACTCGATTACTTACAGACCGCCATCATATAGCTGGAATATTGCTGAGTGCGGCGGTAAACAACAAACCAACCAACCAACCAACCAACCAACCATTTGTAACATTCAATATACATCTAATTCATTTCTGTATATGTGTTTTTCTTGTTGTTTTCGTTTCGTTCTTGCTAGTTGGGGGGTTCCTTCGTCCGTTCGTTCGTTCATCCATCTGTTCCGCCACTGTAAATTATCAGTGGCGGAATGCGGTAGTTGTACGTTCGCTACTTACAGGTTGGCAGTTATATTATCTGATCACTGTATCGGGTACCCAGTCATTGCAAGGTCAGCACAGCCATATGTCGATCCTCCAACATCTTGATTATTTCAGTTGTCCTCAATTTCATTTGTTTGGTCTTTTAATGGGTTTTTTATGACTCAACAAATACGTTTTATCCGTACGGGTAACAGGTACCTTGGCGAAAATACGACATCATGATATGTTTTTGTTTTATTACAATGCGAAACATATAAACTTGCATAACATTTTTTCTTATTGTTTTGTCAACGCCCCACTCGGCAATATTCCAGACTCTTAAAAATATTTTTATTCAAAAAAGCTTTCATGGCTAATGTGTATCTAAACACTCACAAAAAATGGACCATAACATTGTGTGTGATTGGATGCAATAAATGAGAGAACAGAATTGAATGGGCTACACATAATTGTTCTGAACGAAGAACTGTAGATGAGTACAAATGTTTAGGTATCATATGTTAATATGCTAATATTTTCGGTTTTTGGATATGCTAAAATGTATGCAGTAGAACAAATAACCCGAGCTGGTTGTTCTATTTCCCAAACATGCGGTTGTTAGGTGAGGTGAGGTGAAAGGGGTTTTAACGTCGTGTCCAAGATTATTGCACCTATATAGCGACGTGTGTGTGTGTGTGTGTGTGTGTGTGTGTGTGTGTGTGTGTGTGTGTGTGTGTGTGTGTGTGTGTGTGTGTGTGTGTGTGGCGGCTTGTACTAGTCCGGACTGATGCCGATCTTATAGTGCTAGCTCACGGAGATACTATGCCGCAGTTTGACATGGATACCCCACTCAGACACAGTATACTGACTCCGAGCCAACCAGTCCTTGTTTTAGCCCCTTAATGCCGAGTGCCAGACAGGGTAACAAGAAGTCTTTTAACGTCTTTTGGTATGACGCGGCCGGGGAACGACACCCGGACTTGTTCTTGACTAGTGAGTTAACGAGTGGTCTTAATATGGCTTTTAACACTATTCCAGCAATGTAACCGGCACACCAGTAATTGACTTCACACTTTCTACCCATATGGAGAATCGAACACTGGCCTTCGGCGAGACGAGCGAACGCTTTAACCTCTTGGCCACCACGTCATTGTTAACATATGATAGTGACGTATGCGGAATTAAGATATTAGAACCAGTGAAAATGCGTACTGTGTATGTCTTAAGAAGTTGAAACCGCTCCGTGGTGTAGAGAATAGAGCGTCTGCTCGGCGAGTGGAAGGTCTGTGGTTCGATCCCCTGGTCGCGTCATACCAAAAGACGTTAATAGACGGTACTTGTTACCCAGCAAAGCGAGGCATTTAGGGACTAAAACAAGGACTGGTCGGCTCGGAGTCAGTACACTGTGTCTGAGTTAGGTATTCATGTTAAACTGCGGCATGGTTTCTCAGTGGTCTGGCTCTATAAAACCGGTGTAAGTCTGGAAATGGTACAAGCAGCCACACACACACGTACATTCACATCGCATAAGTAAAATGATCTTGAAAGTGACGTTAATCCAAATCCACGTCACCTCACCTTAAAACGTTGTTCCCATGAAAGACCAGTACGCAAGTTATTGTCATGTATGGTCGTTTGACCTGCTCCTACGCTCGCCTTGTAACTGGCTCGACAGTTGTGTTTACTGTATTTCCATTTATGCCATGACCGTATGAGTGAATGTGGTTTTACGCCGCTTTTAGCAACAACACTGCGAGGATATGACCTTCACAGCGTCTACCCTTGCAGGGCACCGAACCCCGACTTTGGGCGTGACGAGCAAACGCTTTAACCACTAGGCTATCCGCATCATGCATAACATAGATGAATACCCTTTAACAGACACCACAACAGTGCTTATTTGTTGCACAATCAACGGTGCTCGTCCGTGAAGTCAAGTAAGAATGCTGTGAAACGTATGGGATCAGTTTCACTATTGTTGGATTTGCCGAAGGCTAATACTTCCAGAACTTGTAAGATAGAACTAAACTCTTGACACAGTATACGCGTTAACAGATAGGGTACAACAGCCATCAGCTATAGGTGTAACGGTGGAATTTGATAAAAGAAATGCTGTAAGTCATAGGAACTACGAAGTGAGCATGATGCCATTCTGTTTTGTACATCCCCCAGTATCACCAGTTACATCTACATCCTTTGTCTCATCTGTCAGTTATGTTTCTTTAAGGTTAGTACCTACACCACCTGTATCTTGTGCTGGTCTAGCCTTGTGGCATAACGTCCTGTGTTGTCATACCTACTTGTGTTTAGTATTGGCGTTCATTCCCATTCGCCTGGTGGATATCTGGAGATACGCTGTCCTTTGTCTGCACTGTATTTGGGTCATCGCCCCGTTAGTCTGCACCTATGGGATTATTTCCCTCGTTAGTCTCTACTATAATTGGTTATCCCCCCGTTAGCCTGTACTATAATTTGATTATATCCATTTTCATAACTAGTTTGGTTAGGTCACACCTTCCACCCACCCACCCACTCACACACACGGTTATCCCCACGTTTGTCTGCATCATAGTTAGCTAATTCATGCGAGTCTGCACCATATTTGGCTACTCTGCACCATATTTGGCTACCTCACGTTAGTCTGCATCACATTTGGCTACCCCACGTGAGTCTGCATCACATTTGGCTACCCCACGTTAGTCTGCATCACATTTGGCTACCCCACGTTAGTCTGCATCACATTTGGCTACCCCACGTGAGTCTGCATCACATTTGGCTACTCCACGTGAGTCTGCATCACATTTGGCTACCCAACGTTAGTCTGCATCACATTTGGCTACCCAACGTTAGTCTGCATCACATTTGGCTACCCCACGTTTGTCTGCAACATATTTGGCTACCCCACGTTTGTCTGCGCCATATCTGGTTATTCACAGATCAGTCTGCATAATTGGTTACTACTCACATTAATCTGCAGTAAATAACAGTTTCAGTTTGGGGAATTTAACCCCGTTTGTTTGTATTTTATTTGAGTTATTGTCCTCATGAGTCCGCACTACATCTCCTAGCCTTTTCCCAATCTAACAGCCTGTTTTAAACTTCCAGTACAGCATGATCAAACGCCATGCGCTGTATCCCTTATGGAATGTGTGAAACCTCGACATCACTTAAAGTGCACTGACTCTCTAAAATCTGCACACTTTCAGCGACGTGAAACACCCCCCTGGCCCGACCTCCTCCCCAGACACGCCCTGCAGACGGAACCACTCACCCTGGAAGACCAGTATCTGTCTGCTAGTGTGCCGTTACCGTGCCTCCCACCTAAAGGCGACACAATCACTAATCGATAATCACTTGACCAGGTATGTATTTGTACTGCCTGACATCGATAGTCGGCACTTCCTTTCATGTTTCCAGCATGTGGGTCCTCGAAGTGAACACTTGAATCTACTAAGCCCCCCTCTCATCTCCTCGACAGCTGAGTTTGCAAATCATTGTTACCAGAGTATTGGTGTGGAAGTAGCGGGAGCAGGTCCGACCTGGTATGGAGTACAGGTGGCGCTGCGACCTCTGTGTCCTGCTACAACAGTGCAACACTCCAGCTACCAACACACAGGTGTTAGAGGAGGGATTAGAAGGGAGGTAATCTTTGTAAAAACTCTTCACTCCAACTTACAAGTGGGGCTGCAATAAATGGGCTTAGCTGCCTTCTCCCTGAGACGTTATCGGTCGTACACTCGTAAAGTGGCTTGTTGCAATGTTAATCAACAGGTATGTGGTGTGTCTGCCTGCAAAGGGGGGGGGGGGGGGGGGGGGGGGGGCTGGTTTACACAACAACACATCAGAACAGTCGACTGTCTGGGTAGTGCCAGCATGCACAACAGCCAATCTGGATTATTCAGATGTTAGGGATTGGAACATTTAACTGTCAGGGTCAAGCTAACCCCTACAACAACACCAAGATCATTTAACTCTCAGGGGTTGGCTGGAGCCTGCACAACAACACACCAAGAACATTTAACTCTCAGGGTCAAGAGATCCCCAACAACAACACACCAAGAACCTTTAACTGTCAGGGTTGCGGGATCTCCTACAACAACACACCAAGAACATTAAACTGTCAGGGTCAAGAGATCCACAACAACATTACATCAAGAACATTGAACTGTTTGGTTTGAGGGATCCCACACAACAACCCACCAAGAACATTCGTCTATTAGGGAAGGGGAGAGCCTGCACAACAACCCACCAAGAACATTCGTCTGTCAGGGAAGGGGAGAGCCTGCACAACAACCCACCAAGAACATTCGTCTATCAGGGAAGGGGAGAGCCTGCCAACAACCCACCAAGAACATTCGTCTATCAGGGAAGGGGGGAGCCTGCACAACAACCCACCAAGAACATTCGTCTATCAGGGAAGGGGAGAGTCTGCACAACAACCCACCAAGAACATTCGTCTATCAGGGAAGGGGAGAGCCTGCCAACAACCCACCAAGAACATTCGTCTATCAGGGAAGGGGAGAGCCTGCACAACAACCCACCAAGAACATTCGTCTATCAGGGAAGGGGAGAGTCTGCACAACAACACACCAAGAACATTCGTCTATCAGGGAAGGGGAGAGTCTGCACAACAACCCACCAAGAACATTCGTCTGTCAGGGAAGGGGAGAGCCTGCACAACAACCCACCAAGCACATTCGTCTATTAGGGAAGGGGAGAGCCTGCACAACAACCCACCAAGAACATTCGTCTGTCAGGGAAGGGGAGAGCCTGCACAACAACCCACCAAGAACATTCGTCTATCAGGGAAGGGGAGAGCCTGCCAACAACCCACCAAGAACATTCGTCTATCAGGGAAGGGGAGAGTCTGCACAACAAACCAGCAATAACATTCGTCTATCAGGGAAGGGGGAGCTTTTAGGGCAACAAATCAGGAAACGTCTACTGACAGGGTAGGGGGGTTGGGGCTGCACAACAACCCACCAAGAACATTCGTCTGTCAGGGTAGGGGGAGATGTTACGGCAACATATCAGGAAAAGTCAGGGTAGGGGAGCCTGCACAACAACAAATCGGGAACATTCGAATGTCTGGGTAGGGGATAGCCTGCACAACAACAGGAACAGCCTACTGTCTTGGTAGGAAATAGCCTCAAACAATGCCCAAGACACGCTTACCTCCTACATATTTTTAATTCTACAATTAAAAACAATCTTTTGCCATTTCTTACAGGAGTTTTGGGTTGGGAATAGGAAAGAACGGGTGGGGGGCAGGGGGTGGGGTAGGGGGGAGGGTAGGGGGGTGTATTGTCACGGTGCACTTTTATTCTATGCTGCTTTTACTTCACTTCATCTCTTGGAACGGCCCCAGGAAGAAAGAGAGTTGAGATATGCTTTGTGTCTGCTTATACGGTCATCCTTTGAAAACTTCACACCAGCTGTTTATAATTTCCAATAAATCTTGTAAATTGTCTGATTGAATCTGATGAAACAGTCTGATCTGATGAAATGCACTGGTTGTCTGTATCTGATCTGTCGCGGGCTTGCACCCTGGGATGCAATGAGGGGAGGATCTTTCTTGGAGAGGTTGACTAAACGGCTACCATTGTTGACAGCGTGACGGAGCTGCCGCGCTGCCTGGCCACAACCCAAACAAGTCCAGCCAGAGAAATGGTCATTGAGATGACCATTGGTATGGTGCTGACAAACCTAGAAACATAATCGGGGCGAACTGGGATTCGAACCCACAATCATAGGTGTCTGGCGTGCCCAAGGGACGCAACTCTGCACAGCGAATCGCGGCGCCTTAGACGACTGGGCCACCCGTGCCCCCAATTCAAGCTTCAGGTACATCGACGATCTAATATCGTTCAAGAATGTTCAAATAGTCAAACCATCCACTGATCTTCCTGCCTGACCAAGGAATATATAAGGATTCGGAGTGACAAAAACTGCCAACAAGACCATATGACAAGGGTGATGACTTCAACTTTCCAGTATTCAACTTTCCCTTTATGTCGTGTAATAGCTTGTGGAATAAGACTAGTGTGACATTGTACCCCCATTGGCCACATGTTTCCCAGGCTGGAAGTGATGTCATTAGCCCTGAAGTAATGCCATTACAGTGGGAAGGCATGTTGGTGCAATATATAAGACAAGGTAGTTTATTTTGGTATGGGGTGTAGCAGGTGTGATATTCCTGAAGTAAAGTTGAGACAGAACGACAGAACGCATTTTCTGAGCAAATTTGAGGGCAAATTGCCACGAAGACATATTGGGACATGAATCCGTTCCATTCATCTCACCTAGAGCATTCCTGTCATATGGAGTTTGTTCATGATATGAATGAGTGGTGGTGTGTGGTGATTTCTGTTGATTTCCAGAATGGCGGGGTCGGGGCTTCTGCTCTACGTTTGCAAGTACTGTGTAAATGGCGGGTGCTACGGGTATTGCAGAACATGCCTGGTGTCATCACTGAGTTTCAATTATCAATTCATATAATTTTCATCCCTGTTTTTCCTTTTACTCCAATGAAATCTTTATCGGTAGATAATCGAGACTAACTATTCTCTGACGTTGACCTTATACATTTATTTTATTCAGTGTGCATCCTCATCTGGTCAACAAAGTGAGTGAGTGAGTGGGTTGGGTTTAACCCCGATTTTAATATTATTCCAGTTATATCACGGCGTGTCAGCTTAATGTGGGAGGAAAGCCCGAAGTGATGCAGGTCTCAGACGTTTACCACGTCGGTGAAACCCACGTGCCTGGGTATGGTGCTGACAAATCTAAAAACATAATCGGGGCGAACCGGGATTCGAAACCACAATCATAGGTTTCTGGCGTGCCTAAGGGACGCAACTCTGCACAGCGAATCGCGGCGCCTTAGACGACTGGACCAGCCGTCCCCCCAACATAGTAAGATTGAGATGACTTGTGGAAGACTACAAGAGCAGAATGCCCAATGGAATTTGAAATCAGGACTGTCGACAAGGGGCTTGAGTCATTGTGGTGACATTCTGAGACTCAAATATAACCTGACTGATTATGTTCCATCCCCTAATTCACTCAAATGTGATGTAAAACGTGCAACAAACTTGGATACCATAATTGGACCACTGTTCTCTATGCGGGAGATGAGGTGGGCACATTCTTATCTTTGTGAGAGTAGTGGGTGCTACCGGTAGGGCAGGCCATGATTGCCCATTTCGTGAACACTGATTTGCAGTGATCCATTTATATAATTGTCACTGCTATTTTTCCTTTTACACTGGGTGAAGTCTGTTTCGGTGGATAATTGAGACTGGTTATTCTCTGGTGTTGACGTTTTAAAGTTACTTGAACTTGGTCGATGTCTCTCAGTGGACTCATTAACCCGAATTTCATGATATGCCCAGTACACCCGTGAAGATGCTGGTGAGGTCTTCTGTAATTCATGCTTGTCGTAAGACGCATGTTCGTTGACCTGGCTGATGAATGTCATCGTATCCCAAATGCGTGGATCGATGTTCATGATACTTATCACTGGCTTGTCTGGTCCAGACTCGATTATTTACAGACCGCCGTAATAGTTGGAATATTAATGATTGCGGTGTGAAACAACAAACAAACATAAGCTCAGTAGCATTTATCAATTACAGTAAACTACGTTTATAACGAACACGCTTATCACGAACTGGCGGAATTAAGGACCTGTTTTGTTTGGTCCAAGCCATTTGCTGTATTTATGGCGTATATATGTTTATAACAAACTACGGTTACAACGAACTAAAATTAGTGGTCCCTTTGAGTTCGTTATAACTGTAGTTTACTGTATACCGAGTCAACTACAAAAGAAATATTAGCGCCGATACATTAAAACTGCCCCCACTGTGCTGCAAAGAGAGCATATTTCTGACACGTTTTTCTTCACTTGTAAGCAACAGAATCGCTGCACTTGTACAAAGCAGACGTAATTTAAAAATGAACATATTGATTTTAATGTCAGCAAAAATCTGTAAATTCGCTAACGTGTCACTTGACTGTCTGGTTTGTGTACATGTCGCCGCGCATGTCGCCGCGCATGGCAGGAGCACTTCTATGCGGCGCCATGCAATAAACAAACACTTACTTTTTTATGCAAATTGAGTGAATAGTGTGTGCTACCGGTAGGACAGGGTTTGATTTTACCCTGTTCGCGAACACCTGGTGCCATCACTGATTGTGAGTGATCCATTCGTATAATTTATGCCTCTACTTTGCCTTTTACACCAAATGGATTCCGTTTCGTGGGAAAATCGAACTATTGTGTCATGCCTTTGCACTGTATCATGCCGGGGATAATACAGGTACAAAAAAACAACTAATTGGTTTTCCTTTATTTGCTCACCAGGCCTATCAAGCCATGAGCGGTGTATATGAAATGGTGTGTTGACATTCACTATACGCTCATCTGTCCGTCGTCCGTCAGTCAACAGGATTTTCTCTCACTGCTAAATGAACTGATTTACTACAGAGCCTGATGTTCAAATACGGATGTAATTTGGTTCAAAGAAAATACACCAAGGTGATATTTCTGAAGTAAAGAATACAACGACGTTGAGATTTCTGAAAAACACTTCTGGTAGAAATGCATTGTGGGCAAATAGTCACGAATACACGATAGGACATGAATCCGTTCCGTTCATCGAATCCTGAGTATTCTGATGATATGGAGCTTGTTCGTGTAACTCCATTCCTTCTGCATGGGCAGGCTCGGACTGCTGACCATTCCGAAGTTCTTCCGCCTGCCGTGTAAGCCTTTATAACAGTAAACTACATAGAGAATGTCTGGTGACAGTAGGAGCGGTATCGGTTATCACCCAGCGGCGATTTCCACGGACAGGTTTTTGAGAGAGTATAAAACAGCTGGTAGAGTACGACGCACATGACATCATTAGTGAAGTTGACGGCAGAATACTTATGTATCATAATTAATATCAAGGGCGAAACCCCACTTCATGGAATTTACATACCGCCTTTAGCAATATTCCAGTAATATCACGGCGGGAGTCACCAGAAAGCGGTAATGACATGTGCGTCGTACTCTACCAGCTGTTTTATACTCTCTCTATAACCTGTCCGTGGAAAGACGATATGACATCATTAGTGAGGTTGACGGCAGAATACTTATGTATCATAATTAATATCAAGGGCGAAACCCCACTTCATGGAATTTACAAGCAATAAAATCACACATCTGAACGTAGAATTTGATAAGCAAGACACATCACGACATGAGCTATATATATATATAAATATATATAAATACGCTCTATATACACAACTCCCTCCTACTCTGTGAACACATCAGCTGACACATCAACAATAATATGTTTGCAATTTTCATTAGAAATGAATTGTCGAATCCCAACACAGTAACATTGTCATGCAACATTTCCAAATATCTTTCACAATCCTCGAGTATCCAAAGTAGTTTTTCTATTATCATACAGCCTAGTGATTGTCACGCCGAAGACCCGGGTTCGATTCCCCTACATGGGTACAATGTGTGAAGCCCAATGCGTGATATTGCTGGAATATTGCTGAAAGCGGTGAAAAACCATACTCACTCACTCACTATTATCATACAACCATAACGACCTTTCAATAAAGCAGAAGCTATTCGGGTATTAGATACTGTATTTCTTCATACAATGGATTTAATTATGTCATACCCTTTCTTTGGTTGTTTCCCCTTGGGTACACGGGGTAGAACGTGTCCTCAGCACCACCCCAAATTTGATACCCGTGGGGGTTCAGGTTTAGAATTGGTCCTCCAGTTGGTCGTGAGAACTTTAATGTCGATTTATGACCATGTGAGTTCATGAGCGAACGTCAGAAACTGACTTCCGGTTTCGATTATCACCAATAGTCATATACGGGTAGTCCTGATCCCCGGCTGTCCAGGCACGTGAAAAACATATAGAGTGAGTGAGTATTGATTTACGCCGCTTTTAGCAATATTCCAGTAATATCACGGCGGGAGACACCAGAAAAGGGCTTCACACATTGTACCCATACGGGGAATCGAACCCGGGTCTTCGACATGACGAGCAAACGCTTTAACCACTAGATTACCAGACCGCCCCCGCATACATTTGATCATGTAATTAATATTGTGGGTACAATATCGTGAACCTGCCACGTCTCACGTACACGTGGGTGGATCACAAACTCACAGAAAGTATTCTGTTACAAACAGCGATCCATATGAACCAGACCGCCTCCGTGGTCTAGAGGTAGAGCGTCCGTCCGGAGAGCGGGAGGTCCGGGGTTCGATCCCCGGCCGCGTCATACCAAAAGAAGTTAAAAGATGGTACTTGTTGTTATCCTGACTGGCGCTCGGCATTAAGGGGCTAAAACAAGGACTGGTCGATTCGGAGTCAGTATACTGTGTCTGAGTGGGGTATTCATGTTAAACTGCGGCATACTGCGGTATCTCAGTGGGATAGCACTATAAATCGGCATCAGACTAGTACAAGTAGCCACACACACGTGCATGCACGTCGCTATATAAGTGCAATAATCTTGGACGCGACGTTAAACCCCATTTCACCTCACCTCACCTCCATATGAACCAAGTATTTCTTAACTCAAACGGGAAACTGTCGAGCAGCGCTCACATCGATATTTTGAAACTGAAGTTATGAAGGAGTGACACACGTGGTTAGATAGAAACTCGCCGTACAATAGGTGCGAGGTTTGGACTCAGACACCCTCTGATGACTGGTAGGGGGTGGAAGGATTAAATACGTTCGGGAGGGAGGCAACAATATACACAAGAAGAGTGAGGAATGATGGAGATACATCAAAGCTGTTTGGGAGAATAAGAGATATCGTTCTGCCGATGGACCCTCCAATATGACTAAGCCTGTCTCATACAAACACAGTGCAAACATCCCATTGACTATCTCATTTCATATCCAATAAGCTCACAGCTCAATCATGCCCCGCAGTGTGCAGGTATAAAGGCAGGCTTTAACGGTATTACCATCAGAATCCTTCCTTACAACAGTAAAAAGATAGATCTAGGAGCAATGCCTTTATATCTTGCCACCAACACCTAGTATTTAAACACCGGGGTAAGACAGAGGTCACGTCTATGTCTAGCATTGTTTAGCTTTTGTCGTTGATCTGGAATAGGCTAAATTAATTAAGTCTGATGACTTTAGTGCGTTTTGGACTTACAAAAATGACACGGAAAAAATATCAAAGTAATGTGTTCCGCACTGAATGTCGCAGTGATATTAACAAAAAATGATAAAAAAGAAAACGCTTAAAATTATATTTACTCGTAATCTAAGGAAAAAAGCTAAGATATTATGTACCCCATATGTGATCAGTCGGAGCTGTAGAACCGCCTGTCTACCGTCTAGGACGCTGTGAACAAATTTGATGGCACGTCGACCAAAAATAGAAATGGTTTATCAAGATATCAATCACATCGTAAGCCCTTATCTTTCCCAGTTTACCTCTTGTAGCTCCGCTCTTTAAAGCATAATTGATTGAAACCTCTGGCAAATAACCATATCGGATTACAAGGCTACATTTATAGTTAAATTGTCTGATTGCTCGCTTGATTCTTGTTGTTGGCGGGACCCCGCTTCTACGTTGCTTACCATGTAGGTGTTAGGCATGTCACGTGACCAGGCCAAGGGTCGGATACAGTGTGGTCCTTTTCATGCCGGTGTGACACTTGCATGTGAACACGCCCTCCCCAGTGGTTCTCGCACCCCACAACACAGAGTGCATCAAGAATGAAGTATTTTGGTCGTGGTTTCGTTTACGGCTGTTTATTAACACCTAATAACAAGGTCAATTTTAGCACCAACGAACACAACGAAGACTGACAGACTATTATCAAGACTCTTTAAAGAAATTTCTGGTTTTCTATGTGCAAAGATACCAAGGGTTAGATGGGTATCATATTTTTATTTATATGTATACAGTTCTTTGAAAAGCGAGGATTTATGGGTTATTTTCATGTTTATGTGAGACTTCGTTGGACGATGGAGAAGGTGACAAACTAAATAGATAATCAACGTCCGCATAGTACATCAGTACATAGTGAGCTTAATAAATTAGAATACAACCAATAATATCGTCAAAGTCTGCATAGTACATTGTATAAATTCTATGGTACCCATTGTTTGTATTGTAAAATATAACAGAGCCCAGAATATACTGAATGTCCGCGTTGTAAAACAGAACACAACCCAGGATATACTCAATGTCCGCATTGTAAAATAGAACACAACCCAGGGTATACTCAATGTAAGCACTGTAAAATAGAACACGACCCAGAATATACTGAATGACCGCGTTGTAAAACAGAACACAACCCAGGATATACTCAATGTCTGCATTGTAAAATAGAACACAACCCAAGGTATACTCAGTGTAAGCATTGTAAAATAGAAAACGACCCAGAATATACTGAATGTCCTCGTTGTAAAATAGAACACAACACAAGGTATATTCAACGTCCGCACTGTAAAATAGAAACACAAAACAGGATAAACTCAATGTCCGCATTGTAAAATAGACCAAATGCCAATGAAAGCCACCACCATCTGATTTCGTACACAATCAGGGATTACACAGTGGTGAGATATACAGAATGCAGGAAGAGACCCCCTTCTTCTTGAGTGAGTGAGTGAGTGAGTGCGAGAGTCAGTGACTTTTACGCCTCTTTTAGCAATATTCAAGCTATGTGGGGAAATCGAACCCGATCTGGGAAGTCTTTAACCATTGGGGTACCCCACAACAAGAAAAGACATACGAAGTGATCAAGTTGACCAATCTGAAGAGTAACCTAACGCAGCAGTCCCGTTTGAAAATACTACCCACCCAGTAATCTAACACCGGCATGACGAATACAGCCTGTCCCCCTCCCCTCCCCCCACTGCGACCCCACCCTGGACTGCCCCTATCTGGCGGAAGGCCGGACACCTCCACAGCTTTATGTCCCTAGAGCTTTTGATCCGACTTCAAATCGCACAGTACATAAAATTGTGGCAATGAAACGTGGCTATTAAGGGTGGACGAAGCTTGTAAACTCTCGTTAACGCTGCCTTTATTCAGGGTAGAGCGACGACAGTCACGGCCCTCTGTCTCCGCCACCATCAAAGCCTACTCTCACCTCCGCTTTGATGTCGCTTCTCTATCCTCAGTTAGAGCATATACAATAGCTTCACTTTATTGCCTGATAGAGGATATCAGCACGCGTAAGTGTATACCTGTCGCCAATTTAGAGATGAAATAGGCTTTTATACAAGTTGAAATGAAACACAAAATATGTAATATTCCGCGGACTTGGGTTTCCGTCATCGAGTGCAGGAGTTGGGGGATCGTGCAGACCGACCACAGACAACTGACAAGCCTAAGCTGTCCCTAATCCCGTCTTTTGTAGATCCTCATAGGACGGAACACTTCAATTTCATGTTGGTGACATCGCTGATGATGATATGGTGGGAGCGCGCAGTTGAAGTCCGCATGTCATTGGCACTGACAGCACACGTCACAACCCACTAGGATGGACAGAAAGGGGTGGCTTGCCGCCGGGGGTAGGGCGGTGCGAAATATGTCATTGGCAGGGACAGCGATTGTATTAAATAAAGGGCACAGCGTGGTACGCGAGAAAAGTAATGGTGTGACGTGGTCCATTAGTGAGGGTGATGGTGTGACCTGGTCCAGTAGTGAGGGTGATGGTGTGACGTGATACAGTAGAGAGAGTAATGGTGTGACGTGATACAGTAGAGAGGGTGATGGTGTGACGTGATACAGTAGTGAGGGTGATGGTGTGACCTGGTCCAGTAGTGAGGGTGATGGTGTGACGTGATACAGTAGAGAGGGTGATGGTGTGACATGATACAGTAGAGAGGGTGATGGTGTGACGTGATACAGTAGTGAGGGTGATGGTGTGACATGATACAGTAGTGAGGGTGATGGTGTGACGTGATACAGTAGAGAGGGTGATGGTGTGACGTGGTCCAGTAGAGAGGCTGATGGTGTGACGTGATACAGTAGTGAGGGTGATGGTGTGATATGATACAGTAGTGAGGGTGATGGTGTGACGTGATACAGTAGAGAGGGTGATGGCGTGACATGATACAGTAGAGAGGGTGATGGTGTGACGTGATACAGTAGTGAGGGTGATGGTGTGACGTGGTCCAGTAGAGACAGTGATGGTGTGACGTGATACAGTTGTGAGGGTGATGGTGTGACGTGATACAGTAGAGACAGTGATGGTGTGACGTGGTCCAGTAGTGAGGGTGAAGGTGTGACGTGATACAGTAGAGAGGGTGATGATGTGACGTTATACAGTAGAGACAGTGATGGGGTGACGTGATACAGTAGTGAGGGTGATGGTGTGACGTGATACAGTAGTGAGGGTGATGGTGTGATATGATACAGTAGAGAGGGTGATGGTGTGACGTGGTACAGTAGAGAGGGTGATGGTGTGACGTGGTACAGTAGTGAGGGTGATGGTGTGACGTGATACAGTAGTGAGGGTGATGGTGTGACGTGATACAGTAGAGAGGGTAATGGTGTGACGTGATACAGTAGTGAGGGTGATGGTGTGACGTGGTACAGTAGTGAGGGTGGTGGTGTGACGTGATACAGTAGAGAGGGTGATGGTGTGACGTGGTACAGTAGTGAGGGTGATGGTGTGACGTGATACAGTAGTGAGGGTGATGGTGTGACGTGGTACAGTAGTGAGGGTGATGGTGTGACGTGATACAGTAGTGAGGGTGATGGTGTGACGTGATACAGTAGTGAGGGTGATGGTGTGACGTGATACAGTAGAGAGGGTGATGGTGTGACGTGATACAGTAGTGAGGGTGATGGTGTGACGTGATACAGTAGTGAGGGTGATGGTGTGACATGATACAGTAGAGACAGTGATGGTGTGACCTGGTCCAGTAGTGAGGGTGATGATGTGACGTGATACAGTAGTGAGGGTGATGGTGTGACGTGATACAGTAGAGAGGGTGATGGTGTGATTGTTGGACATGGTACAGTAAGGAAGAGGATTGTGTGACATGGTACCACAAGGAAGAGGATTTTATGACATGGTACAGTAAGGAAGAGGATTGTGTGACATGGTACCACAAGGAAGAGGATTTTATGACATGGTACAGTAAGGAAGAGGATTGTGTGACATGGTACCACAAGGAAGAGGATTTTGTGACATGGTACAGTAAGGAAGAGGATTGTGTGACATGGTACCACAAGGAAGAGGATTTTGTGACATGGTACCACAAGGAAGAGGATTGTGTGACATGGTACCACAAGGAAGAGGATTGTGTGACATGGTACCACAAGGAAGAGGATTGTGTGACATGGTACAGTAAGAAAGAGGATTGTGTGACATGGTACGGTAAGGAAGAGGATTGTGTGACATGGTACAATAAGGAATAGGGTCACAGTATGACACGGTACAGTAGGGAGATGATGGTCTGACATTGGGCAAATAACGTGCATCCTTTAATTGTTTAATCCAATTCGTGCTAGATTTTAAAATTAGAGAAAAGCGATAACTAATTAATTTATTTTTTTAAATCGATCCCCACCTCTGGTACCTACAGACTATAAATATCGAGAAGGAAAGTCGTTTCTGGGTTATTCAATATCTTGATTGATGTACACCAAGTTTCTTGTACAACATTTTTTACTTCGTGGGTTATTGTTCTTCAAAGCATCGGAAATGCATAATAACTTTCTTCTTCGATATAAAAAAACTGAAATAATTTACAAATGTTCTGAGGACAAGTAAGCAGAAGCTGTGGAATCAGATCTGTCAGTAATTGCATCACTACCCCTACACGATACAAATGGATATCTAAAATACAAAGTTAATGTATAAAGTCTTTTCTTGCTACTAGGCTCGCATTACTGGTCGCATTACCGTGTCATAGTCTGAAATTGTATACCCAAAGGGAATTTCTCAGTTTACGCCTATCCAACCCTCAAGGTTACGTTCTTACGCCATTGCTATCAACGTTTAAAAATGTCAAACGGGTGTTTTTGGTGGACAGTGACGGGGTCCATTTCCGGTACTGATGCGTTGAACGGGGATGTCGTCCATGGAAGGTACTGATGCGTTGGGCATTGACGGGGTCCATTCTCGGTACTGATGCCACGTCGATTGTGGATAATGTACATGTTGCTGTGGGAAATGACGGTCGACCATTGAGGGTACTGATTCTGTGTAGCGTGATAATCGTCCATGACTGGTACTGATACTATGGGCAGTGACGGTCGTCCATGGTGGGTATCTATGCTGTTGACAGACACGGTCGTCCATGGTTGGTAGTGGTGCGGTGCTGTGGACAGTGACGGTCGTCCAGGGTGGGTACTGATGCTGTGGACAGTGATGGTCGTCCATTGCCGGCATTTATGGGGTTGACAGTAACGGTCGTTCAACGTCGGTACAGATGCTGTGGACAGTGACGGGCGTCCAACGTCGGTACTGATGTGGTGGATAGTGAAGGTCGTCCCTTGCCGTTACTAATTCTGTGGACAGTGACGGGCGTCCAACGTCGGTACTGATGTGGATAGTGAAGGGCGTCCAAGGAGGGTACTGATGCTGTGGACAGTGATAGTCATCAATGGACGGTGCTGAATGGACTCCCAACATCGGTTGGAATCGAGGAATGTTGGCGCCCTTTTGAAGACCAATGGCGGTGTTTTCAGAATCTCACAGCACACTCTAGCTACAGAGCCACCCAGTCGCAGAAGTCATGGTATTGTGTAGCACTTATCCCTACAATAGTGTGTCTCCAATGACAGCAAATCTAAAACAATCAGAGGTACAACAATATATTGATGATGAGCGACACACACGAACCTGTCCAAATCCGTTGTTAATTGTTAATTATTATTCTGTACTTTTGGCCCAAGGCCATAACATAAACAAAATGGGGAAAATGATAAAATGTACATGGGCATTGCTGAATAAACGGCTGTACGACACAGTGCATGTTTTGGGAATGAGATTCTGCTTCAAATCTTTAGTACTTGGCAAAGACATTGACTCACAAAGCAACAGTCGGTTACGGTGTCACGTCATCTCTTCCATACACATAGCCTAGATGCTGTCTTTAAGCTAGTATACTGTCTAGATGCAGATGTACACACTTCAGGTTAGACTGGCACATACTTTTGCCTGTCGTAAGAGACGACAATGCTGTCTGACCAAAAAATATATGAGGCGACGTTACATCTCGTCCCGCGGGTCCTTAAATGTGTTTTATTCTTTCTTGTGAACGGAATCGCCCCAATGGTCTTATGAATAGGGCATCTGCCCTGTGGTCGGAAGGTCTGACCCGAAAGCCATACTAAGTATAAAGAAGGTGCTTGATGTTACCCTGCCTTATGCTCGACATAAGGGACAATATCATGAACTGGTCGGCTGCAAGTCAGTATATTGTGTCTGAGTGGGATAGCTATGTTAAACTGCGTCATGGTGGCACTACAACATCGGACAGGTACCAGCAGTCCTTACATTCAAAATATACAATGTCTTGATGGTTACAGGTAGCAGATTGTGGAGTTGTGTATGCGTTAGTGTGAATACAGGGGTAGATAATAAAGAAGATATCAAAATGTAATTTTCATCACCAGGCTAGTTAAAATATACATGTTATATTCTTTTTCTGGTGACATATTTTTCAAAACTGAGTTAGTAGGTAGGTAGGACTTAATAATTGTCGGTTGTCGTTTTACAAATCAACAAAAGTGAACATAATTCTAATGTACCACATGACGTCTTTTGGCCACGCCCCCTCCTGCTCGAAGACTGGGAGACGGCGTGCCTGAGACGATGGTGATAACGACTATACCGTCCCATGTGTATAACACACGCGTGTGCAAAACGGAATTCACTAAAAAGCGAATTTTAAGTTGAAAAGTTCCTTAACGATACTTAATATGGTAAAACAATATTAGGGACAGGGCAATTGTACAGCTTCAGGAGGTCACGAGAAACATGTCATTTATTCTAAAAGGGCTAAAAGAAGAAACGTCTCATTTCTGTGATTAACTTCCAACACCATTCAGTCAGATAAGTCAGATAAGAAACAAGATAACTTAAAAGATATTTATTCTGAAATATCAAATGTAAACGACACAATTATTCTTTTCATACAAAGTCAACTGATTTGTATACACATATGTCATATATTACTTACAAATGACAATATTATTATAATAAACACAATTCACATAATTATACATTATTGCCATTCCG
Organism: Haliotis cracherodii; assembly: GCF_022045235.1. Lineage (NCBI taxonomy): Eukaryota > Metazoa > Mollusca > Gastropoda > Lepetellida > Haliotidae > Haliotis > Haliotis cracherodii. The sequence continues at coordinate 45,636,255 of NW_027266286.1, read as the reverse complement.
CTCCCCATAATTGATATGACCATGAACCATGAACTTTTAATTCTTCATTTCCATATGATCCCACTTTGTATTGAAAGCGGTTGTCAACGTTTTGCCGATAATTACTTTTTTCACTTTCGAAATAACAATGAAACCTAAATAAAATATTTTTTCACATCGCATGACATAATTTGGTAAACATTTTTAACTCCATGGCCTCTGGTGTATTATTATCAGTTTTTTATGTTATATTTCTTGTTTCATTTTATGCAAAAACTGTTTTTTTATGTTACCTTTTTTTAACGATTTTTCGTTTCGTTAATATTTTTACATTCAAATTGCCAGCGAGCATTAAATACAACACTTGCAATGTTAAAATGCTTATAAGACACGAATGCGGAAGTGTGAGCCATTTGGTCATCGTATCCCTCTTGAAATTCTGCACCAACTTCTCTTATTCATTCGCCTGGGCATGATGGATGCACGCATGGTCTTCACCCTCACTACGCCCGCCCGCCATCTCACCCAACACCCCCACCCCTCACTCCATATCATGTGGGCAACCCACTCAGTTGCCCCAATCATCACAAAACCCACGAAGGGCACCAGTGCCGGAAGTTGGCTGAACAGTGAGCGCCATGTTGATTTCTTTGTTTCGTGGGATGAAGGTAATACTGGAGCCGGGTTGGCCATGGCTGCTTCTTCTCTCTCGGTAACTGAATTAAATGTAGGCATGAAACATAACGTGGTTGTAGTATTCCTTGTAAACAGACAAGTCAATAGATCAATCCAGTTTGTCATTGTACACCACTATTACATTAAATAAAAGTCATAAATATTCCCCGACCCCTAGAAAATACAAAGAATGCTCCAGGATATTATGGTGCCAATTTCCATCCACGATCTATACGTTGTGAGTAGAACCTGGTGTATAACTGAGGCACTGTCTCTGAGTAATCATACTTATACTTAATTGCTTGCTTGATGGAAATCATTAAATGTCAGTTAGCGGTTGATCGACTTGAATCAAATTTGCTAATATTGCCAACTGAAGAAGCAAAAAGTCACTCACCTGCAAAATATTTGTTTTCGACATTAGCATTTGCGATCCATTTGGTTGCTACATCCTGAGGCGCATTGCAGATCATCTGACTGTAGTTGGCGATGTTCACTTTGGTCATGTCGACGTCTCTGTACATGGACACAGGGACACGGTGTTGGATGAAGGACTCGCAGTTCCATCTGACGTCCATCATCAGCCGCTCACAGTTGGTCTTCAGATGACGGTTCCAGCGCTCCTCCCAGCGTTTGACGGCTCCAGTCTCCGCGTTCAGAACCACCCACTTCCAGTGGTAGCTGACAGAACAGTCCAGAACAGTGTGAGCAATCTAGTGCCCGGACTTACACGGGTACTCTCTGGCGCGGATGGCGTTCTTTGGCTCCCAGGACCCGAGACAGGCCTCAGAACCCGCCACAGCCAACACCTCTCCTGGCTGACACTGGTATTATGTGCGAATGTCTGTTCGGCATGTGCGGGAGATGAACACAGAGTGTTTAAGACCCCATCGGTCCTGCATAGTGCCGCCGAGGAAGTTCAGACTTGTCCTGCAACAGTTAAGTTCACATATACACCAGTCAGAAATTATTCACTGGGAAACTTGAATCGTGAAGCTCGAGAAAGCTGCCTTCTGATTGGCTGATGTCGATTTCTTGTCAGTCATCTCATTGGTCGGTCAAAATTCGCGAAAGATCGTTCTGACGTGACCAGTAATTGGATATCCTCAGATCTTTGTACAGCGGTAGCGAAAACTAAGATCTGATTTTTATGAGATTGAAATATTTTGGAAATTGACTGAAACATCTGTCTATGTATTTTATTATGGTAACGAATTCCAAACATTTAGATGTTGAATTTTATGACCCAGTGACTTAAAATAATAGGAATAAAAGAAAACAAAAGTCAAAGGATATGTTTATTTTTTGTGCTTCTTATCCTAGCATAACTAGACTATTGTTAAGTTTTAAGCCCTTTTGAACGTCTTAGCACTTTTTTGTGACACCCTTCATGACATTTTGTACACATTTTGTAAATTTCACCATTGAATCACTCGTTTGCTCATTGACAGATTTTACACAGACACTGTAACATACAAGAGCTGCAATATTGACGATAGGTTCAAAAAGGAAACGCACAGGTGTATGTAGTTCATTGAACCTGACTACACAAACAATCCGGTATATATGTTGGATATATGTTATTAGTAAATGTTGGTGGCCTGATATTCGACAAACGGTGCGTCAACACGTAGGATTTGTTTTCACACTTGTTCAAAAATGTCATGGAGGAAAACAGTAAAGCAAAATGCACGTGCAAGTTATGGCATTCGTAACTCGTGATAGTGGATATAAAAAGGCAAGCATAAGCCAATATTTGTCATTCAATTGTCAACATTTTTCAAGTTCGAAAATGCCGAGACTCAGCGCTGCCGATCGGAACATCGCTATAGGACATATCCAAAGAGGGGAATCGCAGTCTTCTGTTGCACGCCACTTCAACGTCCACCACAGCACCATTTGCCGTCTTTGGGACAGTTACACACAGTTCAATTCCACTGAACACGGTCCGAGAACCGGCCGACCAAGCCGACCACCCCTGCACAGGATCGTTACATTAGATCGCTATATTCGACTGTTTGCGATGCCATAGCTACGGAGACTGCTAGAGGAGGATATCGGACCAGACTGTCTGGAACCATATTCGCGAGGCTGGAATCCGAATCCGGGATTGTGTCTCTTGGTTCTTCACTGAGATTGTTAATGGGGAATGTGTCTCTTGATTCTTTTCTGAGATTGTTGATGAGGACAGAATTCGTACACTTATCCAGACAGTGCCGAGGAGATGCAGAGCCGTTATTGCTGCCCGGGGCGGTCACACGAGATACTGAGTTCAGCGCAACCTTGTGGCCTTATGTGACATGACAATGAACAGTTTTCAATGCCTTTGTACAACGACAACATGTGACCATCGAGCTCGAAAATTTCAAATTTATATTTATGATATTAAATTAAATATGTCGACTTTATTGGGTACAATAAATTTACTAAGGTCTACCTGTGCGTTTCTTTTTTAGAAGAGTGTATATAAGGCTGTATTAACGATTTCAGAGAAACGTTTTCTGTTCGTACCTCAATAACCATATACCGCATAGTTCATGCATCTTACTGATTGCTCAGAACGGACTTATTTGTTTTTGAAAGACTAATCAGAAACAGTCCTTCCCTTCACACCATGAAATATACTGGACAATGTAGAATGAAAAGCCATGAGAATGAATTGGTCACATCAAATACAAATACAGGTCATTACTTGTTGCAGGTGGAATGGGTTGCCAGAATGTAGGGTTATTATTTCTTGTTTATTATTTACCTGACACATCCTTGATCCAAAAGTTTGACTCATGTCAAGTGCAACTGTATCATAATTCCCAAACCTATAGGCGATCCCATTGTCATACCACTCAAACCTACGATCTTGAGATTGGGAGATGGACGGTATTATATATACATACACACACAACACACACAGTATATATATATATGTGTGTGTGTGTGTGTGTGTGTGTGTGTGTGTGTGTGTGTGTGTGTGTGTGTGTGTTTGTGTGTGTTGAGTGTTTGTGTATAATATATATATATCCTTGAAAGTGACGTTAAACCTCACCTCACCTCACCTCACCTCACCTCACCTCACCTCACCTCACCTCACCTCACCTGAATGGAGGCATGTCGCGTTGGGCATGCTGATGTTGGGCCAACGTTGGGCCAACATAGCATATGAACTTCTATAGTCTAAAAATATATATTCTATTTAATTATACTTAGAAAAATTACAAACTACCAAACTGAGTTTGATTAATAACATTAACACTCTCTGCTTTGTCTTCAGTACCACCAGATGACGCTGGAAGTGTGTGCCCACTACTTTGTAGTTAACAAACCTGTGCTAGAAATACATTTGTTAGTTACTTGAGAATTTTTATATTTCTGATCTCGTGATTTAAAGAAAGATAAAAAGAGAAAGTTTAACGCATTACCAATTACAACTGATTCAATTTCAGCTATATATATTCACAAATTGGTTTAAGTAAGGCTTGTATATCCGTCTCCCAGTAATACAATTATTTGAACTTAGATCTCTGTTCAGGAAATCTTTATTAAGTTTATTTATTAAGATTGAAATATGTGATTGCCACAAGCTAGACTATAGTTCCATGATTTAGTAACATTTTCACACATAATGTTACTACAGTATTGGCATCATAAATACCAGTTGTTCTGTTTTGCAGCTGCAGGCATTTAACAGATAGAGTTGTCTCCCCTGTAGTAGATATTTTTGTTTACACTGCCCATACATGCGTCTGAATAAATTAACATATATGGCAAAAACTGACTGAATGTTGTAATCAAGTTAATGTAACGTACATGGCTAATTTTTCATTACTTACAGACAGACAGACAGACAGACAGACAGACAGATTTATTTGTATAAGGCCATTTGACCCATTGTACAAAATACATTTACATTTTATTTATCTAAGAATTACCTAATTGATAATTAATTAGAAATTTTGCAAAATGTATCATTGCATCGTTGTTGGATACTTGACAGAGTCTTTCTAAAGAAAAATAATTATGATTAACTGTCTTTGGGATATACATTTCCCGCCGACTTGCATAAAGAGGACAGTTGTATATAACAGTTCATCCTCAATTACATGACAGTGTTTACATAAGACGGCATCCTCCTCAATATTAGCAACACCCCTATGTATAAGTTGAATACCAAGAGTAGTCTGTCCACATCTAAATTTGGTTATTAGCCTTCTATATTCACAATGCTTAATATTTGATAAATATTTTTCACAAACGATATTAGAATTATGCAGTTTATAGAATGAGTGGGTCTTGCATGCCAATCTTGAAACGAACAATCTTTACCTCTTTCGCTGAACATATGTACAAATAATTCTGCATTGCCAACGCATTGTGCAGTCCATACATCCCCAAAACCATAATGACTTAGCAAAAGTCTGATATGCGATGCCCAGTTAGGACGTTTTCTATCAGCAATGGATAATAACATTTATAACACTGGTATGGGTATCTGTTTGGACTCAATTGCAAAATCTTAAACCGATATTTAATGCACTTTACATCATACATAGTATGAAGTGGATACCTACCACATTCACCATAGGCTACTGCATTTGCAGTCCTGTAGCCCGTGTGAAGTACTTCACACGGGCTCAATTTGCCTTATACAAATAACTCTGTCTGTCTGTCATTAATTACCATGAATCCCAACCCTTGGGCGCTCGGGTAGCCTAGTGGTTAAAGCGTTCGCTCGTCACGCCGAAGACCCAGGTTCGATTTCTGGTGTCCCCCGCCGTGATATTGCTCACTTATACACTTGAAGACATTGGCTCAATGTTGGTACAGTGTTGGACTAATGTTGGCACAATGTTGGACTAATACTGTGTTGCCAAATATTCCCAAGATGCAAAACTTATATTGGACCAATATCATCTTCCAACATTGGATTGGTTGGTTTGTTGTTTAACGCCGCACTCAGCAATATCCCAGCTATATGACGTCGGTATGTAAATAATCGAGCCAAGACCAGACCATCCAGTGATTATTACCATGAGCATCGATCCACGCAGCTGGGATCGATGCTCTGCATCAACCAAGTCAGCAGGCTTGACCACCCTTTCCCGTTAGTCGCCTCCTACTCCAACATTAGACTAACACTAAGCGTGATATTGGGCCAACATTGATCCAATATCATGTTGTTTGTTGGTGTATTTTTACTTACAGATATTCAAATTGATTCAAAGACTTATAATGTGGGTATGCTTCATCTTCAGATAATTATCTGAAGATGAAGCATACCCACATTATCAGTCTTTATATCAGTCGGCCAGATACAAGTGTATTACGTGAAAGCAAGGAAATGTACTTTATGAAGCGAATCCACAATTTGTAGCCTTTCTGTAGATCCTCGCCTTGTTCAGATCTCCGAAACTATGTCTATTTTTTGTGACATTCAGTCTCACACACAACTCACTTTCTTACACAAGCATGTCCGACACAATCCAAATATTTTATATTCCATTTCGTCAAATAACCCGTTGACATGACACACAATTTAAGTCTGTCTGTGTATTTATAGCAAGTGATGTTGAACATCTCCTCCAAAATACCACCAACATACCCACTACACATACCTCCCCCACCCCACAGTCTACTCCTGCCTGTCTCCAAGAGTCACCCCCCATCACCCCACCCCCTACCCACCAAGCAGTCCCCCAAACCCACACACAGTTTTCCTGATATTATATATCATTTCTCGTTGAATATGTTGCAAAATTCAGGAGGGTATCTAAGCTACGGCAAATATGTTGTATTGTGAGCGTGTGTGGTGGGTGGTTCTGCTATTTGAGCAGCTGAGGAGAGCGTCTTCCTGAGGCCCCGCCCTCAACAGCTAATTGCACAGGCTTGCATAATGAGATGTGCTACGGGACGGAATTTGCGGGCTTTTCTGAAGAAGTTAAACACCCAGGACCTCAAGAGCTCGTAATAACATTTACCTAGGCACGAGTGAGAGCTAGTGCCTCTGTCAGCGTTCACGTTCGAAAAATACTCTCTTGCACGAGGAGGCAAATTGGAGAGCGGGGAACAAAGGCTGGAGAGAGGGAGATTTGAACTGTGGGAGGTGCGTGCCCCCGTGAGGACAAGACCCGGGGGTGGTGGTGGGGAGGGGGGTCTGAGTGCTCCTTCTTTCAGACATCAGTACACACCAGAACACAAGAAGTGACAATCTCATGATTAGGGCATCCTAATACTGCTATGTGTAATTCTGATCCAGAGAGACTGTACATCTGTCCCATGTTTTCGCCCAAAGCCAGGATGCGGCTTGGGGTGGTGTTGACAGCCACTTGCTTCGCTGCTCCTTGCGACTTGACACGCGGTCTCAAACACTTGCACTTTATGTGGTACAAACCTCGTAAATACGACACAATTGGGTAACACGTGACAGACAAATGATACACGATGCTAATGGATGTCTGTGGTCCTGTCATGGTTGTATTGTCCGCAAAACAGAAGAGTTTTTGTCCAGGATCAACTTAACACTGCTATGGCGAAACGTTTTTTCAACAATAATATGTGTGCTCCCAGGGGAGCGGAAAATGAAATTTAATATCCACTGGTGTGTTGACAGATGTAACAATACTGTGCTTTGAGACTGGTCCTGTTTTCAACGAGTATAATTATCATTATCATTATTATAATAATTGTATCCCTTATGTGTGAACGAATAACATTATAACGAATACTGTATCCACGTATACTCTAGACGTATTGAGATAAGGATGGCCAAATTGTTTAAAGCGCTACAATTTCAAATTATCTCCCTTATACGTCTAAGGATCCAATGGTCGTGGGTTTGAATCCTAAAATCGCTCTGATTATGAGCATTCATATGGCAGCACCGGCGTGTCATCTAGTTTTACTCCCACTACAAGCTCCCGACAAGAGGCTGATGGGTGAGTAAGTAAGAAAGTGAGTTTGATTTTACGCCGCTTTTAGCAATATTCCAGCAATATCACGGCGGGGGACACCAGAAATGGGCTTCACAAATCGAACCCCGGGAATCGAACCCGGGTCCTCAGCGTGACAAGTGAACGCTTTAACCACTCGGCTACCCGACCGCCCCTGACTGATAGGTGAAATACTGTCCAGTACGGCGTTAACATGTACATGTCACACATAATAAAAATTGACAGAAAAATTCAATGGTATTTTTGACAGCTTGGCCGATTCTACCAGACGTGAAACGTATCACAAATAAAGGTCTTATGTTGTGTTTTTCATACTGTTTTGTGTCACCGTGACATACTTCACAACAAAATACTTCTATAAATCAGTATATGTATACAAATCAACATATGAACATTCAGCAAACAAACGTTTATTGATAAATATCCAGCCAACTCCGTATCAAGAGGATGCCTTTGTGTCAGACACTTAATGCAGGACAATGCACCTTCCCACCAAGAAACACAGCTAAGCAGTCTGTTGAAAGGTTTAAAAGTTTTTCAGCCAGAAACTAAATTTTATATTAATTTTTTGGAAGTAAACAAACCATTGTTAAACAAAGTCACAAGAAAGATATCAAAATCAGTTGTGTATTGGAACAAACCAGGGCCCCGTTCCACAAAGCGGTCTTAACTCCCATACTTTAACATAGACTTACGACAGTCGTAGCGCTAAGATCTTTTTGTGGAATGAGTCCCCAACCGCCGCAGGCAGAAACGCCCTTTCACAGCGGGATACATCGGCACACAGCTGCAATACGGTCCTGTATCAATTGTAGACTTTACGGTAATATTCACAACGGTCGTGTAATTCAAACATACCTGTGACGCCATGTGATTACAAGGAGAGACTATATTCAAATTCACGTTTGGTTGCCATGGTTTGCTGCGATGCTGAGCATTGCTTTATGCCGCTTTAATTTATCATTTCCTATTGGATTTACCAACCGAAAATGCCGCTTTAATTTATCATTTCCTATTGGATTTACCAACCGAAACTTGACCTGTGGCGTGATAACCGAACGCTTTAACCACAAGACGACCCTACCAGCTTCAGAAAATGAATATGATGATGCAACAATTATGGTTCGTCAACGTTTTCACTATGTCGGCCTAATTACCCAGCGACACTTCGTCTTCACATAACATTATGTCTGTGTTGGGAAGTGTAAAGAGGACCTGCGTGCCGAATTCACCGTCTACGTCTAGACTGTCACAGGTACCCGGAATCAAGCTGACACGTTGTACCTGTGGAAGGATAATCATTAACTGCTAGCCTGATAACCATCATAAAATCTACATTAACAGACACAATGGGTTTTGAATAACTTAAATCGAACTTGCTAGAGCCGTCATCCTCGTCTAGTCTGCCTTTAATAACATAATGTCAAAGTGCGTCCGTAAAGCAGTCAAAATGAATGGCAGTTCATTGACACCGAAACAAAAAGGCTTATTGATATTTTTTTTAATATTTGCACATCTGTTACTTCTTTTCATTCACTGTCAACCATGCTTGTTATAATGATATGTTAAGTTACATATGCAATGGTTACCATATTCACACACCCCGCTCACCCGACGAGGTGGAATTTGTAGGAAATATGAGAATTTACACTTTCACCCTCATTTCTTTGTTGAAATGAATGTTTAATATTTTAAAATAATTTACGTGTTTAAATAATTTTACAGAGATTTTGCGCGGAACAAAATCAGATGCCTTGATTCGACACGCCTGTGCTGGAAAGAACTACAACGGAATTAGCAATGTAATCAGGCAATAACAATTTATGACAGTTTTGGTCCTTTCTTCAAATCAATTTCTGTGGGCCGAAAAAGGAACATTTGTACCTTGTTTTGGCGACACTTTTGCATTATTTTGAACGGAATATATTACATATATTTGGTAAAATATAATTAATAAAATGATATCAACAAAAAAATGCAGAAGAATTATTTTGAAAGTATACGTGTCACATGACAAAGGTTTTATGAACAAATTAGCGTTTTGTGTATGGGTCGGCCTTAGTGACAATAAATGCACATGACGGAAAAACTACCAAAAAAACGTTCTTTTAATATGCAGATATTACACGTCATTTGCTCTGAATATGAGACTGTGGAATCTCAGACGTAAACTGGCGAACCATATATCTGTAACATCCTCTGTAACTTGTAACCATGATTTCTTCCTGACATGAACTATATATCTCTAACATCCTCTGTAACTTGTAACCATGATTTCTTCCTGACATGAACTATATATCTCTAACATCCTCTGTAACTTGTAACCATGATTTCTTCCTGACATGAACTATATATCTGTAACATCCTCTGTAACTTGTAACCATGATTTCTTCCTGACATGGTGACTAGGGTAGGTATTTGCTGACCCTCCCTGTATCCTCCTGGGGTCTCCTGGGGTTGCCATTGTTAAAGACGCTGAGGCACGTTTATGTGGGAACGGTCCTTGAGACCGTGCAACGTGTCTCGACATAAACAATTCAGAAAAATACTTTCATTGTGATATTGACGATTTTGTGATGATTTGACGACAGAGATATTTTCTTATTGTAATGCATATTTTTCAGTTGTAATATTTTGTTATTATATTTTCACTTTGACGATTTAGTGATAATTTGACGACAGAGATATTTTCTTATTGCAAATTCATATTTTTCAGCTGTAATATTTTGTTATTGTATTTTTCACTTTGACGATTTAGTGATAATTTGACGACAGAGATACTTTCTTATTGAAAATTCATATTTCTCAGTTGTAATATTTTATCATTAGCAAATGTAAATCGTGAAATGACAATTTTAAAACTTGTTAAAATATTTGTCAGGGTGTATTGGTTTGAATGTTAATGAACATCCCCATTATAGACAAAACAATTATCCATGAAAATACGTAACTGCATTTGATTTCGTTAACTAAATTGAATTCCTCCATTTCCCTGAAACTTGAGAAAAGCCGCGTACGTATCCCAGCATCCGCACCGAGATGATGCCGTGGACCAGCTTCAGGAGCGTGCATGGACGGGCCGGGAGGCAGAAGCGCTTACTTGCATGAATTTGACGCCTGAGAAATGAAAACAAAGATACCAAGGAAACATGACGTATCCAAATATAGACAGACAATGCCCAAAACCTCGTGCCGAAAACCTCGTTTTAGTCTAGTAACATGTTGACAATACATGCTACTAGGCTCCTACTGAGCCGATATATGGGTTCATTATGCACCCGGCCGCACGAGCATGGCTGAACAGCAGTAACAGACAAGGAGTCACTGATAAACAGGTTATCTATAATTAAGTTGCCAATACAAAAGGCATTCAAAATAGTATTGCATAAACAACAGAATATACTTAAACTGAGAGACATGGATCACGTTCATGTACATTTCTTTGGGTTTGTGATTTGCGGAACTATGATATCACTCTTAATAATTTTGCATTTTGTCATTTAAAGAATTGGTAAAATGAGTGTTTCTATAAAAATGAAGTTACGAAATGCCTAAATAGAGTGTAGTAATTTGGTTGTGTACAGTTGAAATAAACTTAACATTGTTGGATAATTTTTACTTCTGGTTTAAGAAATTTGAATTCTCTGAGGATGACGCTGGTAAATTATGTGATCCATTGAAGAATAATCTCTGGGTATTTGGGAAATATATCAACGTTCATGCTTCCCTTTCAACCGCTCCTTTGTTCATTGCCAACATTACCTGTATCTGCTTTGCTATATTTTAGGAAATATACTATTTTTTCGCAGACATATGTAAAATATACTCCTATGTTTTTTCTTCATGAAGACACAGTGGCATTTCTAAACAATAAAACATACAAGTTTGATGAAGTTAACAGTTGGCTATTTGTATATATACCTATAAAACTTCAGATAAACATTTTTTCTAGCTATTTCTAAAATCTAAATAGACCACAGGTATAGGTATCGCCTTTATCCGTTTTTGTTGAAATTCCACCATATCCGTTTTTGTTGAAAGTACACCATCCTAGTGTTCTGGGTCAAGCAACAATGATCATAAATAAATATGAACTTACTCTTTTTAACTGTTCGAATTCAGCCAAAAAATGACATCTGTGACGACGTTTCATCAGTGACTATAATTCCCTAAATGATTTGTGAAACATTATTCTTAATTCATTCGGGGATCCTTCTACCACATTAAAATATTCCTTACAGCCATACTTAAAATACCTTCAATGGTGAAGTGAAATATTGCATCCTTAGGATAATTAACAATGGTTGAAAACGTACATCTTAGATTCACTAATACATTTTTTCAACGAATTCAATTTTTTTTCCTTCGTTGAATCACGCTCTGCCGAAGGAACATAGAAAGGGACAGCGCTGGCCCGGCGCAACTCCAAAATCCATAACTACGTTGTATACCTTATTGGTATATTTCACATCATTACAACTTAGCAAATCGAATTTATAATCAGTATGGAAAAAAATGAACAGTAGAAAAATAATATTTCTTGAAGATTATTTAAAATTAGCACAGCCGTAATCATAAAACAACGAATTCTTCTCGTTCTAGCAGAACACAATGTGCATCTTTAGACATTGTCATTACACCACTATTAATCCATCTGTGTGTAAAGCAATTACTATCAAAATACTGTGTGTACTTTCCAATCTTCTGACCACGAAATTCCCCAATAAACTAGTTCGTAGCACTGACCTGCCGAGCAAGGAAACCGCCATTCTTCGACGACTACTCCCGACCTTACTGTGCCAAGGGAGACAACACTGAGTTACATACCGCTCTTGCTATTTAAGGAGTTACCTCCCCTATACTGCATTGCTCTTGGCAGAGTGCATCTACCGTCATAAAATGATAAAATCACGTAATGACTGAAGTAGTTGTGGTTTTATGCTAAGTAACGTGCAGACACAGATCTGGATGATATGTTTAACTGTTCAGGACATGACAGCAGCCACAAAGCGACAGACATATGCCGTGGTGATACGATCTCGTGTGTCTAGTAGCATCATTATTCCATCCTAGCGTAATGACATGAGAAGGTCTAGACTTCTTGGTATCCTTGTAATAATTTACAAACTGGTTGAACTGTGGCATCCGTTATACTTTCACCTTGGTTGTCTTTGCGAATCCATGGATTGTCTCTCTTTTTTATCTGCGTGTGAAGCCGACGTCTTTCGGGGTGAACTGGTCTCTTCTAGCTGTTGTCTGCGCGTGGAGCCGACTTTTTTTTGGAGAGGGCTGGTCCCTTAGCTGTTGTCTGCGCGCGGAGCCGACTTTTTTTTTGGAGAGGGCTGGTCCCTTCGCTGTTGTCTGCGCGTGGAGCCGACTTTTTTTTGGAGAGGGCTGGTCCCTTCGCTGTTGTCTGCGCGTGGAGCCGACTTCTTTGGTTGGTTGGTTGGTTGGTTAGTTGTTTGACGCCGCACTCAGCAATATTCCAGCTATATGACGGCGGTCTGTAAAAATTCGGGTCTGGACCAGACAATCCAGTGATTAGTATCATGAACATCGATCCACGCAATTGGGATGACATGCATCAACCAAGTCAGCGAGCCTGACCACCCGATCCCGTTAGTCGCCTCTTACTCCAACATTGGACCAAAACTAACCGTGACTTTGAGCCAACATTGATCCAATGTTATGTTGTTTGCTGGTGTACTTTTACTTATTGATATTCAAATTGATTCACCAATTATCTTTAAATGAAGCACATTTAGTTGAAGATGAAACACAAGCATAGTCACCTGTTACCGCGAGCATGGGTTGCTGAAGATCCATTCTATCCCGGATCTTCACGGATCCGACTTCTTTGGAGGAGGACTGGTGTCATCTTTGTCATTTGTGTTTGGAGCCGTCATCTATGGAGGATGACTGGTTTCTTCACTGTTATATGGATGACAGGTCTCCTCTGTTATCTGCGTGCGTCTTCTTTGGAGGAGAACTGGTCTGACTATCGGGCATCTGGATTGGAGGTGTCTTTTTTGGAGGAGCAATGGCCTCTTCTGTTCTGTCACTGGCCCCTTTCTGGTGTCCCCCGCCGTGATATTGCTGGAATATTGCTAAAAGTGGTGTAAAACCATACTCACTCACTCACTCACTTACTGTTATCAGCGTGTGGGCCCCTTACTTTGGGGGATTGTCTTTTCTTTGTTATCTGCGTGAGGGCCGCTTACTTTGGGGGATTGTCTTTTCTTTGTTATCTACGCGTGGGGGCGTCTTCTAGGGAGGATAACTGGTCTCTTCTCTGTCATCTGGGCTTGGAGCCGTCTTCTTTTAGAGGGACTGGTCTCTTCTCTGTCATCTGGGCTTGGAGCCGTCTTCTTTTAGAGGGACTGGTCTCTTCGCTGTTATCTGTTTGGAACCGTCGACTTTTAAGGAGGATTGGCCTCTTCGGTGATATCTGGATCTGGGCATCTGTTTGTCATCTCTTTGGCCACCTTGTCTCTGCAATGTGCGGTGTATCCATCCTCCTGTAACATGAGTACATTGTTCTATGACGCCATGTCGAGAACACTGAGGATATACATCTGAGTGTTCGCATTCTCAGGAATTCGTGTATAGCATCATTTCTGTGACACAATACGACCTACTGATCATCTGATGGTGGCGTTCCCCTGTCGAGTGAGTCTGTTCTTGACTGTCAACATGTTCATCTTGTTCTGGCTTCCCACGTGTCCGGATTTGTTCATCTCAGTCAGGAGAGGTGGCAAAGGCAGTTCTCGTTGGAACACGGTTTTACAGAATATGGAACTGACACTTATTGATCATTTAATGGTGACATCAACCACAACTGCGTCCACGGACAACCACTACCTCGACCATAGGCAGACAACACATCTAGGGTACTCGGGTACTCGGGTACTCGGGTACTCGGGTACTCGGGTACTGAGTAGGACCCGGGTACTCACAGGACTACCCGGACCCGTGGTTAGTCACGTGATATATTGTCTAATGACTAAAATAATCTGGAACTCTATGGTGACATTACAAGTCATTAATGTCATGGGTTTTTTCACTATGCACCCATTCCTCCTGATTTTTCATATGGTTGAATAAAGATATAACTTAAGTCAACTTCAGCGTATGCATGACCAGATTGTTTAATACACGTATCTAAATACGTTTTGCCAGGGCTATGCTACAAAAGTTCCCAATCGGACAATGAGACATCTCCTGAGACCTACAGTGGGTACCCGGGTAGGGTAGGGTAGGGTAGGGTAATAGGAGGGCGGGTACTCGGGTAGTAAATATGGACTCGTCCCAGCCCTAAACACACCCACGTGCAACCACCATCTCGCCCACAACCACCAACAACCTCGACCAGAGGCACAAGCCACTTATCCACATGCAACCACCATCTCCTCCACGGACAACCACCACCTCGACCACAGGCACACACTACTTATCCACATGCAACCACCATCTCCTCCACAGACAACTACTACCTCGACCACAGGCAATCACCACTTATCCACATGCAACCACCAGCTCCTCCACGGACAACCACTACCTCGACACAGGCACTCACCACTTATCCACATGCAACCACCATCTCCTCCACAGACAACCACTGCCTCGACCACAGGCACAAGCCACTTATCCACATGCAACCACCATTTCGTCCACGGACAACCACCACCTCGACACAAGCACACACCACTTATCCACATGCAACCACCATCTCCTCCACAGACAAACACCATCTCGACCACAAGCACACACCTCTTATCCACATGCAATCACCATCTCCTCCACAGACAACTACTACCTCGACACAGGCACTCACCACTTATCCACATGCAACCACCATCTCCTCCACAGACAACCACTGTCTCGACCACAGGCACAAGCCACTTATCCACATGCAACCACCATTTCGTCCACGGACAACCACCACCTCGACACAAGCACACACCTCTTATCCACATGCAATCACCATCTCCTCCACAGACAACTACCACCTTGACACAAGCACACACCTCTTATCCACATGCAATCACCATCTCCTCCAAAGACAACTACTACCTCGACCACAGGTACACACCACTTACCCACATGCAACCACCAGCTCCTCCACAGACAACTACTACCTCGATCACAGGCACTCACCACTTATCCACATGCAACCACCATCTCCTCCACAGACAACCACTACCTCGACCACAGGCACACACCACTTATCCACATGCAACCACCATCTCCTCCACAGACAACCACTACCTCGACCACAGGCACTCACTACTTATCCACATGCAAACCCCATCTCTTACAACTTACTGCTCTCTACAATGCATGTTGATAACATATGTTGAATAAAATTATATCATGAGCATGGAAGCGTCCACTGATTTAGATTACACCTATGAGATTGTGGTATGCATTATTTATAGTGATTGTCAATGGCAGGAAAAGCTTGAAGCTTTAGTAAAATATTGAGTGATGTCGTGGCCACAATTGTAGCGGTACACTGTGGTAGTTAGTACGTTAGAGTTATCCACCCTTGTGTAAACGTGAATATGACAGGCTTGGTCGTTTTAGAAATCTGTAACTTGAAATAGAAACACGTTCGCTCATCATGCCGAAGACCCGGGATCCATTCCCCATATGGATGCAATGTGGGAAGCTCTGGTAAAATGTGTTTAGATACATTTGAAACGATCTGGTGTCTACACTGAAGTTGACTGAAGTTTTATTTTTATTCAAACATATAAACGTCAGAAGCAATGGGCGTAGTAGTCAGGAAGAACTGCGAACATTAGTGACAGTACTGACTTGTAGTTTAAACATAGAGTTTTAGATACTTTTTGTCATTAAACAATATATCACGTGACTAACCACGGTTCCGGATAGTCCTATGGGTACCCGGGTCCTACTCAGTACCCACCCGACCCGAGTACCCAAGTTACCCGTCCAAGCCCTAGGGTGCAGGCAATGCGGTGGAAGAGCCCGTCCGTTCCAGGATTTTAAATTGACGTCACAGGTTAATACGGATTTGATTTTTAACCCAGCTCCAATGTGAGGTTAAATCGGAAAAGTAATAAAGTTTGATCTATACCCGCATGTGTAGCGTAATAAAGTATAGTTTTGCCCTGAACTGTTATAACGTCAAAGCACACAAGCAAATAACGAAACTGTTGTGTGCCTCCAAGAGAAATGTACAATGATGCTTTTTCATAATTATAATGGGCCGGTGGCCTATTTACCGAAATAAAGCACTCACTCGGACGCAAGCCTCCTCGTGCTTTAACTGTAATAATGCAAGGCAAAACTATACTTTATTACACGTAGATCGATGCTCATGATGTCAATCACTTGATTGTCTGGTCCAGACTCGATTATTTACAGACCGCCGTCATATCTAGCTTGAATATTGCTGAGGGTAGAGCAAACATTTCTTCTTAAATATTGGACTGGGGCGAGCACGTGACATGACAATTAAATCATGGTCATAATCACAATGACGTCACAGTTAGATATAGTCTTAATAGCGTCACACCATGAGGTTGAGTCTGCGTGTCACGTGACGTTATTGTTGTCTATCTGCCTAGATACACAGCCGCATTCAACTGATTGTCGCTATTTTGTCGGTGTGTATTTCCCCGAGATGCCAGGTCAGACTGTACAGGTCGCGTTTCAGGTCTACGCCTTGCCCCCTGGTGTAAAGGCCATGATGAGAGCGGATAGCCGGGTTAAACTCGGAGTTCTGGGTTCGATCCCCGAACTTGGTTCATGGAACATCCCTCAGACGCTGAGTGCCGGGCCGTCGGAGATAGAACAGGACGTGTGGAAGGTGACGAGTTACCTGCCCATATCGGCCACGTTCACGTGGTCGTGGCTGGTGACAACGCATGATGCACAGGTTTTGTACTGGGATCCTGCTAGAAACAGACAGTGAGTTTTCCATACCCTCGTTATTAGTATGCACTATTCACCACACAAGTACATGAGATTTGTGATGTGATCAGTTGGGTATACTGTGTCAACTCCATTCCTCAAGCCCATGTGATACAGTAATTTCTTTCTTTTTCTTAACCCTTTTATTTCGAAATCAGCCGCATTTTATAAATAAATATCTTTACATGTCCACGTAACTAGGGACTACACAGTGATGGAAACATACATAATTGTTCCCTGACATGAATGTCACCGACTTATTTTCCTGTAATGCGCTCTGGATCTTAAGATTTCTATTTCCATATATCTCCCCGAGGCGGGTATCAGTGAATACAGTAATCATTCAAGTAAAAATACCCAATAAAAATTTTCACTGACATTCTTTCACATAATTATTGACAGCTTTTGTGAACGTATCCGTGCTTATCCTGCTTCCTACAGCCGAACTGTATTTTTCTGTTGAAAGATTTGAATTCCGTGGAACAGTTTCAATTCGGGCAATATTTCATATAATAGCAAACTAATATTGAACTTCTAGAGGGATGTGCATTCAATACATCTATTTCATACACGGATTCTTCAATGTGATAATGAATTGAATGATAATACATGTAATGTAATTGTCTTTAATTGATCTTTCAAAAAGTTAACTTAACATTATCTCGTATGATAAATAACATTTATCAGTCCGAATCTAGAACCAGTGTTTAGTTGTGCAATTGCCTCAGCTTCTTCAGACAGAGCTGATTGTACGGACACATTGGTTCCCACTGAATAATTTCTGACTGGTGTATATGTGAACTTAACTGTTGCAGGACAAGTCTGAACTTCTTCGGCGGCACTATGCAGGTACGATGGGGTTTTAAACA
Organism: Haliotis cracherodii; assembly: GCF_022045235.1. Classification (NCBI taxonomy): domain Eukaryota; kingdom Metazoa; phylum Mollusca; class Gastropoda; order Lepetellida; family Haliotidae; genus Haliotis; species Haliotis cracherodii. Next base: position 45,617,846 of record NW_027266286.1, on the reverse strand, counting down.
CTCTCAGTTCATCTCCCGCACATGCCGAGCAGACATTCGCACTCGATACCAGTGTCAGCCAGGAGAGGTGTTGGCTGTGGCGGGTTCGGAGGCCTGTCTCGGGTCCTGGGAGCCAAAGAACGCCATCCGCGCCAGAGAGTACCCGTCTAAGTCCGGGTACTGGATTGCTCACACTGTTCTGGACTGTTCTGTCATATACCTCTGGAAGTGGGTGGTTCTGGACGCGGAGACTGGAGCCGCCAGACGCTGGGAGGAGCGCCGGAACCGTCATCTGAAGACCAACTGTGAGCGGCTGGTGATGGACGCCAGATGGAACTGCGAGTCCCTCATCCAAAACCGTGTCCCTGTGTCCATGTACAGAGACGTCGACATGACCAAAGTGAACATCGCCAACTACAGTCAGATGACCTGCAATGCGCCTCAGGATGTAGCAGCCAAATGGATCGCAAATGCTAATGTCGAAAACAAGTATTTTGCAGGTGAGTGACTTCTATGCTTCTTTGGTTGGCAATACTAGCAAATTTGACTCAAAAATCAACCAATGGCGGAAGTCCACTAACTAACATTTTTGTTGTTTTTTGCTTAACGTCGCACTCAGTAATATTCCAGCTGTATGACGGCGTTCTGTAAATAATCGAGTCTAGATCAGACAATCCAGTGATTGACATCATGAACATCGATCCACGCTATTTGGATAAAATAACATACATTAACCAAGTCAGCGAGCCTGACCACCCGATCCTGTTAGTCGCCTCTTACGACAAGCATAGTGGCCATTTGCGGTAAGCATGGGTTGCTGAACCGGATCTTCCCGGGTCCCGTCAATTTTGGGCCATTCAACATATACACACATGACACAGTAATAACGTCAATAACAAATGTATTCCAATACTTCAACAGCCTAGTATTTGAGAATGTGTTGAGAACGACTAAAATGCTGAATCTTACATTCTCACGGCAAGCATGGGTTGCTGAAGACCAATTCTCACCCTGATCTCCAGATCGAGGGGGGCGGTCGGGTAGCCTAGTGGTTAAAGCGTTCGCTCGTCACGCCGAAGATCCGTGTTCGATTCCCGACATGGGTACAATGTGTGAAGCCCATTTCTGGAAGTGGGCATAATTATATCCTGGAGCATGCTTTGTATTTTCAATGGATCGGGGAATATGTACGACTTTTATTTAATGTAATAGTGATGTACAATGACAAACTGGATTGATCTATTGACTTGTCTGTTTACAAGAAATACCACAACCACGTTATATTTCATGCCTACATTTAATTCAGTTACCGAGAGAGAAGAAGCAGCCATGGCCAACCCGGCTCCAGCATCACCTTCATCCCACGAAACAAAGAAATCAAAATGGCGCTCACTGTCCAGCCAACTTCCGGCACTAGTTCCCTTCGTGGCGTTTGTGATGATTGGGGCAACTGAGTGGGTTGCCCACATGATATAGATTGAGGGTTGGGGGTGTGGGGTGGCGGGCGGGCGTAGTGAGGGTGAAGATGACCATGCGTGCATCCTTCATGCCCAGGCGAATGAATAACAGAAGTTGATACAGCATTTCAAGAGGGATACGATGACCAAATTGGGAACACTTCCGCATTCGTGTCTTATATGCATTTTAACATTGCAGGGGTGGTATTTAATACTCATTGGCAAACTGAACGTAAAAATAATAACGAAAACAAAAATTTAATCGTCAAAAAGTTGTCATACAAAACAGTTTTTGGATCCAATGAAACAAAAAATGTAACATCAAAGACTGATAAAAATATCCCAGAGGCCATGGAGTTAAAATATATTTTTTTAAATCATATCATGCGGTGTAAATAATGTTTCATGATTCATTGTCATTTCGAAAGTGAAAAAAAAATATTAGTCCATAATACGTTGACAACCACTTTCAATACAAAGTCGGATCATACGGAAATGGAGTCTAAGGCGCCGCGATTCGCTGTGCAGAATCGGAAACCTATGATTGTGGGTTCGAATCCCTGTTCGCCCCGATTATGTTTCTAGGTTTGTCAGCACCATATCCGTGCTTGTGGGTTTCGCCGAAGTGGTAAACGTCTGAGACCTGCATCACTTCGGGTTTTCCTCCCACATTAAGCTGACACGCCGTGATATAACTGGAATACTGTTAAAAGCAGCGTTAAAACCAACTCACTCACTCATATGGAAATGAAGATGTGTCTAAACGAAGAATTAAAAGTTGGTTCATGGTCATAGCAATTATGGGGGCGCGGGAAAGCAATAATATATTATAATGTGATGTTAATGATAATGATATTTTCATTTGTAAATAATACATTTCATGTATATATCAATCAGCTGTACAGACTCTGTAGAGAAAATGCCGCCTCCGTGGTCTTGTGGTAGAGCGTCCGCCCGGAGAGCGGAAGGTCCGGAGTTCGATCTCCGGCCGCGTCATACCAAAAGACGTTAAAAGATGGTACTTGTTGTTACCCTGTCTGGCGCTCGACATTAAGGGGCTAAAACAAGGACTGGTCGGCTCGGAGTCAGTATACTGTGCCTGAGTGGGGTATTCATGTTAAACTGCGGCATGGTATCTCAGTGAGCTAGCACTATAAATCGGCATCAGTCCGGACTAGTACAAGCAGCCACACACACACACACACACGTGCATGCACGTCGCTATATAAGTGCAATAATCTTGGACGCGACGTTAAACCCAATTTCACCTCACCTCACCTCACCTGTAGAGAAAAAAACATAATTACGCATTAATGAGCAGTAATTGTGTCGTTTACATTTGATTTTATATTTTAGAATAAATACTTTAAATCTTATTCTCCACGTGTTTGTTGTCTCGTCACAATGTAAATACCCATCAGGCTTGTGACTGAATGGTGTGGGAAGCTAATCGCAGAAATGAGACGTTTCTGTTTTAAGGCTTGTTAGAGTAGATGACATGTTTCCCATGACCTCCTGCGCCTATACAATTGCCCTCCCCTCACATTGTTTTCACACATTAAACATAGTTTCGGAACTTTTCAAATTCGTTTTCACTGAATTCCATTTTGCACACGCGTTTGTTATACACATGGGACGGTATAGTCGTTATCACCATCGTCTCAGGCACGCCTTCTCACAGTCTTAGAGCCGGAGGGGGCGTGGCCAAAAGATGTCATGTGGTACATTAGAATTATGTTCACTTTTGTTTATTTGTAAAACGACAACAGACGATTATAAAGTCCTCCCTACCTACCCACTCGGTATGGAAAAATCATAAGAAAAGAATGCTTGTTTTAACTAGCCTTGTAATTAAAATTACATTTTACCGTATTCGACGTAATAGGCGCCCAGGGCGCTCTCAAAATTAGAAATAGGGGGCTCTTATTAAAATATTATTTTGGTGAAAAAAAACAGAGTTGAAAGATAAATTTAGTGGTTTATGCAGACAGCCTGAAATGTTTATGTACGACAAATATATTTTTCAAGAGTTTAATTGCCCATAAATTAGGGTGCATATTACACACGAGTGCGTATTATACTCGAATAAATAGGTCTTGTGTACATTGATCAATCGAAAGGGGTGCTAATTGGGATTGTTCACTAGCCAATATATTAGCAAATATCGCCGTGGGCGCTTATTACGTCGAATACGGTAAATTTCTTCAATATCTATCCCGGTATTCACTCTAACGCATACACAGCTCCACGATCTGCAAACTGTAACCGTCTAGGCATTGTACATTTTTAATGTAAGTAGGATTAATTGCTAGATTGCTAGACAGATTTCACTTCATAATCAACAGTGGTCTTTACAGTGGAATCAGTGCTCGTAATTCGCCCCGGAATTCCCACACAAAAAAACAGAAGAAGCAATGCTCGGCGATGATGCAACTGTTCTTGAAATGAGGTTCCCATTCTATAATAACGTCTCTGTCCTGGAACACTTAAGGTTTCGGAGTTGCCTACGAATCCCGCCGCTGAGTGCGGCATAAACAACGGAGTACAAACAAACAATCTCACTTTGATTATAAGAGTATATAAATTTGAGTCGTGCTATTTTATCAGCTGAAATTTAGAAAAAAAGATCACCCATTGTCATCCATACCTTGACTTGACCTTCGATCCATTTAACAGAAACATTTTTTTTACATAAAAGCTGATTTATAATGAGTTCGATGTGAACAGATAAAAACGATCAAAGATAGCGCGTACACCTTTGGTATTCACCGGTTACATTATTGACTGGGGTAACAAAAGTTTTCGACACCGATTTTCACGCATGCGCAACATGCACGAATACTTCATCATGGCGTCCTTGGATGTAAACAAGCATAGCGACGGAGGATAATTATTAGCGTTGGAGCATAACGTAGCATAATTAGGCCATTTAAAGGAAAGAGGGCGACAGTTTATCAATCACGAGTTCTTTTTTTTTTTAGATTTATGAGTATTTACGGTTACATGATCGTGTAATGGGGAAGAGTTCGTCTCTAACAGAGTGTTACCTTCGCTACACCATCACTCATTGACAGCTGATCTGTCACCAAGTTGCGTTCAAGAGTTGCAAGATAGCAGAGGTCAGCACAAAATGAGTTCGCCTTTGTCAAGCCTGAGGAAATCTCATAAAGCGCCCTTCATGCCTGGCAGTGGGTGAGTGTTGAGCGCCCAATATTACAAGTATGTAGCTACAAGTATAACCTGGGTCACTGTGACCAAGGTACAATGAGTGGTCATTCATTAAGAAATTGTAAGGCCTATGATCACAATCAGAACGAATTCTTCTTGATTTTATTACAATTTTTGTCCGAGCATTGTTCATTATTATTTTGCTTTTTCATCTAATGTTTCAACATTTTTTGATTTATCTGTGTTGTATAGTTATTAATTAAACGCTAAGATTAATATCACACCGGACACGTAAAGCATCAATATTTGTGAAATAGGGCGATAAAGCTCAAAATAAGCAGAAAAAAAGTATCTGGCTTAATTGCATTTGTATGTTTCGAATTGAATATCAACACGATGCATAAGCTAAAAAAATTGGACATCAACATCGAAAAAGTACTCAAAAATAGAAGTTCCATAATGGCGTGCGACAACCTCATCAGTGACATCCGTCAGAGCCACTTTTCAGCAAACATGTAACATTTTGAATCTGCTTTGGTAATTAAACATTGCATTTACTTATGAAAGCATTTTATTCAAGCTGTTGTAAGGGGGGCATTCTTGCCAACAGAAATCATACTGATGGCATTAAAATATTCACTTCAGGCAGCATATTCAGTTCAGAGGTACCTGAAGTGTTAGATCTGTGGCTAAGGGTTGGTCATGTAGACAAGGCATCCAACCTCGGATCAAAAGGTCTGTGGGTTGAATCCCATCATGGGACTGAAATATTATGGATGCTACATCAATGCCCAATGAAGGGCTAAACATGTTTGAGCAAATTAAATCTCAGTACCCTACTATTAGGCCTGGGTGCCTTCTGTTGAAGTAGTGTGTAGCCGGGCGAGGAGTCATCCTTATATCGCGAAATGCATCAAATCATGTGAGCACCTTGATTAAAAACATGAAAAAGATTTGGAAAATATCTGCTGACAATGAGTTGGCAGTGCACATGCTTTGCAAATCCTGCAATCAACCAGGAACCGGATTTCGATTTCGATTTTGATTGGACTATGCATAGACTTGTAAGTCCAGGCAAAATGTAACTATAATACCAGCCTAGTTCGGCTAGGGTGGAAACTGGACTTTTAAAGTCAGTAAACTCACTTGCCTCGGGAAGATGATCTATAGTGAACCCACAGATAAATGGACCGCATTTCAATGTCTGTGATAAACATGATTGGAGCTTGTCTGTCTGCCCTCAGACGTTAGGCAATGATAATTTTTGACATCAGGACAAATCATTCATCCTGTTTCATTGTACACTCGTTGTACCATCTTTTGTTTTTTGTCAGCTGAGAGTATGACTGACTTCATCATATTCATTATCATGTTTATGGATTCACTTTTGGATTTTTATACATGTTATAATATATATTGCTTGGATCGATGCTCATGATGTCAATCACTGCATTGTCTGGTCCAGACTTATTTACAGACCGCCACCATATTGCTGGAATATTGCTGAGTGCAGCGTTAAACAACAAACAAACAGAGAAACATGTTATGATGACTGTGCAATAATCCAAGTTGTTTGATTTTTGTTTTTGATGATACATCTATGTTGACAGGCAGAGGCCAGTGCCCTTCAGAAATCCAGATTATTCAGGTATTTGTTTAAATCTGTTTACTGATATCTGTTTGTGTGCTGATGTATGTTCTCAACCTCACCTCATTCTTACTAAATATATTTTATTTAATTGTTTACGTTTTTACAAAAGAAGAAAGATACAATTGATTAGATTGTTCATAGGACTAATTCAAGGAAAGACTTTAATATTCAATATTGAAATCTACTGCTGCAATGCATACAAGCACTTGCCAAAAGCATGTTTAAGCTCCATTAGGCCATGTAAATCATATTAGAAAATAACAAAATATTACATTTTGCCTTGCTCAAACTTTAGCATGCTTATTATGTGGAGCACCAAACAGAAGTTCCAGCCTCATCCATTAAGCTGTTCTTGGCAAGAAGTCACAAATGGGTTTTTTATAATGTCGGTCATGGACAAATTGTGTGATTCCAGAAAGATTTGCCAAAAATGTAACTTACCGCAGAATAGCAGAACAATCGCTGAATTTGCCTCTTTTATCAATCAATGGACTAATTTTCAATATTTTGAAGCTTTTCTATCAAACTTTGCACTCAAAAGATACACAAACATTTAACAAATGATTCAAACAAAGAAAATATGAGTCCTAAAAGAAAACTTATTTTGAAACTAATAATTCTCACTTTTAAACATTCATGTGGTATTATGACTACATAATACCTGTTTACAACAAACCATAAATAAATATCAGTGACACCATGCATAATTATTTGCATAATTTTATGTCTTATCTAGTGATAACTGTTAGTATTACTTTTGTAATGACAGTTTGTGGAATTATTTTGTTTTGGGTTTGTTTCAAGATTTCGAAAAATGAGTTTGTATTAATTTGTGAAGGGGATTGGTTCTGTTTTTACAGCAGAATTTACAACAGAATTTTGTAATTTTAGCCTCAGATTTTGGATAATTTGATAACAGAATTCATCTGGGACCAAATGACCTAAGTAATGTGACAGTGTTATGAAACTGAAACACTCCATTATGTCCAGTGACTAAGAGACAGGTCAACATGTTCATCAGATCCACAATATTCAAGGCTGTTTGTGCCACACAGGTCTTGACTTATCACAAATAACTGAATGTTATGTTTGGGCAATGAGTAGGCATGTTCTTTGTCAACAGAGGATGAGAGTAAGCTGTTGGATGAAGTTACGACAGGAATGGCCTCCAGTAGAATGAAAGGGCGTGACCCCTTTGTTGGAGGCTTGCCTAAAATAGAAAGCCGCCACCCATCACAGGTGTCCTCAGGGACCTCTCCAGGTCGAGATCAGGGGCATCCCAGTGCATGTGAGTATTTTGCAACTGATCTGCATTTTGAGACAAGCAGAGTGATATTTATTAGAACAGGGTGCCAACAATGATTCTGTTGGAACAATAAGGTTCAGGGAGCAAAGAGAGTCCTGTCATCAAAGGCACCACAATTCTCTGTGCAGAGTTGCTTCCCTCGGTAGGAGTTACATCCCTTGTGCATAGTTGCATCAAGCTCCTTCTCAAGATTGCAGACTGACGGAAAATCACTCAATTTCCCCATTACATTCTTCATATACCAATTACATGATAGTTGGAATGAAATAGAAATTCAAACTGACAAACAAAGAAAATATTTAAGCTTGGTTATGAGTATTCAGCTTCACGTCAGTCATCACTTTTTTGTAAACATTTGTCAGTCAACTCGAAGCATGGTTGTGGTTACATGCCACAGTGGTGAGTTTTGACTGGTGGCAGCGATAGTATAGAGAGCTCGGTGAATGGGCTATCGCTGTGAGGAGCTTGTGGTTGCATCCCTTGTTCAGTGTTGCATCCCTTGTACAGAGTTACATCCCTTGTGCAGACTTGCAGCCCTTGTGCAGAGTTGTTTCCCTTAGCCTTCCTAGAATCCCTTGATCACAGGTTCGAATGCCAGGTTTGCCCTGATTATTTTTCTAAGTTTGTCAGCAGCATACCCATACTCATGGGTTTCACCAACATGGTAAAGTCTGAGACCTGCATTGCATGTTCACAGTGCAACGCCATCTTGAATCAGCTTTGAATGTTTTTCCCCAACCATTAGGTATTGTCAATGATAATGAATTTAATATGAACAAATATTGTTAACTTCTTTTCCACAGATAGCAAAGTTATTGATGGAAAGTTAATGTTTTAGTTTAAGATGTTTTTTAATATTTTTTCTACGTCATGCAGCTCCCTCAGACCGTGAGTTGCTGAGTCTGATGATGTCTCGAGTGACACACCTGGAAGCAAAGTTGCAGTATCAGACTAAAGAAAATGCAGAAAAGGTAGGAAACTCAGTTACAAATTTGTAGCTCACCTGGCCTGGTCTCATCATCAATACACTTTTCACATATTTTACTTGTGCTGCGTTGGATTCTGCTATAGTTTTGTTTGGAGGTTTGTTACTACAAGGGCGTTCAATTTATCTATTAACTTATTGTCTTTTCAGGACAGAAGAGTTAGAGTGTTAGAGGACAAACTGAAGATCCTCCAAAAAGCCCAAGGTATGTACACATGACTATTTGTTATAGTGGTGGTGATTCTGATGATACTGGTTGCTGCAGAAGTTCTGCAAATATGAAGCAATTTTCCAGTATTAGTCGCTATGAATACAAGAAAGAGGGTCTGTGTTCATAAATCAAGTACCATGACAAGTCGTAGTGCTGAAGTGGATACCATTGTGAAAATCAGAGTTACCTCCCTTGGTCCTTTACAATGTTGGTAACTTAAACCAAGAACATTAGCATTTAATGTTCTCATAAGTTGACTTGGGGTACAGAATTGAATCAGCTATCTGTGCAAAATTCCAATTTCTTGCTGGAATATTTAGTTTCATAAAGAAAACAGTTTATGAAAAAATAGTTCTCGCTTTTAGATGCATGCCTCTATATTCACATGATAAGTTCTCAGTCCCAATGGATATTTCTCAAAGGAAATTTGTTTCAAGAATAAACTACTGTATGAACATTATTTTTGCTTTGCTTAATTAGAAAAAATGCGTTTTCACAGTCTATGGAAATTTGGCCTTAGATGTGATCCTCACAACTATTTTACATGTTCAAAAGTTGTCATCAGAATTGTAAGAGGATGCAGTGTTAGTGTGGCTATGTTTTCCATTTTTTATTCAGGTTCAGGTAGAGCACATATATACTGTAAATCTGGAAAATTTTGCAAGCAGGAAAGTACTGCGAAAACTGCGAGCGACACACACTCACAATAGTTTCATGACGCAGTTATTATTGCAGACCAACAAAAAACAAAGGACGCAATGAGGAATATTTCTTGAATTCACTTCCACACGTTGTCAAGCCAACTGGTGCATGATTAAATAAATAATCCCACACATCTTGTTTCTCTTATTCCACATGGTCACCCAGTGTCAATATTCTAGTTAGTCTAAGTTCACAAACCTTCCACATCTCTGTCAAGTTGTTGACGTGACACCGAGTAATCCAGACATACGTCACTGATTCTATTCTGTTAGATTAACACGTTACGCCAACCTCCCTTGTCAACTACAACACATGTATTTATAGTTTATAAATCACTGAGTTTCATCATGTCGCGTCCTACTTCACATGCAAAAGTAGCATTGATCTTTGGTAATCTTAAAAGGCTGTCGCAATACGTTCCAGACACATTTAAGGTTATTGTTATCCACTAATTTCATGCCGTAATACTTTCCCCAATTTACAGTACAAATGAATCATCACATTACAAAAACTCCATAGATGACCAGAAGCATAATCATGATCACAGTTTGTTTGTTTGGTTGTTTGCTGTTTAACGCCACACTCAGCAATATTCCACCTATATGACAGCAGTCTGTAAATAATCGAGTCTGGACCAGACAGTCAAGGGATTAACATCATGAGCATCTATCCATGCAATTGGGATCGATGACATGTATCAACCAAGTCAGAAAGCCTGACCACCCGATCCCGTTAGTCTCCTTTTATGACAAGCATATTCACCTTTTACGGCAAGCATGGGTTGCTGCAGACCTATTCTACACCAGATCTTCACAGGTCCATCCAATAAGACACATATTTTTTATCCCAGTATACTCAACAATATCTCTTTGAATGTGTTTGGAGTACGGAATTGTCTTTTTGACTGAACACTTACAAAGGCCTTCCTATCAGAGTGAAATGAAGAAAATTGAATCTTATTCCAGTTGCATTTGTTATAAGGCTGCATTATTTGATTAGGAAGTCGTAAAAATGGGTACACAATGAAATATTTTAATATGTAAAGACATCCGCAGCGGAATCTTAATTAAAAGCATTTTTTCACGCAAACGAATGAAGTGCTTAAGATGCAAGTGCTTTCGCTTCCACGTATCCATTACAAATGGCTTTGTTGGCAAGGAATACAGCTTTGTGATCTATCTTTTTCGTTTTCACTTCGCATAGCCAAATTCCTCTCACTATATGAATGTTAATGAGACGAGGTTTTTTTTCATTTCACGCTGACAGATAGGAAGGCCTGAATCTGTGCAGCGAATTCTGAAAAGTAAAATATTTGTAGTAATACCAGAAAGTATATGGTGGAACATACACTGAAACCATGGTAACTCTGCACAGTGTTTTATCAGGTACGTATGTATTTCACTGCAACAAGTGATGTCGGTTATCTGATTTCAGGGGGAGGTAACTCTGGTGAGCGGGTTCAGGAGCTGGAGAAGAAATGTCTTCTACTACAACAGCAGATTCATGAGATGGAGGTATTTCAAGAATGACTTTTTGACATTCATATTCATTATGAACAATATCACATACAGTGGAACCAGTGTACGTGTCAAAGAGTATCTGTTCCTGTAGGGAAATTCTTCCTTTGTACTATTTCTCTCTAGGGGAAATATTCCCATGGAACAGTTGTTGTGAGGAAAATCTCTCCACAATACATTTACATTGGCTATATTTGTTCCGGATGGAACTCATTACATGTGGAACTGATCACTGTTGACATAAAACACTTGGATAGTCTGATAAATTTTGGCTACACCATCTTCCCGAGGCAAGGGAGTAAGTGTCTATAGAAGTCCAGTTTCCACCCTTGCCAAACTAGGCTGGAACAAGGAGTTATATTTTAGCTGGACTAATAAGTCTTTGCATATTCCAATCAAATCGTGCAACGAAATTGACATCTGGTTCGTAACCTGCCATGCAGGATTAGCAAAGTAAGTCCACCAAACCTAGCTTCAGCAGATATTTCATGGTTTAAATCTAGGTAGTCACATGATTTGATACATTCCTCAAAGTAAGACCTATTTTATTACAATTTAGTTTTTGATTATCGATCAAATTGTCTTGACTGGGCGCCGGCATTTTGTTGGGTATAATCTGATTGGTCAGTTGGATGGACATAGAAGGGAAATAACTTGTAATGGCCACTGGTGGCGGTACGATCGAGCCCAGATATTCCAGCCTAGTTCGGCAAGGGTAGAAACTGGACTTTCATGTTCAGTTAACTTCCTTGCCTAGGGAAGATGTGGCTACACTGACAAATTTGTTGTGATATTATGAAGTTGAATGTTGTCTGTAAACATCATATACTGAAAGTACGAGGCCGATGCTGCAGACGCTGGGCATACATGATCCTAATGACAATATCAATGTTCAGTTAAATGGCTCAGATCCTTGTGTAACTTTCAAATGATCGATTGATAAAACTAGAGCAAATTTGTGGTTCACCTGTGTCTGAACTGAACTTTATTATGCTCAGGCTGCAATCAGTGACATAAGAGGTACATATAGAGATTTATTACCCATAGGATCAGAAAAATCGTATGCGAACTACAAATAGGTCAAATATCACCTCACCCGAACACTAGTGTATTGTTTCCGTCATCCAGATGGCCTTTTTCTATAGGGAAGCTCAAAGGATTAAGAAATAATGGTTATTAAAGAAATTATTACACTCTCATGTGTGTCACACTGATTTTATGAAACTTGTGTATGAATTCAAGTATTTACCTCGCTCTCTCTTAGGAAATCATAAAATCAGTATGACACACATGCTTATATAATAATATCCATATATGCATACATTCATTAATTGAAAAAAAGGCCATCGTCAAATTTTACACTGTATTATATCTTGTCTCCAATCTATTATGATAAACAACATGATCCATTCACTGACATATTTAATGGAAGGCATAAATAGCTAGATGGTACCTTATGCAATATAGGGTATTACGACGACAAGTTTGTAAAATCTGAAGACACCTCTATAGGTGTGCCCAATCTAAGTGAAAGATGCATGGCTTCCTGAGGAAATCAGATGTCAGCTATCCAAAACGATTCTGCGTAATTTCTGTCCCACCTTGATTCGGATATTTACCAGTATATTTTAGCAAAGAAAACCACAACCAAACAATAAAATACCCTGGATTTTGTATACCCATTTGGGTTAACATGCCATGGCACTCAGAGACGACAGGGTGTATAAAATATCCACAATATACAAGCATGTCTTTATTATTTTGCATTTGGAACTCCCCAACTATATTCATTTTGAAGTCAGAAATCAGATATGGTTGTCTAAATTCTTCGCTTACTGGTACCAAGAATTTAGAGCCTTGACCCCTGAAGGTGTCCTTAGATTTTCACACAGACAGGTATAATGGGGCAAGAGATTTGATTTAGATTAGATTGATCTAGCCCTTACTCTGTCATGCTGTAATGCCTACAAGAATGGAGACCGCCTCCGTGGTCTAGTGGTAGAGCGTCCGCCCAGAGACCGGAAGGTCCTGGGTTTGATCCCCGGCCGCGTCATACCAAAAGACATTAAAAGATGGTACTTGTTGTTACCCTGTCTGGCTCTCGGCATTAAGGGGCTAAAACAAGGACTGGTCGGCTCGGAGTCAGTATACTGTGTCTGAGTGGGGTATTCATGTTAAACTGTGGCATGGTATCTCAGTGAGCTAGCACTATAAATCGGCATCAGTCCAGACTAGTACAAGCAGCCACACACACACACATGTATATATACGTCGCTATATAAGTGCAATAATCTTGGATGCGACGTTAAACCCCATTTCACCTCACCTACAAGAATGGAAAACTGAGTACAGGGGATATGTTTTCCCTTTACTTTGAGTGAAAAGTGAAAAAAAAAATGTTTTGGAAGTCCATTTTTGATTGAAAATATGCTTTTTAACATCTTTGTGTTTGTATGTATAAACATGAACCTTAATTCAACCCCATTTCTTCTTTTTGTCTCTCTCTTCTTTTCTTCATTTTCTTCAGTTCTGTTAAACAAGGAATTAATTCAATCTACATTAAATAATTTTAGTACCTGTGCAATAACAACACATTAGGACTGTGTCATTTAGTTCACTTTTAAAGGGCTTTACGTAGGTCGAAGATATTAGAGTCAGTCTGTTGATGTGCGTGCTAAAGGTTCAGAATAGCATTCATACCAGATAAGTTTCAGTCTGTCATAGAAGCTTCATTAATTAACAATGTTTTTGTTCTCTCAAGCCTTGAACGAAAAGACTGTTGATTAGACTGTTGTATGACAACACGGGTTAGAATTAATTGCCCTTACAACTTGACATGAAATATTCATGCTGTCCAGCAATCAGCTATTACGAGGTGTTACTATCAGCTAACTTCTATCATGATTGGAGGCATTAAGGGAAGACCTGGGATATTCTGGTATCTTTTTGAGTGTCACCTGGATGAATGCTTAATGAATTACAATGCCTCATGCAGAGTATCTTTGGAATGGCCTAAGAAGTCTTTCTTTTGAGTTGTGCCAAGTCAATGGCATTGATATTGCTTATACAGCATTAAAGAATTGTGGTTATACATTTTTTTAGCAGCATTAGAAATTGGCACTAGTCCTATAGTCATTGCAAAACTGCCCAATAGTGAAGGTATCATAAGGACTTGGAAATTTGTCATTTTAAGGGTTTTACTATTTGTTATCATTATAAGGACTAGTGTACTAAAAATGTTAGTTTCTGTCGCTGTGTAGGATAAAATATTCCCAGAATTCTGTGGCATTAGCTTAAATATATTTTTGTGGTTTCAGCTACATGTATTTGGGTTTTCAGTTGTACTATTTTGGGGGCAAGTTTGTTGGCAGTTATTTTCTTTGCTCGTCAGGCTAGAAGTGGGAGTGTCAGTTTGTGTCAAGGATTCTGCAAGGTTTCCCAGGCTTCAGAAAGCCTTTGAATGTGTGAGTCCGGTCTTTTACCATATATCAAAGATCTTTCACCATTTATCTCCATCTATAAAGTGACCCCACCTCTGAGGCGACCCCCCTGCACAAGCCTTCAAAACTTATGCTAATTAATAAACCCTGTCTATAAAGCGAATCGGAATGAAGTACATCACCATCGTATACAAAATCCTTACATTTGAAATAAAAATGTGTTTGTCTTCCGCAGAAAAAAATTACATCGCATCCCTTCAGTGATTTTAGGGAAACCAAGAGATCGTAAGAATTAAACTTGGTCAATACAAATTTGAAATTTGAGACAAAACATCACTAGAATAACTTAATTTAACTAGATTAATTTGTATTTCCTGTTCTGCTAGGCCCCCTAATTCTAGGTATGAAAAACTCGCCTTATACACAGCAACATACGGTAATTAAACCAGTCTCCAAAAGGCATTACCGATGTAAACAGAAATATTGTTAAAAATATTTTACAATTATTTCTTCCTCTAATACTGAATGATGATATCAGGTAGCAAAAATTAGTTCATTGATGAAGAATAACTGGTGTGTGCATTTTGATATTTGATATTGATTTTGAATAAAAATTGGCTCAACATACAAATACAGTTTGAGCAAGGTGAGCTTCAGAGCCCTTGGTTCTATTACATAAGAGTTTGACAGAGGTAAAACAAGTACAGCAGTGTGTGTTGTCACGTTCCTGGGAAGATTTGGGGAGTGTCTCTTGATGATATGTCTGTGGAATTAATGTTTTATTATGTCTGTAATGTTTTTTTCAGGCCTTCCTGTCTGACTATGGCATGGTATGGGTGGGGGAAAAGATTGACCCCGAGTCTGACGTGTATAACGAGGATGTTTACTCCAGTGGGGGCAGTGAGGACGATGTCTGGAGGCCAGGTAGGCAGGAAGCAGACAATTCACATGAGGCTCTAATGGTCTTGGCATCGAAACTCACTGCATATTGTTGTAACACCTTAGCTGTGCCAGGAGGGGTCACGGGTGGCCCAATCGTCTAAGGCGCCACAATTCGCTGTGCAGAGTTGCGTTCCTTGGGCACACCAGAAACCTATGATTGTGGGTTCGAATCCTGGTTCGCCACGATTATGTTTCTAGGTTTGTCAGCACTATACCCTTGCTCATGGGTTTCACCGAAGTTGTAAATGTCTGAGACCTGCATCACTTTGGGTTTTCCTCCCACATGAAGCTGACACGCCGTGATATAACTGGAATACTGTTAAAAGCCGCGTTAAACCCAACTCACTGTTCCAGGATCATCTGATCGCTGCTTTTCACCCTGATGATGCCCCTGTTTCTGTCAACATGTTACCCATACTCAATATATGTCTGTCCCACAACTGTTTGAATACAGGTAGACAGAGAGTACTGTGGAAAATTATCTGTAACAGTTTTGCAGTGTTGGAAAACCAGTGGTTTAGATTGGCTGTTTTGAGTAGTCAGTGTGCAGAAATGTTATTATCATTTGATGCTATAATGTTATCATTTGAGGCTGAAATGTTAACATTTGAAACCCAGAGCTACGATTGTTGGTTCAAATTCAAACCTATGACTGAGCATGAAATAATCAATAAGACTTGCAAGTCTGAAAACACAATATGTTTTGCTCCTTATTTGAAACATCTGTGATTTATTCCACATTGTTTGAATTTACCCATGAAAGCCATGGGTTTCTTGTCACAACTATTCAATTCAAGTACCATGGTCGCAAACCTGAAGAACCCCAGTACCCCCTTCATGAGAACACTGCTTCCATCTCGATTGCACTCTTGATTGATCCCACCTGTGAAGTTCCGGGGTAGAATAGATCTTCAGCAACCCATGCTTGCCGTAAAAGGCGACTATGCTTGTCGTAAAAGGCGACTAACGGGATCGGGTGGTCAGATTCGCTGACTTGGTTGATGCATGTCATCGATCCCAATTGCATGGACCGATGCTCATGATATCAATCACTGGATTGTCTGGTCCAGGCTCAATCATTTACAGCCCGCCGTCATATAGCTGGAATATTGCTGAGTGCGGCGTTAAACAACCAACCAACCAACCAACTCTTGATTGATACAGCCTGAAACCCAAAGCCCTGCCTCTGACATGATATGACCTCCATCAACCAGTCCTAGAATCCTCATCCTATTTCAGGGTCATCAGTGTCAAGAACTCCTGCATTCCACCTGGATTATGACCGTTTGATAGAAAACATCCAGGACTTGAATGTGCTGGCTGGTGAGGGGGTGGCCAAGATCCAACACACCACAGATGGAGCTCGACTGAGGGTAAGCTGGACCATTGTCATCTGTTAAAGGGGTGCTCTGCTCTGGCCTAATGGTCTAACCGTGCATGTTTGAAATAAATAATTCCAAAAAACACATTCTTTGTCTGAACATAACCAAGAATGTTTTGATGTTTATTAATTATACAGTTAAAGATTAGCCTTATTGTACGAGATAATGTCTCACCAATGGCACTGCTAATGCTCTGTGTTTTGGCACCTGACTTTTGTATTGTATAGTGAATCTATCTGCCACTCTCGGGTAATTGGGTGCATACAGTTCAATTATGGTTTTGCATCATAAGAAAGTTGCATCTTTTGTTGATGAATAAGTTATCCGCTAAACAATACCAAATCATTTTAGTTGCTTAATTTTCTGTGATGAGTATGCCTCGGTTTTAAATGAACACCCAACTGTCTCTGAAATAGAATGTTTGAATTTATAATTGTATTATTGGATATTTTTCCATTGTTATGTGGTTGTGTATGTTATTATGTTAGTATTTCCTATTTGCTGTATGTTTTCAGATTCAGGATCCAATTCCCCTAACCCTCTATGCAAATGGCATCATGTTGTTTAAGGGGCCTTTCCGACCCTTCTCTGATCCTGAAACACAGCTGTGTGTCAAAGATCTCACTGATGGCTACTTTCCCTCAGAACTTCAAAACCGTTATCCAGAGGGCGTGCCATTTAAGGTAACTCCTTATTGACAAAGATCAGGGCCCCAATCTACAATTCGACTTAGCGCTAAGATGATTGTAACTCCCATTCTTTAACATAGGCTAACAATAACCCAAGGGTTGAGATCCTTTGTGGATCGGTGCCTGGATATGAACCAGTATTATAGGCATAAAATGGTAATATATATTTAGATAATTAACAAGTAATTAAAGTAAGTAATAAGCATTAAGATACATTCTGATTCTATAAAAGATCAAGAGGGAGAGTTGGGGTCGGTAAGTCGGGAATATGTATATGTATAATACAGGCAGCTCTGGTTAGTTGAAGGCTACGGGAGCTTGCCTGGCCACGAGCATCCAGGGATGAGGGCAGTAGGTCGAGGGCTACAGAATCCAGGGATGAGGGCAGTAGGTCGAGGGATATACATTAACGAAAAATGATTACCAGATGAAAAATAGATAGAGGGGTAAAATAGAGTTGGGAGGTACGGGAACGTCAGGGACTTTGGACATATATGGTCTGGGGGGTGGAAATAGCCCGAATTCCAAAGGGTGAGGAGTTACATGATAGTAAGTCCGAATAAGGTTCTGGTTATTAGAGAAGAGTGGGGAAGAACAACCTAAGGTAAGGGGGGAAAGGTGTTTGACCAATGAAATAGGAAAAAATGGGTAAAACCTTGACGTAGGCTGGGGGGTAAAAAGACAGGGAGACCCAAGGTTCGAGAGACTGGAGGATCCCAATTGAGCACCACGATCTCGACCTTACTCTGAAAAACACCAGTTTACACCTCCAGTATTTCGGCCAGGGCTGAAGCTTTGCGGCTAAAGTCCTTAAACCATCGTGACCAGAAGTTGGTGATCAATCTTGTGGTGATTGAATAAACAGCCATCAACGAAAGAAAACTCTTTGTGCTCATTGGGAGAACTACGGTAATTCATCCAAGGCCCTCGGGTACTGACCTTGTACCTCTCGTAACATCCCAGTCTGTCAGCACCAAGAACGAGGGGATTACCGTGGTACAGGTGAGGAGGTAACGACTGTTACACTCCGGTTAATTAACACCAATTAACACCTGTAATTAAGGGCTAAATTGTACCTTGGATACTAGGATCCGTGTTGGGATTCTTGGGGGAAATATGTTCTCAGCATCCCTTACATAAAGTAAGAGCGCAATGGTAAGGATCTTGTTCGTCTGGTCAAGACTTGGTTCCTAACAGGCACTAGTTTCAAACTGGCGGCTTCCATTCCAGACTATGCTTTCAAAAGTATTTTGAATTAGTCATACAGCCGGTAACAGTAGTTTTGTGTTACTCTTTAGAGGTTGCATCATGAGAAAACATATTCGGTTCAACAATATGACAAAAATAAATATTTCATTTTTTATTTTTTTTATTTCGTGTTTGTATTTTTATCTATCGGGTAGTTGAATGATGATACTCCTTAATTTGTTCATCCGACATACTCGTTGATCCGACATTATCATATGCAACCAACCATGTTGGATTCACAGGACTTGACTGTACAATGAACTGTTTAAGGTGACAGATTTACGGAAGGTATCGTTCCATGACAAGCGTCGTGAGGATCTGTTTACTGGTGCTGGGCAGATGTTGGGTGGCGACACAAAGCCATCCCGTCTGGTCCCCAGCAACTTGGACAAGGCTGTACAGCATCACGACCTCTCCTCTAACGCCTCGTCCGAGTTTTCCGGCGAGGTCACTAGTCAACTACCAGGTTAGTTGTACATGGATTATGATAATGTAGTCCTATTACAATGTAATCTCTGTTGGAAGTCAAACTCTCCAAACAATGCTTATCTTGAGGTACGCCTCTGTTGGAAGTCAAACTCTCCAAACAATGCTTATCTCCAGGTACACCTCTGTTGCAATCGAATCACTCAAGACAATGCTTATCTAGTGGTACATCCCTGTTATAATCAAATCTCTTCAAACAAAGCTTATCTCGAGGTACACCTCAGTTGCAATCGAATCACTCAAGACAATGCTTATCTCGAGGTACACTTCTGTTGCAATTCAATCACTCAAAACAATGCTTATCTCTAGATACACCTCTGTTGCAATTCAATCTCTTCAAACAATGCTTATCTTGAGGTACACCGCTGTTGCAATTCAATCTCTCCAAACAATGCTTATCTCGAGGTACACCGCTGTTGCAATTCAATCTCTTCAAACAATGCTTATCTTGAGGTACACCGCTGTTGCAATTCAATCTCTCCAAACATTGCTTATCTCGAGGTACACCTATGTCAATCGAATCTCTCCAAGGAAAGCTTGAGGTACAGTTGACCTCTTTGTCCGAAAACACATCTTTTTATGATCAATTTTTTTTTATTTGGAGATAAACATACTGTGTTATCAGTGTACATCTATGTGAAACATAGGTTTCTTATCTGTTTCAATGTTAACATAATTATATGGGCTGCTAAAAAAATGTTTATTTTTATTTGTTGTATATTACAGGGCCTCAACTGACTGTTGAACAGTTTCTCAACAAACTGCCATCATCTGTGGTGAAACAAGGGAAGGTTATAGACATCCGGAGCTCACTGGGAGAACACATTCACCAGGTTTGTTGTTATCTTGATAGTGTGTGTAACCTACAATAGTCACGGGCGGTCGGGTAGCCTAGTGGCTAAAGCGTTCGCTCGTCACACCGAAGACCTGGGTTTCGATTCCCCACATGGGTACAATGTGTGAAGCCCATTTCTGGTGTCCCCCGCGGTGATATTGCTAAAAGCTGCATAAAACCTCACGCACTCACTCACTCACTCATACAATAGTGTTAAATGGTGAGGTCAGGATTGTGTCAATACAAAAATTGTATAAGAATGAATTCTTTTAGTGACATTTAGACTATCATCCATATTAGCTTGTCATCAGTGAGAATTAATTATACCCCTGACCTAAAAGGGTGAGGGAGTATAGTTATATCAAGGAATTCCTTCCATTCTTCTGCCTTCTGAAGACATATTTTTGTGTGATCTATAACTTGAAAACTACGGCATAGATTGTTTTCAAACTTGGTGAACACTTTCCATACCAGTATTAGAGGTGCAGTGCGAAGTTTGTTTTCAACATTTGGATTTTCTGCATAATATGGCTATTACTAATTTGTTTTACTTAGACTATGTTTTACATAAACATTAGTGAGACCTATAACTTGAAACCTACTGCATGGAAGCCGTATATTGTCACAGGTGATGTGGAATGTGTTAACAAACTTGTGAAGCATAGATGAGTGAGTGAGTATGGTTTTACGCCGTATTTCGCAATATTCTAGCAATATCACGGCGGGGGACACCAGAAATGGGCTTCACAAATTGTACCCATGTTGGGAATCGAACCCAGGTCTTCGGCGTGACGAGCGAATGCTTTAACCACTAGGCTACCCAACGGCCCCGAAGCATAGCTGATGCTACCTGTTTGGAGATGTCCGTATGGTCATTTAATGTTGAGTCATGTGTGTTCTGCTTCAGGGCAAGGATAGCAAGACCGGCAGTGGAGTTGTTGTCGTGGAAACTGCTGTGACGACAGAGATGAAGAAAAGGTAAGTGCAACTCATATATTAATATAGGGCAGTGTGTATCACGCTTGCAATGATGAGATGTGAATGAGTACATTTTAGACAAATATCTGTGTGCAGTCTGATTGTTTTAAAAATGGTGGTAAACCAGATTTTATACACTTAGACTTTTCACTGCATATAAATACATTGAGAGATTTGTGTCTATTCCCAGGCTGGAGGCAGACGAAGGTAGTCGCCCAGCTACACCCCGAGATATTACCACGCTGAGGATCAAGTCTGGGGACCAGACTTATATCATCAAGATGAGGTTCCAAAACACTGTTGGAGATCTCCGCCTCTACTTGAATAAACAAAGGTGAGTGAGAAATAAACTATTGCTGGTTTCCAGGGCACCTGGATGTAATACCTTATAAGCAGTGATGAGTGAGTGAGTTGGATGTAATGCCACTTTTAACAGTATTCCAGTTACATCAAGGCGTGTCAGCTTAATGTGGGAGGAAAGCCCGAAGTGATGCAGGTCTCAGACATTTACCACTTCGCTGAAACCCACGAGCAAGGGTATGGTGCTGACAAACCTACAAACATAATCGGGGCGAACCGGGATTCGAACCCACAATCATAGGTTTCTGGTGTGCCCAAGGGACGCAACTCTGCACAGCGAATCGCGACGCCTTAGACGACTGGGCCACCCGTGCCCCTAGCAGTGATGAGGATACCTCGGTGAGATATACCATTCTCAGTTCACAGGGTATAATTACCTTGTGGATCCTTTTACGATTAAGTTAACGAACAGATTATGATGACATCTGATGGACTGCATAAGGCTAGAGGATGGTGAGGGAGGGTGGCGCGGGTGAGGGAGGGTGTGGGGTGGGGGCGTGAGGAAATGTGGGGGGGATTCATGGGTGTCCCAGCTGCCAAAGGAACCACCATCTGATGTGCAAAATTATGCCCTTAGACATACCTGAATTCTATGATCATTGGTTCACATGTATTCTCTAACACCAGTATGACAGACATGGAAGTGGAGCCACACAGTGTCTGAATGTAATTTGATTCAGTTAACAGAAAGAAAAAAGACTGTGTGGCATGTTACCACTGAAATCAGATCCTCGATTCCTGGTCAGATTTTGAGAAACAGGTACTCGGGTCTATATTTTTCTACTTGACAGAGCCCTCATTGAAACTTGATGATATATCATGATGCTTCAGTGAATTGGTGAATCACCCTGTTTACATTGTTCAGTAAGCACCATGTGCCAGCATATTTTGGTGTAGTAAGCTCACCTCATTGTAATTCCATCTCTTCAAAGTCACCCTACTATTTTATTTCAGACATGGTTTACCTCACTACCAGATTATGTCTGCCTACCCACATCGGATCTACAATGACAGCTCTTTAACCTTGGACGAATGTGGCCTGACCCCTAATGCTGTCCTTCACCTCCGTCCTGTAAAGAAGTCATGACCTTGACCATTATTGAAATCTTGTCAGTTCTTCGTCCATAAATGGAATTGCATAATATCATTCATTGTTTTGTTCTATGGCAATAAGTTTGGATTTTGTTTTTGGTGAAGGTTTGGAATCAATCAATCAATGTGGTCTGTTGTCATTGATATTGGGGAGATTATGACTTGTGCTTAATGAGTAGCTGTCTGAGCATGTTAAAGTAAGTTATTTCGATTCAGACAATGTAGCAAAGGATCCAGTTGTAATTGTACATCATCATCAATGCATAGCATGGATGAATACACAGCACCACTCCTTCATCCCTGAGTACATACTGACGCATTGCAGGATAATGTGATATGTGTCTATTTTAAGTCAACTGTAGACATGGGGTTGTGTGTAACAGAAGTCAAATAAGACCAACTCCTTCATGAAGTTTGTGTGATCCCTACCATTGTCTGACATGGAGACTGTGTGTGGACAGATACCACAAGGCTATAGCCCATGTTTTGTGATCCCTGACATTGTCTGACATGGAGGCAGTGTGTGGACAGATACCACAAGGCTATAGCCCATGTTGTGTGATCCCTGACATTGTCTGACATAGAGGCAGTGTGTGGACAGATACCACAAGGCTATAGCCCATGTTGTGTGATCCCTGACATTGTCTGACATAGAGGCAGTGTGTGGACAGATACCACAAGGCTATAGCCCATGTTGTGTGATCCCTGACATTGTCTGACATAGAGGCAGTGTGTGGACAGATACCACAAGGCTATAGCCCATGTTGTGTGATCCCTGACATTGTCTTACATAGAGGCAGTGTGTGGACAGATACCACAAGGCTATAGCCCATGTTGTGTGATCCCTACCATTGTCTGACATGGAGGCAGTGTGTTGACAGATACCAGAAGGCTATAGCCCATGTTGTGTGATCCCTGACATTGTCTGACATAGAGGCAGTGTGTAGACAGATACCACAAGGCTATAGCCCATGTTGTGTGATCCCTGACATTGTCTTACATAGAGGCAGTGTGTGGACAGATACCACAAGGCTATAGCCCATGTTGTGTGATCCCTGACATTGTCTTACATAGAGGCAGTGTGTAGACAGATACCACAAGGCTATGGCCCATGTTGTGTGATCCCTGACATTGTCTGACATAGAGGCAGTGTGTGGACAGATACCACAAGGCTATAGCCCATGTTGTGTGATCCCTGACATTGTCTTACATAGAGGCAGTGTGTAGACAGATACCACAAGGCTATAGCCCATGTTGTGTGATCCCTGACATTGTCTGACATAGAGGCAGTGTGTGGACAGATACCACAAGGCTATAGCCCATGTTGTGTGATCCCTGACATTGTCTGACATAGAGGCAGTGTGTGGACAGATACCACAAGGCTATAGCCCATGTTGTGTGATCCCTGACATCGTCTGACATAGATACAGAAAGCCTGAGGACCTTCTTATAAATAAGCTGCTGATGAATCACATTTTTATGGCTAACAGTACATTTTACAATATTGAATAAAGTCTTTCATTATCATCTTTATCAACAGGATTACAAACATGAAAGCATTGTTATTTCTAATTATATCACTCAGTTTGTTGTGAAATAGTGATACACATCTGTGATATTTGCACATGTATCATACCCTTTTTTAGATTTATTATTTATTTTATAATATTTTGTATCAACACTGCTGATATTTGTGATTTCAAAGAAACCAGTAACATTATCATTACCACCCAAAGACATCACAAGCCAAATATTTGGTAATTGCCATTTTGGCATTTAATTTTTCTAGCATTACTTCAGTATGGATTTGGTTTATAATTTTGTGATTATAATTAATGTGAGAGTTTGGCTGCAAGGTAATCGAACACATTCCTTTTGTTCTGTCTATGTGTTCTGTGTTACAAGTGGTTGTTATAAGGGTACCGGTAATGCTATTTTTCAGGGCATTATCATTTGCAGAAGCCTGAGGTCTTCCATTAACTGCCCAACGAAGGAGGGCAGTTGAAAAGACCGAGGGCTTCGGCAAATGATAAGGCCCTGAAAAAGAGCGTTACCGTTGTTATAGCTAAAATGGATGGAATCTTTTATCAAATAAAAAGAAACAACAACATCGGTTTTGAAACATTTACTGCAATCAACGCGAATGTCACTGACCACATTTTACAAATATGGAAACGACATAGAACAAACTAGATGACGTCACTATAATACGTGACGTCATTTTCTCTACCCTATGACGTCACCTAACAGCGGGCTTGATAATGGCCCGTCGTCAAGCAGTATGAGGGCATTATCAAGTTACAGTGGACCGCTCATTTCTGATAACGTGCGGGCGGTTTAATGATAATTTCTTTCCATTTTAGCTATAATTAGTAATAACCTGTTTACATTTACCAGTTTCTTTTTCAAATGTATAGTTAGGGCTAAGGGTTTTTCTTAAGTAGCCCTAAAAATGGACCAAATGCATATTGTATTCTATATTTTGCTAAAGATAATGTACAGATTATTTTAGAACTGAGTTGCTTAATAACATTGTTTTTAACCAATTGATTGGAAAGGTATTTAGTGATGTTTGACATGCAGGAACTGACTATTTTCTCTTTATATCATAGCTTTAGATGTTTATGATCATGGTTATATATGTTTTTTTAACAACTTTAATATTTCTAATCAATTGCGTTTTTATGTAGATCAATTTTTAAGATTATATTGTTGATCATTTTAAAGACACATGTCAGCCAATAAAAATCATTCTGTGTGTTTCTGTTGTGTACAATATTTTATTGTGCTGAGTTGAAAGCAATTGGTTCATAGGCAGTGACATTCAGTATGGTGCCGAAATTGCTTTGAATTCACGGACTATTTCTGTTTTGATTATGTGGGTTTGCTCTTTAGCCCTGATCAATTCTATTTCTGTTTTGTAGCCAAAATCCAAGATTAAATTTTAAGAAATTTGGTCATGAGTGACTGGAAGTAAGTTTCTTGTTATCATCATAACAAGACAACTATTGGTCTGGTCTAGATCAGCAGTGATATCATTGACAGTGATATCATGTACATATGACCTGAATACTTCATGAAAATATGGAGAAACAAGAAATGTTTTTCAACTTACCATATTTGCCATAATAAGCACCCTCAGCATATAGAAAATTGCCACATTGAGTGGTAGTGAACAAACTTTCTTCAAACATCAATGAAACTAAATTATTTTCAATATTGATACAATATTGTACCCTTTCTGCTCTGCCTTTTTCTGTAAAAAATCTGTATTCTACTCAAGAAAATATGGACAGTAATTTAAATGAGGTCTTAGTACATCTTACCAAGGCAAGGGCATTAACTAACTATAAAAGTCCAGTTTCCACCCTTGCCGAACTAGGCTGGAATTCCGGAGCTACATTTTGGCTGGACTAACGAGTCTATATATAGTCCAATCCAAATCGTGTGACTGACAAGACGTCCAGTTTGAAAACAACATAGATTTCAACGTGCAGATTTCGGTCAACTGCAGGATTTGCAAAGATGTGTACTGTCAACTTGGTGTTGACAGATATTTTGCATGCCCTTTCATGTTTTTTTATCAATGTGCTCAAGTGATTTGATGAACTTTGCAGGGTAAGACCTGTTTTATCACTATATAGATCTTAATTATTCGTCAGATCATCTTGACTGGGTGCCGCCATTTTGTTTAAAGCAGAGGCGAGTGATATGTAACATGGAATCTGATTGGTCAATAGGAGGGACATAACTTAATAGCCACTGGTAGTGCTACCATCAAGCCACGAAATTCCAGCCCAGTTCATGAAGGGTGAAAACTGGACTTTTAAGTCAGTTAATGCTCTTGCCTCGGGAAGATGGTCTTTGTAAGGATTGTTTATAAAGATTACTTACAGATCTAGAAGTTGGTCAGGGACTCTTATTGGAGCAGATAGCTTAAATGGCTAATATGGTATTTTAATGTTGTGTTTTCATGCACAGCTGATGGTTATGCTGAAAGAATAATATGTGTAACACTTATCCTATGTATTGTTTCATTGTACCATAGATGTGAATATGTCTGCATGTGCCCGTCAGTTACATACACTATATCAATGCTTTGATTATGAAACTAGATTGTTATAAACATATTGCATTAAGGCTGCAGTATTTGATTATATTCAACAGCATTTGTACAAACTGCTTCTTGAAAAAAACAAAAGTATATAATGAAATTATGTATTATTGAAGTATTTTGTGATGATTTTCAAGTATATCATTTGCTACCCACAAACAGCGTTAACCCACCATACATGCTATGTTTGTTTGTTTGTTTGTTGTTTAACACCTCACCTCAGCAATATTCCATCTATATGATGGCAGTCTGTAAATAATCAAGTAAGGACCAGACAATCCAGTGATTAACAACATGAGCATCAGTCTACAGAATTGGGATCCAATGACATGCATCAACCAAGTCAGCGAGCCTGACCATCCGATCCCGTAAGTCGCCTCTTACGACAAGCATAGTCGCCTCTTACAGCAAGCATGGGTTGCTGAAGACCTTTCCTATCCCGGATCTTCACGGGTCACATG
Source organism: Haliotis cracherodii (assembly GCF_022045235.1). Taxonomy (NCBI): domain Eukaryota; kingdom Metazoa; phylum Mollusca; class Gastropoda; order Lepetellida; family Haliotidae; genus Haliotis; species Haliotis cracherodii. The sequence goes on along the minus strand of NW_027266286.1, from coordinate 45,590,843 downwards.
CCATGTACTATAGTGGGACACTTTCTGTTTTCTTCATCTTATTTGTAATGAATTATTAATTTCTATTGTCTGAACACGCCGAAGACCCGGGTTCGATTCCCAACATGGGCACAATGTGTGAAGCCCATTTCTGGTGTCCCCCGCCGTGATATTGCTCGAATATTGCTAAAAGCGGCTTAAAACCAAACTCACTCACTCACCCATGCAGGAGCTAAGATCACACAAGATGAAATCCTTGGTATTTGGACATTGTCTGATATATTAAACCTAGGTCTTAATACTGAAACCATGATAGACAGGGTTAGAACTAAACTCAAATGATCTATTAGCCTGGGTAAAAATAAAATCCCCTTGCAGTGTTAAAACAATGGGGAAATTGGGAAATATGTACTTGCCCACAGGAACTTTTACTAGCCCAGGGCTAGCAGGCTAGTGTTAAGTTCAAACCCTGTATTCAGCAGATTAAACATGAACTCATCGGCTCGGAGTATACTGTGTCTGAGTCGGGTATTCATGTTAAATTGCGGCAGGGTATCTCAGTGGGCTAGCACAAAAAAAAGATCACAAGTCAAGATGAGAACAAGCAGCCACACACACACCTGCATGCATGTCACTATATACGTGCAATAGTCTTTCATGCAACATTAAACCTCACCTCACCTCACCTCACCTCACCTCACCTCACCTCACCTCACCTCTAATGCCATTAGGTGGCACAGGTGTGTGTGCAGTTACTATGTGAATGTACTGTGAATTATTCTATGATCATAAGTTCAAATCCCAGATTAGCACAAGTGCTATAGCTCTAAGACCTGCAAGTCTTGCACTTTCCTCCCATGTCCAGATGTTTTAGGTTGTGGAACAGACATCTTACTCACTTTAGTCATCCTTGAGACACGGGCTTATTACACCATTGTCTCTCAAATGGATGGAGTGATGCTCATTACGTCAATCACTGGATTGTCTGGTCCAGATTCGATTATTTACAGACCACTATCATATAGGTGGAATATTGCTGAGTGCAGCTGTAAACAACAAACAAACAAACCAGTATTGTGTCCCCTGGGGATGAGTGTATGAGTTTTTAGTGTAACACTTCTTCATATAACAGCATATCTTGCCATAGGCCTCCTATATTTGTTGTTTGTTATTTCTCCTGTATAATCATCCCTATCATCACCATCTTGGTACCACACAGGGTCTGCAGCAGAATCGTCACTGCACTGTATTTAAATGTCAGAATTAAAACCATTTTTTCTAGTTTTTGCATCTTCAGCCTGTTCAGTTTAATTTGTACAGGTTCCTTGGATTTGTTTTGAGGATGTTGCATTTCAAAGTTTGGTTGTCATGGAAGCGGAGGGTGTTATGCATTTCTGGCAAGCCTTGTGCCAACAGCAACCCCAACAACTACATTTATCAACTTCACAAATTCACATTTTAACAATCAGTATAGGGAAGTCACTCACTGTGTAAACAGTTTTCAATTAAAGTATAAGAAGTGATATTTTTTACAGTTAACTACATATGTAAACTATTTATCATTATAAACATATAATATTTTCAATTGGGAAGTGTGAATTATTTTATTTATCAAATGGATAAATTGGTTCACATTTAATTATGTTGCTTAATTTTGAGTGTGAGGCAACTTTCCACTGACGATACTACCCTGCTAAGATGGCACAAAACAAGGTGAACAATAAAGTGATGTCATTGTGTAAAGAATAATGTGCTGCTTATTACCCTTACTACCGGGGGCACGGGTGGCGCCGCGATTCGCTTTGCAGAGTTGCGTCCCTTGGGCACACCAGAAACCTATGATTGTGGGTTCGAATCCCGGTTCGCCCCGATTATGTTTCTAGGTTTGTCAGCACCATACCCATGCCCGTGGGTTTCACCGAAATAGTAAACGTCTGAGACCTGCATCACTTAGGGCTTTCCTCCCACATTAAACTGACACGCCGCGATATAACTGGAATACTGTTAAAAGCGGCGTTAAATCCAACTCACTCACTCGCTAGTCTTACTACCTATTACTAATGTACACTTGTGCTGTCAGAAACACTCAACCGGTTCTAAAATAGGAAGTATTTTTCTTCTTACCTTATTATCAAGCCATATCTTTGATGATTTGACATTTAGTGTCTGCATTCTTGGCAATAGGTTGACTTAAAGTATGTCTTTGAAGTACTTGTCAACAGGTGCTCAAAGGATCAGCCCAGGATATATCAGTAAATCTGGTGAAGGTACTTTATGTACTCAAAATATACGGGAGCTTAATATTAAAGTTAGTTGAATACGGTTGTCACTCTATTGAATAGTACAAATAATCACAGTTTTATGATATTAATATTTCCATGGTGTTGGGCAAGACTTGTTTTTTGGCGCTGAATGGAACTCACATGTTCACTACAAAAAAGTGTGTATGCAAAGGGTTCAACGTACTGCATGACTGACATGACAAGATTAACTGACAGTGGTCACATGGCCACATATTCAAATAAATTTCTTTCAAAACAAGAATCTAAAATGTCTTCTGTTGTTTTTTTCCATTTAACATGTCTAATTACTAGAATTTCTTTCACCAAAAAACAAGAAATAAGAAAAGTCTGTCTTTAGTCCTTCGTATATAAACTGTGCATTGTAGTGTATTTACAGCATTTACGGGAGTATTTCTTATCGGCTGTGTGCTGATGTGATAATTGATGGTATTCGACTTAAAACTATAATTAGAGTGTATAACTTCAGTATTCATAATAAGCTGTGTGCCGATGTCATAATTGGTGGTATTCGACTTAAAACTATATTTAGAGCGTATAACTTCAGTATTCCTAATAAGCTGTGTGTTGATGTGATAATTGGTGGTATTCGACTTAAAACTATATTTAGAGCGTATAACTTCAGTATTTCTAATAAGCTGTGTGTAGATGTGATAATTGGTGGTAACGGAGATACCGGATTGTTACAGCTGAATAATTCATTGCAGTTGGTAATCTCTGAGTCAGATCTTAATCCGACAGGATCCTTGACTACAGCACGGCGTGTCATGCCCACTTGAAGGTATTGTGTTAGGGATGCATTCTGGTGACCACACGCACCAGACCCCTGACACTAGTCGTGGAGGCATTGTGAGCCTCAGACAGATCTACATGTGTCGTATAGTATTAGTCACAGCTAGTTGCCTGTGAGCGGAGATAATATCGTGAAGAAATGAGCTACCCTGTGCTTGAGTAATCTTGATCCTTGATTCTCTTTGACATGGTATAAATTCGGTTTACACGAAAATCATAATAATAAGAATAACAATTATAATAAAAATAATAAAACCGCCATCATATACCTGGAATAATAATAATGATGATGATAATAATAATTATAATAATTAATAATAATAATAATAATAATAATAATAATAATAATGATAATAATAATAAAAATGCCATCACATAGCTGGAATTATATATAAATTCTGAGTATGGCATTCAACAACAAACAAATAATGATAATAATAATAGAATATTTTTTATAATAACCATAGTTACTCTGTCATGGCATGGCAGATTATCTGTCCTGCAATCCCCACAGGGTAATGAGGGTATACCCCCAGGTCCTCGCATATTGCACAAGTAGGTCAACACCACTGTTGACTGGGTCATTTCACCGTCTTTCATGTTTAGCCCTCTTTGAACAAATCATGTTTGATTTCTTACAAATTCCTGTCAATTCTTAAGATGCATTTCAATGACTGACTTGTAAAGACTGGATATAATTTATTGCCATGCTGACAGCAATTGATTTCTTTATGCTATTGACAACAGCAAGTGACGCAGGTAGGTCGCAGTGCTTGCTTATAGTATTGATCTTAACTCAGGCTTTTCAGTATGAAATAGACGAGTCAACGGTGTGACATTGTATGTGAACATTTCAAATATTCAGTGCTGACAAGTCAAGTGCTGTACACCTTTATTAGTGTTGTTGTGTTGCAGGGCGAACAGTTTACTTTAATAAACAGCAAACACTTCATGTTGTTGAACTCGGTGGTTAGGGCGACTTGTCTTTCATTACAGGAAAGACGAGAGAGAGGGTGGTGAGATTGGCCTTTGGACTGTATAATATTGTGCCCCCCCCCCCCCCCCAAAATGTAACATGTGACATTTTCCATAAATAATGTACAAATTTATGTTATTTTTTAATTTGAACAAATAGAGTTGTCATTTTTTTATGCCTTCCCCTCCTATCCTGTATATCTCCAAGGCTCGCACATCGCTAAACCTACACTAACCCCTGGACCCATCCACAAGGTTTTTGTGATCGTAGAGTACCTGCCCTTGATTGCCTTAAGCCAATTTGATTGGCTAAGCTACTAGGTCTAACATAGCAAGCAGAATGAGAGTTACAAACCAGTCTCAATGTTGGGTTGGCGATATCAACAACATAGCTGCCAGTCACATGGCTTACGATAGAGTTTTTTAGAAATTCAACATTGAAAAACTGTCTGACTCGCAAAAGAAAGCTGTCTTTTCTATGGAAAGTATTATTTCATGTCCATAAAACTGGCAGTGGCTTTGGTATCTAGGCAATATGAGTTACCCCTCTTACCCATATTCTTTTTCCTTATCTTGACGTTTTACTGGTCAGTATGTCATTGAAAATCAAGGGCAGGTAATTTAAGATCTCGAAAACCTTGTGGATGGGTCTTGGGGTTATTGTAGGTTTACCAACAACCCAGCCCTGGAGATATCAAGGATGACTAACTAAGACAGACCTCCAAATATAGGGGCACTAGACTCAGTGGAAACTTGTCAGTCCCATCCCAGTAAATTTGATTTAAATCGTTCAAACACATCTCCTCTTTTGGATCTATCTGCCATCTTCTCACCAAAGATGCCACTCCCAGCCTTGTTGATTGCTTATTCTAACCTGACTCATACTGCAATATCCTTTTAACTAGAATATCACTTGAACTGTTCAGAGCAGAGGAGCTCGTGTCATAACTAGAAGCAATCCACGTTCCCATATTTTCTACTTACTGTGTTCCCGCTTATCTCCTAGATCTGATCTCAAACAACAGACCTGTCTAGGCACTTCAATCAAGTGACCAGCTCCCATCCTGCAAACACTTTTGGTTCTCCATCTCGCCAATATAGAATTGGTCTTCAGCAACCCATGCTTGTCACAAACGGCGACTAATGGGATCGAGTGGTCAGGTTTGCTGACTTGGTTGATGCATGTCATGATCGATGCTCATGATATCAATCATTGGATTGTCTTGTCCAGACTCGATTAATTACAGTCATAAAGCAGTGTGGCGTTAAACAACAAACAAACAAACAAACGAATAATAGGTCGGGTACCGGGGTAGAAATTTTGAACTCATCCCAGGCCTAGTTTAGTTCCACTAGCATGATGACAGATATTAACAAAGTAAGACAGGCTAAACAGCAAGATGAGATTCTGTAAGTAGTTCAATCTCATTAAAATCAGATCTTAGTTCTCGCTACCGCTAAACAAAGATCTGAGGACATCCCATTACGGGTCACGTCAGACCGACCTTGCGCGAACTTTGACCGACCAATGGAATGACCAATCAGAAGGCAGCTTTCTCGTGCTTTACGGCACAAATTTCAAATTGGCGACTACGCTTCGAAACATATTTGGACAAATTCTCGCTTCAAAATTTGAAACCTGAACAAAAAAACATTCTGGAATGGCTAATAGATGGTCTAGATTGTAAGGATTCAGTCGTTAAACCCGTAACTATCATTCGGAATACCCCATGTTATAGTTTTCGAGATTGAATGATTAGAAATCACAATCACTTTCATAATCTGGTAAGCGACGCACTGATTGGTCGGATGAAAGGTCGTTCTGGCGTGACCCCTTATGGGATGTCTTCAGATCTTTGTTTAGCGGTAGCGAGAACTTACATCTGATTTTAATGAGATTGTAAGTAGTTCCCCATGTGGGTTCTCCAGATCAAATTGGTCTCCTAGCGCCATGTTTGTTTTAACAACTGACTGCGCTCACAATGTGTGACTGGTTGATTGTCATCGTGCCCCGACTGGTTGCCCGACCTAGACTTGATTATTAACAGATACAGATACAATCATTCTGACTCCTGCATAAAACAACATTCACTTCCATCTATCAAGATACACATCTTCACTCCGTTACAACATCACACTCACAAGGAGCAGGGATATCCTACAAATTCTAGATTCATACATAACCAATGGTTGTTTCTAGTCTACAGTCATAGAGTGAAGTAGAACTCAACAGCTCATGAACTCCATGGCTACTGATGATTATGTGTGGATGCAATGAAATATTTAACAGCTAACACAGGGTTCAACAAAGGCTGGATTCAAGGCCTTATCTGATGTACGAAACACCAGGCATCTATTGTCAGTACTCTTTGTCACCTTGACATCGTTGCTGAGTTTATTTTATGGGTCGTCCGTTGTCTGTTTGTCGACAGGATCCTGGATCAGGATCTGATTGATTCCATGCCACGATGCATTTCACAGTGCCTGCTTGTAACTGTTGAATGTGTATGCAAAATTTCATTGAAATTTGTTGATTCATTAAAATATTACATGTAGTGTGTGTGTATGTGTGTGTGTGTGTGTGTGTGTGTGTGTGTGACAATGTCTCCATTTGAAAAAAAAAGACTCATGAAAAGTCAAGGTCAAGGTCACCAGAAATACTTTCAGCACAGATTTCATAAGGTTTGCAAAATAATGTTTTGTATGATTAACATGTAAGAACATCTATAGATATAACTTCATTCATGAAAGCTTTCTTATATCAAGAAAACACACTTGTTTTTTTTAACAATCAAAACAAAGTTTAACAATGGGCTAACATTCAATACAAGCATGGATTGTTGAAGACCTATTCTAACCCAGATCTTCATGGGGCTGAAAAATAATGTTTTGTATGATTTAGTGACTAAAATATCTGTATGACTAACTTCATTTATAAAAGCTTTCTCATTTAAAGAAAACACATCTGTTTTTTTTTAAGTTGAACAAAGGGTATATATACATTCAAAGCCTGTATGTGATACATGACTGAAGCTGTAGACTAAACTGCTGAACAATAGCTGTATACAGAGACCATATCATGTTCAGCGTCTATTATATGGTCTCTGCTGTACACCAATCACAGGCTAGGCCTGGTCCATCAACCACCAAGCAGCAAGCTGCCATTCATTGTGGAGGATGGAGCTTTGAGTTGTTCATGAAAAGTTTATTTGATTTTGTAGCAATTTATTGAATAGAATACCGTTACAAGGTAAAATAGATTCATTTCTAATATAAATTTACATGTAGCAACTTTTGTGGCCTTTTTAGGTCCATTGTCCCAAAGTGTTTGATCCAAGCATAGGAATAAGGTTTATATTATCCAGTAATTCTACCCATGCATATGCATTATAAATCTTCCTCAAATGTTTTTTAATGGGACAGTTTTTATTTTCTACATTGATTTATTTGGATAGCAGGGAGTATCGCAATATAAACATAAATATTTATATATGGACTAGAATAGTTTATGATTGCGTGTAGAAGAGTTTTCAGTTGTTTTCAAAAAGCATATTTTTGTAATATCATTTATGTACAAATTGAATCCTGTAATTTAACCATGTTTATTATATTTTACTGTAAATAAAACATTTCTTCCTAATGTATAAACAGGTTTTATATTAATTCAAAGGCAAAGAAATATGAACTTGAATCTCTTCAAAAAGACATTTGCTAAAATCCAGGTATAGGGCTACGTCACAGTAAATGAAGCATGATGTATTCTTCATAACTGGGAGATTGTGTTAGGACCTAAGTGGTTCTGACACTTTTAAATCATAAATTATAACAGAAAGGGGCGTAACTCGTAATAGCCACTGGTGGCGCTATGATGAAGCCATGAAATTCCAGCCTAGTTCGGCAAGGGTGGAAAATGGACTTTGATAGTCAGTTAATGCCCTGGCCTCCATCTTCCCGAGGCAAGAGAGTTAACTGACTTTAAAAGTCAAGTTAAAAATCCACCCTTGCCGAACTAGGCTGGAATTCCTCGGCTCGATTGTAGCGCCACCAGTGGGTATTGCGAGTTATGTCCTTTCTATGCCTCTCCTACTGACCAATCAGATTCAACCTCTCATATCACTTGCATTTGCTTCAAACAAAACAGTGGCGCCCAGTCAAGACGATCTGATTGATAATCAAGATCTATATTGTGATAAAACGAGTCTTACATCGCAAAGTGCATCAAATCACGTGAGCACCTTGATTAAAAACATGAAAAGATTTAGAAAATATCTGTTGACAACGAGTTAGCGGTGCACATGTTTTGCAAATGCTGCAGTCGGCCGAAATCTGCATGACACTTTACGAACCGGATTTCGATTTCGGTGCACGATTTTGATTGGACTATGCATAGACTCGTTAATCCAGCCAAAATGTAACTCCATAATACCAGCCTAGTTCGGCAAGGGTGGAAACTGGACTTTTATAGTCAGTTAACTCACTTGCCTCGGGAAGATGCCTTGCCTCAGGAAGATGAGTTCTTACTACTATGGTGCTTATCTCAATGTGATCAACTCTGAAGACATTCAACATAATACATATATATTTCAATAATTGGTTTTATTCAATTGGAAACAATCCTGCTTCACAAATATAGTGATAAATGTGGTGATGTATTGACGTCAATTTTCAACATCTCAACCATTGATGTCATTCCCAAAGTGGGAATTTGTAACAGCAAAATATCTAAGACAGAATGATATACACTGATTTGTTGCAAAAATACCACCATCCTTGGAATGATGCAGCTATCATCCAGAGTTTTTTTATATCCTCACGTATTGTGTTTTCGAGCCCCTAAGAAATATTTCTCCTTATGTGTATAGTAACAATCGCAATACACTACAATTACATGGATAGTCAATTGACTACATGTTGTCTATTTATCGTGATAATGCCTCGCGAAACGAGTCAATCAGGTGCTATCTTGTTACCGTCACCTTATTTCGAAACCCTCCATGACAGTTGAGTTGAAAATAGATGCACAACATGATAAGTCACATGACATTAGACAGGAAGTTTACAAATAGCAGCTGATACATCATAGATTGTTCATAGATTGTTCTGATGCGAAATCAGATCGTTTGATTAAAATGTGCATCACTGAAAACGTACGTTTTGAGGTATGTTTTCATTACATTTTGAATATCTGACTTTGTGTAGCTTAATTCGTAACAAAACTGCAACGATAAGAGGTGAACAATTTGATATCTTCAGTAAGCTAGGAAGCATCTACCTTGATTACATCATTAAGCATGTGGTTATGTATCATCTAGTGGCAAAAAAAGGGATAAGTCTCGAAAACATGTTACGTGAGGATATTAGTGAGAGAAACGAATAAATTGTCAACATAAATACAATCTGTATAAGAAATAAATACCAAACATGGATAGGAAAATGAGTTCATCATGTCCGTCATGAAGAGGGTTATTGCATGTTGTATTGTTGCTGGGGTTACCGTTGCTGCGGTTACCGTTGCTGGGGTTACCATTGCTCATCTCCCATTGCTGGAATTGGTTACATCAATAAGCAGCATAAGCAATTGAAATATCAATGAAAAGATAATTCCATTGTAAGTTTTGAAATATCAGAGAAACAAAATCCTGTTTTCAGCTACAAGCATTTTTTGAAATATAAAAAAAAGAAGGGGTTTCTTGCATGCTTTTTGTAGTTTCACAAGCACTTGATTCAGACATGCAATCAACAGTTTGGCTGAATGTCTGTCATATGTACATGTTTAAAATACAATTCTGTATATTGCAGAGACAATTTCTTCTTGACTGAGGTGTATTCTGTCTGCCTGAACGTTCTTGTCTCAGAGACAATACATGTATATAAGCATAAACTATTCACAGATGTACAGGTGCATTAGGATAATTATCTCTGTGACACAATATGTGTGTAACATTTCATAGATTGGTTTAATCTTGACATCAGACTATCTTAACACTGCTCAACACTTTGGCTTTATCATATCAAGACCATCTGTCTTAGGTTTCTCTGTTGCTTCCAAATCAGAAAATATCCACAACACTCAACTCCAATATTTTGTATCATGTTGCATAACATAACAGAGGATATTCATATTTTCTTGTAAAAAAATGTCTATCTCCAGTGACACGACAAAATTCATCTTATTTCTTTTAGAATATAGCATGATAATTTTTTACTACTATAAAAGAACATTTTGCCCTTTTTTGCTTACTTGGAATTAGAAAGTGTAAACTATATGAGAGACACAGTGAAAACCAATGTTTCTGTTGCCATCCCTTGATAATAAGATATTGCCCAAGTTTAGCCTCTTGGGAGAAACACTATTGATCCCTGAAAAATAATTCAATTAAAATATCACATTGACCCTTCTCAGTGAGTTTACATAGATAACAAATAAAATATTAATTTTTGACATTTCATAAGATATCAGTTTCTATTTCTTGACAATATAGTATCTCTCTTGGTTGACAATTACAACATTTTAACCCAAGGTACGTCTGAATAACAAAATTCAAAAATTCAATAATTGGTCAAAACCATTTTTTCAAAGTCAAAATCAAAATAGTGGCAAAATGTTATTTATGTTTTAATAAACATTAATACAAATAAGTAGCCAAGAACCTGCACAAAGTAATGTGGTAAAGAGGTTACCATTACCATATATAACAGGTCAAGGTCAAATGAATTGCCCTTTAACCTAAAGAACATGCAGGTCAAGGTCAAGTTGCCCTTAATGAAAGTTCAAAGTGGTAACCCTGCAATCTAAAACAAAACAAAACAAAAACAGCACATATGCACAACCAAGTTAAAAACAAACAATAACGATGATAAAAGATCACAGTTGAGAACTGGAAAAATAGCATACATGGAATATATGTATCACACTTGGCACTGTTCATGAATCAATGAGTTAGCTGCATTTTCAAACTTCTAAGCTCTGCATAATACACATACTTCACAACACTGAACACTTGAAACATATTTGTAAACATATCTGTCAACAGTCACATTTCTTATATAAAAAGGTTTTCTTGCCCCAAAAAATTTAAAAAGAATGGTTTATGCTGAAATATTTTTTAATACAGTTAATATAATTCACAAACGTGTCTGTATTTATATTGTCATATTTGAGCAGATAATTTTTAAATTAAAAAAACAAACCTACATACTTGCTTGAAATAGGTAAGTAATAAAACTCATGACACCACTAGTTGTAATATCAAGACTTAACTGCACCTTCTGAGATCACAGTTTGGCAACACTATTTTAACAGCATGACAACCATTAGTCCAGACATTCTAGGCCATTGTTTCACTCAACTTAGAACAAATTGCAACAGAATATATTTCACCATAATGCATTTCTAAAAGGTGCTAAAAACAACATACTTAAAGTCCCAAGCAATCCCAGTCTAAGAAAAATATTTATATTTGCACAATCCAATATGGCCACCAATTATCAATATGACTTCCATATTTCAGATGAGGTTTGATCTTTTTATGAAAAAAGCATGTGCTGTATTGCTAAATAGCAACATTATGTTTCTAAAAAAGATATTCACAACTACTAACGTTTTTCACTGTTGATAAATCTACAAAAATTCAAGATGGCCACCAATTTCAAGATGGCCACCAAGCTTCCTAAATGTGTGTTTAGATTGTTGGATCTTTTAACTCTTTTAAGAAATGCATTGCCTGGACTATATGGTGATAATACTGTAATTGCAATAAATACTATATCAACAATGTAACAACTGTTATAATACTATTGCAACACGTAAAAACAATTATAATTACATTGCAACAATGTTACAACTATTGCAATATTATTGCTTTAACTGATATATTACAAAAGTTATTTCAACAATGATTTAACTTTTGAGATAATAGTGTTATTGCAATACTATTTGAACAATGTAACATCTACTGAGATGCTATTTGAACAATGTAACATCTACTGAGATGCTATTTGAACAATGTAACATCTACTGAGATGCTATTCGAACAATGTAACATCCACTGAGATGCTATTTGAACACTGTAACATCTACTGAGATGCTATTTGAACAATGTAACATCCACTGAGATGCTATTCGAACAATGTAACATCCACTGAGATGCTATTTGAACAATGTAACATCCACTGAGATGCTATTTGAACAATGTAACATCCACTGAGATGCTATTCGAACAATGTAACATCTACTGAGATGCTATTCGAACAATGTAACATCCACTGAGATGCTATTTGAACAATGTAACATCCACTGAGATGCTATTCGAACAATGTAACATCTACTGAGATGCTATTCGAACAATGTAACATCCACTGAGATGCTATTTGAACAATGTAACATCCACTGAGATGCTATTTGAACAATGTAACATCTACTGAGATGCTATTTGAACAATGTAACATCCACTGAGATGCTATTTGAACAATGTAACATCCACTGAGATACTATTTGAACAATGTAACATCCACTGAGATGCTATTTGAACAATGTAACATCTACTGAGATGCTATTCGAACAATGTAACATCCACTGAGATGCTATTTGAACAATGTAACATCCACTGAGATGCTATTTGAACAATGTAACATCCACTGAGATGCTATTTGAACAATGTAACATCTACTGAGATGCTATTCCAACAATGTAACATCTACTGAGATGCTATTCCAACAATGTAACATCTACTGAGATGCTATTTGAACAATGTAACATCTAAGATATTATTTCAACAATGTTACAACTATTGCAATATTATTGCTTTAACTGATATATTACAAAATTTATTTCAACAATGATTTAACTTTTGAGATAATAGTGTTATTGCATTACTATTTGAACAATGTAACATCTAAGATATTATTTCAACAATGTTACAACTATTGCAATATTAAAACATAATATTTCAATACTAATAATGTCCATAATGATCAGTTTGAAATCATCAAATGTACCATTCTTATGATGCACACAAACGTGTGACATATCGTTTGAAAATGCAGCTAATAAATTCAAATGCAAACAACAAAAGTACTTTGCTCTTCTTATTTTGAGAGCATTTATGGTATTGACAATGATTGACTGATTGACTGATTGACAAGTGGTCAATGAAGTTGTATCACAGACAAAAGGCTTCCACCGGGCTAATGTCACCCTGTCAGAATAACAATATAACAATCGGCACATCACAACAACAGCTTGTGTATCGCAGCAGCAAGGTTCTCTACACGCATCACAGTGCGCTATGTCCACAGTGGATGGATAAGCAGAACGTCTTTACAAGACAGCAGAGAAATGTACAGACACTCTGGAGGAAAATACCATTAATTGGAAGAAAATGTCCACTGCCAATTGTAGGACACAGGTGATGAATTTCACTATTTGTTTATGTGTCCTCATGGTTTTATTTGACGCCCAAATGTAGAGAATAGATGCAGAAAAAAAAATATATAGAAAAAAATATAATATTATTCATAGTAGCTACAGCACATCACGAGCACTGATGGGTGTCTGTTATTTCATCTATCAATAATGACCGCTGTCCACATGATCACTGATTCATTCCAGGCTCTAAAGTAATAATCACAATGTACCTTACACTACATCATATCATTACTTTACAGGACCCTCATAAGGCCTGCAAGGACCCTTAAAGGTAATTACCATATTCGATGTAATAAGCGCCACGCTCTAATAAGCGCCCGCAGCTCTATTTGCTAAGATATTAGCTAGCAAACAATCCCAATTAACACCCCTTCCGATTGATCAATGTACACAAGACGTATTTATTCACGTATAATACACATTCGTGTGTTATATGCACCCTCAATTATGGGCAATTAAATATTGGCAAAAAATATATCTCTCGTATATAAACATTTCAGGCTGTCAGCATAAACCAAGAAATTTATCTTTTAACTCTGTTGTTTTTTACCAAAAATAATATTCTAATAAGAGCCCACTATTTCTAATTTTGAGAGTGCTCTGGGCGCTTATTACGTTGAATACGGTATTGGGGGTCTCCTGGACTCCCAGTTTTGTAAGTCAAGGTGTAACCATGTGTGCTTCATTTAAAGAAGAGAGAAACAACTCATTCATAAATATTCTTATATTAACCAAACATGTATGAAATGAATTCACTCTAACAGCTGAAGATGGTACATTGAGAAAACGATCTAAGTTATGTAAAATAATCACGATAAACTTCAAACCTGGGAAGAATGTTTCATAAATGTTTGTACAAACTTTCAGCTGTGTTCTATACCTGATCTGACTGCTCGGAAAAGATATTTATGACATTGTAATACTGTTTTCATGTACCTACATTTTGTATTTATATAATCAATATTTGAATTGTACTTCTTATGTCACTGCTAGCTACCTGAGTGTAAGTAAGTTCAGTTCAGTCCAGTCCAGCTAACTCAACATATTATTATATATCATTACATATTATTACAAACAATAAGGTCATAGGGGGGGCATGGGTAGCCCAGTCGTCTAAGGTGCCGCGATTCGCTGAGCAGTTGCATCCCTTGGGCACGCCAGAAACCTGTGATTGTGGGTTCGAATCCCGGTTCACCCTGATTATGTTTCTAGGTTTGTCAGCACCATACCCATGCTCATGGGTTTCAACGAAGTGGTAAACGTCTGAGACCTGCAACAATTCGGCTTTCCTCCCACATGAAGCTGACACGCCATGATGTAAGTGGAATACTGTTAAAAATAGCATTAAACCCAACTCACTCACTCACAAAGGTCATAGAATTTTGAAGGTCCTGTCAGTATATATTGCAAATAAGCTGATTATTGCCCAATATTTCAAAATGTCAGCCCACAATTTCACATATTCAAGAGCTCTTTCACTAGTTTTTACATCAAAAAGTTGAATATCAATAACAAAACAAAATTCCTACCATATCATAACACATTTGATATTGTATAACTCATTAAGTACTGTTTACACCAGCTGATAGTGTTAAACAGAATGTGTGCTAACATAAGAGCTCGACTTGGTTTCACAACAGGTTCTGTATTATCTCTGTGACAAGTCTCGACTATTTAACACTTACATACAAAATAAAACTATTCTATTTAGTAAACAACTACTCTAATATTGAATATAAATTCTGAAGATGTTAAACAAGTATAGCACTAAGTTATGCCCGGGATTAAGGTTGGATACAATCTATATCATAAAACATTAAGGCCAGACTTCTTTAAAACTTGGTTGACAAATCTGCTGACTAAAAAAAAAATGAAAAGTAAAAATATATATATATATATATATACATAAAAAACATGTAGAAATATAATATATGAAACCAGAAATAAGTAAAATGTCAAACTCAACTCATTCACGAAATTTGTTGAAAACTTATCTTAAAAACTCCCGCCTCCACTTTTGTTTTTCCAACCTACTCAACATTTTGAGGGAATGAAACAAATATATTTGAAATTTTAATTTAAAACTATACAAACAACCTTCCGACAGGACAAAAATCTGTAAATCACCCCAAAGTCTGACCTAATGGGTTATGGGCAAATTTCGTTTTTCAACTTACCTTTCCTAATATACAGTGTAACACTGTCAAACTAGACAGTACCATTTCCAGTGAAATTGTCTGGATACAAAACTCGCCAGATTAATGGAGCATGAATTGATAGGGTTTCTGGAATACTAGAGTCTAAGTGTACATACAAACGAGGTAGGGAGATCATTGTGCAGAGGAACTGACTAAATTTATCTGAAAAGTAAAAATATATGAGTAACAACTGATTTATGTTCTAATCATTAAATACAGATCCTATTATTATCATCAACATAAAATTGGTAAAGTTTGTTTGTTTTTTGTTTAACACCGCACTTAGCAATATTCCAGCTATATGTAAGTATCTGATCTGTAAGTAATCGAATCTGTACCAGACAATCCAGTGATTGACAACATGAGCATCGATCCATGCAATTGGGATTGATAACATGCATCAACCAAGTCAGCGAGCCTAACTACCCGATCCCATTAGTCACCTCTTACGACAAGCAATGTTGCCTTTTATGGCAAGCATGGGTTGCTGAAGACCTATTCTACCCCAAAATTGCTAAAGAAATAGATACTCTGAACGACACACGTTATCATATAATGCTTCATAAAAACATGTGACTACAATTCTCCATGACTGTATAACAGTATACAACAGTCAGAGACATACCGGGTAACAAGCTTTAAGGGGCCTGACCAATCTGTTTTTGTGTGTTTGTTTTTCTTAATTTAAAGATATATAGATTTAAAATTACAAATTTTCTAAATTGCTATTCACATCAATATAATTGTATACAAAAACTAACAAACAATGTGAATATCATACTTATTGATATTGCTGGATTTAACAGAGTATGACACTGTTAGTGAAATTTTACAAAATACTCATCATGAACTTATCTCAATCAATAACAAAATATTACTATTGTCTAACTCACTGATATTACAATAAGTCAATGTGACTGCTTGCACTTGATAAATGCGATTATTATTACATGTTTTATTAAGTTTTAAACAGTATAATATTTTGTTATAAATGCATGACATTATGTTTAAACATTTACCTGATACAAAATCAAACTATAGAAAAGAGTTGAAAAAAATAAAATCTGCCTACAATGGTTTCAAAAATAATAATATCATAACATACTAATATCTCATATTTATGTTTAATTTTCAGATAATAATTTCTAGGTACATAATTTTACGCATGGTATAAACATATATACTGAAGGAAAGAAATAAGGGAACATTATAAGCACAGATTACTGCTATGTTAGACATATTGCCTTGTATAACAAACAAGATCAAGATGAAGTGCTAGAATTGACACTACCCAGCTTAAGAGCATCTTGTCCTCTCAGCACTACGACTGTCCTGACTCCCACACTCTAGGACAGACTGACCATAGTGACAAGCTCAGAGAACAGGTACATAATGGTAGTCAGACAAACAATTCCCTGCCTAACTGCTGCCCTACTTCCGTCCATCTGTACAAGGCTATTAGTAAACTAATCACATGTTTACCAAGTGGCATCGGACACGTCTTGCTGAAACTCCTAGTCCAGACGATGAAGGCACCATAAAACTGCAGCTAGCGCCAGCCAAGAGGAGGTGGGTATTCCTATCTGTAGAGTTAAAAAAACACAGGAATAAGTATTATGAAATTTCGGCCAGACATACACTCACAATGTTAAGCCATGTTAACTCTAGCTTGACATATAAGTTGGAGGCAATGTAATTTTATAGTTTTACAAAATACTCAGATGTAATATTCAACATTCCACCAGGCACAATGGAAGATCACACACACAGGACACTGCATTCACAAGGTTTCATTGTTTATAACAATACTTTTCACACAACTTGTACCTATCAACAAATTTTATTTTTTCACACATGAAGAATACTTGTTTGTAAAGTTTAGAAACTTCTTTTACTGGGATAAAAATGTTTGAAGATTCAGGAATATAGTCAGGAAGCAATAGTTACGACCATTTGTGAATCTGGGAATCTCAACTTGTGGACCCTGGCAGGGATAGAAATGTATCTGTCCAAGTGTGCCACCAGGCACTCCTTAAGATGTTTGTTGTCTAAGTGTGCCACCAGGAACTCCTAAAGATGTTTGTTGTCCAAGTGTGCCACCAGGAACTCCTTAAGATGTTTGTTGTCCAAGTGTGCCAACAGGCACTCCTTAAGATGTTTGTTGTCCAAGTGTGCCACCAGGAACTCCTTAAGATGTTTGTTGTCCAAGTGTGCCAACAGGCACTCCTTAAGATGTTTGTTGTCCAAGTGTGCCACCGGGCACTCCTAAAGATGTTTGTTGTCCAAGTGTGTCATCAGGCACTCCTAAAGATGTTTGTTGTCCAAGTGTGCCAACAGGCACTCCTTAAGATGTTTGTTGTCCAAGTGAGCTACATGGCACTCCTTTAGATGTTTGTTGTCCAAGTGTGCCACCAGGAACTCCTTAAGATGTTTGTTGTCCAAGTGTGCCAACAGGCACTCCTTAAGATGTTTGTTGTCCAAGTGTGCCACCAGGAACTCCTTAACTCTTTCAACACCAGTCAACCAGAAGTGTTTACTGCTGGGACACCGAGTTCCCAGAGCTTCTTGTGTGATAGATGAAGCCAACATTTATCAAAGAAAATACCTGCTTGTAAAATATATTTGCTACTACATGTTATACACCATTTGAAAGGTCTGATCCTATGGTTTATAAAAAGTTATATTTTTCACATTATTTAAAATAATGCATTTACAACTTAATTAAATTCGTTGTAAATAAAAAATGTACGCTAACACGTTGTTAACATCCAGATTAAGGACCAAAGAAGCGAAAACTTGACGATTTTCTGCAAATATATGATTTCATAATATCTACGTACCTATTTCTGTTTTATTTTCATTGTTTACGTAATTGGAAAATCATTTTAAAAAGAATTATAAATAGTTTCTGTCATCACCCATTTCCCGATAACAGCAACTGTCCGCTCAGTAAAATGAAGGAATACCCCCGTTTCCGAGGTTTCGTATGAATAACACGTTCGTCGAAGAATGGCATATGACACATCGCTGGAAAGCTTATTCCTTCATCTACACGCTCGTAACATCGACTGGTTTTTTTCGTAGTTATAACAAGCGATTTCATTGGATTAAAATTGGTTTCTAATGACGCTTTCTTGCTAAAATCTGCTACAAGTATCGTGATTGGTCAATTTTGAGCACGTGACCTAAGGCAGCCAATCAAATTACAGCTGTGATACCAAGCTCGTGTTCGATAAATTACAGAAGTTTGCGAAAGAATTTTGTTAAATCGTGTTATTCTGAACGTTTTGAGCAGGAAATCACGATATATATTAAAAATATGGAACTTCGTGAATGTATCGTGCTAGGTTACGAGCTGTGACAAAGATTTTTCATGCATATATTTTAGCATTAAACATCGTGTCCGAGCCGAGAATTCAAGGCGGCAAAAGCCGAGATGTCATTTGACTTACATTACACGCGATCGCACGAAAAGATGGAAATAATAACTTGGATGTAAGTTTGATTACTTTTAGATATATATTTGTTGATTTTATTTATTACTTTGTATAATATATTTAAAGATTCGTTTAAAACGTTTTTATTTTCCTCTTTGACGTGTTCGATGTGGACCCGTTGCCGAAATGTGTGTCCGAGAATTTTATTTTCAATAACATCGCGAGAAATAGTGAATAATTTTTTAATTTAACGATAAAAAATGTTAAATTGAAATGGAATTTGTATTTCAGACATTGTGAAATGTGATAGATTTAATAAATGAATGACATTTCTGGTAGGTCCATAAAAATATATACTATTTTGACGTGACTACGGCTTGGCCGGATAACCGGCCTGCGGTGTCTGGGGACTCGATGCTTCTTGGCCGGATAACCGGCCTACGGTGTTGAAAGAGTTAAGATGTTTGTTGTCCAAGTGTGCCAACAGGCACTCCTTAAGATGTTTGTTGTCCAAGTGTGCCACCAGGAACTCCTTAAGATGTTTGTTGTCCAAGTGTGCCAACAGGCACTCCTAAAGATGTTTGTTGTCCAAGTGAGCTACATGGCACTCCTTTAGATGTTTGTTGTCCAAGTGTGCCACCAGGAACTCCTTAAAGGGGCACTGATCTAACGCAATTCCCCGGGACTGGTTGTTGCCTTGGTTATTGTTTTTTCCCAGTGAGTACCCGGATGTATAGCATAAATCTAGACTAGTTCGCGACCTCTGCTGCGCCATTCGTAAGCGCATTAGTCACTTTTATGGGTAGTATGGTCACACTGATCAACAAAATGAAATACTGTTTTCGAGATAATAAGGAAATGTAGGTATCTTTGTGGGTAGCATCGGTGGTGACGAAGTTTTGATAAGTCACTTGCTTGGCAATTTTGCGATTTTCGTTTACACTATTCTGATTTGCAACACGAAGTAAATATTTCACCTGAGCATTGTTTTTTTTATAGTATGTATATATTTTTTACTGTCAAAATGTGTAACATTTTCAAATTTATTAAACGTCTAAATATTCAGTTATTTTTCAAAGTGACTGAAAAAACCCATTTCCATCTGTATTATCATAATAACGAACTCCAAACACTTTGATGTTTAATATCATCACCAAGAGACTGAAAATGTTACGTTGAAAAGTACATTTCTATGTTGTTTGGCTTCTAATCCTACATAATAATCTGTTGTGATGTTTGTAGGCCCTTTTGATCGTCTTAATCAATCTGGGCAGATTTTTTTAGTCAAAATGACTGAAATATTTGCACATTTTATAAATTGCCTGAGAGAATCACATTTTACAAACTGACGGTAATATATACACGCTTACAAAGGAAAAGACCTGTGAAAACAACGTCTATCGCGCATTGAAGAATTTCTCAAACAAGACGTAGAGAAACAAGAACGAATCGGTTCAAAAGAAGGAAAACAAAATGCAGATACTATAATTACAAGCTACCAAAGTTATGTGTATAAATTTTAGGCAGCTTCCTTGTTCGAGGAATGTATCCGTGAATATCCACACAAAGGAACAATATCCCACACGTCTGCAGCTGTACAAAGAAACGTATTCGATGTCACGTGTCTCTGTGACAATCAAATATTTTAAAAGATATATATCGTTTCGGGATATTATAACCCGTGTTCGTTTCTCAACTGATCACTTGGATTGTTTCAGGTGTTTTACATAGGTGTCAAGACTCAATGGTCGGCTGGGAAAGCCCACGTGACAACTATTTTCATAACGTCCACAGTTCCTAAAACATCCATTGAGTGATAGATAACAATGATCAATCAAACAACGTATTATCAGTTAACCCTTTGAACAAAGTATGTTGTTTTTACATCGGCACTTCACCCCATGGTATGAGTGTATTCCCATTGTTTTAGTAAACCTAGACATGTAAACACTCACTTTTGACATATCAACTGTGCAAGGTAACAGTAATTAATCAATCAACGTATTTTCTGTTAATCCTTTGATGACTAGGAACGATCCGTTGATTTACAAAAAAAAGTAAATCAACTGATCATTCGCCTCTTGCTGGTCTGCCACGTGCATATTACATAACACACATTTCACCTCACTTCAAACCTGGATTTAGATTGAATAATTACCCCAGACACAATAAATGCCAAATGGGAACCTTTGTCAGGTAATCTAAGTGGTGCTACCACTAATTGTACCTCTAATAAATTCATTAACTGAGCATCAAGTGATTGACGACAAATACACAATCGTAGGGTTATACGAGAAAACGTGGATGATAACAAGGGAGTAGTAATCGTATTATTGACGCAATCCGAAATCCGAAAATGCTTTCACTGCAGGGATACTTTTTTTAGTATTAACCTATAACCATCTTGGGTATTTCCAAATGACGACATCCGATGAGCTCCGCCGTTCTTTTTCTCTGTTTGTTTAGGCTGAAGAAATTAATTAACATGCGCCCTTTGTCGAAATCTTTATAGATCACAGTTAACCAATCAGTGTTTATGTAAAAATACGTAAAACAAATATTGCCTCCAGCCTCCAAGTTTATTTAGCTGTCCTTGCCGACGGTAGCCCAGTCTCTGGTCACGCTCAGTTGCGTTACGTATCATCCGGGTACTCACGGGGGAAAAAACAATAACAAAGGCAACAACCATTCCGGGGAAATGCGTTAGATCAGTGCCCCTTTAAGATGTTTGTAGTCCAAGTGTGCCACCGGGCACTCCCTAAGATGTTTGTAGTCCAAGTGTGCTACAGGTCACTCCTAAAGATGTTTGTTGTCCAAGTGTGCCACCTGGCACTCCTAAAGATGTTTGTTGTCCAAGTGTGTCATCAGGCACTCCTAAAGATGTTTGTTGTCCAAGTGTGCCACCTGGCACTCCTAAAGATGTTTGTTGTCCAAGTGTGCCACCAGGCATTCCTAAAGATGTTTGTTGTCCAAGTGTGCCACCGGGCACTCCTAAAGATGTTTGTTGTCCAAGTGTGTCACAGGTCACTCCTAAAGATGTTTGTTGTCCAAGTGTGCCACCAGGAACTCCTAAAGATGTTTGTTGTCCAAGTGTGCCAACAGGAACTCCTAAAGATGTTTGTTGTCCAAGTGTGCCAACAGGAACTCCTTAAGATGTTTGTTGTCCAAGTGTGCCACCTGGCACTCCTAAAGATGTTTGTAGTCCAAGTGTGCCACCAGGAACTCCTTAAGATGTTTGTTGTCCAAGTGTGCCACCGGGCACTCCTAAAGATGTTTGTTGTCCAAGTGTGTCACAGGTCACTCCTAAAGATGTTTGTTGTCCAAGTGTGCCAACAGGCACTCCTAAAGATGTTTGTAGTCCAAGTGTGCTACAGGTCACTCCTAAAGATGTTTGTTGTCCAAGTGTGTCACAGGTCACTCCTAAAGATGTTTGTTGTCCAAGTGTGCCACCGGGCACTCCTAAAGATGTTTGTTGTCCAAGTGTACCAACAGGCACTCCTAAAGATGTTTGTTGTCCAAGTGTGCCACCGGGCACTCCTAAAGATGTTTGTTGTCCAAGTGTGCCAACAGGCACTCCTAAAGATGTTTGTTGTCCAAGTGTGCCACAGGTCACTCCTAAAGATGTTTGTTGTCCAAGTGTGTCATCAGGCACTCCTAAAGATGTTTGTTGTCCAAGTGTGCCAACAGGCACTCCTTAAGATGTTTGTTGTCCAAGTGTGCCAACAGGCACTCCTAAAGATGTTTGTTGTCCAAGTGTGCCACAGGTCACTCCTAAAGATGTTTGTTGTCCAAGTGTGTCATCAGGCACTCCTAAAGATGTTTGTTGTCCAAGTGTGCCAACAGGCACTCCTAAAGATGTTTGTAGTCCAAGTGTGCCAACAGGCACTCCTAAAGATGTTTGTTGTCCAAGTGAGCTACATGGCACTCCTTTAGACGTTTGTTTTCCTAGAGTGTGTCCAGTTTCCTAGTTTCACTGGTTTTATACATAATAAACATTTGAGCAGAAAATTAATTTAACTGTCCCATCGTGATTTTAACTGCACCATTGACACTTGAATACAGGGTCTTTTGAATTTATATGGGCACCACTCCAGACAGCAGCTGGCATCTTATTCAACAAAACCACATTGACATGGGCCCCATCTTCAAACACAATCTGATAAAAGCCAATGCATTATGATTGCAGTCTTAAAAAGTATCTCTTAGATAAGCATGCACTCTTTCATTCATGTAACTTTAGTAGTTCCTGAGAAAACCTGTCCCCAATTCACGCAGTATGCATTAATTTGTAGGCCATAACTCTATAAAAAATGAATTTCCAACACCAATTTTGGGACTCATTTGAGACCATGACTAGTAACATTAGTGTGTAAAATTTCATTTGTCTGACTTAAAAAGTTTTTGAGAAAACTTGTTCCCTTTGAGAAGTGGATGGACAGATGGAAGGACAGAAGGACGGACAAACTCTGTTCCTATATCCCCCACCTCACTTTGTGGCGGGGGATAATAATAGGGCTGGGACAAGTCCAAATTTACTACCCAGGTACCCATCCCCATATTACCCGACCCTACCCGGGTACCCACCCTCTATTACCCTACCCGACTACCAACTATAGGTCTCAAGAGTTAGGTACAAAATGTCCAATTGGAAATTTTTTACCATAGCCCTGGCAAAACGTATTTAGATACATATATTAAACAATCTGGTCATGCATACACTGAAGTTGACTTAGATATATCTTTATTCAAAAATATGAAAAGTCAGAAGGAATGGGTGCATAGTCAGAAATGCCAACATTAGTGACTTGTATTATAACCATAGAGTTCCAGATAATTTTTGTCATTAAACAATATATCACGTGACTTACCATGGGTCCGTGTAGTACGGTGGGTACCCGGGTCCTACTCAGTACCCAGCTGACCCGGGTACCCGGTATACCATCCCAGCACTTGATAATAATCTACACTCTGTCTGTTGAACTTATTTCAACATGACAAAAACAAATAAAAAAAATCAATTCCTGAGTTAACAACACCAAAAAAACAAAAGAAATTTAAACTTAAAAAAAACACCCATCAATGCCAACTTAAATTGATGTCAACTTATCAACTTTGATCATTACATAAAACATCGAGTTTAAAAATACCCCATATCATGATTAAAGATTTATGGCACCAAGATTTATAGGCTCAAGCCAAGCAGTTGCTACGATCATGACACTGTTTACCTGGCACTGGAGCTGCCAATCTCAATCTAGCCAGATCACAATTATGACAGCTTTACAATGCTGAAATCTGCACTGTTTAGCCAAGCAGGTGATTATTTTCTCATAAATCATCCCCAAATGCCACAATAGCCAATTGATTTTTGTTGCTTGTAAACAGCATGTGCTTCTTAAGGAGAAATCCGTTTCACCTTGGTGAAAGGCGATCATATCGTCTGTGATAGTGTCAGCGCAGTTGATGTCAAACACGTGCTACACTTCACATGCCGTGACCAGCTCGTGGTTCAATAGCACTCCAAGTAACCAATGACAAAAAAAGCCTCAAAATCAGCTGGTACAAATTTCTGGTACAGAAGGGTACCGTATTCGATGTAATAAGTGCCCTGCTCTAATACGCTAATATATTAGCTAGTGAACAAACCCAATTAGCACCCCTTCCGATTGTTCAATGTACACAAGACTTATTTATTCGTGTATAATATGTACGTGTGTTATATGCATCCTTAATTATTGGAAATTAAATTCTGGATAAATATATGTCTTATAAAAACATTTCAGGCCCTCAGCATAAACCATGAAATTTACGATCTTTCAACTCTGTTGTTTTTCACCAAAATAATATTCTATTAAGAGCCCCCTATTTCTAATTTTGAGTGCGCCCTGGGCACATATTATGTCAAATACGAGATATGTTTTCACTTTCCCCTATATTTTTTTCTATGTTGTGATTTGTAAATTGTGGTCCGAATTTTCTTAAGAAATTTGGGAAATTGTTCAAGAAGTTCCAACAAATGCATAAATTCTTGAAATTCTCTAAAAACTGGGTTAAAACATCAATGAAACTAAAATGTTTCTGATAATAGTAAGTGAGTTTGGTTTTACACTCTTTAGTAATTAATATTCAAGCTTGAATATCACGGCGGGGGACATGAGACATGGGCTTCACACATTGTATTCTTGCAGGGGATTGAACCTGGATCTTTGACGCGGACACAAACCATTAGGCTACCCCACAGACACTTTTCAATAATAGTTGCTTGGCAGTTATATACACCAATTACTCTAATTTTTCTGTGATATCCATGGACTTTCATGCAATGTTTCGGTCTTACTGAGTAGGGTACCCTTATAAAGATTACCTGCAGATTGGTTTAGAAATTGTTCAGGGGTGCTTATTGAAGCAGGGTGCTTAATACAGCGATACACTACTTCTCAGGATTATGTAAAAAACATAAAACTAAAATATTTTGGGACATATTTTCAACGGAAATAAGAATTCTTGGATTACAAAACAAATTAATTCTTATTGAATTATCTGCATTCATCTAAACTTAAGTAATCAAAATAACATTTTTTTCATCATGGTTGGTTGGTTGGTTGGTTGGTTGGTTGTTTAATGCTGCACTCAGCAATATTCCAGCTATATGACGGCGGTCTGTAAATAATCGAGTCTGGACCAGACAATCCAGTGATTAATATCATGAGCATCGATCCACGCAATTGGGATCGATGACATGCATCAACCAAGTCAGCGAGCCTGACCACCCGATCCCGTTAGTTGCCTCTTACAACAAGCATGGTCGGCTTTTACAGCAAGCATTTATAAATGTCTTTAAATGGCATTTAGAAGTGATACACAAAAGGAAGAGCATTAATGGATGCCAATTCTTTATCATAAGGAACACAATGTTTTGGAGTATGTACTTACTCCTTCATCAGGTGAAAAAATGCTATGAGGCAGAGAACATATACGTACCTGTAGGAATAAATAAAAGTAATAAGATAACAAAGATGGAAACCTAACGTATAACAAGGGAAGCAAACAGTTACTTGACGCTGATAGACGATTAGCAATGGACCAAAGGAAGCCAACACTTAACACTTAATTAGTGCTGATGGTTGATACCGATGGACAACTGGAAGCCAGGACTTAAATTATCACTGATACCACCTGATGAAGGAGCAAGCATATACTCCGAAACTTTGTGTTCCTCATAATAGTGAGTGAGTGAGTGAGTGAGTTGGGTTTTACACCGCTTTTAACAGTATTCCAGTTATATCACGGCGTGTCAGTTTAATGTGGGAGGAAAGCCCGAAGTGATGCAGGTCTCAGACGTTTACAACTTTAGTGAAACCCACGAGCACGGGTATGGTGCTGACAAACCTAGAAACATAATCGGGGCGAACCGGGATTCGAACCCACAATCATTGGTTTCTGGCGTGCCCAAGGGACGCAACTCTGCACAGCGAATAGCGGCACCTTAGACGACTGGGCCACCCGTGCCCCCTTGTTCCTCATAATAAAGAAGTTGACGTCCACAAATTCTCTTCATTGTGATTATTATTTCCCAGCTAATCAGGATTTGTTCCTGAGCTTGTGATTGTGTAAACAAAGCAGAATAATCTCCATTAACTAGTCTCACTTACGTACGTAAGTACCGGCCAGCGTGTACTGACACACACTGCTTTCAATGAGGTTCTTGTTCTACATGTTTGCCAATTTGCTGCCAATGCATAATAGCCATTCGTGGGCATGGCCCAGTTGACACTGATAACTAGCCCAGCCATTCAATTCGGTGTCCACTTGGCGAAGACATTCGACGCGATTTCTATGCAGGTGACATGTGTATATACACACATGGGGTCTTGGCTTTGTCAAATTTGGACAAAAAATGAAACCATTTTAGCTTGTTTAATCATTAAAGGAACACCTCACTCAACAAAATCCACCTAAAACCACCCCAGAGGAAATAAGAGAAAAACGGACCAAATGACCTGAAAATGGTTTAATGGTACAAAAGGGGTAAATTCCCTGGTTTGTTTGGTCACAATAAAGGGGGCCTAGTTCAAGGGTCATGAGGCTCTGCAGAATTGTCAGTGAAAGCAACTTGCATTTAAGTCGTGAATACTCCACCCTGTTTGCATTTATTACATTTTTAGGATACAAAAGTTAATGATTTCCCCTTCCAAAAATAAAAAAATGAAAAAAGAACATAAAAATATATATATAATGAAACTGAACAGTCAACTGTACAATGGGCCACGAGGCCTAAAAAATTGTCTATCTGATTTCCCAAAATGACATCAAGACAAGGCTCCTATCTTCAGGGCTCGACTTCAAATGGGCCCCCAGTTGAGGAGAATAGCCCTTTAAATAGGAATTCTTTTTTTAACTTGTTTTTTTGTTAATACCTCACAGAGCAATATTCCAGCTATATGTCGTCAGTCTGGCAATAATCGATCTTGGACCAGACAATCCAGTGACTGATATCTCAGCATCTATCCACACAATTGGGATACAATAACATGCATCAACCAAGTCACCAAGTCTGACCACCTGATTCTTTCCGTTGCCCCTTACAAAAAGCATGGGTTGCATGGGACCTATATTCTTACCTGGAATACCCCATGGTCGACTTCTTTAAGTATTATCACTTACCCCGGTAATTAGTATTGTCATATTGTTCAGTCTTGTGATCTTGGCTTGGGAAATGTCCCTTTCAATGTAAACTTGTGGTTGAATTTTTAAAACAGTCCTTTAACAACAACATGAAGTCTTTTTATTCTGTTGGTTCTACTCTCTTTCTATACAAAACTGCTTTGGAGTTATATCCTTAATTACTCAACATGGGGAATTAAAACATTTTACATATTCTTCCCTGAATCAAGGTAGCTACATACTATAAAAGTCCACATTTCACCCTTGCCGAACTAGGTTGGAATTTCCAGGCTCGATCACACCGCCACCAGTGGCTGTTACAAGTATTGTCCCTTCTATGTTCCGCATATTGACCAATCAGATCCACCCCTTGTATTACTTGCATTTGATTTTAACAAAATGGTGGTGCCTAGTCAAGATGAATCAAGATCTTTATCATAATATTATGGCACACATGCTCTGCAAATCCTGCAGTTGACTGAAATCTGCAAGGGAGTCACCATGTAGCTTACGAACCGGATGTTAATTTCATTACACTGTTTTGATTGGACTATGCATATACTCATTAGTCCAGCCAAAATATAACTCCATAATTCCTACCTAGTTTGGCAAGGGTGGAAACTGGGCTTTTATTGTCAGTTAACTCATTTGTCCAGCCAAAATATAACTCCATAATTCCTACCTAGTTTGGCAAGGGTGGAAACTGGGCTTTTATTGTCAGTTAACTCCCTTGCCTCGGGACCAAAGAGCCTCCAAAGTCACTGATCCTGACCACCCAATCCCATGAGTTGTATATATTTGCCAATGAGGTCTAATCCATGGATTAGAGAAATAAAAAGATGAAATGAAACTAAAAACAAGACAAAAATGTCAAATATTAAATCTTCTATATGGGAAGCAAACATTCTACATGATTAATATCAACAAAGTTATTAGTTTGGGAAACATGATTCAGAAACTCAAGCAAACAATCTGTAAAAAACATGAACTAAAAAAAGGCTAGTCTGACCTACAACATTGTCTGTGAGTCTCCATGAACTACACTGTTGACAGTGGTACTTCAAGTGACCACAACAAGAAAAGTTGACACTTGAAGTGCCCTGTCTCACAATGGATAGGCAAAGTCAACAAGTCCTGTCCAGACACTTGACCTGTGTGGCGATCAGTATTGACATACTCGTCAACACAAGATGCTTCAATGTTCTACACTTTGACCTTGATTAGAAATGAAAATTCAAACTTAGTGTCCTCTTACGTGGGTTGACTGATAAGTTTTGAGCCTCAAATAGAAGTAATTGTGTAATCGTGAAACCCTTTTGTTGGGGGCATTACATGATGTCATAGAGGTATATCCACAAAAAATTCAGTCAATTGAGCAAATTGTTTTGCTGTGACAAGTAAGTAAAATCAGTACGGGTTTGTGATCTTTAGAAGATGGACAATTAGTGAGTGAGTGAGTTGGATTTAACGCCGCTTTTAACAGTATTCCAGTTATATTGCGGCTTGTCAGCTTAATGTGGGAGGAAAGCCCGAAGTGATGCAGGTCTCAGATGTTTACCACTTGGTGAAACCCACGAGCACGGTTATGGTGCTGACAAACCTAGAAACATAATCGGGGCGAACCAGGATTCGAACCCACAATCATAGGTTTCTGGCTTGCCCAAGGGACGCAACTCTGCACACTGAATCGCGGCGCCTTCGACGACTGGGCCACCCGTGCCCCCAGAAGATGGACAAACTTGAGGAACGTGCGGTGATCAAGTACTAGGCAGAACCAGGGCTTAAGACCAAAAGCCATCCATGAAGATATGAGTACAACACCAGGGAAGGATGCCCCTTCCTAACGCCGCCAAGAGGAAGGCAGCAGAGTTTAAACGTTGCAGGGAGAGACTTGAAGATGACCCCCATAGTGGAATTCCTGTCACGTCACCAGAAAAGATTGTCCATAGAAGCCTCGATATGGTGATGACTGAGTGTCATGTTGCTAGTTTAGTAGTCCCAGGAGAGAGTGCATTCCAGTAGCATAGAAACTTTGTTAATGTAATAAAGTATCAGCTTATTACGTTCAACATCTGTCACTGACATCTGATAAAAAATGCAACAGGCACATGTCTCATGACAATGTTCTGTTTGAAGCTATTCCAGAAAGGTTCTTGCAACAATTTGTGACTATGGATGAAACCTGCATTCTCCACTTCTAAACAAGTCCAAACAACAATCCAAGTAGTGGAAGCATCTGACATCACCACCAAAGAAGACAAAGACTTTCCAATCTGCTGGAATTTTTATGGCATCCGTGTTCTTGGATTCCAAGAGTGTCATCTTGGTGGACGATCTTCCAAAAGGCCAGATGATAGACGGAGCATAATATGCTGCACTTTTCAGGCAATTGTGTGATGAAATTATGACTTAGAGACGTGGGAACCTGGGAATTGGTGTGCTCTTCCATCAGGACAATACGCCAGTGTACAAGTCAGTCATTGCCATGGTTGCAATCCATAAGTGTGGTATTGAGCGCCTTCAGCACCCACCATATTCACCAGATCTGGCTCTGCCTGTTCCATCTGTTCCCAAACATGAAGACAGCTCTATCCGGAACACATTTTGAATTGAATGATGGCTTGAATGCAGCTGTAGAGTTTGATAAAATCCTGCCAACATTGTTGACAAAAGTGTATCAATGTGGAAGGGAATTATATAATTCATTTTTAATGTCTTTGTCTCAAGTCTTTCTATGTGAGACTCAGAACAGGGTAGATCTTTTATATTTTTTTCATGCTGTTTCACTTTTATAACATACAACATAGAGTTAAACACAAGAAGACATTGTATAAAAAAACACCAGATGTAAGGAGATTGTGCATGCTCTGGTGATACTCCATTCCAGATTGCTGAGTACCTTATACGACGTAATAAGCTCCCCGCTCTAATAAGCGCCCACGACGACATTTGCTAAGATATTGGCTAGTGAAAAATCCCAATTAGCACCCCTTCCGATTGATCAATGTACACAAGACTTATTTATTCCCGTATAATACGCACTCGTGTGTAATATGCATCCTTGATTATGGGAAATTAAATTCAGGAAAAATATATCTGTCGTACATAAACATTTCAGGCTGTCAGCATAAACCACGAAATTCATCTTTCAACTCTCTTTTATTCACCAAAATTATATTCTAATAAGAGCCCCCTATTTATAATTTTGAGAGCACCCTGGGTGTTTATTACGTCGAATACAGTATATAACTTTGTATTGATTTTGAAGGTTTTTACAGTGGTGTTGCCCTATAGGTTGGGGCTGCTCTACAGAGATTGATATGGTAACCATCTAAACCTTTTGGTTGACATGCCAAGATATAACTGAAATGTGGAGCCAAACCCAACTCACTCACTCACCCCACTCACCCCACTCACCCACTCACCCACTCACCCCACTCGGACACTAAACATACAGCAGGCAACAAGACAAGCATATAAGTCAACATAGCATGTGTTACATCGTGAGCAGATGCCCTGGGACAAAATATACACATGATTCATGTCATTGTTATTTACTATTTTTCTACAGATTTTACAAACCGCAAAATTATGCAATAACAGTGTATACATTATTAATCAGGTCTTATTGATCAGGAACATCTCTTAGAAAGTGTGTAAGTGAGGAAGAGTGTATGCTTGATCCATATGACTGGGTGAGGATTAGTCTGCAGTTACGACAGTCGACAGTTATATCACGGCAACCATCAATCACTGTGACCCTATGTAAGTCGGCTACCAATTACAATCACAGGGACACTGGGAGGCAAGTATGAGTGATGGGTGAGAAGTACCACTCTCCCTTGATGACTATCCCAGGACCACCACCCTCCCCTTCT
This sequence comes from Haliotis cracherodii, assembly GCF_022045235.1. Classification (NCBI taxonomy): domain Eukaryota; kingdom Metazoa; phylum Mollusca; class Gastropoda; order Lepetellida; family Haliotidae; genus Haliotis; species Haliotis cracherodii. The sequence goes on along the minus strand of NW_027266286.1, from coordinate 45,559,193 downwards.
AACACTGAACTACACTACTGGCCTACATCTAGGACTGTTTTCAGCAAAACAAACTGACATTATCACCAGCTACGTTTATTTTTCCTGTCCTTGTCATCTTTGAACTTCTTCTATGGTGCAGTGGTGCATAGGTTGGTGCTTTGATCCCTGGCTGCATCATACTAAGAGATGTTAAAATATGGTACTTGTTGTTACCCTGCCTGGTGTTCGGCATAAGGGGCTAAAACAAGGACTGATCAGCTTGGAGTCAGGATATTGTGTCTGTACTCTACGTACCGGTAACCATATAAACAATTGCGTGCAATTAATCTGGGAAAGGGCCTCCCTACATAAATGTATTCCTTGATGACTAAAATACTGGAATACAGTATTGGACTACAACTGGACTTGGGAATATTTAGGATTTTGGTTTGTTTTTTTTCAAATGGAAATAAAAAATTTATGATGATGCGGGCGGTGCCTGAGAACCAAGACTATTATTTCTTTTAGCCTTAGACTAAGTTCGCTCACCTGTGCTCGATCACTGACAACAAATCTTTGGTGTTTGGTTTTAATAAGCGCCCCTTCTGTCACTTTTCAATGCACCCATGGTGGCTATTAAGGCGAATATTGAATATACCCTAGTCATTTTCAAACCAATGCAACAAAAGTGTCTTGTAATACGTGTCATATTCATATCCTATAAATGGAAATTCAGTCCTCATAAAGCATTGCCAGTTTTAATAAGTACTCCATTCAGGAGAATGATAAGTGAATTATTTCTCAAGAACATTTATTTGTTACATTTTTCTCTGAAGACCATGAACAAACAACTGTACAAAGCAGCTTATTAAATATATATATAATTACCTCGTGTAACTTCAAGGCCATTTAAATAGTGGATCAGATCTATTCAGTCTCAACGAATAACAAACATGAACTGTTTATGTCTGCTTGAGGGACTCTCATGTATTTAATCTAATGTTATCCCAAACAAAATTTAAGCTGATAATAATTCAAGTATTTTGGCGCTTGAGGATATAGGTTCCAATATTTCCTGAATACCATCACACAAAAAGTTCCAAGCATTCAACCAACTTTCATTTTTTCAAACAAACCCTAAATATTACAAGCATGAAATACTCCTATCCCCTGCCAATATGACATGTGTAAACGCTTTCCGAGTTATGCTCTTGCTAAGGAAACATTCGTAAAAATCCCAAAATATCAAAGGCACCAGTTTACCACTAGACATTTTTATATGCCAAGTTTGGTGAAGAAATATTGCACAGTTTTCAAGATCTGTACCAAGTTTGGTGATTTTCAGTCGAAGTCGTTGCATGGGAAATTGAAACATAATTTTTAAAACAATCCCAAAATATCAAAAGGCACCAGTTTTCCACTAGACCTATTTATGTGCCACGTTTAGTGAAGAAATATTGCACCGTCTTCAAGATCTGCTCCGGAAACGATCACTGCCGCCATTTTTAGTCCAAGTCAAAGTCGTTGCCAGGGAAATTAAAAAAAAATATTTTTCAAAAATCCCAAACTATCAAAAGGCACCAGTTCACCACTAGACCTACTTACGTGCCAAGTTTGGTTAAGATATCTCTCATGGTTCTGCTCTGGAAACAAAACATGACAGACATACGGACGGAAGGAAGGATGGATGCATGGATGGACGGCACCCATTCCTATATCCCCCCTTCCAGTTCGTGGCTGGGGATAAAAAACAGCTGACTCAGCCCTTAATTTAATGGACAGACCTACTTCTCATCATCCATATTTGTCATCCTATCTACATCTTTTTGACAAATAGCTCACATACCATGAATACTTGAATAATGATGCCTGCTTTGATTAAATGCCTGGGCAACTGTTACGCCAAAAGAAAGAACTTGCGAAACAGCTGATCAAACACTGGATGGAAAAACGATTATGTAAAACTGTCTTTTCAAAACTTCTTTAGAGAAACAACATTTGAAACTTACTATATATCTATATTTCCTACGAGAAAAAAAATTAAGGATCATAGCATGACAAATTAACAAAATCAAAGAAACAGGTGCTCCTTAACCTTCTTTGAGTAGCATAGGTGAAGGGATAATCCTCCAAATACCTGGGAAAGCTCTCATGATTACATTTCTCCAACATTTAGTCCTGATTAAACTGTGGAGGTAGGTGACCTCGGTGCATGGCAGGGTATAGATGTTATCGGGACCTGCAGTAGTGGTGTAAAAATGACTCGCTCACGTCACTATTTATCATACCCTTGACAGGGGGATATTTTAAATACTTCTGAAAATGAAAACTTAATTTGCTTTGTACATGTTACTCAAGTTCTGCTTAATACTACTGGATATTGGCAAACATAAATTAAAGATTAGTTACCGCAGCAAATCTTTCAGTGGGATTACCCAAGAAAAGTTATTAGCTGTTCATGTTTTACATAAGGGTATAAAAAACAGTAGGTGAGGTGATTAACGGCAAAAAAATGTTTTCGTTAGATACTTTATAGCGACAAGCATGCATGTGTGTGTCCAGACGTATGCCAGTATAATAGAGCTAGCTTACTCAGATCCTCCGCCACACATTGTGTGGTATAACCTTTCAACAGCACTTGCCACCCAGGCTGGCTAGACACCTTTTTACAAGCCAATTTCAACTCTTAATAGACAGATCTTTTAACCTACAACACTTACACAAGGAGAAACCTGGTAGCGGAGAGAGAAAATATATTTCCAAGGTTAGAACTTCAATATGCAGACCTAGAGGCAAGAGCTCGTACCCACCACACCAAATGTTGCAGTTCATCCCAGACATATCAGAAATCAGCCATCTGAAATCTAATGACCATGTTGGCAGCAATTTCGTTTCCTATATCATACTGTATTCAACGAAATAAGCGCCCTGGTATAATAAGCACCCACGGTGATATTTGCTAATATATTGGCTAGTGAACAATCCCAACTGGCACCCCTTCCGATTGATCAATGTACACAAAACTTATTTGTGTGTAATACGCAATCGTGTGTTATATATGCACCCTTAATCATGGGCAATTAAATCCTGGAAAATATATCTGTCGTGTATGATACGCACATACTTTTTTTTTGTATCATTTCAGGCTGTCAGCATAAAGTACGAAATTTACAATCTTTCAACTCAACCAAAATTATATTCTAATAAGAGCCCCCTATTTCTGATTTTGAGAGCGCCCCGGGTGCTTATTACGTCGAATATGGTATATGTTTTCCTTCAAATGTCTGAATTCTTTTACCCCCATCTTGTACAACTTGCAAACCCTATACCCATGAAAAACGACTGCCAATGTGAGTGTAGGTTAGCAATATAGCTGTGATAATAACAGTCGTCTAAACATCACTGTTAAACAGCCCACGCTATTTGTAACACGCAGCATTAATTTTTTCTACATGTAACATGTGACCTCTGAATAACAAGAGATATTATGGTTTTTAGAAATTGGTCTACCGGTAATTTTTCAAGGGAACATCATCTGTTTGAGTTTGGGGAGGAAGATTAACATATACTCACCTCCAAAAGAACACGAACCACAGAGAAGTGTGTACGTTAAGAAGAAATGTTTCCAATGTGTACCAATTAATGACAAAACTAACAATCAGTCAAGTGTTACCGCAGACTGTCTTTATTCTTATCACGATATTCAAAGGATTTCCAAACTTTACACGCTACTGAACAGGAGATTATTTCAGACACTCATGCCGCAGACACATTATACTGACTCCAAGCCACCCAGATCTTGTGTTATCACCATTAATTTCGACTGCCAGGCAGGGCAACATAAAACACCATCTTTAACGTCTTTTGCTATGACACAGATGATCGAAACCCACGACCTGCCGCTCCCCGGGCAGACACTTTATCAACTCCATCATGAAGTCTGTTACTTATTTGGAATAATGTTGGTCTTCAATAAGTGGAAAAGTTTCTAAAAAACTTGATCGTATCAACTCATAAAATAAATTGAACTAATAATAGTTTCAATCTGTACGAATTTCACTCCAGTTTTGAAGGAATAGAAACACATAAATATATCATTACAAAAAATGATAAAATATAACTTTTATCTTTTGAAAGGATTATTGTTAGCAAATGCATAATCATGTTAGCATATGAACTGCAGCAAATATAATATATGTTGCATGACTGATCAAATAAAAGCAGTCTCTGGCCACTGCAAACACTTTCTGGTGATACCAGGTCCAGAGAGAAAGACTTCACAGAAGTATAAATATTACACATTTTTTACTTCAAACATTCTTTACTTTTTCCACACAAAACAAATGTCATGCGAAATAAAAAAATAATATTTTGTTAAATCTTATCATTATGTCAACATATCAAAGCTCAAATGAACAATGATATAAAAAAATCCGAGCCTTATGCAGTAATACCGAGTTATCTAATTCAAAAGAAAACATCTAACCTGATGTATCAATTTCTAGTACATGAGAAGCTATATGCAGAAAGTTAGATTCAAAAAGAGATACTCTTTTACACATGAATTCAAAAGTCTGAAGTACCCAAGATAGCAGCTGCTAGAGATCTAATGATAGTGCTCGACATTCAACTACAACATTCCTAGCTCACGAGTGACAACTAAAATAATTTAATAACTCAGGGTAGACTACAGCTTGAAAAGCTTGTTTTGTTCTCAACACAAAGTACACTGAAATATAAGAAAACTAACAACCAAGTGGACCCTTAATTTCTTTTAAGGTAATGGGGATTGTTTAGGCTTAGGTCTATATCTGTAAAAATCATTTACCCATTTACCAAAAGAAGTTTGTATTTTCATTTCTAGTATGCTCCAATACATATAGGCATTCCCATAAAATCATCAATTCAACTGAAAACATTTGGAATCTAGACCCATTCAGTATGTCTTACACTGGACACAGAGACAAGTACTTTTCTAGTGCACTGATAAGAAACTGCTGTGTCACACCGCCAAGGATTAACTACACTTTGGCTGTAGATCGCCCATGCTAACCTCATGTAAGCCAGATAAGTTTCATGGATATATCATACCTATGTATAGAATTATCCTCAGATATGTTTAGACTGTTAAAGGGGGATTAGGCCCAGACAAAATGGCAGTCCCAGCCAGTTGGATTGAAGTCTGAAAAAACATTATTTTATATCTGCCAACTTTCTTATGCATCTAGTGGTTAATAATTACCATTTCAAACATAGCACTGATTATTACACCGTCTAGACTTTGACTGATAATGGGTGAAATACCACTGATGAAAGTCCCCCTTTAAAACTCATGGGGCAAAGTCATTAATGTGAACTGAACCTCATTCCTCTACAGGTGATTGCATGTTGACACAATCTGTAGTCTGTCTGATGCAGGGGGGTAGGTTCCCATCTTATTTGTTAGAGTGAGGGGAGGGAACCTCTACATCTTATCAGGAGGGGACACTCACTTTAAATCAAATCAAATTAAATAAATAAATTGCATGGATTGCATTATAGTTTTTGTTTCCATAAACCTACAAACAAAAAAGTAGCCCATGAACACCTGTTCCCTGCTGTTTCGTGATTACCTGATGATAGGAGTGTGCAGGGCTTAAGCTGTATTTTTGCCCTGAAAAATTATTGCCCTGATTTCGTATTTTCTACATTTTTTTTGTGTTAATTATCGAATAAGCAGTCTGTGAACTTGTATCACTGGTATCTTATTTGTAAGAATTGATTTACACTAATCTACACTGTGTGCACACCATTTTTACACTCATACCAACAGAATTGTGAAAAATCAATCAATTTGATTTTCAAAATCTTCAAGGAACTTATTAGATATGTACATGATAAATAGATACTCACCATCAGTCCGTCATCAAGAACCATCCAAGTTCTTCAAAGGTCCCCATATCCGAGGTGCTTCTCTAGCTCCTCCACCTTTCCCCGAAGACTCCTTTTGAAGCTTCTGAGTCTCACGAATGATCAACCGAGCATCAAGAGATGCAGCACTGGCTTTCCTTGTCACCTCACTGAAAGGAAACACTAAGTAAAAATCCCCTATGACCTCCTTTGGTCCTTTAGAAACAGGAGGTTTTGTGAGGCCAAAATGATTTTTGCCAGTCCGAAGGGCTGGTTTTCTAGTTCCATTGAACTGTTTCTGTGTACTGGGAGAAGGACCTGAATTGAGAGATCTGCCATTGTTTCTAGGCACTGTCGTGTTCTTGCGAATTTGAGATGTGTCTGAAACAGATATCTGTGACTGTCTACGCCGGACACTGAATTTTGTGGGTGTAGGAGAGCTGGTCGTTGTTTGGCTTGCATCATCAGGCTCTGCTTGATTTCCAACTTCAAAATTGTTTGCTGTGCCAATGAAGGCATTACGTCCCACTTTTGTAACAGTTGTCAACTGAGACACACTCTTAAAGGGGCTTCTTCTGCTTTTCTTGTAACTGGTTGCGTATCCATACCTCTTGACAGAAGGTTTTCTTTGAACCGACTCTGTCCTTTTTGGAATCTTTTCATTCTCAGGAGTATTAGAGGAGGAATCAGGTGCCCCTATTGGAAGAAACAGTGGTGGGATGCTATCTCTTGAGTTCTGGCCTTGTCTTGACGGCATCAAGTCTGAGTTCTCGCTACAGCCAGAGAAGCTAGACACTCCACTGTCCGATATTGAGGAACCCTTGCTGTGGACCTTGTGTAGCTTGTATCCTGATTTCTTGGCCGAAGCATGGTCTGACCTGGCTGACCTAGGGTCCTGTATGCCGCCATCTCTCATTCTGGAATCTGACACACTGGAAGAACTCTTTGGAAGACTAGTTTCAGATTTGCCCTTTTTCAAAGTCCGAGGTGATTTTGTGTGAGGCTTTTCATCATTATCAGAAGGATATCCTTCGTCATCAGAATGGTTAACCAAAGGGAGGCCGAATATTGGTTTATTGGCTTCTTCGTCCCCATCAGCCATACACATGAACCCAGAACCTCTACTGTAGTCACCATTGCTATCAAGATCACCTTTGGCTGAAGTCTTCCTACTACTGTTGGGAACTGAAGGCAACTTGTTAACACTACTTCCTCGGCTTAACCTGCTCACTGAAGTATTTCGGTCAGAGATAAGACTTGAATGGCTTTTCTTATTTTGATGACGATGAAATGCTTCACCGCCACGCTCAACATCAGCATCCTTAAAGTTCATCATGTCCATGAGGTCATGAAGCAGTGGTTTCTTCACAAGGATGTCTGCCAGACAATCAGAGGTCAAAGACGGGCTAAAGTTGACCTCAAGGAGCCATGGCTTTAAGTTTTCATCAACAAGGATATCAAAACCATACATTTCGAAGCAGTTGTCCACTTTGGAAACCATTGATGCTTGTGTTAAGAGTGTTAGGATTACAATGTTGGTAATCCTCTTCCATATCTTTTCATCTTTGATGTTGTTTTGATGGAAATAGTAGCGTAGTTGGTTCAAAGTCCACTTGCAACCTGGTCCCACCCTTCCTTTGTCTGTGCCATAACTGGGGCTGTGCTTGTTGATGGAAGTGTTGGTTAAATGGGCAAAGACATTGTTGATATTGTTGAGATCAAACTTTTCAGTACTGAATCTGACAATCCCTTCCTGGTATATATACACAGACAATGGATGAAAGGATGGAACAGCAACGTAAATCCTCATATCGAATTTGTAACCTGATATAAGAAGAGGGTTGGCGATGTATCGCTGAACAACAGCGCTGCAGTCATATTGTAATTCAGAAAGTTCTCTGAATAGAAAAATTCCCCTTCCACGGGACAAATCAGCAGGCTTGCAGATCCATAAAAGAGTCTTCGAATCAGTATTCTGATTCAGTTTGCTATACTCTGCTACATATCTAGTATAGTCATTTGGTAAATTGAAAGCGATCGGGCTAAAATTGAACACACCCGCTCCATATACACCTCTCATACGTTTCAGATTCCTAGCTAGAGAATCTTTCCTCGTAATGCCCGTGGATTTAGGATAGTGATTCAGCCGTTGCCATGGCATCAAGTGTTCGTAATCACAGGCCCTGAACCTGGATGTCCTCCACCAGATATTCCAGTCGTACTCATCCTGGGTAGTCTCGTCATATTCCAGCCAGCCCTTCTCAAGGAACACCTGATTGAGGAGCTCAGGGCCTTGTCCGTCATTGACTCGGAACACAATTGCCTTCCCATCCATGATGAAGTCTCCGGAGGTGACAAATGCGTTCAGATTATCCTTGAGGGCTTGTCAGTGTGTCTACTGCTGCATCCTATGCACTGAGGTCCATATAGTGAGGAGACTTGAGACTATGAGGCCACCACCATATGTAAAATGTTGCATGTTGGAGTATGTGATCTGTGAAAAGGAACAATGGAAGAGGTCAAACTTTCAAGCATATCAAGTAGTTTTTCAAGTTTGTTTGTTGGTTAACACAATATTCCAGCTATATAACGGCGGTCTGTAAAAGAATTGAGTCTGGACCAGACAATCCAGTGATTGATGTCATGACCTTACAAGTGGTAAAATGAGCAACTCACAGTACTTTAATTATTCTATTATGTCACCTTGTTTTGTCCACAAAGACCCAAATCAAGAGAGACATGTTTAACACTTGGGTGTCACCAGTGTGTACTGGCATATGAGTCACATGTCACAAGCAGGGTGTGCAGGAGCTGGAGCTGAATAGGCTTGGACACAATGACACAAAGGACAAGGGATGTACACAAATGTTCAGCTCATTAAATCCTTTACACCCCACTTGAGACACATGTATTGAACTTATCATTACGTACAGAGACGTACAGTAAAATGTTTCTGTTACAATATCAGATCTGCGTTATGACCGCCAGTGTGTTTCGTGTTTCGGTAGGCTAACTTAATATGTGAACTGGGTCAATAATGACATGAGAGCAGATAACGTCATATGAAACACTATGACATTGTGATGTCCATACAGGCCGGTTGACCGACTTGTATGCGTTTTTACAAGACAGCCACAGGCCAATCAGATAGCTCCTGGACTCCATTACCAGTAATGACAATGGTGTTGACAGACCAAGGATCCTAATCAGGTCTGGGATTTGAACCCGTGGATCCTTGTACACCAGAGACTCACCCACTGGACCAACAATGTCTCACACCTAATGTTCTAGAAGCCTTCTCACAATATCTGTATTACCCGAAGTATTCTCAATCAATTGTGAACACTGACATGAATTAGAATGTCTGAACAAATTCATTTTGAGGATGGCAAACTTATTGTGTAAAAAAGAAAAGATTATTGTACATTTATCAACAAATTTCAATAAAATGCATGTGACAGGTAAATTTGTCAAAACATTTAATTTGTCCAAAATTTGTCTTATTTTTAAAGGAATAAATATATTGTAAAAGTAAGTATTAAGCTACCTTAATTGGGACAATTTTACATCCAGTTTGTGATTTTTTTTCAGAAAGTTGAGAGACTTGAGTCTGAATACATGCCTCACACAACACTGAGAAAATTCCCTGCACATTATTTATATTCAAAGAATAATTGCTTCTTATCATATCAAATAACATCCATTAAACATAAACTTTATATAAAATATGACTCAACTGATAAAGTCCTTCAAAAGGCCTACCTTATATACCTGATCCGAAGCCTTTGATGACAACACATGTGGTTATGGATATATCTTCGTTTGTAATTAATTATTTAAAGACAATCTTTATAATATATTTAATAAATGTAAATACCACAGTGTGGTCACAACAGTCAGGTTTCAGCTGGATACATTACTACTAGAACTCAAGAGTTAACTCAACACTTAGTGTTGCTACAGCAGCATGTTTACTGGTAGTTCTCTTTAATAGATTTTCAATGCTAAAACTCCCTATGATCCCTTTGTCAAAACAATTAAACACATTTAGAAACACAACATAAAACAATTTCAATACATATCATCATGCTCTTTTTGTTTTACTTTCACAAAGTTTTAGGCATGCATGGAAAAAACATAAATGAGATTCTTATCTTTTATTTGTTTCTTCATTGCTTAACGCCCACTCAGCAATATTCGAGCTATATGATGGCGGTCTGTAAATAATTGAGTCTGGACCAGACCAACCTGTGATTGACATCATGAGCATCTTTCCACGCAATTGGGATACAATGACATGCATCAACCAAGTCAACGAGCCTGACCACTCATTCCCATTAGTCGCCTCTTACAACAAGCAAAGTCGCCTTTTACGACAAGCATGGGTTGCTGAAGACCTATTCTACCCCAGATCTTCACAGGTCAGATTCTTATCTTGACACTTTGTTCAAACAAAACTATGACATTGTTATTTCAAATCAAAATCATTGTATCAACAATAATTTAATACTTCTTATAACATGTATAAAGTATGGTATATCTTCTGAACTGTATTCCATAGTAAAAACCAGTATTATTTCCAAATTTCAACTGCCAGTTATACAACATCTGTTCCAAATAGTGATTCACAAAGTTTACAAATATATTTCTTTCTTATCAATAAAAACTTAAAAGGGAATTTTCGCAATAAAGTGAGCCCAAAAATAAGATTCAATCTTTTAATATTGTTGTATTTATGTTTCTACAAGTAAACCTAAATCCAAGTGATTTATTTGGTCAATAAAATGCTACTCAAATTCAACTCTTAAAATTGAATTCAGTACATAAAAATGAAAAATTCCTTTAATAAGAAGTGATTTATGGTGCAGCCATCGTATTATCAGCTGAGGTAAGAGGAATAAGTCTACCACAGTGTTTACATGTCCTCTCCAACACAAACAACATGTGTCCCTTAACAGTTCCAATGTGACTGCTCTGACGCGTTTACAAGCCATAAATCAAACCATGGAAATCCTGTGAACATAGTCCCTTGAAAATGAAACAGGACCTGAACAATGGAAAATACACTCTAACTGTAGGTTTCAATGCCAGAATAAATTGTGCTAAACAGTTTGCCTTGGAGATCTATCAGCCCATGCAGGTAATTAGATTGCGAGGCAGGATAATAGCTTCCAAACACGCCATCAACAGCGTGGATAATAGGGCCGTCGTAACAATGAACGTTGGAATAGAAATTTGTTTTTGAATAGCTTTCCTTTAGAAACAGCTATTTTTCTATTGATTAAAATGGTTGTCTGGACACATACATAGGGAAATCTTTTGAATGGCAAATGGCCAAAATTATTTAAAAACTTATACATTGGTGGGTGAATAGTTTTAATGGCTTAACGAGTTATGGTTAAAAGATAGACATTCTGACCTTGCTGTTGGAACATAATTTTCTGTTCTACCATACTCATTTTTTTGTCAATCCTGAAACCTTTCCTATGACAGTGAGTGAGTGGGTTGGAGTTACTGCCATTTTGAATACTGGTCGTAGTTCATCAGTGCCAAAAAATTAAAGCTTGAGTCAACTAATCCGCATTCTGCTCTTTGCATGATTTTCAATAGAGGGAGAGGCTTACCTTTACATTGTTGCATTGAATGCAATGTTAAAATAATCAGAGCTCCAGATAAGCTGCGTATCTGCGTAAAATACGCATCAGAAATGCAGAAATATGCAGTAAAATAAAATCCAAGCGTATCAAATACGCAACGAACATTACAGATACGCTACAAAAATAAAACTTGTGCGTATCATCAAAATATTGTGAAGTAACCCTGCATATTTGATTAACAAATCAGCAACTTATTTTGTAATTATAAACGGGCATTCCGTCAACCTTGCCAAACTCCACGATGACAGTTACATCATGATCATTTGCCATCACACTTTCTTGTGGAAGTATCGTGGTATTTTTGAGTCCTATAAAGCTCTCGAACCCACACGAAACCAGTTTGCAGGGACTAGATGAATAGTGTTTTTAAATATTTAACTTAAATACCCACATGTGTAAAAACTAGTGGGTAACAGAAATTTGAATACTCAGACAGAATTACTGATACCCAATGATTTTAAAATGCATGGGTAAAATACCCACAACACCAAAAGCTTACCTGGAGCTCTGAAATAATCCCCAGACAAAAAAACCCATAAAAACTGAAAAAGTCCTAAGTTTGAGAACTATAACTAGATTTACCTAAATTGCCCTCTATGGCCACTTAGTTTGGAATTTTAGATAAATCCCTGACATAAGACTCAGACACTCTCCAACACCAACATGTACAGCCAAGATGGATTTTACCAGTCTGGCATACTAGAACTTGAACTATTCTTTGTTTGTTTGTTTGCTTGTTTGTTGTTTAATGTCGCACTCAGCAATATTCCATCCATGACGGCGGTCTGAAAATAATGGAATCTGGACCAGACAATCCAATGATTGACATCATGAGCATCGATCCACGCAATTGGGATACGATGCCATGCATCAACCAACTCAGTGAGTCTGACCACTCGTCCCAGGTCCCCTCTAACAACAAGCATGGGCTGCTGAAGACCAATTCTAACCCAGAATCTTCACGAGACTCCAGCACTATGCAGGGAAGACACTGGAGTACATGCCTAACTCCTTGTATGCCAAAATGTGGTTAAATCAATCATGGCTGCACAAGTTGGAGAGTTATATGTTCCAATACAATTCATATCATGTGGACACTACAGTCACTAATGTCTTACAACATTACAACAATCTATTATCACAGCATGCAAAGATTTATTGTACAGTACAAGTTAGGCCTGTGACGGGTGACTCCGTAACTCGGGTCGGGTGGGTACTGAGTAGGACCCGGGTACCCACAGGAATACCCGGCCCCGTGGTTTATCACGTGACATATTGTTTAATGGCAAAACGTATCTAGAACTCTATGGTTACACTACAAGTCACTAATGTTCGCATTTCTTTTTGACTATGCACGCATTCCTTCTGACTTTCATATGTTTGAATAAAGATAAAACTTTAGTCAACTTCAATGTATGAATTTATGTGTATCTAAATTCATTTTGCCAGGGCTACAGTCAAACTATTCCCAACTGGACAATTGGTACCTATACCCGGTAGGGTAGGGTAACAGGGGGATGGGCACCCAGGTAGTATTTCTTTTTACTCGTCCCAGCCCTAGTACAGGTGAAATCAAAATTGGTTTAGAACTTCATTTATGGACTTGTTCAGCTGTTTACATACCATGCATTATGGTGAGCTGGGGTACATTCCTGCATAAAGATTTTCAGACTTACTATCATATACTAAAACAATACAGGGCTAGGAGGAATATCTATTCCATTCATACAGAGAGAGATTTTTGGGGAGATACAGCAGTTCTTTAGTTGTCCTTCCTGTCCATTGTTTGGTGTTGCATCTACCTGTGTGTGGGCAAAAAACATCCTATGCCAACAGAGCAAGCTTTTCTTCAGTCTGTCCCAGATTAGTCAGTCTCCCAGACCCTAGCGAATAAATTGAAAAAAGAGTCCAACTCAAGTCTAGAATGATTTGGCAAGTCTAGATTGTTCTGGGCTCCATTTGGAGATTATGTTGTCTATTTTGGAGATATATAATTTTAAATCAGATAACTTTATTTTTGGGATTAAATGTCAGTTTATATCAAGATAAAAACCTTAAATTACAAAGACACTGCACAATATGACAGCCCGTTGTTACTGTAGTTACTTGTGAGAAAAGTCTTTTCCATCAGACTGCATAATTTTCTTTTAAATATTTGTATGGCTTGTTTTTCACAAGCTATTTAATGTTGGAGGGAGGACCGTTTTATTTTTTCATTGAGAACAAAAGTGATGAAAAAGAAATTAACTGAAATCAACTACGTCAAGTTACGTGAGCTTTTTGAGTTTCGTAATGTCCAAATACCAAATATTGATAATATATATGTCAGAAAAATTGAAAATATGATTTGGGAAATTAAACAATATTTGAGTCCACTGGCCCATTATAAAAGTATAAACACATATATATAGGCCCCTTGAGACATTATTTTAATGAGTTGAATAAAATAATTAAAAATTAAAATTAAAAAAAATTACTTCACTTTCAAAGTTACAATTTATCCAAATTATTCAAATAATGAAATCTAATGTGAGTCATATCCAAATAAAACAGGGGCGGTCGGGTAGCCTAGTGGTTAAAGCATTCGCTCATCACGCTGAAGACCCGGGTTCAATTCCCGACATGGGTACAATGTGTGAAGCCCATTTCTGGTGTCCCTCGCCGTGATATTGCTGGAATATTGCTAAAAGCGGCGTCTCAATCACTGACTCACCAAATAAAACATGAATTTCACAGAAAATGAAATTTACACAATATCACAGTATTAATACTTTCATATATTAAAGCATTCCTCACTGCTAATTACTAATGCCACCAGTTTTTAACCTATACATGTTGACTACAATTATTTGATGCCAAACCTAATGCAAATTTCCAGTAAAAAAATATTTTTATACCTAAAGTGATCTTTGTCACCAACTATCGAATAATTTGAGCAGATACTAGTACCTGGATACCTGCAGTATATTATTATTATTATTATTATTATTATTATTATTATCATCTATATATCGACTAGAATTGTAAATTACATTCGGGTTAAGAAACATGAACGAAATTGATCAGAATGAATAATAAGTTTGCCGATGAGTAAAGAAATTGATACAAATCAATCGGAAATCATATATCATTCTTTCTTAATCCTCCAAAATCAGAACAGAAGATTTGTCAAGGCCCGTAACTCTGCACTGCTAATATCGCTCATTGAACCGAAGCGTCAACTTACCTATTTCGCATGAGCGTTTTTAGGCTACCTCCACAATGTCTGTGCATAAAACATAATCTGGCAGAGAAGAATACGCAACAGCTCTACTCACCTCCACCTTCAACTAGCATTTTAATCGTTTTAGTCTTTTTTTCCTCATTTTCAGAGTCCCTCCGTATTCCCGTTTCGACCACCACAGAGACTGTTGATATCACGTGACTACAATGTAGCTAGCGACAACCAATCAGAAAAGTTCTAACAAATTTTTACGGGACCATCTATGAGTCATTGGCGGCGCTTGTGTCGTAAACTTTACAGGTGGACTATGGGTTGATAAGATCTTTTCGCAGGGATATTCTGAGAGAGAATTCGATCGATCAGAATAATCTCACTAGTCACACGCAAGAATAGCTTATCATATCAAAGAGGAGTAGCAGATCCGGGCTTCGAAAGCGTGTATGCTGGATTTGGTCACAGGAATTCTTAAGCTGTGCTGTTCACAATAAAATTTAAAAACATACAAATTCCTATTGCTTGAGACACACTTCTTTTCCATTACAGTAAACTTTTGCGTTTTATTTCCCTTATTATGGCATCACTTCTGTTATAGCAGCCACGCCTTATTATGAACATTCATCATTATTGCCCATTTGAGTTAATTGAGGCAAAACTTCCTTTTCATAAAATTGGTCGATAACTGTGTCTACTGATACTGTAATGTATCTTATGATTGCGCAAGTGAAATAACACTCTGATCATACGATAACCATCAAATCATAATTTAAATCGGCTTTTATACTATATACAGCCTAAGGGCACTGCATATGTATGGAATTATAGCCCAACCAATGATAATCACGTTCAAAAGATCGAAATGCATATTGATTTCCAGCTATACACACCAAACAGCTGAAATATACGTCGTGATCGCAAGCCATCATAACTGCATCTGTTATGAGGTGACCAATCACTTTGAATATTAAAACATCGAAAGGAATGTATATTGTGATTTTTACGAGTGCTCATATACTGTCATATGAACGGACACACAAACTAGTCTGATGCTTGTGAAGATCCAGGTTAGAATTGACCTTCAGTTAACCATGCTTGTCATAACAGGCAACTATACTTGTCGGAAGTAGCGACTAACGGGATCGGGTGGTCAGGCTCGCTGCATGACAAGGTTGATGCATGTCATCGTATCCCTGATGCGTAGATGGATGCTCATGGTGTAACTCACTGAATTGTCTGGTCTAGACTCGATTATTTACAGACCGCCGTCATATGTAGCTGGAATATTGCTGAGTTACGGCGTTAAACAACAAACAACTAATCTGAATATGTATTTTTCAGTCAGTTGATATTATGTGCAAATTCGAGAAATAATTACAGGCACAGTTTGTTTTTAAGACAGCTTTTGATGGGTTTTTTTCCCATTCACCTAAAGACCTCACGGGCAGAGTCTTTGAGATCACAATTTAACCTAACAGCCTAGCTGTTGGGAACGATCTTAGGGCTGCGATTATCATAACTCGATCACATACATTGATACTGCATTCTTGGCTTACGGCTGGTTTGTTGTTTAACGCCGCACTCAGTAATATTCAATCTATATGACGGCGGTCTGTAAATAATCGAGTCTGGACCAGACAATTCAGTGATTTATATCATGAGCATCGATCCACGCCATTGGGATCGATGATATTGCATCAACCAAGTTAGTGAGCCTGACCACCTGGTCCCGTTAGTCGCCTTTTACGGCAAGCATGGGTTGCTGAAGACCTATTCTACCCCGGATCTTCACGGGTCTCTTGGTTTACGGGGATTGTATTGTGTTGACGTGTTTCGAAGATCTGAACCCAGATCACGTCAACCTGCAAGGTCTTCCCTTATTTTTCAGTGAATAACTGGTAACTGCAGTGAACGTTTACGTCTAGAGAGGTGAACGGCTCTTTAATACGGCCATGGAGGTATGCATGTTTATGCGATCCATTAATGAGAGGAATGGATTTAACGCAGCTTTGAACACTCAGTATTTCAATATATCGGGCTTGGTGGGTTAATGTGCGAAGAAAGCCGGTCACTGACGTTTAGCCACGCGAAAGCCATGTGGAAGCAGGGGTATAGTCCGGGTACACCAGGATGAATACAAATAAAGTAAAAATGTCTTAGCTTCCAGGTAAATGACCTGGCCTAGTTTGTTTGTTTGTTGTTTAACGCTGCACTCAGCACAAAACCATACTCACTCACTCATAATGAATGAACTAACTGTTTGACTGATTGTTTGTTTGTCTGTCTTTTCACACCACACTAAGCAATATTCCAACTATATGACAGCCATCTGTAAATAATCGAGTCTGGACAAGACAATCCAGTGATTGACATCATGAACATTGATCCACGCCTTTGGGGTCGATGACATGCATCAACCAAGTCAGCAGCCTGACCACCCGATCCCGTTAGTCGCCTTTGACGGCAAGTATGGGTTGCTGAAGACCTATTCTATACCCCGGATCTTCAGGGGTCACCTGGTCTAGTCTGGTATCTTTCGCATGGACCTGAAATTGTTAATTTGTATAGTGGTTAGAAAACTTGCTGCTTTATGACGGCGGTCTGTAAATAATCGCATCTGGACCAGACGATCCTTTGACCCCATGTGCATCAATCTACGCAATTGAGATATGACAAGCATGAACCAAGCCAGCAAGCCTGACCTCCCGATCCCGTTAGTCGCCGTTTACGACAAGCATGGTTTGCTTAAGACTAATTCTAACCCGAATCTTCACAATCTGTGTGGGTGAGAGGGTGAGTTTAGTGTAACGCAGCTTTGAACATTTTTCCAGCTCGATGTGGGGGGAAACCATTTTCATTTATTTGTGAGTGAGTGAGTTGGGTGTAACACCGCTTTTAACAGTATTACAGTTATACAGCAGCGAGTCAGCCCGAAGTGATGCAGGTCTCAGACGTCTACCACTTCGGTGAAACCCACAAGCACGGGTATCGTACTGTCAAACCTAGAAACATAATGGGGGCGAACCGGGATTCGAACCCAAAATCATAGGTTTCTGGCGTGCCCAAGGGACGCAACTGCACAGCGAATTGCAGTGCCTATGACGACTGGGCCACGGGTGACCCCCTTATCTAACCCGGAATTCCCACTGGGCTGTGACATGCACTGATGTGTCCTGTAACTGTGCCTAGAGCCATAAATCCAACGCAATGTAGCAAGGAAACAGAGAATGAGCACTCCATCACCCTGTTTGATCTGCCACCTCTGCCTGGGAGCATTGTGTAGCTACTCTGCAACTAGTTAAGCAGGTGTTGTTGTGTAAATATGGTTAAGGACTGATTACCTTAATCTGGATAACATATAAAACTGGACAGGTTGCCTCAGAAAACAGGATGCAGTCAACGTACAAGTAGACAAGTGTTTTCGTTGCTGGACAGTTTTATACTTGTTACACACAATGCTTGTAGTAGCTTGAAATCATTCTAGATTTGTGATTCAACCAGACATAAGAATCTTTTATTGCAAATCAGTTGGACTCATGCCATGGCGCCTCAGATCATTTGGCCAATCTAACATTTTGTTCTAAATCTGAGAAAGTGAATATTAGCAGTTTACTCAGTGTTGAACAGTATTTCGGTTATATCAGGAAGTGTCAGCTTGATGGGTAGGAAAGCCGAAGTGATGCAGGTCTATGAGGATTATCACTTTGGTGAAACCAACAAGCAGGGGTATGGTGCCGACAAACCTTGGAATATGATCAGGGTTGACTATAATTCACTCCCACCGGCATTGGCTTCTGGCTCACCTAAGGGATGCAACTCTGCATTGCGAATTCTTTCACCATAGACGACAGCGCCTTTTTGCAGTGAGTTTCACAATAAATATATACAGGTATAACAATCAAGGGCTTAACCCTGTAAATCATTCAAAATATGTCAGGAAAATCAAAACAATAAAAGGATGTTTTGGGTTTATTTAATCATTTATATACAATTTTCTTTACATTTTTTAATCATTTTCCTTTCCTTTTTCTTTTGGCAGACATCTTTTTCCCATCAGTGTGGCCAAACTTCATGGCGGCAGTACTTTCAGGCTGTTGTTTCTCTTTCTCAAAAACCTCAGACTTGTCAATAGGCTTGATGACAGTTCCCAGCTTTGTGAGCACCTTGGGTTGGATCATCTTGCGGAAGGCCGTCTCAGGGTTCCAGTTCTTGCCAACAGGTGCTCTGATGCTCTGTTCGAACTGTTGAGGGCTGGTGTAGGGGAACGGCAGTCGGGCAACCTACAAGGAGAGTGAGTGAGTTGCAAAACATTGTTGCCTAAACATTGTTTTATGGGGACTTTTAATACCGATCAGATCGTCTTGACTGGGTGCCGCCATTTTGTTTGAAGCAAATGCTAGTGATGTGAGAGGTGGAATCTGATGGTCAATAGGAGGGACACAGAAGGGACATAACTCGTTATAGCCCCTGGTGGAGCTGTGATCGAGCCCTGAAATTCTAACCTTGTTCGGCAAGGGTGGAAACCGGACATTTATAGTCAGTTAACACCATTGTCTCGGAAAAATGCTGTTCCCCATCCTCAACATCATCAGTCACATGACGTCCAACAAGCCAGTCCCCATCCCAGGTAATACTGACACACAGCCACCTCCAGGGACTAAAGTTGGGACTGGGGGACATGACGTCCAAGGGTCAGTCCCCATCCCAGGTAATACTGACACACAGCCACCTCCAGGGACTAAAGTAGGGACTGGGGGACATGACGTCCAAGGGTCAGTCCCCATCCCAGGTAATACTGACACAAAGCCGCCTCCAGGGGCTAAAGTGGGGACTGGGGGACATGACGTCCAAGAGTCAGTCCCCATCCCAGGTAATACTGACACACAGCCGCCTCCAGGGGCTAAAGTGGGGACTGGGGGACATGACGTCCAAGAGTCAGTCCCCCTCCCAGGTAATACTGACACACAGCCGCCTCCAGGGACTAAAGTGGGGACTGGGGGACATGACGTCCAGAGTCAGTCCCCCTCCCAGGTAATACTGACACACAGCCGCCTCCAGGGACTAAAGTGGGGACTGGGGGACATGACGTCCAGAGTCAGTCCCCCTCCCAGGTAATACTGACACACAGCCGCCTCCAGGGACTAAAGTGGGGACTGGGGGACATGACGTCCAGAGTCAGTCCCCCTCCCAGGTAATACTGACACACAGCCGCCTCCAGGGGCTAAAGTGGGGACTGGGGGACATGACGCCCAACAAGTCAGTCCCCATCCCAGGTAATACTGACACACAGCCGCCTCCAGGGACTAAAGTGGGGACTGGGGGACATGACGTCCAGAGTCAGTCCCCCTCCCAGGTAATACTGACACATAGCCGCCTCCAGGGACTAAAGTGGGGACTGGGGGACATGACGTCCAGAGTCAGTCCCCCTCCCAGGTAATACTGACACACAGCCGCCTCCAGGGGCTAAAGTGGGGACTGGGGGACATGACGCCCAACAAGTCAGTCCCCATCCCAGGTAATACTGACACACAGCCGCCTCCAGGGACTAAAGTGGGGACTGGGGGACATGACGTCCAAGAGTCAGTCCCCCTCCCAGGTAATACTGACACACAGCCGCCTCCAGGGACTAAAGTGGGGACTGGGGGACATGACGTCCAGAGTCAGTCCCCATCCCAGGTAATACTGACACACAGCCGCCTCCAGGGACTAAAGTGGGGACTGGGGGACATGACGTCCAAGGGTCAGTCCCCATCCCAGGTAATACTGACACACAGCCGCCTCCAGGGACTCAAGTGGGGACTGGGGGAGATGACGTCCAAGGGTCAGTCCCTATCCCAGGTAATACTGACACACAGCCGCCTCCAGGGACTAAAGTGGGGACTGGGGGAGATGACGTCCAAGGGTCAGTCCCTATCCCAGGTAATACTGACACACAGCCGCCTCCAGGGGCTAAAGTGGGGACTGGGGGACATGACGTCCAAAGGTCAGTCCCCATCCCAGGTAATACTGACACATAGCCGTTTTTATTTTTTATTTTTTGACTGATATATGTTTATCAAGTCTTATCCTCAAAGACAGAAAAAAACTTTGTATAATGTTTGATTGAACTTTGCAAGCAGGAGGCACTAACTCCCCTGAACTATCTCCCCATGTACCTGATGTTTTGCGATGGCGTCGTCCAGCTTCTCACTGATGATGACATTACCCAGATCTCGATCTCTCCTCGGGGCTGCATCAGGACCCTTCAGTGTAAACCTGGAACACAAACATGGACACCATCATCAAACAGGGCACACAAGAGAGAGTGGACGAAGAAACCTTTGACTACTTTAATATCTTGGTTCCCATATAGCAAAAACAGTTTACAAGACTGCTACTTATTGTGTGAGCATGTTGAAAGTCATTATTCTTACTCTGGCGAAATGCCGAGGTAGGAAAAGGGCCCTTTGTGATCACTGGATACGTCAAATTTTAAGGTTGCAAAATATTGGTGTGAAAATTCCGGTAATTATTTGAATTTTTGAAATGACCATCTACTAGGCCTTTCTTTGGACTTTAAGAATATAAGTACATGAGTATTAACTTCAAGAGAAAAAAACAGAAGTCTGTGACCCAAGACATGTTTGTACTGTATTTATACCAAACAAATCGGGCTGGGTCAAAAGACTTGCTCATGTTCAAATATCAGAATACACATACTGAAAACCCTTTTTGCACATATTACTATTAGCCTAACCTATGCATCCAAGTCCCAAGCATGGAACTGAGTACTGGGAGAGGAGCTTGACAGTCTATGGATTTCTGCATCTTGAGGGAGATAACCAGTGTCAAAATGATTTGTTTAATCCCTGTCAAGGAGCTCACTGATACGTTCTTGTACAACACTGAATATCAACTGGATATCTGAGGATATGACAGTTATAAACCAGAATACCTCTTTTTCTTCTTCTTCGATGGCTTCAGTCCCGTTCCTCCCCACTCCCCCCATCCTGGTAGCGACAAGTCTATACTCTTGGGTTTGTCTCGGTCTGCGATGTTTGCCTTCTCCTTTGTGAACTCATCAACCACATCATCATCTGCGAACGCCTGAGCAATTGTCATCCTCTGTTGCTCCTCGAAGTCCATCCCTCCATCTTCGTCTGTGATGATGTCAACAGCGGCTGAATGAGACAGCTTTGTCTCCAGAGTAAACAGCTTCTTAGGGTCGACAAACACATCTTCAGTCTTGGTCTTCTCTGTGGGCCCACTCTCCGTTTTCAACTTCTTTCCCCCAGACTTGGAGCTTCCCTTCTGTTTTCCACTCTCTTCAAAATCTCCCTCCATATCCTCTAACGTCTTTTTTCTGTTTAGAGACAGATCCATCAAATCTCCATCTTCCTCATCATCACTCTCCTTCTTTGAGTCCATTTCACCATCTCCATGGTTACTCTTCTTCCTCTTGTTCTTCTTCTTTTTTTTCTTACCACTTATCTCCTTTTCATCTGATTCTAACATTTTTGCAATTTGTAACCGTGATTCACTCAAATGACTAAATATGGAGTCTATGGTATCCCCTTTCCCCCTGTCCCCCTCATCACTGTTGTTTACTTTCTTCCTCTTTCTTCTCTTTCTCTTATTTTTTGAAGAAGCTACAACTTCTGTTTTTTCACTGTCACTTTCAGATTTTCTCTTCTTTGATGTCACACCTGAACTCCTTTCTTTAGAAAGATTACTGGTGTTATTATCTTCACTCTCATCTTCTTCCTCTGGACCATCCTGGTCTTCTTCATCCACCTCATCCTGCTCTTCCTCTGGACCATCCTGTTGTTCCTCCACTTCACTGGCTTCTCCCTCATCAGACACTGTGCCCTGCTCAGTATTGTCCACAGTCCCAGGCCTCTGGAACTCAGACACTT
Organism: Haliotis cracherodii; assembly: GCF_022045235.1. Taxonomy (NCBI): domain Eukaryota; kingdom Metazoa; phylum Mollusca; class Gastropoda; order Lepetellida; family Haliotidae; genus Haliotis; species Haliotis cracherodii. Next base: position 45,536,574 of record NW_027266286.1, on the reverse strand, counting down.
TGGGTCGTGCAGTCATCCAAGGGTTATCTCCCCTGGCCATGCCAATCTGACTGACGATCATCTCCTCTTCCCCATCACTGTGCATGCTGACGCCACCTTCGGAGTCACTGTTGCCATCTTCTTCCAGCTGGGTCTTCTTGGTCAGCTCTTTGTTCATCTGTATCATGCTCTGTACAGCATCTCTACTCTGGAAGAGAAGATTTTATCTATTTATATCTTTAAGCAAGGATGGGATCTGACCAAGAGACTTTTTTTTTCCAAGGTTACAGAAATGTCTCCAGTAAAGGGTGATTAGCCTCTGGCAAATTGGCAGTTCTAGCAGTCCTTAATTTGTCAAAACATTAGTAGTATTGGTCTTCACTAAACAATATATCACATCGATAACCTGGGTCCTACCTGTCCCAGCCCTAAAGGTATAACATCTCTCTTGATGTCCTGGTAATCATGTTTACCAAACACTTACCCTGTCATCATATTTGCCGTAGATCTTCTGTCTCTGAGCAAACTTGCTGCCTCCCCTGTGCTTCAGGGTCATCCTCTCCTGCAACATCAACATGACAGTAAGGCCAATTGATATAATCATGAGATTTTCACCCCCTCTCCCTATCCCACCACCCCACTCTCTGCACAGTCTCTACCCCCACACTTTCTCCATCCCACGCACCATGTACCCCCACTGCATCCACCTACAGCACTCTGTCCCCCAAGCTGCACCCTCTCCCACAGGCGCCCTGTCCCCCCTTCAGCACCCTGCCCCCCCCCCCGCTGCACCATCCCACTGTCCCCCTGCTGCATCCTTCCCCGAGCTTCCTGTCCCCCCTCTGCACCCTGTTCCCCCCCCCCCCCCCCCCCCCCCCCGATACACCCACCTGCACCCTGTCCCTGTCCAGCTGCTGCAGTTTCTCCACGTAGGCCTCGGGGTCGATACGCTGCAGCTCCTCCAGCCGTGCCTTCTCCTGCTTCAACTTCTCCTTCTTCAGGATACGGTGATACCTGCACACCAGCAACCACGTGTTAACATCAGTGACTATCTTGAACGACAAATTCCCTTATAACCAATCCTGGGTACCTTGTATGTCCCTATTGCTCACATGTACACATTTCAAACGGTCCAGAAAGTGGGTTTTCCGGACAAACAAATAAACAATGAGGGGGTGATGTACACATGCTATGATAAACTAAAAAATACTATTGTCTATTGCCTCACCTACCGGTACTTATAGTTCTAGTAACCAGTCTCATTCACAAGGCTACCTAACCAAGCTCAACCAAGCTTTGAGGTAGTCATAGACTGCAGTTACCAGTACTCCAGATTCTTGGCTGCCTGTATCATACAAATAACACCCAAAACGAAGTTTGCATGCTTGTTTAGCAATATTCCAGCAATATGACAGCGGTCTGTAAAAAATCAAGTCTGGACTAGGCAATCCATTGACATCATGAGCATCAATCCATGCAATTGGGATACGATGACATGCATCAACCAAGTCAGCAAGCCTGACTACTTGATCCCGTTAGTCTCCTCTTACAAGCATGGGTTGCTGAAGACCTTTTCTGTACCCAGACCTTAACGGGTCCCCAAAACAAGGTGAAAGGGTCCAGGTTATTGAGAGAATAAGATATGACATCTAGCCTGCTAGCCAGAGTCTGTCTGATGTTACAGGTACCGGGTACCCAAGTGCCTGTAGAATTCACCACTCATGTGTTGTCATTGTCTGTTGTCACTATGCGGTGAGGTGCGGTGAGGTGCGGTGAGGTGAGGTGAGGTGAGGTGAGGTGAGGTGAAATGGGGTTTAACATCGCATCCAAGATTATTCCATTTATATAGCGATGTGCATGTACGTATGTGTGTGTTGCTGTGGCTGCTTGTACTAGTCCGGACTGATGCCGATTTATAGTGCTAGCTCACTGAGATACCATGACGCAGTTTAACATGAATACCCCCACTCAGACACAGTATACCGACTCCGAGCCGACCAGTCCTTGTTTTAGCCCCTTAAAGATGAGCACCAGACAGGGTAACAACAATTACCATCTTTTAACGTCTTTTGGTATGAAGCGGTCGGGGATCGAACCCCGGACCTTCTGCTCTCCGGGCAGACGCTCTACCACTAGACCACGGAGGCGGCCTTGCCACTGTGCAGGCTGAGACATGTTTCAAGTGAAGCTGCATCCCTGCATCAGCGATGTATTCATCTGCTCTCATAATGTCCGAAAAGAGTCCTAAAAATACATAATGAAAGGGACTGATGGATAACTGACTTTTTACTCTTGATCTTCTTCTCCCTCTTTGCCCTTGCCTGCTTGTATGTCAGCAGTGCCCGGTACTTCTGCAGCTCCGCTCGTCTCTCCTGGGCCTGAAACATCACAGATCACCACCTGTAGCAGAACTTGTGTCTCAAACACCTACATGTATTGTCTGCCATTGATTGCTAGCATCTACATACAAAATGTATGTGAATGAATATCCAGAATATAGCTGAATCACCAGTCAAGTCTGAGGTTGATAGCAAGAGCTTCATGCTGTATAGTACAAAAATGGGATGAACATGATAATCATCATGTTTTCAAAAAAGCATACCGGTACTAATCTGAAGTCATAATTTTCTTCTTTTATGAAAGATTAATATCCAGTGAACCCAGAGAAAAGAGCAGCAATTACACACACGGCCCTACAAAGGCCAGATACTTAAGTTGAAAGGCGAATATTGACAAGAACAAAGCCAGGAAACAACAGCCTACCTCCTCCAGACTCATGGCATTGAGAGCCTGCTCCTCTGCTGGCGTTAGTTCCTTGTCACGGCTGCCAACGCTGTCACTGTGTTTCTGTAGCAGCGCTGCAATCTCCATCTCCAGGGGTGTGCGGGGCTGCACAACACACAACCATACATAAAATATAATGTGGAAGCAATGCATCTAGATAAGGTAGGATCACACAAATTGCTTGGCAAAGTGTCAAATCTATCACGATTTGTCCCCCTACTTTTATTGACAAGTCTATGTTATTTCGTTCAAATTCAAGGCCTTGGTGATTTCAAGGCTTTTCATTGTTGACACTAAAATTTAAGGCTTTTCAAGAGGGACCTGAAAATTTATGGCCTTTTCAAGCCTCAAGCTAATCTATGCATAGTCCAATCAATCGTCATGAAATAGACATCAGGTTGGTTACTGCTGTGCAGATTTCAGCCAATTGCAGGATATGCAAAGCATGTCTACTGTCAACTTAGCGTCAACAGATATTTTCCAAATCTTGTCATGTTTTTAATAAAGGTGCTCACATGATTTGATGCACTTTGTGAAGTGAAACCGGTTTTATTACAATATAGATCTTGATTATCGATGTGATCGTCTTGACTAGGTGCAGCCTTATTGTTTGAATCAAATGCAAGTGATACGAGTGGTGGAAGTAGATTAGTCAGTAGGAGGGACATAGAAGGACATAACTCATAATAGCCATGGGTGGCGCTACGATCGAGCCCAGAAGTTCCAGGCTAGTTCGGCAAGGCTGGAAACTGGACTTTTATAGTCAGTTAACCCCCTTGCCTTGGGAAGATGGACTCTGGCAGGCCTAATGAACAATTCTGGAAACTGGGGTGTCTTCGGGTAATCAAGCCCTGAGCCCCCAGGTTTCACTAAAGTTAATGCTTGATCTTACAGATAGTGAGTGAGTATGGTTTTACGCCGCTTTTAGCAATATTCCAGCAATATCACAGCAGGGGACACACATTGGCTTCACACATTGGGAAATGGGCTTCACACATTGTACCAATGTCGGGAATCGAACCCGCGTCTTCGGCGTGACGAGCGAACGCTTTAACCACTAGGCTACCCGACCGCCCCTCTTACGGATAGCCTACAAGTAGCATACATGTACGGTGACTACCTTGTATCTGGTCTTGACTTCATCTGTTGTCTGCAGCTTCACGCTGGGCTGCTGCAGGGGGAACGAGATCTGCTCGGCCTGAAAAGGAGGACCAAATATGTTGCTTGTGAACCACTGTCTGACTCACAGCCTCATCTCAGGTTGTGGTTTGTCTGCACTTGTATCAGCACAGCAACACCACTCACTAGTAGGCGAATTTATAAAACACACAAAATAAGATGAAAATATTGTTCCTGAGAAGTTCGTTTTCAGAACACCAAAGAAATACAGAAGTCAATATGAAATATTGTCATAAGAATAATTCATCGCCCCCGGAACTGTAATCGAAATTTATTTCCCAAGTAAACAGTAATATTTTATTGCAGCCAAAATTAAGTGGCTGCACTGCATGAAAAAGGCTTTTCATAATGAACCAATGTTGGAATTTGCTTTAATTAGGCTACCCAAAACCCCTTTCTGGATAGGGAATCAAATAAGGGTGGGTACTTTTCTGTTGTCAGCAACAACTGAGTTCCACTTGGTGAGGTCATCCTTGGTCTTCTCATAGGCTGTAGTTCTCTGGATCTGCAACAGATTGGAATCGGGCTTGGTGAACAGAATCACACTCGCAACCTACAGTTTCCAACAAAACAATGTTGACAGACGGCACACAATGGAATATACTACTCTGACACCATTACCCACCACTCTCAAACAGTATCAAGGCTTGTCAGCTTTGTAGGGAGAAAAGCCTAACGTGACCAGGGCAGTAGTCATTTACCTCTCTGGGTATGCTGACATGATCATAACCAGGACAAATCTTGGTATTTGACCCAACACAAGTTGATCGTGTCAGTCAAAGGGGGGTCTACATTCCATTTAGTTGGCAGTCCTAGCGAATTTGATTAAAGTCACTTTAAACCCACTTTGTCACGAAAATTGTGTTTTGTACATGACTATAGCAGATACCCTAATGACACAGAGTGAGTGAGTATGGTTTTACACCGCTTTTAGCAATATTCCAGCAATATCATGGCGGGGGACACCAGAAATGGGCTTCACACATTGTACCCATGTCAGGAATTGAACCCGGGTCTTCAGCGTGACAAGCGAACGCTTAAACCACCAAGCTACCAGACCACCCCTAATGACAGAGACAATGTCTCAGTTTCACACATAGCACTAACTAGTACAAAGAGGTTTTACTGCAAATGGCACCTGACAGCAGCGCAAAGTCACTACTAAAGGGAAGCAACTCTGCATGGAGAAGTGCAATCATGTCTTTTTGGGCATATCATCATCATCATAATACATCGAACAGCACTCACACATATTCCACAGTTTTACTTAATTTTTGATAAAAGTAAGTGAATATAGTTTTATGCAGTTTTTGCAATACTGTAGCCAAATCACAGCAGGAAACACCATGAACGGATTTCATTCAAATCAAATCAAACCCTGGCCTTTGACATAATGCGTTAAAAACTTTGCTACCCAAGTTGGGCCAACAAGAAGTCTGACAGGTACATGCATAGAAACTGGACTAAAGATTTATTCATGTTATTGCATCATCAACATGAGAATGGCAAGACGTGCTGACCTTGGTTTCCTCCACTTTAGACAGAGGAACAGGGGCGACCTTGGTTCGTCTGTGGACAGCTCGCAGCTGCTTCTTCAGCTCGCCGTGACTGGTGGTGTGCTGCAGGCTGCCGATCAGCTCATGTAGACGCACCTTCCTCTCAGCTGGAAGGAGTCAACACAACACAGTCAGTAACATTACAGCTATATCATGGCATCCTGCTGTGTTCCCGCTGGCTTTTGAAACTGCCAGTTCTTGTGGCCTGGCGGCTCTAATATTACCAGTACCCACCTAATTTTGCCAGTCCCAACTTTCAACAAATAAAAAATGTATGAAAATTACCTGGTTTTAATTCTTTCAAGATCTGATTCAGTGCAAAGATGTCAACTCTGAGGTAACTTCATTAGATCTATACATCATTCAGACTAACTTCAGTCACAATTTTGTCCTTTTTTTTTTTAATGTTTCGAGACGAAGTCACTCAAAGCAAAGCAAAATGTTATTTCCTTGCAATAAAAATAGACAAGGGGAAACCCTGATCGTAGCGGACAAGCTGACCCAAGTTAAAAAAATTTACCTATATGAATAACGCCAATGTTTTGTTCAACAACAAAGATTCATAAGGTACTTTATTTGCCGGTCCAGAGGGACTGGCAGTCACATGAATTACCAGTCCAAGCCTAATTTTACCAGTAAAAAACTGGTAATTACCGGTAAACAGGAACACTGCATCCTGTACATTATCAGCATTGCCAGCATGACCAGTGTCTGACACATTTGTCAGGGCGTGACTACACACAATCAGCACACAGCTTACACTTTCAGTAGTAAAGCCTGCTTATAGCAGGGGGATCCCGCCTCGTTCTGGTTCTACAGCGCCTATGGAGAATGTAATTTGATACCAGGTTGAAACACCACTGATCAACAAGAAAGTGGTGTCATTAGAAATATCTTATTTACTTAAAAGTTAAAATAAAAGAAGCCCTTACTTTTTCACATATGAATTCATCATAGGTCCACCTCCAATTACAAGTAATTATCATGATATAATGATACAGCCTGGCTCCAGTAAACGGTCCAAAAGTTATATGTTCACACTTCCGGTTGTACCGTTTTTCACTGTAGTTCAACTTCAATATCAGGATCTTTTTATCTCAAGCCATATAAGGCATTATTCTACATTTTGTATTGGTTGTTGGTGTATTTGGAAAAGAGTCAATCACAGAAAAAGGTGGAGCTTTAGTATAGTGTAGCAATCTGGTTGGTTAAAGAGCATCACCCTTTCTGAAACATTTCATTCAGAAATAGCTGGTTCTGGAATTCACTTTGTGTCAACAGTTTACACTTTATCGCTGATATCTGTGATCGTGGTGAAAGACCTGTCACCCGAGGTCAAATATATTGTCTTTGTTTTGTGTAAATATAATGATATCATCTATTCAAATGGACAGTTCTTCATTAGGGGTAAACGATGTGACTGGAGGGTCACATACTTCTTGTCCAGGATCTTTCTATCTCACAAGTGCTAAAAATAAACTGTCATTACTACAGTCTTGTGGGATAATTAAGCAAACAATTTATTAAATTGTATTGGCACTTGTATCCTGTGCAAATGAAGAAAAACATTCAGAAGCCACTAGTTGATTCTGCTCCCATAATGACGTGTTTGGGTCACGTGACCAAACCAAGACGCCGGATTGGTTGGAAATGGAAAACTGTCGTCTGTTCCAAATTGCCATACATTTTTAGACTTTTATTGCAAGGTAATGCCAGGGAGATACTTCTTTTTATTGTTTCTTGATTGGATTAAGAAAGTGATATATTTTTAAACATACAGATATGAAATAATCATCTGTATATACAGTTTGCATTGTACTCCTCGTCTTCCAAATGTGGCATAATATCTATACATGTGCAGATACAGAAAGTATAGTTTCAAAAGGTACTGACACGACATTAGACTATGAATGGAATGATTTTAACACATATTTTGATGGAGACTACTTAAATATTCACAATGAAGAGTACCAACTATTGTCCAGCGATAGTGGAGAGGAATTTTGATAACAATGATGGAAATTTTGCCCTGGTGGGGGTTCGTGCATGGTTGGACTATCTTGTTGACACAACTAAATATATTACATGTATTCTTTTAACAGATACACATGTCAATGGAATTTTCTGACTTAAATTAGATATGGGGCTCAACACTTTCATGATTTTTTAATCATGATATGGCAAACTCATCAACATGATAATGATCCTCAGTTAATAACCTATATTTCCCCTTTAATCACAGAATTCATGCCTGTTTAAATTAATGGAACTGTAACATAATAACATCTTTGTAAATGCATGAAAACAATATCTGTGATGTTGACAGTTTGTAAAAGTTGTATCATATTGTTGTTAATACATAGTATCCTTGTGTATTTTTGAGCATAATTAACAAATGTAACTTAAACATTATGATTTTCCTGACAATCTGTCACTTACAAAACAGTTTGATTCTATCTGTGATAATAACATTTAAAAGATACTGAAGTATATTGTTTTGTGTTATTCTTTGACGAATGTACTAACACAAATATTACTGCAGACATAGCAGGACACCATGTTTGTGTGTTACTCTCTGCCTTCCTGGGGCGGTTGAACTAGATGTCATCGAAGAGAGTGCTTATCTCTTTTAGGGCCCAGTTTTAGATATCACATTTCGCATTCTCAAAGCGAGGCCATTAAAACGCGGGAAAATGAAGAAAATGGGGAATACCCTGCTGAAAGTGTAGACTGACAGGTCACAGAGCCTGACCTACCAATCCCCACATTAGCATGATAATTGCGTAGTTAACAAAATGGAGTGAATGAGCTCTTACAATGTAGCTGGCAACTAGGGCTGGGACAAGTCTCAATTTACTACCTGGGTAACCACCCCGCTATTACCCTACCCTACCCGGGTACCCACTGTAGGTCTCAGGACATGTCTCAAAATGTCTGATTGTGAATTTTTTAGCATAGCCCTGGCAAAACGTATTAAGATCCATGTATTGAACAATCTGGTCATTCATACACTGAAGTTGAAGGAAAAGGTGCATTGTTAGAAAGAAATGCGAACATTAGCGACTTGTAGTATAACCATAGAATTCCAGATATTTTTTGTCATTAAACAATATATCACATGACTAACCATGGGTCAGATAGTCCTGTTGGTACCCGGGTCCTACTCAGTACCCACCCGACCCGGGTACCCGAGTTACCCATTCCAGCCCTACTGGCAATATATCAGCTCTTGTTATACGTAACAGAGATGTTTGTATTTTGGTGTGCTCAGCTGCAGTACATTATCTAATCAGGAAAACACTGGTAACTAGTAAATCTGAACCAGGTTTGTCTGTTTGTTTTTGAGGCCGACCATACAGCAGAATTTTATGAAAACCTTTGTCCTACTTTATCATGTTTATTAAAAAGAAAGTCATGGACTGACATTGTTGTCTTTCATTTTGAATTTCCTGTCTAGTATTATATCATCATAATCCTCTACATTGTTCAAGTATTTGATTAGAAATTTATACTGATGCCATGGCCTTTAATGGTAGTGAAGAAGCACATGCTCAGTAGCCTGACTGGCTAACACAAATTTCTATCTTGTCAGCTATGATATTTTATCATTCAGCTGTCAAATATAAACATTCAAAATGGGACTATCCTGCCCAAATGGCCAGAAGCTAGGTTTTAAATGTCCAAGTTCTGATTTCCGGGATGTACTGTACCCTTTGTCGCGCTTGTTATCCTCCCTTGTTACAAGCTCTGCAAGTGACCAAAACCTGTTTATCTCAGATTGAAGTTTAAACATTACTGAAACTTGAATACCAGAGTTTTCTCAGTCTAGTTGTAAAATTATGTCACACACAGTGATGGCAGCCTGTAAATAATCGTGTCAGAACCAAACAATCCAGTGGTTGATATTATGAGCAAGGATCCAGTACGTCCAGGTACAATGACCATGCCATCCACCATGTCACTGAGCCTGACCACCCGATCCATGAAGTCGCCTCATACGACCAGCATAGGTTGCTTGGGACCAACACGGACAAGATGGTGAATAGTAAGCTTGGTATCGATGTTATCCACATTGAAATGTCCCTACCTCTGGCCTGGCTGAATCCAAACTCTGACACCGTCTCTGTGAGAACGGTTCTCTCTGACAGCTTGGACCTGTAGAGACAAGAAAACACTTGTTATGTCGGAAGATTTTGTTATGTTTGTACAAAATTAGGATTGCTTTGAAATGCTTGTTTTCTTATCTTCTGTTTGTTTGTTGCTTAATGCCGAACTCAGCGATATTCCAACTATATGATGATGGTCTCTAAATAATCGGACCAGACAATCCAGTTATTGATACCATGACCTCAATCCACGCAACCGGGATAGGATGACATGCATCAACCAAGTCAGCGAGTCTAACCACCCGATCCTGTCAGACGCCTCTTACGACGAACATAGTCGCCTTTTACGGCAAACGTGGGTTGCTGAAGACCTATTCTACCACGGATCTTCACGGGTTTCTTATAATCAGAGGTATTACAACTTGGCATTTTAACATTGCATTCCGTGCAATATTGTAAAACAGTTTAAACTATGCAATAAATCCTCTTCCTCTTTATTGGTCCTGTTATAGGTGAAATACAAGCCACCTCTACAAAACAATAACTTTAGTGACCAAAATCAACACAAATTCAGAAATTCTTCATTCCAATTTGGGCATTTGTACTGATATTTGCTGCCGACTTTAAGCCGAATATAAGTCTCTGGGCAGGATGATGTAAATCCCTGCCTCAGGGCCAAGTATAAATACCCGAACAACTTCAAGTAAATAGGTATCTTGATCGTGTTGATTCGGCAACCTTGGAGCAACACCACACTTAAACTAGTTTCCACTGTTGACTTGCAGAGCAAGCTTTATTGCTTTTAGCCACAGGCGTGACCCAAAAATGCGTTACCATACGAACCATATCAGGTTCAGAAATTAGTTTTTTCTTTTCACTAATCCACACAACTTATCACCTGTTACAGACTTGCCATCTACCTCATGGTTAAAGTGGTAGTCCACAAAGAAGTGTCACCAAGATGTGCTGAATTTTACAAGCCTCGGACTAACGAACTTATGAATTGTTAGATTCAAACCCTGTGGTGATAGTTGTCCATATGCACCATCCATACTTACAAATGGAGACTTGTCGACACCTTGGACATAACGCTCTAGTGTTTATTGACATAACTTTGTTGACAGCAGTTTTACTCCACAAACATCACATATTTCACCATATGTTTTCATTCAATACTGAAGACCAATGAAAGATGTTAAGTGCCATCTAGTCGCAGCCCTCTCTAACTGACCACCTGTGTACTAGTTTAGGTCGACGAGAGCCCAGTGGACACAACACTGCCCTGACTGACTCTCAGGGTAGCACATTCGGAGCGGTCACCTTCTCTTTCCATCCAGAGCAGAGATGGAGTCCAGGAGCTTGGCATGTTTCCGGTCAGCTTCCACATGATCCTCCTGTCATGGGGGAAGAAAGATCAAGGGTTAAAACACTCAGTTGATGTGTTCATTAATATGATCAATGCCAGGATACATGCAAACTGCAATGGTCTTGTATCTAGTTTTTTGGCAGGTTTTCAATCCCAAGACAAACCCCATACATACATTCATGACATAAGCATTTCCAAATTCCCCAATTTCAAAAGTTTGAGAGAAAGGCCAGTTTGTCAAATATCCTGATTGTATGGACTAGGAGACATTGAGTTACATTTCCAGATTTGTTTGTCATATAGAGAACATATCAACACAGTTCAATCAAAGTTAATAACACAGAGGCTTGCTGAGTGTTTGTATGTTTGATACCAGAAGACAAGCATGAGATTCTATTCATCATCCAAAATCATTCTTCCTCCCTTTGTTTAGTTTGTAATGGTAATAATCAGAGCCATGAGTGTAAAAAGTACTGCTAGCCCGCTTCAGCATGTTCAGTGGCAGAGACATCAGTCAAGTCATTTGATTATGGCGTCCTAATAATCAATGATGTCACAATGGCCTGCAAAGCATTGTGTATCATTTCAATAAGCAAAATCTCCTGTGGGAGCCTGTTTGGGATGAAAATATGCTGATATGACTTAAAATTGTTATCTTTGTTTGAAACAACGAAAGAACATTTACCTCCTCATCGCTGGCCTGGAGAACATGATCTCCTGTTAAAAAGTCTCCTTCTTCCATTGTGGCTGCTGTCAAGTCCTGAATACAAAATTTAACATGTTTTTCTTGTTATTTATTGAGTGAATGAGTCAATGCATCATGTTCAAAGACACAGAAATATTGCAGCAGTATAACAGCTGCCTGTCAATAGACTCAATATGGAATCTGGGCAAGACAAACTAATCATTCTGCTAACAGCTGATCTTGCTGAGATAACGAGCATCATCATACCTCCAAGTCAGAATTATATCTGAATGGTCCACGTGATCTTGATAAAATATGCTATTTACCATTTCTACTGCAGACATAATTATGCAGAGGATCTTCAAAATTAACATGCTTCAAAACAAAATTCACCAACACAAAGAGGCACATTTAGTTCTGTCATTGCTCACAATCTGTCTTGTCATTTCTTCCCTAAAATATGTTGTGAAACCTCATTTAGCAGTAATTTTAAAAAATGCACAACCCGAAAAAAATCACAAAATCCATAGTACATTGTGTCATGGATAAGAATGTGGAGAAAGAGTACCACATTTTCGTTTTCATTTCCAAAGTCAGAACACAAGTCGACATTACATCTACATTTATTGTAGACTTTTCTATACTGGATTAAACAAAAAAGTGTCTTTGTCTTCTGTGTAAATAGTTTATGTTTCAGATAAGATCATGTTTTATAATTGACACTCATTGCAACCAACTAACCATGATCATGTTGATGGTAACGTATCCATTGATAACATGTTTCTGTCTTCATTTATAAAGTCTTCTGGTGTGTTATTTTTGCATCCCAACAATGAGAGCTTTTGTCGTCATATTGTCTGGTGTCCATCATCTGCCCAAATAATGTAATTCGAGCAAATTACTTGACCAAAGCATTTCTCATAATTTTAACACCATGACATTTAATGCTGCAAATTACTCTGGCATTATCAACTTCTTTCTTGTTGCAGATTATGGCAGAACCTTGTGCTGAAATACATCAACATCACAGGGAGAGCTAGTGACATGGTTCAAGTGACCAAAGAATTTCTCTTAATTTTAATATTATAACATTTAATGCTCCTTCACGCTTTCTGTTTGAAATAAACAATATGTCAATAACTTATCAGGCCATATATATCTTTCTGTCTATATTATTTGTATATTACACTTTCATTTTAATTTAATGAAGAACAGATATGTTACTTATTGGAGCATGACCTGAGAGAGGGCATGCAGTTGAGGAAATTGAAGAAAAGAAGCTGGAACTTTGAAAAAATGTTTTTCTAAGTTCTGAATTGAACACAAGCATTTTTGTCATATTGGTGGCAGCATGTTTGCATTGCTAATGAGATGTTAATAGTCATCTAACTGGTGTGAAAATAAATATACACTGCATTTATACCAAAATGGTTTATTTTGCAGTACTTTTGTGATCTATCTACTTGCAAAAACATTTGTAAAAATCTTTCAATTCCACATATATATCAATACACCTTCAGAGTTGTTTATCTGTTTAGTGTGATTTGCATTCCTAGTCCGATGCTAAGTAAGGGAGGCCACAGGACCATGTAAACAAACTTGAAAAAAACAAACTTGGCCTCATCTGCAAGTTCATTTGTTATTATTATTAGTTCCATTGTCCTGTGGGGAGGCCAACTGAAATTTGGACCACCATAGAATATATTTAGAAAGACACCAATGTCAAAACATATCTCACATGTCGATAGAACCACTTAGACAAGAATAACATAACCATGATACTTGGACTGACCATGCTGTAGACCTTTTCGCCAGTCTGTGGTTATCATGGTTATCTCCGACCTGCCAGGTTAGAGATGGTCATAACATAACACCCCAAAGCCAATTTTACCTGACACACATACAAATAACTAAACATCAGCCTAACGTACCTAAAAACAGACTCTTTGCCTACAGTACTGCCCACACTGCAAACAACTAGAAACCCCAGAACACGCACTCATCCACTGCACACACTAACTAACACATCGAACCGCATTACAAAACATCCTCAATCTAAACAAGGCTCTCACTCTAGAACTAGAAGCAATACTAAACCCACAAAATAAACTAGAAAACTTCAAGGCCTTAGGCGTAGTCTTAATCAAAACGGAACTAATAAAACGCATTTAAAAACAAAATAATCTACCAAATCAAAATCACATAAACAAACAAACATCCACCATACCCAGCTCCCTTAGTTCTCCTCACCAACCCCATCGGCATTTATTCCAAATCTCAAAATTCCCAAATTCTATATAAGCAACCTAAAGCCCCCTCTTGGGTTGCACACACCACTTTCGTCCCTTTCGGAAACACATTATATGGCCTGACCGGGCCCGTGTGCGAAATACGCATCAGTCGGAAAGCGCACGTTAAATCTCCAAAGTAAGTAAGTAAGTAAGTAAGTAAGTACAGTAAAACATGAAAGTTGACACTCATTCAGTCACTGAAAGATGGGGCCTCAATTCCTTATCATTGATAACGCATATTTACACATTTTATTGCGATAACTATAGGGGTACAGTCATAGAATATCTAATTTTCTCTGACGACAAGCCCACTGTCCTCCCAATATACTCAAATGTATTTTCAACTTACCGCCATGTGGAAAGAACAGTTCAATTCAGTAAATGGTCACTGCAACACAACCCACATGGTAAATCGTCCACCATGTTGTAGAGCAATCTTGGTTTTGGTTGTCGTAAAATATCTAATTCGTCTTTTGTTTTGAATGTTGCAGACTTAAATTTAGATACCATTATAACTGGATATTGTAAACATGTATTTAGCACTGAAATTATTTGAGATACCGTATATAAATATACATAACTGTTCCACCATGTCGCAAATAACCAAGGGCAAATAACTCTTAATAAACAATTTCAGCGTGTTTCAATACACTACACACCCCGGCGCAGTGGAGACTCTCTATAATAAAGAAGCAGTCCCTTAGGGTACAGGCTAAAACGACACCTCAACAAAACGTCACCGATTTCCAGGACGAATAATGTTCTAATTAACAAACAAAAATAATTCAATATTATTATACACAACAGAACTGTCACCTACGGAATCCTTTTAGGGCCATCTTTTTATTTTTATTATTTTCGATACTATTTTGAAATTTCAAGATACTAAGTTGAAATTTCGACTTTTTATCACTTTGAAATTTCAAGATAGTATCGAAAAAAATAAAAAAAACAAATACAAATGGCCCTAAAATCTTCCGTAGTCACCCCCGGTTGTGATACGTCACCCCTACCCCTCTGTATAAAAGTTTCCTTACACCCACCAAATCTCAGCAAACTTCCCCTCCTCTATAATAAATGATAAGTCCCTAAGACAGTAGGTGGTGAATAACACATACACACACACTACAGTGTTATGCATGATGTGCAACTATTTACACTCGAGGAAACTTGAAAATGTTGGGAAACCAATGTTAATAAGTCTCAAATTCTAAATTGAACCTAAATAAACGCCCTGACCGGAAATCATTCGTTATTAGGCATACTTATCGGTACTGAACGACAGGAAATTAATAATCTCGTCATCTTTTATTGCCAATTATAAATGATTAAACGCACCATAATTGACGTACATCTGTTACATATGTCCCACCGACAGCCACCACGCAAGGCTGGTTAGAAATTATCAAAGGGCTGACTCGTCGTCCTTTCCCACGCCCGTCGCTGTATATATATACATGCATAGAATATACGGTTCCATGAGCCGAATGTCCCAGCACTTCGCGTCAGGATACGCTATGAAGGCCCTTGTGTTGCTGGTCGCCCTGTCCCTGGCGTATGGAGACCATCTGGACGACATCAAGCAGTTGATGGACGCTGTAGATGAGACCAACTGTCACCACAAAAGCTCAAGTATGTGCCGTATCTGTACCGCACCAATGGAATTATATTTTGACAAAGTAGACAAAGTTGCATCTGGTGATAATAGGACTACAAGTATTATGTTTTTAGAGTGAGTGACTGAGTTGGGTTTAACGCCGCTTTTAACAGTATTCCAGTTATATCACCGCGTGTCAGCTTAATGTTGGAGGAAAGCCCGAAGTGATGCAGGTCTCAGACGTTTACAACTTCGGTGAAACCCACGAGCACGGGTATGGTGCTGACGAACCTAGAAACATAATCGGGGAGAACCGGTATTCGATGCCACAAGCATAGATTTCTGGCTTGCCCAAGGGACGCAACTCTGCACAGCGAATTCCGGCGCCTCAGACGACTGTGCCACCCGTGCCCCCTTTATGTTTTCAGAGATGAAATACAATTTTAATTGAAAAAAAATCACTCTATTATTATCAGGCCCTGTGTACAAGAACTCATCTAGGCCCAGTTTGTTGCTCTTTGCTTCCTGGTCTGCTGGCAATATCCAGATCACGTGAGGTGCAGCTGCCGCTAGATTGTGGTATAGGTGGCCTGTCGTAGACTAGTACAAAATTACTAATCCGTTAGTAGACATCTTTCAAAGAATCTTCTCAAAATTTACGAACTGCCAGACTATTGTCGTGATCGGTTTTTCCGCACTCGTACGGATAACATCGGCTTAATCATCTGGTGTTGTTCGGGCGTTTCCGGGTGTGATCGAGGCATTTGATCAAATTACCCGCCAACTCTGACAGGTGACAACGGACGCATTGAACCCGAACTCACACGACTTTGATCTTCCCGTCATCAAGCTTAATAAATTACGATGTAGGTAATAGGGCTGGGACGGGTAACTCGGGTACTTGGGTCCTCAGTAGGACACTGGTACGCACAGGACTACCCGGATCCGTGGTTAATCACATGATGTATTGTTTAATGACAAAACTTATCTAAAACTCTATAGTTACAATACAAGTCACTAATGTTCACATTTCTTTCTGACAATGCACCCATTCCTTATGACTTTTATATGTTTGAATAAAGATAAAACTCCATGCAGTAAACTTCAGTGTATGCAAGACCAGATCGTTTTACATATGTATCTAAATACATTTTGCCAGGGCTACGGTCAAACGTTTCCAAATCGGACAGTTTGTGCCTATCTCTAAATAACTACAACGGGTACCCGGGTAGGGTCGGGTAATAGGGTGGAGGGTACCCGGGTAGGGTCAGGTAATAGGGTGGAGAGTACCCGGTAGTAAATTTGGACTCGTCCCAGCCCTTGTAGGTAAACAACCTTTCCCTATCACAAGGCTTTCACAACAGTATGTTTACCAAGCTTGCATAGTAAGCTTTACTACACTTAAATAAATGTCCGTTTCTTGGTCATTATGCGCTCCTTGTTGTCAGCTGTTGAATACAATTTGCCGAAAAAAACCAAGTAAATAACAAATGACAAAATGGTCGTTGAAATGGTCAGTTAAACCCCAAGGTTGGGAGCCGAAAAGGTCGAACTTAATTAAAACCGTGGTTAACATTCACTCAAAGAACCCTAGCTAGCACCTAAAATGTTTAAACAACATTGTTTTGATAACCGTAACGGTACTTTAAAATTTCTCTATGATGAGAAAGTTATGCTAAATTGTGAGAGCACTTGCGTCATTCGGTCCTGTGTGATACACGTGAAATACGAGGAGTGGTCCAAACGTTCTAAGCCTATAACAAACAAAATTAACAGTTGTGAAAGTGGGTTTTTTCAACATAATCTCCCTGCTTTTCAATACACTTCTCATTTTTCAATTCCAGCCAGAAAGGAATTTCCTAGAGCTATCTTGATAAAAAAATCATTCACGACAGCTTTCACAGAATACAATGGCCATAACTTTCTTCACCGATTTTGAAGACGTGAGTTTCTTTGGTGCCGGAGAGGTGGAATGGTGCCATTCTATGGCTTGACGTGTTAACTCGGGATCATAGTTGTAGGCACATGTTTCATCATCCGTTACTAATCTCTTTTTGAATTTGACGAAATCCTTCTCAATTAGTTCTAAAATGTCTCTGGTAATGTCAGTTCTTTTTTACTTTAGATTAGAATTTAGAAACTTTGGCACCCAACGAGCAGATATCTTATTCATCTGTGAATGTTCATGAATAACAGTTTCAAAAGATCCATGGCTTAGAACTGTGTTTTCCTCAAGTTCAGCAATGGTAATACGACTATCTGAGAGTATAGTTTTTCTTTCTCCTTTATTGAATCTTCATTGATGTAAGTTGAGGGACGTCCTGACCCTAGGTCATCACCAAGGGTTGTTCTACCAGCATCAAACATACCTGCCCAACGTTTAACAGTGGAATAGCTCGGGCATATATCCTCATACACTTGTGACATGGGGCATGACTTTCTTGGGGAGTACTTTTCTCTAAAGTATAAAACTTCATGACTGCTCGGTACTCGTTCTTTTCCATTTCTGTGTCCATTTGGAACCCTACCACGTTCAACTGGCTATCATTAATATACAAACGGCCTTAAACAATGTATTACATTGACTAGTTCACTTTGTTATGCCATATATTTGAAAGTAAGTCAAGCTTAGAACATTTTTGCCAGCCCTCGTATGTTCCCCGAGCCTTTCGCTCGTGCACTTCGCTCTTTAACGACCCGGGAGTCCCAGGGCATGTGTATAATTAATACAGGGCCAATTTGAGCACTTTTACGATCACCACTACATTATATGACCATGTTGATGGGCAAAAATGAGCAAACATTTGGACCACGATAAAGACAATAGTAATTTCTTTTCTACCTGTTCGTTTCTTTGAACGAAAAGCTACCAAATCAAACGTTCGAACAATGCTTAGAATATCACAAAACATAAAAAGACATATTTCAGCCTTCATGAACGGATTAGCTATCATAGTGAGTAAATATCTAATTGTTCATGTCATAAAGTTTCTTCCATGTCGCCGAGGCAGAAGACTACATACGTTTACCTTTCGTGTGTACCGAGGGTTCGCCAGTGAAGATCCGGTTTAGAATAGGCCTTCAGCAACACATGCTTGTCGCCAGAGGCGACTGATGGGATAATGATCAGGCTCGCTGACTTGGTTGATGCATGTCATCGTATCCCGTTTGCACATGGATCGATACTCATGATATCAATCATTTGATTATCTTGACCAGACTCGATTATTTACTGACCGCCGCCATAGAGCTGGAATATTGCTGAGTGCGGGTGAGTGGGATACGATGACAATCGTGCATCAACTAAACTCCCTTCTCATTGAGCAGGGGCGGTCGGGTAGCCTTGTCGTTAAAGCGTTCGCTCGTCACGCAGAAGACCCGGGTTCGATTCCCGACATGGGTACAATGTGTGAAGCCCCTTTCTGGTGTCCCCCGCCGTGATATTGCTGGAATATTGCTAAAAGCGGCATAAAACCATACTCACTCTCATTGAGCACATGCAACAAAGATTGGATCCACGTGGTGTACTAACCTGTACTTAAATGTCACTGAAAATCATTTTATGTTCTGTTTCACCTGTATTGTTTGTCATGTGTTATTTACTTGTTTTTAAAAAAACTTCCCACAAGCTTAGTAAATAAAATATACTGTTACAGTTATGAGAAGAAGTTTAGTAAATTATTATTAGATAGAATAATTAAGTACCAAACCAGTTGTTCTTTTAAAGATGGATTGTAATCTCTACTAACTGAATAGTAAATTGTACTTATCTACGATAGCCAACCTACTAGTCTAATTGGCAAACATTGACTAGCTGGTTTATAAAGAAGTCTACTAACACGTTGGTGTTTCAGTAGACTGCACACTGCACAACTATTTCTGTCAGCGCTGTTCTAGTTCTGGGCACTACACATTTCTTATTGTTTTCTTGAACCCATCTTCCCGAGGCAAGGGAGTTAACTGTCTTTAAAAGTCCAGTTTCCACCCTTGCCGAACTAGGCCTGATTTCATGGACTCGATCGTAGCGCCACCAGTGGCTGTTACGAGTTTAGTCCCTTCTATGCCTCTCCTAGGGACCAATCAGATTCCACCTCTCGTATCACTTGCATTTGCTTCAAACAAAATGGTGGCACACAGTCAAGACGACCTGATTGATAATCAAGATCTATATTGTAAGAAGTGCATCAAATCACGTGAGCACCTTGATTAAAAACTTGAATAGATTTGGAAAATATCTGGTGGAAACTGGACTTTTAGTCAGTTTTTACTCTTGCCTCGGGAAGATGTCTTGAACCATAATGACACACCATGGTAGAGTTGGATTGTCTGTCAAAACCTGAGCTTAATGACTGTGAAATGTAGGTCTTTGTTATAAACTCACTTGAATAGAATCGTATCCAGGGTGCCGTTGTTCAGAGCGACCTTAGCGCTAAGGTGATCCTAACGCCCATACTTTAACATAGACTTACGACAGTTGTGGGGCTAAGGTTGTTTTATACAACGGCACCTTTTAGCGTGGAGAACTTTATCGTTTCATTATCTCGGGCGGAATATAATTTTAAGATTGAGAAATGTTGATCCTTAAGCTGTATTTTAAGTTATAGTTCAACTAAACACTGCTCATCTTCCAGAGTGTCCACTAATCTATTTGTCAAAGTCTAGTTTCCGCCATGCCACATCAAGCACATATCGAAAGTCCGATCAGAGAGCTCATCCGCGTTCCGAAAACATGGCCGCTGCCATAGCTTGTCGACTTTGCGCCGAAGTTCTTACAATAATTGAGGGAACACAAGTATTTTCTTATTGGTCTTTCCAAGTTTTAAATCAAGTCGCCCAAGTACTGTGCTTGAAAGCGATACGATGATGAGAACGGTCATTTACAGAACTGGTACATTCGTGTGAAAGTGATTTACCGCTGCCAGTCTTTGATACGAATATGCCTTTTTCATCTGACCGCCTCCGTGGCCTAGAGGTAGAGCGTCCGCCCGGAGAGCGGAAGGTCTGGGGCTCGGCATTAAGGGGCTGGTCGGCTCGGAGTCACTGTGTCTGAGTGGGGTATTCATGTTAAACTGCGACATGGTATCTCAGTGGGCTAGCACTATAAATCGGTATCAGTCCGGACTAGTACAAGCAGCCACACACACACGTACATGCACGTCGCTATATAAGTGCAATAATCTTGGGCGCGACGTTAAACCCAATTTCACCTCACCATCTCACCTTTTTCATCTTTTAAACCCCTCAACAATACCCTTTGTATGTCCGGGATAAAATCGCAAGTGTTTTCGAGCAGCTCTTCGTCTTACGAGCTAAGAACTGCAATCTGATTTGATATATATCGCGTTTTCATTACAAGGGGCACAACTCGTGATCTACGCGATCCTAGTCCGAGTCGGAGTGTCGCAGTGGGATGTCGTCTGCTGCACCATATGTCATCTGTCAAGTCACACACACTTTTGAGTGCCTTTGTTGTTTAGTGGGAAGAACGTCTGCCGGAGAGGGGAAGGTCGGGGGTTCGATCCCCTGGCCGCGTCCAACCAAAGTGATGGTACTTGTTGTTGGCCTTGTAACCCTGCCCGGAAACAGCACAAGCAGCCACAATCGCGCGAACATGGATGCACAAATAAAAAATTTATGGACTTCCTCGACAGAACTTAGGGACCGACCATTTGTTATTTTGGATTGGTCTAGGCTGGGATCTCTTTGGAAACACTTACTTAATTTTGCCTTGTGCGTTAGATCCACCAAATTGTTCTCTGGACATGTCGAATCACAGAATAAATATATTCAATTTCAGATCCTCCTTTCAGAGTGAGTGAGTGAGTATGGTTTTACGCCACTTTTAGCAATATTCCAGCAATATAACGGCGGGGGACACCAGAAATGGGCTTCACACCTCTTTTTAAAGAGAATAATAGCATATGAAGCTGTGACCGAACAATATTCGGATTTAATAAAGTCAGCTATTTACATAAACAAGTATCTTTCATGAGCCGTAACCATAGAGATCAGTCTTAAATAAAATATACAGTTCCTCTTTGAGTGAGTTGGTTAAGAACTGTTAATGTAATTTGAGCAATGTGACAGGAAAGTGAAGCTGGTTCGTCACTTTCGTAATTAATGGATCGTAATTTGGGCGAATTTGGGATTCTAAGCATCAGTCAGCGTTTTACGGGCGAATGCGGATCCAGAAATTCGTAAGGGACGCAACTTTTTATGTCTACTTATACCCCCAACCGCCCAATAATGTGACAAAAACAGGAAACACGTCTGGGCAACCAGATCCCCTGTTAGGGCAGAAGGTTTGAAGTATCCAAACAGTTGCCCGTTTCTTCTTTTCTTTGCAGATGACCTACAGCTTCCACACAGCGTTGTCACGCACATACCAGTGTATGAAGATGGAGCTAGAGAAATGTTTGCCAACCGATCTCTCGCAATGGAAGCATATAAAATGACCTTGAACCGAGGCTTCTTTTTCTCAATCATCTACCAGAAATTGAATAAGTCCAGAGACTTTGCGAAACAGCCCGACCTCGTCTACACATATCTCTCCGCCATGAGTGACGTCACTTCCGGACCTGATGATATCGTGGGGTCTGGAATATATTACGATAAGAACACTTCGTATCCAAATTTTTACCGAACCCTATATTTCAACGTCACCGTACCTTTGTTAGGGGCTTACGCGAACCGTATGCAGGGTGCCATTAGGGTTGAAGACGATAGCATTCGTAATTATACACGGCCTGCAACTGGGTCTTCTGCCAACACCTGGTATAGTCTCTGGCTTCCTGACGCGACAAGATACGTTAGGCCCAAGGACGTCTATGGAATAAGTCACAATGGAGATGACGGCCATACTTCAACGTTTTACCTTTACGGTCCAAATTACCAAGTATATGGTGGTAATGTTTACGACAAAACGATGGCAGTGAAGTTTACGGATCCCTATTTTGACTGTGGACGGACAAACAAATGGGTTGTGAGTGTGGCATCCCCTGTTACAGATTCTCTCGCTCGGTACACAGCCTGGCAACATCTATGGAAACCCTTGTAAGTACTTTTGTACTCCCTCATTCATTCATTATTGGGGGCACGGGTGGCCCCGTCGTCTAAGGCGCCGCGATTCGCTGTGCAGAGTTGCGTCCCTTGGACACGCCAGAAACCTATGATTTTGGGTTCGAATCCCGGTTCGCCCCGATTATGTTTCTAGGTTTTTCAGCACCATACCCGTGCTCGTGGGTTTCAGCGAAATGGTAAATGTCTGAGACCTGCATCACTTCGGGCTTTCCTACCACATTAAGCTGACACGCCGCGATATAACTTGAATACTGTTAAAAGCGGCGTTAAAATCAACTCACTCACTCACTCATTATTAGTTACGCTTCCCTCATTCGTTCACTGTTTTTGACCATTCTCGAAATTGTTCATTGTTGATTATCGTATTCCTTGATTTATCCATTGTTGGTTACCACACTCTTTTATTGTTGATTACCGTAAACACTCAACCATTCGTCTTTTATTCATCGCTAGTTAGCACATGCTATCATCATATTCCTTCTTTTATTTTTTATTGGTTACCATATCCTCTTATTAGTTCATTGCTGGTTACCGTATACTACATCCGTTCATCGTTGATTACCGTATTCCTTCATTTATTGATTGTTGGTTGATGCACACCTTCCTTGGTTCAGTCGTGATTACAGTAAACCCTCAACCATTCATCATTGATCATTTGTTCATCGTTGGTAAACGTATGCCCACAATCGTTCATCGCTGATAACCGTATCCCATCACGTCATGTCTTTGGAAATTGAATATACATCAGATAATCTCAACTTACATGCTTTGTTCCAGATTTGTGGCTGAATCTACAGTCGAGATTGATTTCACAAATTTCGATATCAACCCGTGTCCTTATTCGTACGGAAATCCTACCCCGAATTATTTTGCTGGCATCGCCGCCTGCAAAGACACAACTGAAGTAAGCACAAGGGTGGTGGTTTAAACGACCATTGACTGAGTGGGTGCCTTGCGCATGTCAGTGACTTGAAAACTGGGAAATACTTTTCATCCAAACCTGGTACATGTATTAGGGCTGAAATGGTGCCTTTTGCTATGTAGGAATTTTTCAAAATTTGATTTTTTCCCTGTTTCCATGGAAACAAGTATGAAGTATGAAGCGTCGTTTCCGGAGCCGAACTGAATAAGTATTCAACTTCTTTCATCCAAACTTGGTACATGTATCAATCAAGGACTGTAGTGATGCCTTTAGCTATTTAGAACTATTTTTAAAAAAAGAAGATTTCCTTTTTCCATGGCTACAAGTTTGACTTTGGCTCTGTTCATAGTTGTGTGTTTGTCCGGACCATATCTCTAAAACTAAAAGGTATTCTTCCATGACACTTCGCACACACAGCAATCTCATTAAAATCAGATCTTCGTTCTGGCAATGGCTAAACAAAGATCTGAGGACATCCCATTAAGGGTCACGCCAGACCGACCTTGCGCGAATTTTGACCGACCAATGGAAGGACTGACAAGAAGTCGACTTAGTAAATCAGAAGGCAGCTTTCTCGTGCTTTACGGAACTAATTTCAAATTGGCAACTACGCTTCGAAACATATTTGGACAAATTCTCGATTAAAAATTTGAAACCTGAACAAAAGAGCATTCTCGAATAGCAAATATATGGTCTAGATTGTATGGATTCAGTCGTTAAACCCGTAACTATCGTTCGGAATACCCCGTGTTAAAGTTTTCGAGGTTGCACGATTAGAAATCACATTCCGACTGTCACTTTCATAATCTGGTAAGCGACGCTCTGATTGGTCGGATGAAAGGTCGTTCTGACGTGACCCCTAATGGGATGTCCTCAGATCTTCGTTTAGCGGTAGCGAGAACAAAGATGTGTCCGGACAGTCAGATTGGATAGATTAAAATAACAGTCAGATGATTTGTTCTTTTTGCCCAAATATGTGGGGGCGGGGGAAATTGTCATCTTCTGATGACTCTTGTTTGATATGTTTTATCTATTCTTTCAATAGTATCAATCGTTGTATAAAACACTACCTATAACCTAAACCCACTCTTCAGTGGAGTTTAAAATATAGAGTTTCATCTTCCAACAGTGCCAGCCACTGAGTGGGTTCGGGTTGAGCCGTGGTGGGTACGAGTGTGTGTGTCGACCAGGCTACCGCTACAAGAACCACACCCAGACGGAGCCTTTCAGAGGCGTGGATATCGAACTAGCCACGAATGAAGAATATATACACGGGTTCGAATGTGAGGAAATAGGTGGGTAGGAGGTCAGTCTCCTGTAAAACATGTCCAACTGCATTTAAGACTATTTTAGCAATAAATCTCCTCTTTCTTCTAGCTCAAATGACATGATTACAAAGCTCACCAAAATACCCATATAAATTTTCTGGAGCATACATGTTATTAGGCAAAGCAAATAAGTGAAACATTCCAATTGTATCACATTGTTTCTGACCTCGTCATGGATTTGTATAGAGTACTACCTGCGAATACATACGGCCTCGTTGAAGTGTAGTCGCTATTTTTAATCAACGAATCACAGCCTGGTTCCAGCGAGAGGGAAACCAGTGAACCAATGGAAGCTCAGATTACATGGGCATAAACGCAATATACATGTGCCAAAGTCTAACGACCATCTATGTATACACATTTCTTCAAATTCAAAACAATGCACGGAGTATGGCTCCTTTGATTTCAATCAGTTATACATGGCCTCCATTCATTACTGACTGAAATCACACATTTTTCTTTGTTGCATATTGGCCATATGTATTCCCAGGTTATGGGGCACTAAGTGTAAAAGATCTAGGGTAGAAAAGGTCTTCTGACTTGGTTGATACATGTCATCGTATCCCAATTGTGTGGGTTGATTCTCATATCAATCATTGTATTGTCTGGTCCTGACTCGATTAGTTACAGACCGCCGCCATATAGCTGGAATATTGCTGAGTGCGGCGTTATACAACAAAGAGACTCAAAAGGTCACTGTGTGATGTCGACTGTTCTTCAGGGCTTGTGTACTCTATGTTCCACCATGAACACGTGAAGTACTGATAATGTGTTGTCGCCATATAGGAACTTAGAGCATTAGTGAAGCAAGGAAACTCTTTCAATAACCAAAATATCTGAATCTCCTGGAAAATTATTCTTGGGAAATTTGACTTTTGGAAAGACGAAGTCATCCCTCTTGTCATACAGTCTGATAGTTTTTGTCACTCTAAATAGTTTTTAGCACAGATCTAAGTATGAAACGGTTTCATTAGTCTCATTTCTAGCACAGATGGGTAAATCAGAGGAAGGGAATTGGCTACTTGACCATCATTGAACGACATCAGATCATCGATATACCTGACGCTTAAGTTAAACGTCTTCACCATATTCCCGTGTATAGATTTGGCCAATCGTATGCATAAAGAAACAGATCAACAATGTGGGGTAGCACAACCTATGGTCACCACGTTAAGTGACAAATGCCCCATGAATCAAGGAAGTTTGTTGTGCAAGATAATAGTGTACAAAGCTGAAAAACTCAAATGTTTAGACATAATTGAACTTTGTCCTTTTCTGAGATAGCCAAACTTCAAGCAGATCCTCTGAGGTTTTGAAAATCCCCAACCATATATGACTGATGACCTTCCAACCAAATTCCTGGTCGGCTCAGAATATCAAATTGTCAGTTCCTAATACCGAGCGTCTGTACCGCATTTTCAACCAACAGCGAGCTAATTATTAAGATAATTATTTTTCCACAGAAGGAGGGGACCAGCCTGTGTTGACAGACAATGCTGTCCAACAGAGGCAGAGGGTCCTGAACATAACAGCCGATAACTGCCTTTCCAGATCCCCCAGTGACCTTGTTCTCCCCTACAACGAGCAGTTACTCAAGCATTTCAAACCTCAAGGTCGCGTGGCAGTTCGTCTAGCTCACTTCCTAAGCAGCTTTCTTCAAACACAGTTCAACCCAGGAGAGGACAGTGAGCTAAAGCCTCAGCAAAGCCTGAACAAGGACCAACTGTTTGCTGAAGTCGCTGCCAATGTTCTTGGTGATATTCAGATAGTTGCCAGTGATGCCTACATCATGCTTAGCACCGAGGAGATTGTAAGTGTGTATGTAACCAAGAAGATATCTCCATCTGACAATCACCCGAATGATCATGTTGTGAAGTCCTCATCCATGACGAATATGACAGAGTCTGTCTTCTCAGATGAGCAGAATGTATGGAAAACGTCTGTGTCTGGCCTGAGAACAATCAATGCCAAGCCATGGATGAAGATTATACCCAACGCACAGACTCTGACCCAGATGGGGACTTGGACGTACAAAGTTCCGGATTATGAACAAGGGAAGTGGGGAGCCCCGACATTTGTGTGTGACAGCCGTGTGATGGAGTGGACGCTGAAGTACACCATCCCGGTATTTGGGCTCGGTGAAACTGGAAGCAGTCTCAAGTTCAGGTGAGGAAATGACAACTTAGTGTGTTTAACATTATCTTCGTACTAGCATCCGTTTTATCCTTCGTGAAACTTTGTGTTAAGACAAAGACTACCTCGTAGCCACTCAGAATTATTATGTGCCACTCGTAAAATAATGCTGAAGGTCCCTTACCAAGGCACGATTATTCAATTTGGGACAGTTACTGCGCAATTCATCAAATTTCGTAGGTTACATTCTAAGTAATCATATATACCTAACGTGTGTGGTTTCTGTTCTTGCAGGGGAGCAGTGTCGGTGTCAGTGTCTGTGCCCATGTCCCTGCTCAGTGATGTGTAGACACAGCCAAAGGAATCTTGCAAGAAATAAATCGATTTTAAAGGTTTTATTACATTTTTGACATCCTCACTCTTGTAGATGATTCTATTCAAACGCTATCCACACTCAAGAAACAGAGCCACCCAATACCTTTAGTTAGTAATTCACAAACACTCAAAAGCCATCAAATGTAGCTGTGAGGTAGCTTAGTTGATGGCTGGTCACAAGGGACGTCATGATTGAATATAATGTGTGAAGGTCATTCTTGGTGCCCCCAGCCAAGGAAGAAAGCTTCAGGCGAAACCCATTTTGACTCAAACGATGTCCTCATGGCAGCTGGGTAGAACGTTTTGAACAGCCAAGAGTATGGCTTCTACGAAAATCTCTGTCATCAACTCTGTCATCAACTCTCGTCATCATTCTGGTACTTGTTCATCAATAATCCATACTCATATCATGTACACGTATTTTAACATTTTCCACAAATGGTGTCAGTTGAATGTCTTCTTGATCTTGAATAATTTTCGAGGATTACTCTTTCTCTTTTGAACATCTGCCCATCTCTTAACAGTGGCGAAGGAATGAGCATCAACCCCTGAAGGTGACCACATGTCCGCATGGATGGCTGATGGAGATAGCCCTTTCAGTTGGAGATACTTGATGACAGCACAGTCGCCAATTTTGTCCATTTTCATCACCTAGTCAATTTGATGCTCTTTACATCGAACTGTGGCACTGAAGACCACTACACCACCCATGCCCCCCTGACACATCGGACTTCCGTCTTTTTTCTCCGTTTTATTCCCAACTCAATACAAAAATTTCTAGTGAAAACAACAGAGAAATGCTCGGCTTTTAAGGTCTAGGGCAGGATAATCCAGTTGTATATAGCACAGAACCTTTCTCAACTTGCCGCACCGTCTGGTGACATGCTGTGAGGACCTGATATTCACAAGTCGGCTCTTACAACCACCAATAACATGACAATTTAATGAGAAATGATCAACTAGTCTCACCCTTGACTGGGTTACCCGATTGCATAAATAGCTTTATCATACCTCCGTGTCCGAATGATGAGATCCGATTGGTCCATGTAATCTTCATAAAATACTGTGCAACGAGCCTTGGAGGGTGATACATTTCAGCGGGGAATAAATCGTCTCTTATACCCCGCCACAAGCAATACAGGCTGCACGTGGATTTCTGATAGGCAGAATAAATTCTTTATACCCCGCTTCAAAGCAAAATGCCACACGTTTTTTGCAAGTCAATGGTAGTCACGTGACATAGCACATGTTAACCTCAGCTCAATCGAACAGCTGTTTTTTTTATCTATTTTGAATTTGTGCTAATTCTTTTACAATGACACATTAGAACGTGTCGGTAAGATAAATTCGTTGTTGCAGGATTATTAGGGGTACATGTTTTTTTATGCATCCCGCGTTAGGTTTTACCCGGCTCGTAGGATAAAACCTAACGCGGGACACATAAAAACCCCTGCATCCCTCATGATCCTGCTACAACTTATATATTACATGACATTTGTCTCTAGTCATATGGCAACCACAATGAAATATTTCGACGTTGTTTTTGCTAAGGCTATGAATATGCATGTCAGGGCTATAATCAGCAAAAGCACCCCTGTGACAGTAGTTACTTTGCTTTTCAGGAGAGCCAAAAACTATTGTGACATGCATACTTCAAACAAGGGAATAGGCTTGCACTATTTATTGAGGATTTATTTGAGAGGCAACTGATTTGATTTCTTGAGACTGATATTGAACATGTGCTCACAGTAAGCTCTGAATATGACAGCGATTAAATATTTACAGATATTTTGCATTTAATATCAATAAACCTAACTCCCTCCTTTAGGCAATATCACTGTAGAACACACATTTTCATTGACTGCACAAAAAATTTCAACAGTGTTCTCTCAGGCGCTGGTTTCTTGCCTCTTCGTTTGGTAAGTTTAGACGCAAGAAGGTACAGCCAGGTCATCATACTTACTTTATAATTTAATTGTATAATTTATAACGTCATTTAGTATATAACGCGACCAGGGATATAACCACCGAGTCGTAGCTTTCCAGGCAGAAGCTCTATCCACTACAATACAAGGGTGTTTAATTGACTGATGGACCGCTGAAAATCCAGGGTAGAATAGGTCTCCAAAAACCCATTCTTGCCGTAAAAGGAGACTAACGGGATCAGCTGAAAAGGCTGATGTCATCGTATCCCAGTTGCGTAGATCGATGCTCATGATGTCAATCACTGGATTGTCTGGCCCAATCTCGATTACTTACAGACCGCTGTCATATAGATGGAATATTGGTGAGTGCGGCGTAAAACAACAAACGAGCGAACGAACGAAATGACTGATGATGTGTCAGTGTACCAACTAATAAATAAATTCATGACAGAATGAATGAATGAATTATCTACAAACATTTCCTCCAATATAATCAGAGTACACGAGTCTCTGTAGAATATGATTGTGAATTCTCAAGCAATTTCAAATTACATAGGAAATTACTCCAGTGAATAAATCTACAAGCTTGTTTGTTCCATGAACTTATGCCTTTTATACACATGAAGTGGCCCAGTCATTGAGTTTCTTGTGATACCACAAAGAAGTGTTTCAATTTTGGAATTTGACAGTATCTTATTAAATAATTGACTGATTATGTGTTAGAACACTCTAACGTCATGGTTCGTTGCTCGTTCTTCCAACTAATGAAGAAATAAGCTTACATTAAATATAGTCTCTGTACGATAGGATTGTGAATTCACAATCACGGTCTTGTAATGGTGCTTGTTGCTAGTGGATAAACCTGGCTACAGCTGAAGATGATTCTGCTGTTCGCAGCCGACCGATGGCGTTGTTGCGTTGGGCTTCCGCTAGTCGTGGCGTGTTTTTTTGCTGTTAACATGTTAGATTATGATGGCATGCAAATGAAAACCCAATCAAAATGAAAATATAGCCCAACAATTTATGTTGCACGTGGATGTCATGTTGATGTGTTTCAATGTCAAGACCTCACTTAGTTGTGTTTTTCTTCTTGATTTTTTCATCTTTTCACCAAATTTCTTCAGTACCAAATCATTTTTGGCATACATTTACGATGGATGTCGGTAACACACTGTCAGATATTTACGATTTTATACTTTTGCGTTACTGTTTTTGAAGTGTATATTTTAAGCTCTGATTATTCACAAGACATTCACAAATATTGACCCATTCCGAAGAATAGAATACTCCTGGTGAAGTCTGGTCAAGTTGTGCAAAGTCGAGGACAACTTGTGATATATCTTTGTCCCTTCATAGTACACAGTTTGGGGTGTCACAGTATATAGATGATAATCTCACATGGAAGTTCTGACGATGCATGCGAAGTTGTAGAATGTCAATGTCTCTATATTCTTGTACGGACTAATTTGTCCGCAGTTTACAAGTATAGAAAAGCATGGGACAATGACCTTGCACCATATGTGGCCACACTACTGGGTTCAGGCCCCAGCCTTCGGACCTACTTCTCTGAAAGTTTTTTTGTTGTGCTTTTCCAATAGATTTCTAGTTCTAGTTTCTTGACTGATAACTCATTAAGTAACATCGTACCCATACGTCATGGGTCGTTGTTCGCAATTCCAACAATTAGTGTTTTTTTGGTCAATGCTCAATTGATAACTGGACGCCGAGATAAGGCTCTCTCACATAGTATGTTTGTTCCAATGCAGACAGCTGATACTGTAATGCCGACCTTGAGTGAATGATTGTTAAGTCCTTCTATACTATATAGTCGGATGTTACAAGTGTGGGTACTGGAGCCTATTCTACCATGGAATCCCTACAAGGGTCCGGGGAATGACGACAGATACTACTAAAAAAGCCAAGCCAGTCTTAAATTGTTCTCTTACCTAAATCTTTCCAAATAAAACAAATGCAAATGAGACATCCCCTGCACAGGGTACAGTGTTATATGTGTCCTGTGTCACTATTTACTGTCCCTGATAGGGGAACGGAAAATATGGGGATACAAATATTAACAAGTCTTCAACGTTATTCATTACTGGTCGTAATTGTTTTTTCTGTACTCTGTGTGTTTGAATAAAACGAAGATCAGTTACTGAAAGACTTGTGGCTAATAACCTTAGGATAAGCATTATTTGCAAATTATAAATTGTAATCATTTAACACATTGACTGTAACATATACACACGATAAAATAAGCTATACTCAGGTGAAATATGTTTAGTTTGTGTTACAAATCAAAACAGTGTCAACGAAAGACGCACAATACCAAGCAAGTGACTTATCAAAACTTCCTCACAAATCAATACAATGTCAACCAAAGTCGCACAATACCAAGCAAGTGACTTTTCAAAACTTCGTTACAAATCAATACACTGTCAACGAAAGTCTCACAATACCAAGCAAGTGACTTTTCAAAACTTCGTCACATATTAATATAGCGTCAACGAAAGACGCCCAATACCAAGCAAGTGACTTATCCAAACTTCGTCATCATTACCGATACCACCCCAAGGACACCTACATTTCCTTGTTAATTCCAAGACAAAACTGTATTCATATTGTTTATCGATGTGATGATACGCCCTTATTCTATCAATAAAAGCGGACAAATGCGTTAGGGTTGGCGCAGCACAGGTCGTGAACTAGTCGGGATTTCTGAGATATCATCCACGAGGAAAAAACAATAAAGCCAACAATCCGGTCTGGTGAATTGGCAGAGATCAGTACCCCTCTAAACGCATCATAATTGACGTACCTGTCATGAGTCAGTTGAAAACCATTACACATCATAGGTTAGCTTATCGTAGGCTAAATCGTGAACAATCTTATCAGCTGCGTTCCGTCCTTTCCCACGACCGCGTAGTAGCATATAAGGTTCTATGAGCCGAGAAGCCCTCGCACCTAGTGTCTGATACACTATGAAGACTATCGCCGCTCTGCTGGCCGCCCTGTCCCTGGTGTCTGGGGACCCTCTCGAAGACATCAAGAAGAGGATGGACGCTGTAAATGAGACCAACTGTCACCATAAAAGCTCAAGTATGTGCAGTAATTTAGTAACACTTACTGAAACTATGTTGTCAAAGGTGACTATGTTTCATGTGTTAATATATATAATTATTATGTATTAAACCATTTAGAGATGAAATATTGAATATTTTAATGACATTAGCGATGTTTCACTGTGTTATCATTAGGTCCTGCGTATCAGAACTGGTTTCCGGATGTGGGCCCAGTTCCCCAAATCTATTTATGCTTCCTGGTCTGGTGGCCATATCCATCTTGATCAACTTCCGCTAGATTGTGATGTCACCCGTGAACCCATGCTTTTCGCCAATTGCGTAGATCGTCATGCTCATGATGTCAATCACTGGATTGTCTGGTCCAGACTTTGTTATTTACAGACTGTCGTCGTATAGATTGGATATTGCTGTGACGATAAACAAACAAACAAACAAACAAAGATTGTGATGTGTAATTTGAACAAGTGAAACTAGTGAATCCAGTTGCTTCCTTATTCTTGGTATAAATTTTAATAAATAAACATATTTTCATTTTTGGACATATACTGATTTTAGCATTGGTGCACATGGATGCCAGATATATTATAAGGGTCAGCATGATCGGTCACACTGACAAGTCCACTCAATCAAGCATGTGGAGTATAGTCTGTTCCAGCCCTGGGAACCACACAGTTGTTTTGTATTTGGGAGACCTTTATCGTTGCGTTATCTCGATCACAAACGGGGCCTTAGGATGAAAAAGAGTAGATTCTTAAGCTGTATTTTAACTGATAGTTAAATGATGGATTTGCACAAATCTGTTTGGTCTGTCAGTATTGCACTTCTTCACACTACCACGTCCCTCATTGCCTCCTTATCCTATAACATCTGCAGGGGCGGTCGGGTAGCCTAGTGGTTAAAGCGTTCGCTCGTCACGCCAAAGACCCGAGTTCGATTCCCGACATAGGTACAATGTGTGAAGCCCATTTCTGTTCTCCCCGCCGTGATTTTGCTGGAATATTGCTAAAAGCGGCGTAACACCATACGCACTCACTCTGCCTTCTGAACTGTATTGACAGATATTGAAAGAAATATTTTCGGCATTTATTTAATACAAGTTAACATATGACGTTCATGATACACATATATCGTTAGTCTGTTACTTTCCATCAACTTAATTTGGCAATCTAGTATGAATTGTATATGTCTATGTGTATACTCCTATGGGTCAATCCTGATAAAGAGACTACAATGTGTGTCATTTAAATGACAGAAGACGCTCGTGACAATACTGGTAAAACCCTTGTACAACACAGGACAGGGGACATCTTCAAAATACACGTGTCCGCATCACCACTTGAGTCCGTAGTAGTGGAATGATGACTGCTGCAACTTATAATCTGTCAAGTGATTCACTTATTGTGCATCTTCTTAGTGTAGGGGATAGTGATCTGCCCAGAGAACCAAACGTCGATGGTTCGATCCAATAGCCGCGTCCTACCAAAGAGATGGTACTTGTTGTCACCCTGCCTGGCGCTCGGTATTAAGGGAATAAAACATGGACTCCGTAAACTGTATCTGACTTGGGTGTCCATGCTATCTCATTATAAATCCATCATAAGTCGGAACTAACATCAACACATGCACGTGCAGCATGCATGCAGGTCGTTGTGTTCGTGAAATATCATTGAACCTGACATGTAAATCCGAAAAAGATTCGGCCACTGTCCAAAAATGTATTTGACCAAGTTAGCTATCAACAATGTACATGAATCTTTCAAGGGCAGTGACCATGATGATAGTCACTGATATATTATCAAAGTCCTCTTTTCTTAGCGAGTGAGTTGATTAGTGAGGCTGATCTGACAAAAAGAAAAGCACGCGTCTCGGCAACCTGATCACCAGTAAGGCCAGCCATAGATATATCATCAAGTTCCTCTTTGAGTGAGTGAGTGAGTTGGTTAGTGAGGCTGATCTGACAAAAGGAAAAGAACACGTCTCGTCAACCTGATCACCAGTAAGGCTAGAAGATGTATTTTTTAAAAACAAGTGTAACATTTCTCTTTTTCTTTGCAGATGACCTACAGCTTCCACACAGCGTTGTCACGCACATACCAGTGTATGAAGATGGAGCTAGAGAAATGTTTGCCAACCGATCTCTCACAATGGAAGCATATAAAATGACCTTGAACCGAGGCTTCTTTTTCTCAATCATCTACCAGAAATTGAATATGTCCAGAGACTTTGCGAAACAGCCCGACCTCGTCTACACATATCTCTCCGCCATGAGTGACGTCACTTCCGGACCTGATGATATCGTGGGGTCTGGAATATATTACGATAAGAACTTTTCGTATCCAAACTTTTACCGAACCCTTCCTTTCAACAGCACCATATCCTTATTCGGAGCTTACACAAACCGAATGCAAGGAGGTATTCGGGTCGAAGACGACAGCATTCGTAATTATACACGGTCTGCATCTATTGCGGACATATGGTATAGTCTCTGGCTTCCTGACTGGAAAGCAGACGTTATGCCCAAGGACGTCTATTCAATAAGTAGCATTGGAGATGACGGCAATGCCTCAACGTTTATTTTTTACGGTCCAAGTTCCATATTGGATAGTGATGATAAAACGATGCCAGTGAAGTTAACTAATCCCTATTTTGACTGTGGGCGTACAAACAAATGGGTTGTGAGTGTGACGTCACCTATAACAGACTATCTCCCTCGGTACACACCATGGCACCATCTGCAAAGATCGCTGTGAGTTCCCCAGGTTCTTTCTCTACATGCAGTTACACAGTTACCATATTCCCTCATTCGTTCATCTTTAGTGGGGGACACGGGTGGCCCAGTCGTCTAAGGCGCCGCGATTCGCTGTGCAGAGTTGTATCCCTTTGGCACGACAGAAACCTATGATTGTGAGTTCGAATCCCAGTTCCCCCCGATCATGTTTCTAGGTTTGTCAGCACCATACCTGTGCTCGTGGGTTTCACCGAAGTGGTAAACGTCTGAGACCTGCATCACTTCAGGCTTTCCTCCCACATTAAACTGACACGCCGTGATATAACTATAAACCCAACTCACTCACTCATCGTTAGTGACCACTTCAATCATTCTAACTTTGTTCATCTTCTATTCGTACATCCTTGTTTTCCGTATTGTCTCATTCGTTCATCATTGGTTACCATAATCACTTAGTCATTCATTGTTTGTGACCTCTTCCCTCACTCGGTTATTGGTGGCCGCTGTTTTATATCATTCATTCTTCATTGATTACTGTATGCCTTCATTTTTTAATTGTTGGTTACCATACTCTTTCATTGTTGATTACCGTAAACATTCAGCCATACTTTAATTCTTTCATCTTTAGTGTCTGTATTCGCTCATAGTTTGTTACAGTATTCCTTCACTTATTTATTGTTGGTTACCGTACACTTGCTTTGTTCGTTCGCGATTACAGTAATATCCCAACCATTTTAGTATTCTGTATTCCGTTCGACCTCTTTCTATCAGTAATTGTAATTGTTTGTTTTATTACCGACTGAAGAAGTTTGTATTATTCTTCTCCTTCCTTTTGAGTTAATTCCCTCTTCGACATACACGTTGCCACATCATTTATTCATTGCTAGTTGCCACATCCACTCGTTCGTACCACATCCCTTATTTATTCACTTCAAGTCATTCATTCATCTATGGTTATCATGTATGCGTTGTTGGTTACCATAACCCCTTGATCATGACACTGATTTCCAAATTGAATATACACACAACGAAAAAAATTGAGCACACCCCTATTTCCGAACCATGACAAATGGCTTAAACCATGGCATAGGATGACTGACTACAGGAGCTGGGCGATACCAATGTCATCGGATAGAACAAATATTTGACAGCAAATAAAGAAGATATTGGTGAGTCTTGATTAAAATTTACTGACAAAAACATCACGGTAATACAGCTACTGTTTTGGACCTAAGATAATACCTAAAAAAAGTATGGAGCTTCAGGATTAAGTAAACGAGTTACGTTTGATGTATCATGTGAAATTGTTCCTTAAAGTCTCTACTTGACATGACACTTGAAACAGATCAGTAGTAGGTATAACCGCCACGTGCCCGGATGACGCATTCCACCCTACGTATCATACCTCCAGTCAGACGTTGAATCTGTTGATGGGTCAACAACAACCACTCCTGATGCAATGCTGCTTCCAATTGGCGTAAATCTTGTACAGGAGGATCTCGTGCCTGTATGCGCCGACCCGGAATATCCCAAACACGTTCAAGGGGGTTCAAATCTAGCCTCATTGCTGGCCAGGGTAGAGTCGTTATTGCATAGGCCCTCATGTAATCCACGACTGCATGCGAAAGATGAGGACTGGCATTGTCATCCATGTACTGAGGTCGAGTAGCAGGGTGGTGGTGTCAAAATGAGGAACGACGACTGGCCTCAAAACGTCCCGGATGTACTGAGCCCCTGTTACATTGCCCCCTATGGTGACCAAATCCAACCTGCAACATGAGAGATACACCCCAAACCTATGCCGAGCCCCCGCCATATGCAACAGTCGGTTTAATGTTCCTGGGGATGTAGGCCGTGTTCCGGTTTCGAAATTCTCGTTCCTCCATCAGTGACGTGAAGCAGAAAGACCAATGGATCCGTCTCCAAGTTCTCAGATTCCAGTTCTGTCGTGCAATACACAATGCTAAACGAGCAGCTTTGTGGTGATCTCTCAACAATGGACGCTTTATGACTCGTCTAGCCCTCAGTCCTGCTGCTTTCAGCCGGTTCCTGGAGGCTCTGGTGCTGAAACGACGATTGGGCCACCACAGCTGTTTCAAAAACGGTTCTCGGCGTTTGAGACGAACAAGGTCCCTGTCTTCGCAATGGGTCGTCACCGGATGTCTACCGGATCTGGGACGGTCCTGTACATCACCGGCCTGAGAATGTTTCTCGACTAAGCCGCTTACGACAGTGTGATGATACCCCAAATTCCGACCAATGACATTAAAAGACATTCCTGCGTTATTCAAATTTGTGGCGTTTGATAATCGCCTTCGTGCCATGGTCACACTATGTCATGGAATAACTTTTTAAAAACGAGCGTCGGA
The DNA here is from genome assembly GCF_022045235.1 of Haliotis cracherodii. NCBI lineage: Eukaryota > Metazoa > Mollusca > Gastropoda > Lepetellida > Haliotidae > Haliotis > Haliotis cracherodii. The sequence goes on along the minus strand of NW_027266286.1, from coordinate 45,499,088 downwards.
AAGCAATTTTAACGTTTGCATATACTGTTTTTTACAGACACTCGAGGGTAGCATGCTACACGAGCATACCATGTATGGCACGTGAGCTTTCATCACGCATGACTGATTACATCATCTCGAGAAAACATAATCCTTCCCGTAATTATATCTTTCATGACTGTTACAAATATTGGGACCAAACAATAATGAAATTGTAATGAAATGTGTGCTTAACTTTTTTCTTTGTGTATATGTCAGATTATCTGAGATTACATCAACTATGTTCCAGATATGTTGCTGAATCTACAGTCGAGATTGATTTCACAAAATTCGATATCAACCCGTGTCGTCCTTCCTTAGGGAATCCTACCCCTAATTATTTTGCTAGTATCGACTTCTGCAAAGGTACAACAGAAGTAAGTACTAGTGGGTTGGTTTAAACGACCATTTTGTGCGTGCCTGGCGTTTTTCAGTTTGTGAGTTGAGTTTAATGCTGCTTTGAATAGTGCTTCAGTTATATCACGTGTCTTAATGTGGGCAGAGAGCCCGAAACTATAAAAGTCTCAGGCGTTTACCACTTTAAATAAATCCCACGACCACGGGTATGCTGTTGACGGATTACAGTCATTTGCCAACTTGTCATCAATTCAAATTCGAATATTTGAACGTTATTAGCACTTGTGGGCATCTTGGTTCATATGTTTTAGTCTTTTCTTCCAACAGTGCCAGCCACTGAGCGGGTTCGGGTTAAACCATGGCGGTTACGAGTGTGTGTGTCGACCAGGCTACCGCTACAAGAACGACACCCAGACGGAACCTTTCAAAGGCGTGGACATGGAACAGGGATCGGCCCTTGACCTCATACACGGGTTCGATTGTGAGAAGATAGGTGGGTACGAGTTCCGTTACCTGTGAAACAGATATTCAAACGCATTTAGGATATGTTTGCATCAATCCTTCCCTTTCCTCCAGAGCAACTGGCATGGGTTTGTATATCCTACGATACGTTCCCACACTACCTCATTGCGGTGTTGTCGCTATTTTTACCAACAAATCAGGTTCAAACCAGTGATTAACCTGCGAGTGTTCTGACCAATGAGTGCTCAGATAACACTTGCACAAATGCAATATACATGTGCCAATGGCCATCTACTCTACACATTCCTTTCGTTTGTTTGTTTGTTGTTTAACGCCACACTCAGTAATATTCCAGCTATATGACGGTGGTCTGTAAATAATCGAGTCTGGACAATCCAGTGATTGACAACATGAGCTTCCACCCATGCAATTGGGATACGATGTGTCCTCCTAGTATAGTAACTTAGTGAGTGCATAAATAAAAGTAGCGTATAATTTCCATAATCATAAAAATAGATAAAAGAGATAATAGATCATGCAAGGGAAAGACGAAAGCCCAGACAAAGCTTTTATGAATAACATACAGTCACCACGGTGGCGTCTAAATTTCACATTGTTACGTCACATAAAAGTGACAAAAATATTTCCATAATAACAAGGCATCCCTACGAAACCCAGAGTCCATTGTACGATTCCGACTTTGTCATAAGCATGTGTCTATGAATCAATATAAAAATAGTAATAATATCAGGGTTTCGCAAAATTGTGAACTATCGAGCCCCATCGGTCGCACCCATCATAAACACATGAAGGCAAGTCATTTGTTCACCTGAAAAAAACACACGGGAACATATGGTACAACTCGAAATACTATCCGTTACACAAGTTTAGAGAAATTTGTTTCATTAATGTCAAGTAAGAATGAAGAACTAAAATAAAAAATGCCAATGTACATATTGCATGCGATGAAGCTAAGAAGTTCCAAATGTGTTACTTTATAAATGTATATACACCCCTTACTATATAACATGTATTATAGGCCTATACCCTCTCAGTATTATGAATAATCACATACTGATCTCAAAATAGGAAATTGCATCGGACATCATTATTGTCACTGATCCAACAAATTTTGAAATGTCCTCATCTTGTGATGATAACAGGTGTTTACGGAAATGCAAAATGCCCTTGAACACAAATGCCCTCAAAACAAAGGAATGAAGTTTTGCCTCAAGTTTGTCATGTTGGATAGTGGTGTCCAAAAGTAAAAAATCAAATGTTTTGACATAGTTGAAATTGGTTCTTTTCTGAGATTGCAAAGGATCAAGCAAATCCTTTGAGGTTTCGAGAATCCCCAACAACATATGACTGATGAGCTTCCAATTACATTCCGGGTTCGCCCAGAATATCAAATTGTTGCTCGCTTATATCGAGTCTCCATACTGTTTTTTCTGAAACCAATATTTAAGATGATTTTTGTTTCACAGAAGAAGTCATTATCGGAAAGAGGGAACAGCCGGTATTAACGGACAAGGATGTCCTACAGAAGCTGAGGGTCCTGAACATAACAGCCGATAACTGCCGTTCCATATCCCCAAGTGACCTTGTTCTCCCATACAACGAGCAGTTACTCAAGCATTTCAAACCTCAAGGTCGCGTGGCAGTTCGTCTAGCTCACTTCCTAAGCAGCTTTCTTCAAACACAGTTCAACCCAGGACAAGATGGTCAGCTGAAACCTCAGCAAAGCCTGAACAAGGACCAACTGTTTGCTGAAGTCGCTGCCAATGTTCTTGGTGATATTCAGATAGTTGCCAGTGATGCCTACATCATGCTTAGCACCAAGGAGATTGTAAGTGTGTATGTAACCAAGATGATATCTCCATCTGACAAACACCCGAATGATCATGTTGTGAAGTCCTCATCCATGACGAATATGACAGACTCGGTCTTCTCAGATGAGCAGAATGTATGGAAAACGGCTGTGTCTGGTCTGAGGATAATCAATGCCGAGCCATGGATGAAGATTATACCTAACGCAAAGACCCTGACCCAGATGAAGACTTGGACGTTTAAAGTTCCTGATTATGAACAAGGCAAGTGGGGAGCCCCGACATTTGTGTGTGACAGTCGTGTGATGGAGTGGACGCTGAAGTACACCATCCCGGTATTTGGTCCCGGTGAAACTGGAAGCAGCGTCAAGTTCAGGTGAGTAAATGACAGCTTAGTGTGTTTAACATTATCTTCGAACAAGCATCCATTTTATCCTTTGTGAAACGTTTGTAAAGACAAAGACTATCTCGTAGCAACACAGAATCATTATGTGCCACTCGTAAAATAATGCTGAAGGTTCCTCACCAAGGCACGATTATTTAATTTTGGACAGTTAGTCGTCCGCAATTCATCAAATTTCGTAGGTTACATTCTAAGTAATCATATATAGCTAACGTGTGTGGTTTCTGTTCTTGCAGGGGAGCAGTGTCGGTGTCAGTGTCTGTGCCCATGTCCCTGCTCAGTGGTGTGTAGACACAGCCAAAGGAATCTTGCAAGAAATAAATCGATTTTAAAGGTTTTATTATATTTTGACATCCTCACTCTTGTAGATGATTCTATTCAAACGCTATCCACACTCAATAAATAGAGCCACCCAATACCTTTAGTTAGTAATTCACAAACACTCAAAAGCCATCAAATGTAGCTGTGAGGTAAATTAGTTGATTAGTTGATTAGTTGAAGGGACGTCCAGATGGAATATAAAGTGTGAAGGTCATTCTTGGTGCCCCCAGCCAAGGAAGAAAGCTTCAGGTGAAACCCATTTTGACTCAACCGATGTCCTCATGGGCAGCTGGGTAGAACGTTTTGGACAGCCAAGAGTATGGTTTCTACGAAACTGGAATAAAATCCAGCATGCTGAAGTCTTTGTCGTACCCAGTTCATCCCTCAGAATGTTCTCAAGTCTCTCATGAGAGATGCCTAATGTCTTCATCAATAATCCATACTCATATCATGAACACGTATTTCAATAACATTTTCCACAAGTGGTGTCAGTTGAATGTCTTCTTGATCTTGAATAATTTTCGAGGATTACTCTTTCTCTTTTGAACATCTGCCCATCTCTTAACAGTGGCAAAGGAATGAGCCTCAACACCTGAAGATGACCACATGTCCGCATGGATGGCTGATGGAGATAGCCTTTTCAGTTGGAGATACTTGATAACAGCACAGTCGCCAATTTGGTCCATTTACATCAACAGATAGTACCTAGTCAATTTGATGATCTGTACATCGAACTGTGCCACTGAAGACCACTACACCACCCATGACCCCCTGACACATCGGAATTCCGTCTTTTTATCTCCATTTTATTCCCAACTCAATATAAAAATTTCTAGTGAAAACAACAGAGAAATGCTCGGCTTTTAAGGTCTAGGGCAGGACAATCCAGTTGTATATAGCACAGAACCTTTCTCAACTTGCCGCACCGTCTGGTGACATGCTGTGAGGACCTGATATTCACAAGTCGGCTCTTACAACCACCAATAACATGACAATTTAATGAGAAATGATCAACTAGTCTCACCCTTGACTGGGTTACCCGATTGCATAAATAGCTTTATCATACGTCCGTGTCCGAATGGTGAGATCCGATTGGTCCATGTAATCTTCATAAAATACTGTGTAACGAGCCTTGGAGGGTGATACATGTCAGCGGGGGAATAAATCATCTCTTATACCCCGCCACAAGCAATACAGGCTGCACGTGGATTTCTGATAGGCAGAATAAATCCTTTATACCCCGCTGCAAAGCAAAATGCCACACGTTTTTTGCAAGTCAATGGTAGTCAAGTGACATAGCACATGTTAACCTCAGCTCAATCGAACAGCAGTTTTCTATCAATTTTGAATTTGTGCTAATTCTTTTACAATGCCACATTAGAAAGTGTCGGGGAAGATAAATTCGTTGTTGCAGGATCATTAGGGGTACATGGGGTTTTATGAGTTCCGCGTTATAGTTTTACCAGGCTCGTAGGATAAAACCTAACGCAGGACACATAAACCCCCATGTATCCCTCGTGATCCTGCTACACCTTATATATTACATGACATTTGTCTCTAGTCATATGGCAACCACAATGAAATATTTCGACGTTGTTCTTGCTAAGGCTATGACTATGCATGTCAGGGCTACAATCAGCAAAGGCACTTTGTTTTTCAGGAGAGCAAAAACTATTGTGACATGCATACTTCAAACTAGGCAATACGCTTGCACTATTTATTAAGGATTTATTTGAGAGGCAACTGATTTGATTTCTTTAGAGTGACTCACAGTAAGCTCTGGATATGACAGCGATTAAATATTTACAGATATTTTGCATTTAATATCAATAAACCTAACTCTCTCCTTTAGGCAATATCAGTAGTGTACGAGACAACAGTTTCATTGCACAAGAAATTTCAACAAACACAAAGAGTTTCTTGCTTCTTCGTTAAGTAAGTTTAGGCGAAGGTACAACCAGGGACCACTTGCACAAAGCGATCTTAGCGCTACGACTGTTGTAAGCCTATGTTAAAGTATGGGAGTTACGATCATCTTAGCGCTAAGATCGCTTTGTGCAAGTGGGCCCTGGTCATCATACTTTTGAAGCCAACCATTCCTTGCAGCAAGTATAATTTATAACGTCATTTAGTATATAACGCGACCAGGGATATAACCACCGAGCCGTAGCTTTCCAGGCAGAAGCTCTATCCACTACAATACAAGGGTGTTTAATTGACTGATGGACCGCTGAAAATCCAGGGTAGAATAGGTCTCCAAAAACCCTTTCTTGCCGTAAAAGGAGACTAACGGGATCAGCTGAAAAGGCTGATGTCATCGTATCCCAGTTGCGTAGATCGATGCTCATGATGTCAATCACTGGATTATCTGGCCCAATCTCGATTACTTACAGACCGCTGTCATATAGATGGAATATTGGTGAGTGAGGCGTAAAACAACAAACGAGCGAACGAACGAAATGACTGATGATGTGTCAGTGTACCCTAACGTCATGGATGCACGTACCAACTAATAAATAAATTCATGACAGAATGAATGAATGAATTATCTACAAACATTTCCTCCAATATAATCAGAGTACACGAGTCTCTGTACAATATGATTGTGAATTCTCAAGCAATTTCAAATTACATAGGAAATTACTCCAGTGATTAAATCTACAAGCTTGTTTGTTCCATGAACTTATGCCTTTTATACACATGAAGTGGCCCAGTCATTGAGTTTCTTGTGATACCACAAAGAAGTGTTTCAATTTTGGAATTTGATAGTATCTGTCTAATTAATTGACTGATTATGTGTCAGAGCACTCTAACGTCATGGCTCGTTGCTCGTTCTTCCAGTTAATGAATGAATGAATAAGTGAATGAATACACTTCCTCCAATATAACCAGAGAGTACATTGTAGCTTACATTAAATATAGTCTCTGTAAGATAGGATTGTGAATTCACAACGTTAGCTTGTTGCATAATGGGAAGGACGTGTGGTCGAAGAATATCATCCGTTTAACATTGTACAGTTGAATTCCCTGGAACGTGCACCGAGTATGTTCTACCAATGTAGGAGATGGTTGCCCACATGATCACACTACCACCACCAAACCGCCGACTTCCTGTATGCAGTTTCGTGCATAACGTTCCCCGCGACGCCTGTAAACACAACGTCTACCATCCGCACGTTGAGCATAAAACGTAACTCGTCACTAAACCAGACTTGTCTCCATCGCAGTAGTGGCCATACTCTGTGACCTTGTCACCATTTACGTCGCATACGACGATGCAGATCCGTCATAATGACACCACGAACTGGTCGTCTAGCGAGAATACCTTCAGAGCGTAAACGGTTCCTGGGCTGATATCAAACGCACTCCTGGCATTGCCGTAGTTGTAAAGGTGGCCGTGGTGGTTCCTTCACGAAAGTGACGTAGCCGTATGAATCAGTCCTGTGCTTTAGAGGTGATACGAGGTCGACCGGATGTGGGAATATCACGTTTTGTCCCGTGTGTCTGATAACGGTTCCACAGTCTTGTAATGGTGCTTGTTGCTACGTGGAAAAACTTGGCTACAGCTGAAGATGATTCTGCTGTTCGCAGCCGACCGATGGCGTTGTTGCGTTGGGCTTCCGCTACTCGTGGCGTGTTTTTTCGCTGTTAACATGTAAGATTATGATGGCATGCAAATGAAAACCCAATCAAAATGAAAATATAGCCCAACAATTTATGTTGCACGTGGATGTCATGTTGATGTGTTTCATTGCCAGGATCTCACGTGGTTGTGTTTTTTTTCGATTTTCCATCTTTTCACCAAATTTCTTCAGTACCAAATCATTTTTGGCATAAATTTTCTATGGATGTCGGCAACACACTGTCAGATATTTACGATTTTATTCTTTTGCGTTACTGTTTTTGCAGTGTATATTTCAAGCTCTGATTATTCACAAGACCCAATCCGAAGAATAGAATCCTCCTGGTGAAGTCTGGTCAAGTTGTGCAAAGTCGAGTACAACTTGTGATTTATCTTTGTCCCTTCATAGAACACAGTTTGGGGTGTCACAGTATATAGATGATAATCTCACATGGAAGTTTGGACGATGCTGCGAAGCTTTAGAATGTCAATGTCTCTATATTCTTGTACGGACTCATTTGTCCGCAGATTACACGTATAGAAAAGCATGCGACAATGTCCTTACACCATATATTACCACACTACTGGGTTCAGGCCCCAGTTTTCGGACCTACTTCTCTGAAAGTCTTTTGTGTTTTTCCAATAGATTTTTATCCCCCCGGCATATAAAACCATTCAGTGTAATTGATCGAAACTTGGCAAATCTATTAGTTTTTTGACTGATAACTCATTAAGTATCATCGTACCCAAACGTCATGGGTCGTTGCTTTCAGGTTTTTTTTGGTCAATGCTCAGTTGATAACTGGACGCCGAGACAAGGCTCTCTCACATAGTATGTTTGTTCCAATGCAGACAGCTGATACTGTAATGCCGACCTTGAGTGAATGATTGCTGGGTCCTTCTATACTATATAGTCGGATGTTACGACAAGTGTGGGTACTGGAACCTATCCTACCATGGAATCCCTACAAAGTTCGGGGAATGACAGATACTACTAAAAAAGCCAGTCTTAATTTTTTCTCATACTAATTATTCCAAATAAAACTAATACAAATGAGACAGTGTTATATGTAGACTGTGCCACGTATCTGTCGTGAGTCAGTTGAAAACCATTACACATCATAGGTTAGCTTATCGTAGGCTAAAACTTGAACAATCTTATCAGCTGCGTTCCGTCCTTTCCCACGACCGCGTAGCATATAAGGTTCCATGAGCCGAGAAGCCCTGGCACCTAGTGTCTGATACACTATGAAAACTATCGCTCTGCTGGTCGCCCTGTCCCTGGTGTCTGGGGACCATCTCGATAACATCAAGAAGAGGATGGACGCTGTAAACGAGACGAACTGTCACCATTTATACTCAAGTATGTGCTGTAATTTAGCACCAGTAATGAAACCATCTTGTCAAAGGTGACTTTGTTGCATGTGTTAATATACATAAATATTATGTATTAAACCATTTAGAGATGAAATATTGAATATTTTAATGACATTAGCGATGTTTCACTGTGTTATTATTGGGTACTGCGTATCAGAACTTGTTTCCGGATTTGGGGCCAGTTCCCCAAATCTATTTATGCTTCCTGGTCTGGTGGCCATAGCCATCTTTGTCAACTTCCGCTAGATTGTGATGTCACCCGTGAACCCATGCTTTTCGCCAATTGCGTAGATCGATGATCATGATGTCAATCACTGGATTGTCTGGTCCAGACTTTGTTATTTACAGACTGTCGTCGTATAGCTGGAATACTGCTGAGTGCGAGGTTAAACAAAACAACAAACAAACAAACAGAGATTGTGATGTGTAATTTGAACAAGTGAAACTAGTGAATCAAGCTGCTTCCTTATTCCTGGTATAAATTTTAATAAATAAACATATTTTCACTTTTGGACACATATTGATTTTAGTATTAGTGGACATGGATGCCAGATATACTAAAAGGGTCAGCATGATCGGCCACACTGACATTGACATTATTCGGTTCATTGACGTTGTCTTTTGGAATAACCGACCGGCCAATCACGGGAGTTTGTTGACCCGTCAGTGCCAAATATGAACTGGTCATAGTACATATGCCATACTCCTCCCTGCTTGCAGTCGGAACTGCTTGTGAAAAACATTAATCACACCAAAAGTCTTGCATGAGCATGGGCTACACTGAACAGGAGAAAAGAGTTGCCACGTGATATATCAATAAGTGTGTGATGTAATGCTTGTCTCGTGTCTTATTTTATTTGAATATCCATTTTTGGCATTTATTTCTCTTCATCGTGGTCACCTCGCGCAACTCAGTCTCTTAGGTCAACAAGATATGACCGAACAAGGACATCGTGCAATGGTATTTTTCAACCCTTGAATCAGTCGCCTAATATAAAAATAACCTGTTTCTCTCGCCTTTACCACGCCCGTCGTCCTATAGTATATATAAGGTTCCGCGAGCCCAGAAGTCCACACACTTCGTGTCTGATACGAAGTCACTCGTGCTGCTTGTCGCCCTGTCCCTGGTTTCTGCATGGGGACCATCTTGACGACATCAAGAAGTGGATGGACGCTGTAAATTCATCATAAAGGATCAAGCATGTGGGGCATTGTCTGTTCCAGCCCTGGGAACCACACAGTTCTTATCATTGTTTTCCTGAGCCAATATGACGCATGATTGCAGGGCTGTGCTATGTGTCACAATCTGGGCTTTAGGATTGCAAAATGAGAGAGCCTTGTTTTTAACCTATCTAATCAGAACCGTATGCTGGTTTGTATTTGGGAGACCTTTATCGTTGCGTTATCTCAGTCACAAACGGGATCTTAGGTTCAAAAAAGGTAGATTCTTAAGCTTTATTTCAACTGGTAGTAAATAGTTAGATTTGCACAAATCTGTTTGGTCCGTCAGTATTGCACTCCACATTGCCTCCTTATCCTATAACATCTGCAGGGACGGTCGGGTAGCCAAGTGGTTAAAGCGTTCACTCGTCACGCCAAAGACCCGGGTTCGATTCCCGACATGGGTACAATGTGTGAAGCCAATTTCTGTTCTCCCCGCCGTGATTTTGCTGAAATATTGCTTAAAGCGCCGTAACACCATACGCACTCACTCTGCCTACTGAAATGTATTGACAGATATTGAAAGAAATATTTTCGGCAATTATTTAATACAAGTTAACATAAGACGTTCATAATACACATATATCGTTAGTCTGTTACTTTCCATCAACTTAATTTGCCAATCTAGCTTGAATTGTATATGTCCATGTGTTTACTCTTGAAAAAGGGACAACAAATCGGCTACGGGTCAATCCTGATAAAGAGACTATAATGTGTGTCCTTTAAATGACAGAAGACGCTCGTGACAAAACCCTTGTACAACACAGGACAGGGGACATCTTCAAACTACACGTGTCCGCATCACCACTTGAGTCCGTAGTAGTGGAATGATGACTGCTGCAACATATAATCTGTCAAGTGATTCACTTATTGTGCGTCTTCTTAGTGTAGGGGATAGTGATCTGCCCAGAGAGCCGAACGTCGATGGTTCGATCCAATAGCCGCGTCCTACCAAAGAGATGGTACTTGTTGTCACCCTGCCTGGCGCTCGGTATTAAGGGAATAAAACATGGACTCCGTAAACTGTATCTGACTTGGGTGTCCATGCTATCTCATTATAAATCCATCATAAGTCGGAACTAACATTAACACATGCCCGTGCAGCATGCATGCAGGTCGTTGTGTTCGTGAAAAATCATTGAACCTGACACGTAAATCCGAAAAAGATTCGGCCACTGTCCAAAAATGTATTTGACCAAGTTAGCTATCAACGATGTACATGAATTTTCAAGTGCAGTGACCATGATAACCAGTGGTAGATTTATCATCAAATTCCTCTTTGAGTGAGTGAGTGACTTCGTTAGTGAGGCTAATCTGAAAAAAAGAAAAGAACACGTCTCGGCAACCGGATCACTAGTAAGGCCAGTCATAGATATATCATTAAGTTCCTCTTTGAGTGAGTGAGTTGGTTAGTGAGGCTGATCTGACATAAAGAAAAGAACACGACTCGGCAACCTGATCACTATTAAGGCTAGCAGATGTCAAGTTTAAAAACAAGTGTAACATTTCTCTCTTTTTTTTGCAGATGACCTACAGCTTCCACACAGCGTTGTCACGCACATACCAGTGTATGAAGATGGAGCTAGAGAAATGTTTGCCAACCGATCTCTCGCAATGGAAGCATATAAAATGACCTTGAACCGAGGCTTCTTTTTCTCAATCATCTACCAGAAATTAAATAAGTCCAGAGACTTCGAGAAACAGCCCGACCTTGTCTACACATATCTCTCCGCCATGAGTGACGTCACTTCCGGACCTGATGCTATCGTGGGGTCTGGAATATATTACGATAAGAACACTTCGTATCCAAACTTTTACCGAACCCTTCCTTTCAACAGCACCATACCCTTGTTCGGAGCTTACACAAACCGTATGCAAGGAGGTATTCGGGTTGAAGACGACAGCATTCGTAATTATACACGGCTTGCAATTGGGTCTACCACCAACACCTGGTACAGTCTCTGGCTTCCTGACTGGAAACAAGGCGTTATGCCCAAGGACGTCTATTCAATAAACATTGGAGATGACGGCAATAGTTCAACGTTTATTTTTAACGGTCCAAGTTCCATATTGGATAGTTTTGATGAAATGCCAGTGTGGTTAACGAATCCCTATTTTGACTGTGGACGGACAAACAAATGGGTTGTGAGTGTGACGTCACCTATAACAGACTATCTCCCTCGGTACACACCATGGCACCATTTGCGAAGATCGCTGTGAGTTCCCCAGGTTCTTTCTCGACATGCAGTTACACAGTTACCATATTCCCTTATTCGTTCATCTTTAGTGGGGGACACGGGTGGCCCAGTCGTCTAAGGCGCCGCGATTCGCTGTGCAGAGTTGCATCCCTTTGGCACGCCAGAAACCTATGATTGTGAGTTCGAATCCCAGTTCCCCCCGATCATGTTTCACCTATAACAGACTATCTCCCTCGGTACACACGATGGCAACAGTTTCAGAGATCGCTGTAAGTTCCCCGGGTTCCTTCTCTACCTGCAGTTACAGTTACCTTATTCCCTTATTCGTTCATCGTTAGTGACCACTTCAATCATTCTATCTTTGTTCATCTTCTATTCGTACATCCTTGTTTTCCGTATTGTCTCATTCGTTCATCATTGGTTACCATAACCACTCGGTCATTCATTGTTCGTGACCTCTTCCCTCATTCGGTCATTGGTGGCCACTGTTTTGTCATTCATTTTTATTGATTACTGTATGCCTTCATTTATTTACTGTTGGTTACCATACTCTTGGGGGCACGGGTGGCCCAGTCGTCTAGGGCGCCGTGATTCGCTGTGCAGAGTTGCGTCCCTTGGGCACGCCAGAAACCTATGATTGTGGGTCGCCCTGATTATGTTTCTAGGTTTGTCAGCACCATACCCATGCTCGTGGGTTTCACAGAAGTGGTAACCGTCTGAGCCTGCATCACATCTGGCTTTCCTCCAGCATTAAACTGACACGCCGTGATATACCTGAAATACTGTTAAAAGCGGCGTTAAACCCAACTCACTCACTCACTTTCATTGTTGATTACCGTATTCACACTCAACCAAACTTCTTAATAATTCTTTCATCTTTGGTGACTGTATTCGCTCACAGGTTGTTACAGTACTCCTTGCTTTATTTATTGTTGGTTACCGTACACTTTATTTGTTCATTCGCGATTACAGTAATTTCTCAACCATTTTATTATTCTGTATTCCTTTCGACTTCTTTCTGTTAGTAATTGTACTTTTTTGTTTTATTACCGACTGAAGAAGTTTGGATTCAAATTATTCTTCTCTTTCCTTTTGAGTTAATTCCCCCTTCGACATACACGTTGACACATCATTTATTCATCGCTTGTTGATTCATTGCTTGGTGCCACATCCACTCGTTCATTCATTGTTGGGGGCACGGGTGGCCCAGTCGTCTAAGGCGCTGCGATTCGCTGTGCAGAGTTGCGTCCCTTGGGTACGCCAGAAATCTATGATTGTGGGTTCGAATCCCGGTTCGCCCCGATTATGTTTCTAGGTTTGTCAGCACCATACCCGTGCTCGTGGGTTTGACCGAAGTGGTAAACGTCTGAGACCTGCATCACTTCGGGCTTTCCTCCCACATTAAGCTGACACGCCGCGATATAACTGGAATACTGTTAAAAGGGGCGTTAAACCAAACTCACTCACTCACTCATTCATTGTTGATTACTGCATCCCTTATTTATTCATTGCAAGTTGGTTCATTGTTGATGACAGAGAACTCTCAGCCATTCATTATTTGTTGCCGCACTCCTTGACCATTCATTCATTCATCTATGGTTATCATGTTATGCGTTGTTGGTTACCGTAACCCCTTAATCATTACACTGATTTCCAAATTGAATATATGCTAGATTATTTGAGCTTGCATCACTATGTTCCAGATATGTTGCTGAATCTACAGTCGAGATTGATTTCACAAAATTCGATATCAACCCGTGTCCTTATTCGTACGGAAATCCTCGCCCTAATTATTTTGCAGGTATCGCCTTATGCAAAGGCACAACAGAAGTAAGTACTAGTGGGGTGGTTTGAACAACCATTTTGTGAGTGTGTGCCTGGCGTTTTTTCAGTAAGTGAGTTGAGTTTAATGCCGCTATGAATAGTGTTTCAGTTATATCACGTGTCTTAATGTAGGCGGAGAGCCCGAAATTATAAAAGTCTAAGGCGTTTACTACTTTGAATAAACCCTACGACCACGGGTATGCTGTTGGCGGATTACAGTCATTTGCCAACTTGTCATCAATTCAAATTCGAATATTTGAACGAGATTAGCACTTGTGGGCATCTTGGTTCATATGTTTTAGTCTGTTCTTCCAACAGTGCCAGCCACTGAGCGGGTTCGGGTTAAACCATGGCGGTTACGAGTGTGTGTGTCGACCAGGCTACCGCTACAAGAACGACACCCAGACAGAGCCTTTCAAAGGCGTGGACATGGAACAGGCATCGCTCCGTGAATACATGCACGGGTTCGAATGTGAGAAAATAGGTGGGTACGAGTTCCGTTTCCTGTGAAACAGATATTCAAACGCATTTAGGATATGTTTGCATCAATCCTTCCCTTTCCTCCAGAACAACTGGCATGGGTTTGTATATCCTACGATACGTTCCCACACTACCTCATTGCGGTGTTGTCGCTATTTTTAACCAACAAATCAGGTTCAAGCCAGTGATTAACCTGCGAGTGTTCTGTCCAATGAGCGGTCAGATAACACTTGTGCAAATGCAATATATAGTGCCAAAGCCCATCTACTCTACACATTCCTTTCGTTTGTTTGTTTGTTTGGTTGTTGTTTAACGCCGCACTCACCAATATTCCAGCTAAGTGACGGCGGTCTGTAAATAATCGAGTCTGGAGCAGACAATACAGTGATTGACATTATGAGCTTCCATCCACGCAATTTGGATACGATGACATGCATCAACCAAGTTAGCTAGCCTGACATGTCTTCATCTTGTCTACCATAAAACGTTTTGTAAGTTTTACTGAGGCCTTGAATGTTGTAACCTTGATCCTTGATAACAAATGTCTGCTAAATGCAGAGTCGTTTGTTTGATTCCCACTATATCATGGCCACGTGTATCTGAATCACTATCAAATAGTTATGATACCAGGGTCCTCCTGCACAAAGCGATCTTAGCGCTACAATTATTGTAAATCCTTAAGATCGCGATCTTAGGCTTCGTTTACAATCGTCATCCACTTGGACAAAGCGAGTGTAGGCTAAGATCATTGTAAGCTACAATCGAAACTTACAATTGGTCCGGACCAATCTTAAGTAGCTAAGATCGTTGTAATCCCTGAATAAACTTGACAAAATGGCGTGAAAGGCTTGGTCTGTTTCACATAAATAATCTGCTTCACGTTCAAACATTGCCTCTTTATTTTGTTTAACTTTATAATTCGAATCGACACTTTAACAACATGAAGAACGCACCACAGATTTAATGTCAGAAATATTGTTAATTACCATAGTTAAACACGTAACTGTCGAGTCGATAGCTAAGAGGAATATTCCCATCCGACTCAACACTGAAAGAAATGTGAAACAACATACCTTTTCGCTAAACAAGGAAAGGATAAAAACTTAAGTCGTCCCGCAAGCGATTTGTGACCTTTTCGATAAATCAAGGGCAGCTAATCTTAGTTTATACTCTAGATGGGAGTGGTTTCCCTTTGTATAAGCCCGTAGAGTACAATCTACCTTACCCAGTGTATCAATGTTGTTGAATCGCTGAGCTTTTACATGATGAAACATTTGATTTTTTTGTGCAAAATATCCCATAAATAGCAAAAATAAAATTCACATTTTTAAAAAATAATTTAAAAAAAATTAATACCTAACAGATGTTCGCGGAAATACAAAATGCTCTTGAACACAAATGCCCCCTGATGAAAGGAATGAAGTTTTCCCGTAAGTTTGTCGTGTTGGAGATTGGTGTCCAAAAGTAAAAAAAACAAATGTTTTCTGAGATTGCAAAGGATCAAGTAATTCCTTTGAGGTTTTGAGAACCCCCAATCATATATGGCTTCCAATAACATTCCAGGTTTGCCCAGAATATCAAATTGGTGGTCCCTTATAGCGAGTCTCTGTACTGTTTTTTTTCAAACCAATATTTAAGATGATTTTTGTTTCATAGAGGAAGCCATTATCGGCAAAAGGGACCAACATGTGCTAACGGACAAGGATGTCCAGCAAAAGCAGAGGGTCCTGAACATAACAGCCGGTAACTGCCATTCCAGATCCCCCAATGACCTTGCTCTCCCATACAACGTGCAGTTACTCAAGCATTTCAAACCTCAAGGTCGCGTGGCAGTTCGACTAGCTCACTTCCTAAGCAGCTTTCTACAAACACAGTTCAACCCAGGACAGGACAGTCAGCTGAAACCTCAGCAAAGCCTGAACAAGGACCAATTGTTTGCTGAAGTCGCTGCCAATGTTCTTGGTGATATTCAGATAGTTGCCAGTGATGCCTACATCATGCTTAGCACCGAGGAGATTGTAAGTGTGTATGTAACCAAGAAGATATCTCCATCTGACAAACACCCGAATGATCATGTTGTGAAGTCCTCATCCATGACGAATATGACAGAGTCTGTCTTCTCAGATGAGCAGAATGTATGGAAAACGGCTGTGTCTGGTCTGAGAACAATCAATGCCGAGCCATGGATGAAGATTATACCCAACGCAAAGACTCTTATCCAGATGGGGACTTGGACGTACAAAGTTCCTGATTATGAACAAGGCAAGTGGGGAGCCCCGACATTTGTGTGCGACAGCCGTGTGATGGAGTGGACGCTGAAGTACACCATCCCGGTATTTGGGTCAAGTAAGACTGAAAGCAGCGTCAAGTTCAGGTGAGTAAATATCAGTTTCGTTGTTTGACATTGTTTCATCCTCCATGAAAATGAGGTGAAATGAAATGGTATTTAAAGGACAAAAAGCTATATTGCCACATTTCAGAATTAGCAATCATTTGCCTCTTTAAGGTAATGATGAAAGTCCTTCACCAAGGCTCATTTAATTCATTTGTGACAGAAAGTTAATCAAAATTTGTAGGTTCCTTTCTAAAAAATCACATTATTCTAACATGTGTGGTTTCTGTTGCAGGGGAGCAGTGTCGGTGTCAGTGTCCCTGCCAACGTCTCTGCTCAGTGATGTGTAGACACAGCCAAGGGCATCTTCAAGAAATAAATCGATCTCAAAAGGAGAGTTTTGTTATTATGTCTATTGAAATCTACGGGCTAATAAATGATTCCAATCCAAATGCTATCCACGCGCAAGAAATAGAATCACCCAACACCGTCGTTGGTAATTCACGAACAGGAACATCCTTGACCTCCTCCATCATCAAATTCCTACAAGGTGACATTAAACTCCAGAGACACCAGTCATTGAAAGCAATGATCCACGAACACGAACATCCTTGACCTCCTCCATCATCAAATTCCTACAAGGTGACATTAAACTCCAGAGACACTAGTCATTGAAAGCAATGATCCACGAACACGAACATCCTTGACCTCCTCCATCATCAAATTCCTACAAGGTGACATTAAACTCCAGGGACACCAGTCGTTGAAAGCAATGATCCACGAACACGAACATCCTTGACCTCCTCCATCATCAAATTCCTACAAGGTGACATTAAACTCCAGGGACACCAGTCGTTGAAAGCAATGATCCACGAACACGAACATCCTTGACCTCCTCCATCATCAAATTCCTACAAGGTGGCGTTAAACTCCAGAGACACCAGTCGTTGAAAGCAAAGATCCACGAACATGAACATCCTTGACCTCCTCCATCATCAAATTCCTACAAGGTGACATTAAACTCCAGGGACACCGGTCGTTGAAAGCAATGATCCACGAACACGAACATCCTTGACCTCCTCCATCATCAAATTCCTACAAGGTGACATTAAACTCCAGGGACACCGGTCGTTGAAAGCAATGATCCACGAACACGAACATCCTTGACCTCCTCCATCATCAAATTCCTACAAGGTGACATTAAACTCCAGGGACACCAGTCGTTGAAAGCAATGATCCACGAACACGAACATACTTGACCTCCTCCATCATCAAATTCCTACAAGGTGGCGTTAAACTCCAGAGACACCAGTCGTTGAAAGCAAAGATCCACGAACATGAACATCCTTGACCTCCTCCATCATCAAATTCCTACAAGGTGACATTAAACTCCAGGGACACCAGTCGTTGAAAGCAATGATCCACGAACACGAACATCCTTGACCTCCTCCATCATCAAATTCCTACAAGGTGACATTAAACTCCAGGGACACCAGTCGTTGAAAGCAATGATCCACGAACACGAACATCCTTGACCTCCTCCATCATCAAATTCCTACAAGGTGACATTAAACTCCAGGGACACCAGTCGTTGAAAGCAATGATACACGAACACGAACATCCTTGACCTCCTCCATCATCAAATTCCTACAAGGTGACATTAAACTCCAGGGACACCAGTCGTTGAAAGCAATTATCCACGAACACGAACATCCTTGACCTCCTCCATCATCAAATTCCTACAAGGTGACATTAAACTCCAGGGACACCAGTCGTTGAAAGCAATGATCCACACAGTTGGGGTACGTTGAAACACAATCAGCCCGGACCCTTATTCCTGGAGGCATTGGTGCTGAAACGATTGCGCTTGGACATCCGACAGTCGTAGAGCTCATATTACTTTTAGAGGGACCATATTCACCCCATACCTCCGAAATGATGCCGGTCTAAGTTGTTTACCAATTTGGTTAAAACCCCAAAGCATGGCTATGGCTATAATGTGCCGGTATATAAAGTAACATATTTTGCATAGCGAATTGAAACACTTACAAACAGGACATCATCCATGCAGCCCACACACCCATGAAGGTGTTGTGATACTTAGATACTTGTGATAGTTCTGTCTAAAGTCGGAATTCAGCCTGTTCTCTTCAAAGCTTTGGCACTTCTCGGCGTTTCAGTCTCTTTCGACCTCCTTCAACCAATCGCCGTTTGATCCAACTTCAAAGATCGGATTGGTAAAATAATCAAGTCTAAGCCAGACAAACCAGACTAACCAAACACACAACATCCTTGAATGCATTGTATAAATAGTGTTATTACATGATGTCATGGCAACTACAATGAAATATTTTGACGTTAATCGTGCTAAGGCTGAGAAAATAATGTTGGTTGTCATGCCTAATGCATCATTAAGGGCACCCGTATGGCAGTAGTTCATTAGCTTCTTATAACGTAAAACTAGAAAATATGCTTGTACCATTTACTAACGAGTCGACTGGGTTTAATATTTCTCTTGCCTAACCTTAGATATGTCAACATTGAAAAGTAAACATAATCTTCACCTACAGTGATCTTTGGACACGCCAAGGAGCATTCGTGACCAACTCGTGTTATTCCTGGACAAGCCGAATAGCTACTCGTGCCCCTCTCATGGCCATTTTTGCGACCGGGTTCCGTCTTAACGGGCATACCTAAAACAACTGTCGACTCGTTGCGTAATGGTTAACATATATTTCCCCATATATTATATATATTTCAGATGCAATTTAAAGCACATCGGGATATGCGGAGTTATACAGTATGATTGAACACATGTAACTGTGTATATTTTTAGAAGCAAGACATATGTAAAGTCATGCGCGCATTCTGATTGGTTTGTCGTATTTTCGCACATAACATTCATCGATCGGGGGGACGAGTCTTCTTGCAGGTTACGGAAAGGGGCGAGTGGTGACGAATGGCCAAGGAGAAATTACAATCCTTCATTATCACTGATTATTTATACATATTTTGCATTATCCATCATCGATAAATGAAACTCTGCTTAAGGCAATACCAATTTGCTTACAGTAAGCTCTGGATATGACAACGATTACATTCCTCCATTTTTACAGATATTTTGCATTTAAAATCAATTGACTTAACTCTCTCCTTTAGGTAATATCAGTGTACAAAACAACAGTTTCTTTGACTGGACAAGAAACCTCAACAAACAAAATTCTCTCGGGCACTTCATTGCCCCTTTTATAAAGTTTAGAGTAAGAAGTACTATCAAGTCTTTATACTGACTCAGAGGTGGGCGGTCCTTGTTTCATCCCATTAATGCCGAGCGTCGTCTTAAAACGTCATTTGGTATATCACACAGAAAGTGATAGAAGCACCGACCTTCGGATGTCCATGCAGACGCTCTAGCCTCTCCAATACAAAGGCGGTTTAGCGAGTGATGACTGAGCATATGTCACTGAACCATAACGTGGTGAATCATTACTCGTACTACTGAATGACGGGATGATTGAACTATCTTTGTGTCCTCAAACATAGTCGAAGAATCATTATCTTTTGACTATGTACAATATGATTGTGAATTCACAAACACCTACCCGCGAAGATCCGGGTTAGAATAGATCTTCAGCAACCCATACCTGCCGTAAAAGGCGCCTAACGGGATCGGGTGGTCAGGCTCGTTGATGCATGTCATCGATCCAAATTGCGTGGATCGATGCTCATGATGTGAATCACTGGATTGTCTGGTCCAGACTCGATTTATTTACAGACCGCCGTCATATAGTTGGAATATTGCTGAGGGCAACGTTAAACAACAAACAAACCAAACCAATCATACATTGTCCACGTGAAATCTGATTAAAGAGACAGGACATTGATCTGGTAGATGTCTTCTTGTTGTTCAAGCTAAGGTAAAAGTTTATCATGAATGGCAGTGTTGAGGTGTAGTGCAAACTCAACACTTATCTGACGCATCAAGTAGGCTGTCTCAGTCTGTTATATACTTGTAGACCAGCTTGTTCCACATGTTAGAGGGAGGAAAGTAACCACTTTGGATGAAGTTTTCAGCATAACAACAAAGGTCAAATTTTATAACAACCTGCATTATATCATATGTAATAGATTTCAAGCTCAGAATTCACAAGATATTGTCCCAGTTTGAAAAATAGTCTTAGATTTATCTATGTCCCTTCATAGATCACAACCCTGGGGTTTGGCATGCCAGAATAGATCTCACATGGAAGTTCTTTTACTGACTTATACTGAACCGCAAAAGAAACGTCACCCCAAGTAACATTGTATGATAACTTGACATTCAAATATCTGGGTAATTTTCATCAAAGTTTCTAAAATTTAACAATGCCTAGTCTGGAAAAATGAAATTTGATGATAAAAATACAAAGCAGATGAAAATAAAACCGATCGCCCAAACACATCACGATGAGTTCCGTGCAAATTGAAATGCACATGACTTTTCCCATTTCTTGCCCCATAAAAATCCACCCTGATCGGATAACATTCATTCGTTATTGAATTGCTACCACATGCCAAGATTGACAAGAAATCAGCGACACCAAGCCCTTGGACGATTGCAAGCTGGACAAACCGCCTGGCAAGTAGCCAGTGCATGGAAGGACCATATACAGGTTCCAGCAACGGTATACCAGACCACCAACACTACAGATGACCCACCATGTAGTGGAAGACCAAGGGTAACCATCCGACGTCAGGATCGTCAGATTGTGCAACAGCATCTTCACGATCGCTTTGTTACTGCTCGACAGATCATGGGAACACACCAGCGACACATTAGTGCGGACACCGTGCGTCAACGACCTCCACTGTCACAGGCCTCATCGAGGACCCATTCTGACACCATGTCATCGCCGGGACCATCTTCAGTGGGCAATACAGCACCAGCATTGGCTCCACCAGCAGAGGAGACGAGTCCTCTTCACAGACAAAAGCCGTTACTTTATCTCAAAAGCAGATGGCAGAGAGTCTGGCGACGCCGTGGGGAACGTTATTCAGATGCTTGTGTTGTTGAGAGAGACTCGTGGGGTGGTCCTAGCATCATGGTGTGGGGTGGAATTGGTCTTGCACAGAGGGTCGGCCCTGTAGTCTTCCAGAACATCGGTCCAGGGAGAGGCAATTGTGTCACAACAGCCAGGTACATTGATCAAGTCTTGAGACCACACGCCATACCTCATTTGGCACGTTGCTGTTACCACGAGTTTCAGCACGACAACGCCCGTTCCCACACTGCGAGAGCAACAAGAGACTTCCTCCAGCAGAATGGCATCAGAACCATGCAGTGGCCTTCCCTCAGTCCCGATTTAAATCCCATTGGGCACCTGTGGGACGAGATTCAAAGACGGCTGAATGACGTCCGACCAAGGCCGACAACTGCAGCTGAACTGCGTCAGGCGTTCCTCAGAGTGTGGGCTCAAGTGCCTATGGCCTTCATCAACCGCCTCATCCATTCCACGTTGAACGGCAGTCATCAATGCACATGGCGGACACACGAGATACTAATTTGTGATACCATTTTCTCAGAGACTGGTTTGTTTCACTTGATCAGTTTCATCTTTTTAATATGTCTCAAAGTATGTTTATAGTGTTTGGGCAAAAGAGGTGAGTAAGTGAGTTGGGTTTAACGCCGCTTTTAACAGTATTCCAGTTATATCACCGCGTGTCAGCTTAATGTGGGGGGAAAGCCCGAAGTGATGCAGGTCTCAGACGTTTACCACTTCGGTGAAACCCACAAGCATGACTATGGTGCTGACAAACCTAGAAACATAATCGGGGCGAACCGGGATTCGAACCCACAATCATAGGTTTCTGGCGTGGCCAAGGGACGCAACTCTGCACAGCGAATCGTGGCACCTTAGACGACTGGGCCACCCGTGCCACCCACATCAAGCAGTGGATGGACGATGTAAATGAAACCAACTGTAACCATCAACGCTTAAGCACGTGGCGAATTGTCTGTCAGTTATGAAACTGAATTTAATTTATTAAATAGACTACGTTGCTAATGTTAATATATAAACTTAGTACATGTATGTAGTCAGAGATGAATATTAATATTTATAAATCAAAAGTTCACTTTATTATTATCAGGCCCTGGCTGGTACAAGAACTGGTTTCCTGATCTGGGTCAAGTTTCCCAAAGCGACCTTTGCAAATTACGTTTGTCGTGATTCTTGAAGAGGCTCGCTGCTTCCTGGTCAGCCATAACAAGTCTAGGTCATGTGAGGATCAACTGCCGCAAGATTGTGATGAGTAATGTGATAGCAACGCGAACAAGTGAAACCAGTCTTTCCAGCTCCATATAGTTTCCTCCAGATTACCTATAGGACTAAAGGTGTTGCGTTGATGACATAATTTGTTACATGTGTAAGCAAGAGGTACGACCACGTGCGTTCCTTCATTTTGACGGTTTCCGGGTTCTAGGTCGGACTTACTAAATGCCCAAGGACGTCTATGCAATAAATAACGATGGAGATGATGGCAGTTATTCAGCTTTTTGTTTTAGAGTTTAAATTACCATAGTTACGTTTACAATAAAACGATGTCAGTAAAGTTCACGGATTCCTATGTTGACTGTGGACAGACAAACAAATGGGTTGTGAGTGTGGCATCACCTGTAACAGAATATATCCCTCGCGACACAAAACGGCAACATCTACGGGAACCGGACACCCTTGTAAGAACTATGTTATCCAAAGAAAAGGCTCTTTCTCTACCGTACTCACTCATTCGGCCACCATGTTTCCATATTCGTCCATCGTTAGTTACCTCTTCTCTCATTCGTTCATCGTTAGTTACCTAACAGTGCTCTTCGTAATGCTTTGTGTCGATTATTAAATCCAGCAAAACATTTTTTCATTTCCATGAGTACTTTAGCCATACAACTAGTGTGCCAGTGCCCAAAACATGTCTGACGGATGAGCTTCAAAAAACATTCCAGGACTGCCATGATTATCAAATGGTCTGCCCCTAATATTGAGAGTCCATACAGTTTTTTTTAACAATATCAAGCAAATAATTTTGATGATTCTTGCACCACGGAAGAAGTCATTATCGGCTAAAGGGACATTGACGGACAAGGCTGTCCAACAGAAGCAGATGGTCCAGAACATTACAGCTGATGACTGCCGTTCCAGATCCCCCAGTGACCTTGCTCTCCCCCTCAAAGAGCAGTTTCTCAAGCATTTCAAACCTCAAGGTCACTTGGCACTTCGTCTAGCTCACTTCCTAAGCTGGTTCCTATGGAAAACCGCTGTGTCTGGTCTGAGGACAATCAATGTGAGGTCAAGATGAAGATAATACCATCCCTCAATCACATCCTGCTTGATTCAACTTCAAGGATCAGGTTTGTCAATAATCAAGTCTAAGCCAGACAAACCAGTTGCTGAAAGCGCAAGCAACTTTCTCAACTTTCTGCACCGCAGATGTAAGGACCTGATCCTCACGCTTGGCTCTAGCAACTAGCAGCAACATGAGAATTAAATGAGAAATGACAAACTCATCTCATCCTTGAATGGGAAACCCCATTGCATAAATAGCTTTATTACATGAAGACATTTGTCCCCAGTCATATCATGGCAACCATAATAAAATATTTCGATGTTAAACAAGCTACGGCTAAGAAAATGAATGTTGGGTCCCAGGACTAATGCTTCAGCAAAAGCACCCATATTAGTAGTTAAGTTTGTTTTGAAGAAGACAAAAACCTACCTGCATACGACTTAAAACTAGACAATATGCTTGCAGGATTTATTAAGGAAAGGTGTTTTTATTTCTTTAGCATCATCTTGAACATGTGTCGACCTGGTTTGTGGCAAAATAAACATCATCACCTACAGTCAGCTCTGGATATGTAAAGAAATCACAATCCTTTTGTTATCACTGATCATTTCTACATATGTTGCATTTCCTACTGTCATTCAATGTAACTCTCTCTTTGAGGCAATATCAGTGTACGAAAGAACCACTGCCTGGACAAGAGTGAGTGATCGTGAGTGATTTAGTGGGTTTGGTTTTACGCCACCTTCCAGCAAAATCACAGTGGGGGACACCAGAAATGGGCTTCACACACTGTACACATACTGACTGTAATTATACTAATCATGTCTTTTTTTCTTGAGTTCACATCAATCTTTTCAAATTATAAAATACAGTCATCTGCAGGAGGTGAGGTGAAATGGGGTTCAACGTTGTGTTCAAGATTATTGTTGCAGTAGGCTTGACTCACAGCACTTGACAACATATCTGCCCCAGAAAACCGTTCTTGGACTAAAGTCTGTACATGTGTGTATCTTTTTTGTTTAACGCCGCACTCAGCAGTATTCCATATGTATAATGGCGGCCTGTAATTAATAGAGCCTGGACCGGATAATCAGGTGACTGATATGAGCAATGATCCACATCGTCGGAGTACAGAAACAATCAACCACATCACAGGTTGAGCACCCAACCCATTAAGTCGACTCATATGAGTGAGTGAGTGAGTACGGTTTTACGCCGCTTTTATCAATATTCCAGCAATATCACGGAGGGGGACACCAGAAATGGGCTTCACACACTGTACCCATGTCGGGAACGACTCATATGACCAGCACAGGTTGCTGGGGTCCAATTCTTAAAAGTATATATACATGTAATACATTTAGATGTGATAATTACATGAGAACAAAGAACATATGCATATAAACATCTCATATAAAACAAAATCATTGTCATTTTCCTTGGTATTTTTAAGGAATGATCATTTGTTCATTTGGGCCAAAACACTTTTTGCTTTCATATTAAGTTCAATCAAATATTCGACAAGTTTTTGTTAGTTATAACAAAGCAGACTGTGGTAAGGTGACAGTTTGATATAGCTCAAAACAACATCACCTGATCAATGCCATTTAATATGTTGTAACCAAATAGTACTTGTGTCCACTGAACTGTTTCATTGGCATTTTGGAAGTTGGTGAGTACCGGTAAATAAGAAAACATACAACTTTATGGGTAACAACTTCTGGTTTATTCCATATAGTGACTATTCAATGTAAATTCTTACACTGTTATCAAGCCAATCTCATTAAAATCAGATCTTAGTTCTTGCTACCGCTAAACAAAGATCTCAGGACATCCCATTACGGGTCACGTCAGACTGACCTTGCACAAACTTTGACCGACCAATGGAATAACCAATCAGAAGGCAGCTTTCTCATGCTTTACGGCACTAATTTCAAATTGGTGACTATGCTTCGAAACATATTTTGTCAAATTCTTGATTACTATTGTTCGGAATACTCCGTGTTAAATTTTTGAGGTTGCATGATTACAAATCACATTCCAACTGTCACTTTCATAATCTGGTAAGCGGCGCTCTGATTGGTGGGATGAAAGGTCGTTCTGACGTGACCCCTAATGGGATGTCCTCAGATCTTTGTTTAGCGATAACGAGAACTAAGATCTGATTTTAATGAGAATGTTATCAAGCTAGAGTGTATTCTTGCTTGATAGCGGAGTAAGAATCAACAATACAAAACAACGCGATATGCCAAAAAACAGAAGCTGTCATCCATCAAGTTGTATGTTTTGTGACCATTTACAGGATCAGATTAGAGGTCTGAATGACTGCGTGATACAGGAGAGATTGAAACAGATAACTAGTAAATATTCCTCCATTATTTAATAGGTGATGACTTTAGAGATTTACAAGTGACTGTTCCAAGTTTTGTCATCAAAGGGCTACCCTGCCATTCTGCCACAGAAGATCCACTTGTTAAAAAGTCCGGCTGCAAAACAAAAAGAAATGAATGCAAATTCTACTTACATGATAACGAAGAAGTTTGGATGAACATGATAGCAATGACCACTTAACTGTTACATCTGCTGGTGTTAATCAATAGATTTAACATTTTCTAGGACTGTTTTCGTATCATTCTAATGGTTTCAATAAGATAAACTTACCTGTAATTTTTCCCAGACTTTCTTCTTGGGTTTTAATTCTTCGTCCGGTGTGCCCTTCTCGTAACCCTCCACGAACACCCTGTCCCCTGGGGCGCTGCCCTCAGGGGGGTCAAGAGGCTCCACGGCCCGGGGATCATCCCTGCACAGAAACACATCATCAGCATCTCTAGTGTCGTTACTGTTATATACTCAACAACTCAACATTCAAAATTCTGTCGGACGATTGATTTGTTCTTTGCGCCCTTCATTTTTTTAGGCACTTTACAGTTTTGTTTGTTTGTTTGTCTGTTTAACGCTGCAATGAGCAATATTTCAGCTATATGACCGCGGTCTGTAAATAATCGAGTTTTGGACAAGACAATCCAGTGATTGACATCATGAGCATTGATCCACACAATAAGAAAACGAGTCTGACCACCCGACCACCCGATCCCATTAGTCGCGTCTTACGACAAGCATAATCACCATTTATGGCAAGCATGGGTTGCTGAAGACCTATTCTACCCCGGGTCTTCACCGGGTTGGCAGTTTACAGAAACCAATGTTGTAAATAGACATTAATACTATTACAAATGCTTTTGGAGCCGACTATGTTTAATGAACAGGTGATGTCTTCCCAGGAACATGTGTGTCATATAAGTCATAGCTGTTTAGAAGATGAAACCATTCTTTGTAAACCAACCAATTACAAATAAATAGCCTTATGCAAGTTGCAGTGAAACTACCCAACACACATGTTCTGCTGTTTGTAGGAAAAGTGGGGACCAATGCTAGAATGTATCCCCAGCACTACATAGCTAGACATAAGTTTTTTTGTTTTTTGTTTGTTTGTTTGTTGTTTAATGCCGCACTCAGCAATTTTCGAGCCATATGAAATAATCAAGTCTGATTCAGACAATCCAGTGATTGACATCATGAGCATCGTTCCACGCAATTGAGAGATGATGATATGCCTCAACCAAGTTACCGGTAGCGAGCCTGACCACCAGATTCCGTTAGTCGCCTCTTACATCAAACATAGTGGCCTTTTAGGGCAAGCATGGGTTGCTGAAGACCTATTCTACCCCGGATCTTCACAGGTCAGCTAGACATAAGAGGCGTCTTTTGGTACCCTTGATAATGCCGGTTAGAACTGGTCCATACAAACCAATGCGGGTTGTAAGAGGTGACATAATGGATCAGATGCTCGTGCACACACACATATGCTTATCCAGGTGATTAATAAGAGATCTCTGTCCTGCCTGCTTGTGTCTACTCACACCGAGGCACACATGAGCATGGCCTGCGACTCGATGCCCCGCATCTTCTGAGGCTTCAGGTTGCACAGGAACACTCCAAGCCTGTCCTTTAAGTCCTCCATGGGGTAGAGTCCGGCCAGGCCGCTGATGACCGTCCGTGTCGACCCCTCCTCCCCCAGGTCCACCTTCTCCATGTACAGGCTGTCTGCATCAGGATGCTGCACATCACAAGGGAGGGAGGGAGTCAATTCAACATTTCAATGCCAGAGATTAATCAGTCTTGTATACTGTAAATCTTGAAATTAACGAGTGTGAATTAAATGCAAAAAATGTGAGATGCAAAAAATGTGAGTGGTCTTCATTCGCATAACTTAACTTCACATTTATGTCTCCAAATGACTATTAACAATGAGACGACACTTTGGATAGCGGAAATACCAACTTGAATATAAACACAAACATGGTTTATTGACAGCAGTTGTAACAAGTATGCAGCGTTAGAAATTGGCACTAGTCCTGTAGTCCTTGCCAAACTGCCCAATAAAGGTATCATTAGGACTAGTAGAAATGTTCCCTTGTTAAGGGTTTTGCTATATGTTATCATTATAAGGACTAGTGGACAAAAACTGTTAGTTTCTAACCCTGAGTATGTAACAATGTCATTCAAAGAATAGAAATTACACAATGGGCATCTGGTGAGTTATCAATGCTAGGGTCAAGAGTTCTACCTACTCGTGTCAAGACTTGTTGACATCTTCTAGGCATACCAATCAGTGAACTGTTGTTGGTTCAATTATTTTATTGCCTTTGAACTTACTTAATGCCAGTCAACCGAGTAAACATATAAACTGAAAGTTGTTTTGAGGAAAACACTGTTTATTGTTGTTACGGAAGTTCTCTACTCAGTGCTAATAAGCAGTGCTATCTACTGTTTGATTGGATTAAGGTAAGGACATGCATCATTCCACTGGAGAGGGGGTGGGGGGAGTCACATTGATATTGAGTCACATTTTTGGCTAGGGCTCAAACAGTCGCATTAATTTGGAGACACATTAATTTCAAGATATACAGTATATGCTGAAACAGACACCATGTGGTGTGAAATGAAAAAATCAATGATGAAAAAATATAAATGGGTCACCGAAAATCTGTGATGACACCAAGTGTCCGCAATAAGGATAAGTATGTCCTGCTTAACATGTTGACAAGCCTGTCTACCATAAAATTACTGGAAAGACTTAACCCGCCTTTTGATTGTGAAATCTTGAAATGATTAGCTGTCAGCAAATAGTGTCTTTCCGTGAAATATGAAAACAATGTACATGCTAATAAATACATAAGCAGTTGAGAAATGTAGACACTGTATTGCGTGATGTGAAGTCGATATATTGCTTGCATGTTGTTTTATGCAACACAAGTGATATTTTAAATAAATCACTGCACCTGTAAATAACCATCAGATGTATGGTTGATCGTATGTGATTATGATAAACCTGGGGTAATGGAAACTTACTCTGCCCCAGAATCTTTTGGGGGTTGTAGTAACATGAAAAGACTCATTTTACCAGATTTCCATCAAAAGAAAGATATAATATCTTGAATCTAACATTCAAGCTGTACCTATATCAAATATAGTGCAACTATGTATAAATGCCGAAACAATTACCAGTAACTTTGTGCATCTTGAGTTATTTAGTATTGGAGAAAACACGCTTACGAGGTTATGGTAGACAGAGCATGCCCTGGGGAGAGGGAAAAACCAAGGGGGCGAATCCCTGCGGTTTTTCCCGACCCCCAGGGCATGCTCTGTCTACCAAAACCGAGAGAAAGTGTTTTTCCGTGATCCCAGGTTTATAAGTATCAATCATGGTCAGTTAGCAGTGACTTCACACTGCCAGATGAATACTTTACTCCATCAAGGTGATGCTGTGGAATAAATGGACCAGTATTCTGTAACTTTTCCTACCTTGCAGACTTCTGTGATTCTGCCGACTCTAAGGTCGAGTCTGGAGGGGATGATCTCCTCTGTCTGCTGGGACGCTGCCCCTCCCTTGGGAGCTTCTGTAACACAATCACTTCACATATACACAGGGACTAGCTGGCTAAAGTGCATAAGCCACCATTTACTCAACAGATTTAAACAGTTCACTTCAGTTGTGTCTACAGAAGGTCTTTTGAAAGTATAATTAGTTAGTCAGGAATTATTTGACTATGTGTACATTTATATATTTCCCTCAATTTGTAGCATGCAGCAACATTTAATTGATGATGTCCTACAGAGCTATGATGTCACAAAACAAGCTTTCAATGCAGTGGCGCCATAATCTAAAGAATGTCGTGGTGCAATTTTCATTCACATTTGTCGTAATACTTGACCTGTCGTCAAATGGTAAAGTTTTCTTGGACATGTAAGCCCCATTTGGGATGATTTGTCTTTTAGTCAATGATTCTCACCTGCGTATCTTCATTTTGGCCAAAGTCTTACAATATGTTGCAAAACGAATCCTGATACACGACAATTCGAGTTGCACAGTGAGTGAGTGAGTTGGGTTTAACGCCACTTTTAACAGTATTCAAGTTATATCACGGCGTGTCAGCTTAATGTGGAAGGAAAACCTGAAGTGATGCAGATCTCAGATGTTTACCACTTCGGTGAAACCCATGAGTACGGGTATGGTGCTGACAAACCTAGAAACATAATGGGGGCGAACCGGGATTCGAACCCACAATCATAGGTTTCTGGTGTGCCCAAGGGACGCAACTCTGCACAGCGAACCGCGGCGCCTTAGACGACTGGGCCACCCGTGCCCCCAGTTGCACAGTGAACACAAATACACCCCCGCAGGCATACCAGAGTTCCTCCCTTTGCTCATACACTCACTCAGACGAGCTCACGGACATATGAAGCATTTCATTAAAATGGTCCATGCCACTGAATTTCAGACTGGATGTCTAAAGAAAATAATCTCACTTGTTTTGACAACTGGGTAGGCCTTGGCAGTGATCTTCTTGAGTTCTGGGGCTTCGAAGTCCTTCCTGATGGGCTCCAGCATCCGGTTGAGGTAGACCTCCACCGCTGCCTTCAGGTCCCCCGGATGCAGCTCCTGGGTAACAGAGTGAGTGAGTATGGTTTTACGTCGCTTTTAGCAATATTCCAGCAATATCACGGCGGGGGACATCAGAAATGGGCTTCACACATTGTACCCATGTCGGGAATTGAACGCTTTAACCACTAGGCTACCCGACCGCCCCTCTGGGCAACAGAGGAGTGAGCTGAACAGGGTTCAATAATATCACAGTGTAGCTTTTTGGGAGGAAAGCCAACACATGATACATTTTTAATGGAAAGTTTACAAGATGTACCCTTTTTTCACTGGACGAGAGGTCGGTCACATGACCATGAAACCAGCGTTTATGAGCGTATGAAAAACACATTTTGACATTCATACTTTTTTCATGAGACTGTATTATTGAAATGATGGACTACTTCAACATTCATGAGGAAAACCCTGAAAATTCCTGAGCATGAATACATGCAGAAGCCTTGTTTCTGATCATTCAGACCCCTTAATCTTGAACTCTGCAATTTAGCATACATTGAGACAAGTCAAACTTTGACTGCATCACGACCCATCCAACCTCTGATTGTCAAACAGTTTGGTCCTCACTCTATGAAGGTTCATACTCCAATGAACTCACACAAAGTGAGAGGTGAGGTGAGGTGAAATGGGGTTAAACGTCACGTCCAAGGTTATTGCACTTATATAGCGACATGCATGCACGTGTAAGAGTGTGTGTGTGGCTGCTTGTACTAGTCCGAAATGATGCCGATTTATAGTGCTAGCCAACTGAGATACCATGCCGCAGTTTAACATGAATACCCCACTCAGACACAGTATATTGACTCCGAGCCGACCAGTCCTTGTTTTAACCCCTTAATGCCGAGCGCCAGACAGGGTAACAACAAGTACCATCTTTTAACGTCTTTTGGTATGACTTGGCCGGGGATCGAACCCCGGACCTTCCGCTCTCCGGGCGGACGCTCTACCATTAGACCACGGAGGCGGTCCAAAGTGAGAGGAAAGTAAGACACTTAGTAAAACCCATAAGCAGGGTTATGGCGCTAATGGAACAAAAATATGGAACCCATGACCAGATCTTACACTTAATATTCTGACTGCTGCCTTGGCGTGATATTCACCTTTCACATATGCTGTCTATCATAATACGTTCACATTCATATCTGTGATATTCACAGATAACAACAATCACCCACAGTTTGCTCTTTTCATAGTTATACCATTTGTTGTTTGTTGGTTTTACATTAAATTCTTTTACGTACAGATTTCTTGGTTAATATTTATTTCAATTTGGGAATCGACACGTAACAATTAAAACAATAATCTCATGATACCCCTGGTCCTGGTATAAACATTCATGTTGCATTCCAAACCATCTCTCAGACAGTTGTGTCGTTATTACCTCCTTTCTAAATGCTTCTTGTAAATCCTCAAACTTGGTAAATATTCGGTTTCCTCCAAATTCTTCTGCTCTTTCAACTTTAAATTCTGTAACAGAAATCCATCAGTTTAATAACAACTACCCATGTTAACCAATATGGTTTCTTAAACTTTGCATTCACCAGTGGTTGATGTACGAGAATATGTTTGTTTGTTTGTTGTTTAACGCAGCTCTCAGCACAAAACCAAATACAGTAAACTACGTTTATAACCAACACGTTCATAATGAACGAATGGATATAACAAACTTTCTTATGGTCCCAGGCATTTGCTGTATATATGCTGTATATATGCTTATAACAAACTGCGATTATAATGAATTAAAATCAGTGGTCCCTTTGAGTTTGTTATGACCATAGTTTAATGTATATGATGACAGTCTGTATATAATCTGGAAGCACGGGTGGCCCAGTCGTCTAAGGCGCCGCGATTCGCTGTGCAGAGTTGCGTCCCTTGGCCACGCCAGAAACCTATGATTGTGGGTTTGAATCCTGGTTTGCTCCGATTATGTTTCTAGGTTTGTCAGCACCATACCCGTGCTCGTGGGTTTCACCGAAGTGGTAAAACGTCTGGGACCTGCATCACTTCGGGCTTTCCTCCCACATTAAGCTGACACGCCGTGATATAACTGGAATACTGTTAAAAGTGGCGTTAAATCCAACTCACTCACTCACTCACTCACTGTATATAATCTAGTCTGCTCCAGACAAATCAGTGATTGACATTACAAGTCACCAAGTCTGACCCCCTGATCCCCTTGATCCAATCAAATTACACTTATGTGCGAGAGAAAATCCCGGGGAAGTTAATGATAAGAAAGATGGTGATGTATGCAGGATAACTGAGCTGAGTGGACACACCTCCATCTGTGCTGAGAGGGAAGAGGACAAACTTGCAGAAGGAGAGCAGGCCATTGTCCTCGATGTTCCCTGGCTCACAGAACGCCTTCTTCAACTTCTTCTTCACTTGAGCTGGTGAGTCTAGAAGGTCGATCTTGGAATCCGGGTCTGACGAACTCATCTTGGATCCTGTTAGACCGGGAACTGCAAATATGACAGCTTATTGGTTACCATGGCTACTAATACTATGGCTACCGAAATACACATAGTTGATACACTATTTGACATCAAGCACTAAGCACCAATCAGTCAGTGATGGGGCTTCAGATGTTACTTACCCATGGGGTTCATGAAGTGCATCCTCTTCTTGTAGCCCAAGTGTGGGAGGTACTGCAAGGCACCAGACGTTCACATTAAATGCATTGTTACATTGTGTTGTAGCAAACATTAAATATGTGAATTGATAGGACAACAGATAATCCAATTTACAAATTAAGAATTTGAAACATTTGTGTTAACTTCTCAACCACTGTTTTCACAGATAACTAATTTTACCAAAAAGAGGTAAGTGGTCAAAATAAATCTTTTAACAAACTCTTTACTGAACTACCTTTTCTGCAAATGTGAAGATTTTCCTCTGATCAACGCCACCGAACTGTATGTCAACCTTCAGGTATTCTTCATCCAGGGCCTGGAACACAGGGTCATGAATGTAAAATAGTGAAACATGTCACTGCTACACATCTGTCACCATGTCACTATAATCACTACACACTTCCTTGGCCTCTGCCCACAAAGCAGCCTTATCATTGCTGTTGTAAAACTAGCAATAAGATTACTTCTTGGGGACAAATGTCACATGTACCCATGAGAGCACTTACACAAAACTGAGATGTTAGCACTCCCTATCAGATCTCCCCTTTTCAAGTAAGTGTCACACAAGCCATGACACACGCCTATACCACCAATGACACACCCATCTACCACCAATGACACACCCATCTACAACCCACGATACACCCACCTACAACCCATGACACACCCACCTACAACCCATGACACCCACCTACAACCCATGATACACCTACACCCCATGACACACACACCTACAACCCATGACACACCCATCTACAACCCATGACACACCCACCTACAACCCATGACATGCCCACCTACACCCCATGACACACCCACCTACAGCCCATGACACACCCTCATACAACCCATGACACCCACCTACAACCCATGACACACCCATCTACAACCCATGATACATCCACCTAAAACCCATGACACCCACCTACAACCCATGACACACCCATCTACAACCCATGATACACCTACACCCCATGACACACCCACCTACAACCCATGACACACCCACCTACATCCTATGATACACCTACACCCCATGACACACCCACCTACAACCCATGACACACCCACCTACAACACATGACACACCCACCTACAACCAATGACACACCCACCCACAACCCATCTGACACTCACCTACAACCCATGCCACACCCATCTACAACACATGCCACACCCACCTATAACCCATGCCACACCCACCTACAACACATGACACACCCACCTACAACCCATGATACACCAACCTACAACCCATGACACACCCATCTACAACCCATGACACACCCATCTACAACCCATGATACACCTACAACCCATGACACACCCACCTACAACACATGTCTCACACACCTACAGACCATGACACACCCACCTACAATCCATGACACACCCACCTACAACCCATGATACACCCACCTACAACCCATGACACCCACCTACAACCCATGACACACCCATCTACAACCCATGATACACCTACACCCCATGACACACCCACCTACATCCTATGATACACCTACACCCCATGACACACCCACCTACAACCCATGACACACCCTCATACAACCCATGACACACCCACCTACAACCAATGACACACCCACCTACAACCCATGTGACACTCACCAACCCATGACACACCCATCTACAGCCCATGACACCACCTACAACACATTACACACCCACCTACAACCCATGATACACCCACCTACAACCCATGACACACCCATCTACAACCCATGATACACCTACACCCCATGACACACCCACCTACATCCTATGATACACCTACAACCCATGACACACCCACCTACAACCCATGACACACCAACCTACAACCAATGACACACCCACCTACAACCCATGACACACCCACCTACATCCCATGACACACCCACATACAACCCATGATACACCTACAACCCATGACACACCCACCTACAACCCATGACACACCCACATACAACCCATGACACACCCACCTACAACTCATGACACACCCATCTACAACCCATGACACACCCATCTACAACCCATGATACACCTACAACCCATGACACACCCACCTACAACACATGTCACACCCATCTACAGCCCATGACATACCCACCTACAACCCATGACATGCCCACCTACAACCCATGACAAGACCTACAGCCCATGACAAGACCTACAGCCCATGACACACCAACCTACAACCCATGTCACACCCACCTACAACCCATGTCTCACACACCTACAGCCCATGACACACCCACCTACAACCCATGACACACCCACCTACAACCCATGTCTCACACACCTACAGCCAATGACACACCAACCTACAACCCATGTCACACCCTCCTACAACCCATGTCTCACACACCTACAGCCCATGACACACCCACCTACAACCCATGACACACCCACCTACAACCCATGACACGCCCACCTACAACCCATGACACCACTTACAGCCCATGACACACCCACCTACAACCCATGTCACACCCACCTACAACCCATGTCTCACACACTTACAGCCCATGACACGCCCATGACACACCCACCTAAAACCCATGACACACCCACCTACAACCCATGACACACCCACCTACAACCCATGTGACACTCACCTACAACCCATGTGACACTCACCTACAACCCATGACACACCCACCTACAACCCATGTGACACTCAACTTCAGCCCATGACATGCCCATGACACACCCACCTACAACCCATGACACACCAGCCTACAACACACCCACCTACAACCAAAGACACACCCACCTGCAGTCCGGGGTACAGCAGTCCACTCAGGAGGGGGTGATCCACCTGCTTGACCACCTCGGCGCCAGCCTTCTTGGCATCATGTTCTGTCACCAATGACGACAACTTGTACACATCTAATGTGTATTCTCTGAAAGATACAGACTCATTACAGGCAGCTGATGATACCACTGGTTTGGATGTATTTAAATATCTTCACCATAAAATATCACACAATTACAAACAAACAAGAAGTGAAACAAACTCAATTTTGTAGAGAATTTTGTCCAAGAAATGAATCCAAACATTGTCTTTGGACACTATCATATCTTTATTGTTTTAGTTATCAATATGACCACTCGTGACGAAAATGAACCTCACTTGCTGAGTTGGTAGTCTGTTCCTCGCACAAACTTGAGCTTGTCGAGCGGGACCCCGATGGAGCGCAGCATGGACTTGATGATATGCTCGTAGTACTTGACCCGCTCCTGCAGCAGCTCCCACGGGGCCTTCATGTTGTCCAGGTACGCGTGCAGGTCCGCAAACAGGATCGTCACCTGGGAACAGAGTCACGCAGGTCAAGGCTCTGGTTCAGTTGGCGTTATACAACAGTGATGCCAGTGCTGCATATAGATCCTGATTTCCACAGAAGCCTGGGTCGCAGGTCTTGAGTGTAAAGTGTAAAGTGAAACGCGGGGTGTGCATGAACTGTTCATTCGGTACATGTGTGTGCTATATATAGGACTTTAGTATGAGACTGTTCTCTGAGACCATCTTCCCGAGGCAAGAGAGTTAACTGACTTTAAAAGTCCAGTTTCCACCCTTGCCGAACTATGCTGTAATTCCTGGGCTCTATCGTAGCGCCATCAGTGGCTATTACGAGTTATGTCCTTTCTATGCCTCTCCTATGGACCAGCCAGATTCCACCTTTCTTATAACTTGCAATTACTTCAAACAAAATGGCGGCGCCCAGTCAAGAAAATCTGATCGATAATCAAGATCTATATATTCGTGATAAAACGAGTCTTACATTGCGAAGTGCATCAAATCACATGAGCACCTTGATTAAAAACATGTAAAGATTGAGAAAATATCTGTTGACGAGTTAGCGGTGCACATGCTTTGCAAATCCTGCAATCGACCGAAAACTGCATGACAGTTTACCAACCGGATTTCGATTTCGGAGTGCGATTTTGATTGGACTATGCATAGACTCTTTAGTCCAGCCAAAATGTGACTCCATAATACCAGCCTAGTTCGGCAAGGGTGGAACTGGACTTTTATAGTCAGTTAACTCACTTGCCTCGGGAAGATGTCTAAGACAGACTTGTGAAAGAACCTTATCAGGATTTAAAGGAACAGTTGTGAGAACGATAGGGAAAAAAAGATCATGTTTTTTTTCCAGAAAGTAGTTGTAAGTGTGGGCCAACCAAACCAGAAACAAGCCATGTTACAAGGTTATTAGCCATATTAGTGGACAATACCCACGGGACAGATTATCCAGACCATGTACACTTGCCAAGTTACCATGGTTACAGTGAACAATATCCACAGAGAGATTTCCATGGTTACAGAGGACAATACCCACAGGAAACATGAGATGCCTCGTTACCATGGTTACAGTTGCCAACACTCACAAATCACATGATCTAGGCATGCTATGTTACCATGGTTACAGTGTCGAGTAGACATTATCCACACGACATATCATCAAAACATTTTTACCATGATTGTCAGTGGACAATACCAACAAACAGATGACCCAGACATGAAATGTTACCATGGTTACAATGGAGAATACCAACCTCTGCCCCGGCCCTGAGGAAGTCGGCCACCTTGGACATGGGCACGAAGTAGCCAACGTGAGGCTTGCCCGTTGTGGCTGTGCCCCAGTAGATCTTCACATCCCTTTCCTTCAACACTGGCAGCAAGCGATCCTCCCCAAGAACTTCCTGTCAAAATAAACACAGTATTGTTGATCAAGACAAAGGAAATAGTTATTACTTCAAAAAAGAGTCCTATTGATGTGAGCGTTCACGGCTGATGTATTTGGCATGTTGGGTGTGAGTGAGCTTGTATTTAAAATTACTCAAAATGGGCTAGTATTTCAGTTGTATCAAGGAGTGTCAAGTTAATATGAAAGGGATGTCCAAAGCAGTGTTTGAAATAAGCGCCTGCCTGTAGGCCTGTGGCAGGTAGATCTTGTGTCGGGCCTGCAGTTTCAAAGTTGTATAGGTCCTTATGGCGTTCACTAATTTACGTGCCCATACATTTGTCACAATAAGCTGCAGTTTTTTAAATGAGGGCCTGAAGAGTTCAGTCAGGACCTGCAGCTTCAAAAATGTCTAAAGTCTGTGGGTCCTGATGGCGGCCTTGCAATTTGTTTTTATTTCAAACACTGGTCCAAATTGATGCAAGGCGTAGACGTTTCTTGCCTTGGTGACAACAACAAGCACTGGCAAGGTGCTGACAAACCAAGGATGACAAGTAGAATGACACTTGCTTGATAACGGTGTTAGTGTTAGTATGTTGGAAATACGAAGTATTGCGAATATCAGCCCGGAAGTAGCATGGTCGGGTATCCCAAAAAGATGGCAGCCCGCATGTGTTGTGATCGAGTGCCCGTGTATCGTCAGGCGTAATAAAGCCTCTGCAAATCAAGACAACTGAACCGTGTCTTTATCATTGGTCCAACGAGGTTGGAAACTTTAGAACCTACACCGAAACGTCGCTCTTAATTGTAATAAAGAAGGTGTTCATCCATAAATTCTTATCCTTACTTAGTACTCCAACTTCTAAATGCCTATCACAGAAGTAGAATGACTCTCTGATCCAAACCCAAGACAGCCCAAATCCTGACTCAGCCAAGAGACGCATCTCTGTACAGCGAGCTGCAGTACCTTATACCCACAGCTGTATTAAAAGTGGTTAATCTTAGTATGGCACACCTGTAGATTCCTCTTGAGAAGGTCAAGTTTCTCCTCCGGACTCATGCTGTTGGTCTGGTTCTCCATGATGGTGGGTCCACTGCAAGGTCACTGTAAAGAGCAAATACACACTGCATGATATGCATGCACTACCTGCATAGTGTTTCAGTATAATTGCATACTTTCTGATGTTCACAGGTATTTCCTATTCTAACCCGGATCTTCACGGCACTCTGGCAGACAATCCAGTGATTGACATCATGAGCATCTATCCACGCAATTGGGATCGATGACATGCATCAACCAAGTCAGCGAGCCTGACCACCCGATCCCGTTAGTCGCCTTTTGCAACAAGCATAGTCACCTTTTATGGCAAGCATGGGTTGCTGAAGACCTATTCTACCCCGGAATCTTCACGGGTCCTGGACCTTATGAGTAGGAATGCAAGGCATTATTGGCATACTGGTATATTACAATACACTTATGCATTGCTATATTTTTTCTATGTTCCAGTACACTGGGTAAAAAACATAGAACAAGTTTTGATATTATTTGTATCAATAAACCCAAATTTACACAGAAATTCATTCACAAATGATGTTTCCCATTGAAAAAAAATTATTGACAAAATGGCGAAAATGTGGAGTGGATTTTTCTTGCACGTTGTTATCTCTCCTGGACCAATGACTACAAAACAGCACCGATTGCCCATGCTGACTTTGACATCGTAATATAAAGAAAATAGGATCTGCATGTACAATATCAGTGTCACCCACTGTCAAACACTTTAACTCCCAATATATATATCGCAATACAAATCTATTGCCAATACACAGCCCCATGTATGAGTGAGGCTTCTGACACCATGTTATTTGCTATCCCCCCCCACCCCCGGAACCTTTGCTTATTGTAAGACGGATCAGGTGGTCACACTCAGTGACTTGATTGATTGCATGTCATCAATCACTAGATTGTCTGGTCCAGACTCAATTATCTACCAGCTTCTGTCCTAATTGTACACATAGTTGGAATTGTGTTTGTTTCTTTGTTTATTTGCTGTTTAATGCTGCACTCAGCAATATTCCAGCCATATGACGGCGGTCTGTAAATAATCGAGTCTGGATCAGACAATCAAGTGATTGACATAATGAGCATTGATCCATGCAATTGGGATTCGATGAAATGCATCAACCCAGGCAGCGAGCCTGACCACCCGATTTCTTATGACAAGAATGGGTTGCTGAAGACCTATTCTACCCGGATCTTCAGGGGTGGGAATTGTGTTAGATGCAAAGTTAAACATGTAACAACATAGAAACTAAACAAGACAAAGGGTGGCCAGATTCCTCCCCTGTTTGGAGACTATATTCCAGTAAAATAGTGTCACAAGTGAAACTGACAGTCACTATATAATATTGTACTGAGGGTGATAAGCTAGATTAAAACGTTTTAAGCAGGAAATCACGATATATATTTAAAATATGGAACTTCGTGAATGTATCGTGCTAGGTTACGAGCTGTGAACAAAGATTTTTCATGCATATATTTTTGCATTAAACATCGTGTTCGAGCCGAGAATTCAAGGCGACGAAAGCCGGTATGTCATTTGACTTACATTACACGCGATCGCACGAAACGATGGAAATATTAACTTAGATGTAAGTTTGATTACTTTTAGATATATTTTTGTTGATTTTATTTATCACTTTGTATGATATATTTAAAGATGTTCTTAAAACGTCTTTATTTTGCTCTTTGACATGTTTGATGTGGACCCGTTGTCGAAATGTGTGTCCGAGAATTTTATTTTCAATAACATCGCGGGAAATAGTGAATAATTTCTTAATTTATCGATAAAAAATGATAAATTGAAATGGAATACGTATTTCAGACATTGTGAAATATTAAAGATTTAATAAAAGAATGATATTACAGGTAGATCTAGGTCCATAAAAATATATACTATTCTGACATGACTACGGCTTGGCCAGAAAACAGGCCGTGGTGTCTGGGGACTCGATGCTTCTTGGCCGGAAAACCGGGATACGGTGTTGAAAGAGATAAACACATATTGATGATTTGAAGTTTTATTTTGATCATGGCAAGTGAAAATTGGCTTTAAACTTGTCCGATGGCAAGTGAAGTTTTTTTTTAAATTTCCACCCCTGTACCGATGGGGTAATTGAACCCAGGTCTTTGGCATGACGAGTGAACACATTAACCATTCCCCACCGCACCGTCCGTTGTGTGTACCTCGATATGAGTGATGGAAAACTGACCTGTCACTAATGGGATCTAATTCTGAAGCATATGAGCATGACCTGGATTCCAGATTAAGGGATCCTTGTGCCCTAGGGGACGTCCCAGAAGTACTTGAATCTAAGGACCCCCTAAAACTCTCCACATCTGAGAATTGATAAGGACCTATTGACTTTCAAGCTTAATTTCAAACTCGGCATATATTTGTTAAATGACTAACACAAGCTGGGTCAGTGTCATATTTCTGGAACCTGTCAGTCGATCAAACAATACAGACGGTATGAGTTACCATGATCATTACATACGTGTGTGGTACTGAAACGAGTGCGCATCACTGACAGGCATCACTCACATGACATATGTCAGACAGCTGTGTCCAAACCTAAAGTACTGACATTCTCAGGTCTACAAGCACTGATGTGATGGAGTTACTAAACATGTTACAATGACCTCAGTGTTGGAGTCGAAGCCAGACATTACACAGTGATAAATATCACAAACAGTGTTTTGAAATACATGCTCAAGTCCAGACAATCTTGAGATCTTGAGGGGCGGCCAGATAGTTTATTTGTTATAGCGTTAGTTCGTCATGCAGATGACCTAGGGTTGATTCCTTACATGGTTACAATGTGTGAAGCCCATTTCTGGTGTCCCCCAGCCATGATATTCCTGGAATATTGCTAAAAGCGGCATAAAACCTCACTCACTCACTCAATATGATGAGTGAGTGAGTGAGTATGGTTTTACGCCGCTTTTAGCAATATTCCAGCAATATCACGGGGGGAGACACCAGAAATGGTCTTCACACATTGTACCCATGTCGGGAATCGAACCCGGGTCTTTGGCGTGACAAGCTAACGCTTTAACCACTAGGCTACCCGACCGCCCCTCAATATGATGAAAGAGGAATCAATATACAGTAGGTATTGATAAGCAGAAGGAGGTATCGATATGCAGAAGGAAGTATCGATATGCAGAAAGACGTATCGATATGCAGAAGGAGGTATCGATATGCAGAAGGAAGTATCAATATGCAGGAGGTATCAATATACAGAAGGAAGTATCAATATGTAGAAGGAGGTATCGATATGCAGAA
This sequence comes from Haliotis cracherodii, assembly GCF_022045235.1. Classification (NCBI taxonomy): domain Eukaryota; kingdom Metazoa; phylum Mollusca; class Gastropoda; order Lepetellida; family Haliotidae; genus Haliotis; species Haliotis cracherodii. The sequence continues at coordinate 45,456,651 of NW_027266286.1, read as the reverse complement.
AGAAGTATCGATATGCAGAAGGAGGTATCGATATACAGATGGAAGTATCGATATGCAGAAGGAGGTATCAATATGCAGAAGGAAGTATCAATATGCAGAAGGAGGTATCGATATGCAGAAGGAAGTATCGATATGCAGAAAGAAGTATCGATATGCAGGAGGTATGGATATGCAGAAGGAAGTATCGATATGCAGAAAGAAATATTGATATGCAGAAGGAGGTATCAATATACAGAAGGAAGTATCAATATGCAGAAGGAAGTATCGATATGCAGAAGGAGGTGACGATATGCAGAAGGAAGTATCGATACGCAGAAGGAGGTATCAATATCTACAACAAGCCCACCATGTCCACTGGTCCATAGCTAGTGAAATATTTGAAGGGCTAGAACTTGTAGTTGAAAATAAGGTCACAAGTCCTGCTTGAATTCCATTCCACAACAACAATAATCCAAGAAAACCTAATGTGATCACATTCTAATGTCGTGATATGTGCGTACTTCAGTATGGATTTGTTGATATGCTATTTACGATGTTACATGTTTGAGGTAACCGCAATGAAAACACCATAATTCATGTTCTACCAACTTCTAAACATGCTAAATGCCAAACAATGTTTACGCTATTGGAAAAATATCAAAACCCGTCATGCTCATCGTCTGGGGTATAAAATAACATCTAAATCTCCACACAGCTGCATTTTTAAAAAAACAAACATGTTTGAATGATACACATAGAAATATGGTGTGCATAAAATCTTGTAAATACCCCACAACAGCTTCAATGAAATAGATGTCTTAAGATTAAGGAAATATGTTTAAGACTGCTATAGCACAATATGACCAACAAACATTGATATATTTCCTGACTTACCAGTATCAAGAATACACAGTAATGAATACAGTTTTATCTCCACATCAACAGGGATGATAGCTGCTTAATGAAACAGCAGTGTGTCACCAGGTAATTAAAGGACTGTATACGTCATATAGCTCAGGGCTAAAGTGTATATTGCCTTTCCTATTCAAAATTAAGGTGTGTGGCTTTAGGAAGTACCATAAAAAAGTCAATAAAATACTTCATTACCAAGGTCATTCTCACAACATCCTGATCAATCTCATTAAAATCAGATCTTAGTTCTCGCTATTGCTTAACAAAGATCTGAGGACATCCCATTACGGGTCACATCAGAAAGACCTTTCATCCAACCAATCAGAGCGTCGCTTACCAGATCATGAAAGTGACAGACGGAGGGTATTCCGAACGACAGTTACGGGTTTTATGATTATATCCATACAATCTAGGCCACCTGTAAGCCATTCCAGAATGTTCTCTGTATAAAGTTTTAAAAATTTTAACCGAGAATACGTCAAAATATATTTTTCGAAGCGTAGTCGCCAGTTTGAAACTAGTGTTGTAAAGCTTGAGAAAGCTGCCTTCCGATTGGCTAATGACGATTTCTTGTCAGTCATTTCATTGATCGGTCATTCTGATGAGACCCGTAATGGGATGTCCTCAGATCTTTGTTTAGGGGTAGCGAAAACTAAGATCTGTTTTTAATGAGATTGCATCCTGATGGATATAGCTGATACTGGTAAGATGTACAAGGAGCCTGGTGATAATGTGTGGCATTGTTTACTGAATCACTGGATGTACATGAGCCCAAAGTTATATCAATTTATAGATGTCAGTGTGATTGCTCATGCCGGTTACACTAGGAGTGAGTGAGTGAGTTGGGTTTAACGCCGCTTTTAACAGTATTCCAGTTATATCATGGCATGTCAGCTTAAATTGGGAGGAAAGCTCGAAGTGATGCAGGTCTCAGACGTTTACCACTTCGGTGAAACCCACAAGCACAGGTATCGTGCTGAAAGACCTAGAAACATAATCGGGGCAAATTGGGATTCAAACCCACAATTATAGGTTTCTGGCGTGTCAAAGGGAAGCAACTCCGCACAGCGAATCGCAGCGCCTTAGACGACTGGGCGACCCGTGCCCCTGGTTATACTAGGAAGGCACTTGGGCTGTGCAACATAACTGGTATACTGCAATACGGCCGTCAGCAATACACGCTTCACAATTATAACCCTTGCGTTCTGATATTTTCCAATACAGTCACAGAAGAATTTAATATATATGAGGCATTTGGATGGACTGGGTTCCAATCTAAACCATGTGAACGACACATGCTTCACGCTGTTTACATTGAAATTCTATATTGATGACATAACAGGTAGTTTCATTCATCCATACTACACATCTTGCAATCTGAAGTCTGGATTATTGAAAGAAGAAGTACCAGTCCACTAGTCCTTATGATAAAATATAACAAAACCCTAAAAAATTGCAGATTTCTACTACTGGTAGTCTTTGTGATACCTGAACTATTGTGCCATTTGGCAAGGACAAAAGCACTACAGGGAGTACCAATTCAGGGTTAGAAACTAACAGTTTTTGTCCACTAGTCCTTATAATGATAACATATAGCAAAACCCTTCAAACTGGCCAATCTCTACTAGTCCTTAGGATACCTTTACCATTGGGCAGTTTGGTAAGGACTACAGGACTAGTGCCAATTTCTAACGCTGCAATTTCTATTTGTGAATACCATTTGAACAATACAAATATAGACAATGATATATAATTTGGAACTCAATACATATTGCAATATGTAACGCAATACAGCTGTCTGATTTGTAATATATTGCAATACAATTCATGTGCCAAAGTGCTAACCATAGAAAATATTGATCTGAGAAAATGTTAAATCCTTACCAGCTGGGTACTATACCAGGAACACAACTGAAGTGGTCATCCTTATCTACTATCCTATCCTGCCCAAGACTTAGTTTCCATGACATTTGAATAGGTCTTCAGCAACCCATGCTTGCCGTAAAAGGCCACTATGCTTGTCGTAAAAGGTGACTAACAGGAATGGGTGGTCAGGCTCGCTGACTTGGTTGATGCATGTCATCGTATCCCAATTGCATGGATCGATGTTCATGATGTAAATCACTGGATTGTCTGGTCCAGACTCGATTATTTACAGACCGCCGTCAAATAGCTGGAATACTACTGTGTGCGGCATTAAACAACCAACACCTGTTTCGTCAAGAGACTTGTAATGGCGTAAAACAACAAACCAAACCAAAACCATGACATTTGAACTAAGTTTGTGTTCTTGTGCTCCATCTCTGACTTCAAATCCCCAACTCATCCGCTCATTGTGTATGACTTTTTAATAAACGCGGGTCAGTCGTCTCGCCGGCGCCTCTTCAATTAGATCGCGTAATCACAAGATGCAAATTAGCATAACACCGGAAATCCTGTTATTACACGATTGAATATTCCATTCAATACTTTTCAGATATACGAATCGTGCATCAATGAACGGATTTATTTCCAGAAACACCGCTGACGAACAGGTAGATGTGAACTGATTGCTATTTCCGGCCTATAATTTACGAGAAAATACATGCGGTATTTTTAATATCTGCATATAAAACAATGCCAAGCAGAACAGAAAATATAGGATACTGCGCATAATATGATAATGATCGTGTATACACTAATCGACAACAAAAACACGTCAATGTGGCTGCTGCTCAGATAGGTGTCGTTTGGCGCAGCAATAATAGAGCGAACCGCAATCAGGCGGATTTATCATGATGACTAAGCGTTTCTCCACTGCCACAAAAGGCTAAATTGTATATCACGTGATCGGACATTTTGATAGTTTTTCTTGTTATATCGCCGAGGAACAATTATCGCTAACCGTTATAGCGCGCACGTGGTTGCATCACATTTTAGTTTTGAGAGTCTTAGTTTTCATAAGAGGAGAGAAATATTTATCCGAAAACATCGATCAAAAGGACTCTTGTGCGGAAATATTTTTTCAAAACCCGCCATAATCACCTTGCTCAATATCTTCAATATCCTATCTTCCTCAAAATACAATTCTGAAATCTATTTGAGGTACACATAGGGATAAGCAAGATCGAATTTGGGGAATATTGTCAGTTTGCAAAGAACAAATTGATAATAGCATTTCTTATTAATTTTGGTGAATTAAAATAATATTGAGCGCGATAACTGAAATATCCCCAAAATGTAATTTGTAAACTGGAACTGTGGGCGTGATCACGTGCTGTAAGGCGATTGCGAGAGCTGGTACAATAAGTCACCGGTAAAGTTTCCACTGTTCCCTATCGTAGCACAGACAGACATTGTAACGCTATCACCGAAATCAACTGAATCTTATTCAAGAAAGCGCATATGCTCACAGTTTCACAAAAATTAAAGTTATTGGTACATTCAACTTTGTAGCCTGCAGCCTCGGGTTTCGCGATACTTGTCATAAACGGAACAAATGGCACTCACTAACATTTATGATTATTCACTCCTGTTATGCCAAAAGTATGTATTTATGATTTGGCTACTAGTGAAGAAAGTACTGCTAAGTATGACATTTTGGCCCTAATTATCTCCTAATATATCCTGACCACAGCGCGGGAAAATGTGCGGGCTACGTAACTTCCGTTACCTTATTAGTCACCATGAATATGTAGATGAGCTAGTTCAGGTCGAGAGAGAAAGTTTATTTGGGAAACTGCCGGTCATATCGCTGTCCATTGACAGATGGGGGTAAGGCAATAATAAAATCATAATAAGATACCAGAAGTAAGTATCAATGCGATAATGACCCCTAACTTGCAGCAGACGGAACATTCCGAGGAAATTGAAATTGTTTACGGAGCGAGCACTTCCTGGTTACTGATTGTCATAACAGACACCCGCTAAAAGGCATGTCCCGCGTGAGCGACCGGAAATCACAAATGCCGCGATGCGATGAATGTCGCGGTACCACGAGGTCAGAGTATACACGGAATATGCCATAAATAACATGAAAAAATGGCGATAACTGGTCGCTAGCTTCGACGTGTACACTTTCAAGTGTATCCAGTCCAGAATGACATGTTGACATGTTTTAACTGTTCGAAAATAGGGTATGTGAAAATAGGAAGGCGGATGCCCCGATGCACACGCGACCCGCCAGTCACGACCTTGGGTGGATTGTTGTGGCCCCTCTCGGCAGTGGGTGATTTTACATGGCGCTTTAATTACTTTCGCGGAGGTCGCGGGTGACAGCACAGCCACAGTGATTGAATTAATTAGTATCAAGCGCTTCACTGAGTACTGCGGACCGCACCGTCTCGCGTACAAGAGACGGCAGAGCCGTCACGCGTACACGTTACGTCTGTGACTGATAAACACCCCTTTTCATCAATTATCGTTTGAGTTGGTAGACTTTTAGCCCACATCATTAAGAGAAAAGTATATTAAAATTGAATTCCCAATGACAACATGGACAAGTTAAGGCAGTGGACAGAAAAGCACATCAATGTTATTATAAGATTTGACAGACATCATAGATGTTTAAAGGAGATAGATCATGATTGCACTGAGAATTATGTTCACAGTCTGTTAATATTCTTTTGTGTTCATTCCCATAGAGGAATTCTAATGTGTTTGCTAGATGAAAGCTGGGAGGCTGAAAGTTTGAGAGTGTGTATATATATATATACATATATGGTGGACGGAATGAAAATTTTCAAGACCTGTGTTCAGTTTAAAGGCTAAATAAGTCACAAACTAAAAATATAAAGTCTGTGACTTATTTAGCTTGTAAACTGAACACAAGTCTTGAAAATTTTCATTCCATCCACCATGGTTAATATTTAGTACTAGTGTGTGTTGGTTGTTTAACACCACACTCAGCAATATTTGAGCTATATGACAGTGGTCTGTAAATAATCGAGTCTCTAACCAGACAATCCAGTGATTGTAAGCTCAACACAGATAGTAATAACTATCTCCTTACATACATGTATACCATATTTGATGTAATAAGCACTCAGGACACTCTCAAAATTAAAAATAGGGGGCTCTTATTCGAATATTATTTTGGTGAAAAATAAAGAGAGTTGAAAGATCCTAAATTTTTATGCTGACAGCCTGAAATGTTAATGTACGACAGATATATTTTTCCAGAATTTAATTGTCAATAAATTTTATCAACAATGATTAAGGGTGCATATAACACACAAGTGCGTATTATACAGGGATAAATAACTCAATTGATCAATTGGAATAGGGTGCTCATGGTGCTAATTGGGATTGTTCGCTAGCCAATATATTAGCAAATAATGCCATGGGCGCTTATTACGTCAAATACAGAAGTTACATTAAAATCAAGAGAAATTAAAAATGATGCTAAAAGGCAAGAGAAGTTAACATCAAACTGTATTTATTCATGACTTACAACTCTACATGATCTATTTGACTAAACATGCTAAAACAGCGTCAAGAATATTCCACTTTGTTTATTCAAGTATTGTCACATTATCTATTGGGCGGTCGGGTAGCCTAGTGGTTAAGGCATTTGCTTGTCATGCCGAAGACCCGGGTTCGAATCCCGACATGGGTACAATGTGTGAAGCCCACTTCTAGTGTACCCTGCCGTGATGTTGCTGGAATATTGCTAAAAGCGGCGTAAAACCAAACTCACTCACATTATCTATGATAATGTTCCTTAACTGTTATGAAAACAAATTATGTTTGTTTAAAAGCTAACTATGCCCATCCTCAGTACTTCTAATTGCTGTCATTAGTGATTTACATTTCACATTGTATTATGTGCACATATTTTTCCTACCGGTGAAGACCTGGGATAAGAATAGGTCTTCAGCAACCTATGCTTGCCGTAAAAAGGTGACTATGCTTGCCGTAAGAGGATTAGGGGGTCAGACTCGCTGACTTGGTTGATGCATGTCACTGTATTCCAATTGCACAGATCCATGCTCATGATGTCAATCACTGGATTGTCTGGTGCAGACTAAGAAATGTACAGACAGCCATCATATAGACTGAATACTGCTGAATGTGGTGTTAATCAACAAACAAATTAAACATGCATTTCCAAAAAGCTCCTCACAGAATTACCACATCCCTCAACTAGCATTGGCAGAAATATTACTTCAACTTTCATAATCAGGATTATTGGTTTGTATAAAGGATATTAATCACTGATTAATTATTGAAGGGGAAAACTGGACAGCAAGCCTTGGACCACCTGATCAACATCCAATGTTTACCTTTCAGCACATGTTGATTAATACATTAAAAGGGATAGCTAACCAATACTCTTCTTCACAACTAATCAAAATGTTTGTTTGTTTGTTGTTTAACACTGAACTCAGCAATATTCCAGCTATATCGCAGCGCTCTGTAAACAGTCCAGTCTGGAGCAGACAATCCAGTGATTGACATCATGAGCATCGATCCACACGATTGGGATCGATGACAAAGTCAGCAAGTCTGACCACCCGATCCAGTTAGTCGCCACTTTCAACAAGCATAGTTGCCTTAATCCAAATGATCGTAAAGGGTTTCTTAAGACCTTTTGATCGTAAAGAGGTACTTTTTCGGATTTTAATTAGCATCACATGGAGAATCAAACTCATGTTACTTGCTGAAAGCTAAGCTAGGCTAATCATGCTAATTGACTTAATCTAATTTGCCAACACCCTACCACCCGACTAAATTGTATATCCCTATGTACATGCACAGTAGCAATTTTCTCCGGTTAACTAAATTGTTATCCCAGATTGTATTCTACAAGTGATCGATGATACAATGTTCATCCCGTCTGTCAGATAATAAGAATATTTTCACCAGATTGAGCAGCTCGGAGATGAGTTGATCAATATATCATTCATAACTTACCTATTCCACGAACAATGCTGAAAGTACCACAATATTTCAAGTAAATTTCACACCCACTTCGTTTAAAAGTCTTCGGATTACTTATCAGAAGTCAAATAAGCATAAGTATGATATTTTACTCACGCAATATGCCAGCAATGTTTACACCGGTGATCGAACCAGTTGCGTCAGCCACGTTTACCGTAACAAAATGCAACTTCCGGGTATAGGTGTCGCAATATATCAACCGTCAATCAACTTTAATCCTTTTATAATATAAGGTCATTTGAAATACTCCCATTTTACTGTATCAATGTATGCAGTTAACAATTATTTGTTTGATTTAGTTTTACGACAACTGAAACATGTTCGAACTAGCAAGGTCAAAGGTTAACATGTGCGCCCTTGTTTCCCAAAGATATCAGCGTTGTTAGGGTTAATACGTGGAGTCAATAAGGTAATATGCATCAACGAGACACAGAGCATACACGAAATACGTTCTACGAAAACACAAACACCGCAGGGCAAGTTAATTGTAACGTACACGAATGAATGAGCCATTATCATCGACAGAAGTCGACAAATCAATTTAGAAATGTTACACGTCATGTTATGATTTGTGAAACCGTAGATCGGTAAATGTTATTTTTTGTCAGTATGGCCACTGGTCAGTGTTGATCTGAACAATACCCCAGGGTTGCAATAACCAACAACAACCAACAGTTGCAGTAACAGTTTTGAGTTGCACAATAGCCTGTGTTGTACAATGCTAAACTGATATATTATGTCACGTCAATTGATTCGCGTAGAGAGGTGCTACACATTCTTGAACCCATGCTAGTAAGACAAACTGTGTCTCATGTAAAATGTATATTCAGTACCACCTACATTAATGCGCATAATATGAATCAAGTATTTATTAATGAGCAAACACTGTTAATTGTTATCAAGGAAGTGAAACAAGCATGCTAGGGCTGCCATTATGCAGCATAAACACAGCAGCCTAATCTCTTTTTGTAACTGATGACTATTCATCAGTTTGTTCGCACTTGAGTTCAGAGTCTATGTTTACACATAGGGCTGAAACTAGGTCAGATACTCATCCAAAACTTGTATAATAATGCAGGCAGAATGTTAACTGTATTGAAAGCAGACAAAGTTATAAGAATGTTTGATAAGAGTAGATTATGCAATCCTTATCCCCGTCTCGGTTAATCATTTGGTGTTAGGGTATTACAGCAGAGACTGTATAACCCAGGTCAGGGTTCTCTGTAAGGATTGCTGCTGATAGGTTATGGAACGTATATATATACCAGGTCAGGGGCATCTGGACAGTCTATCAGCTGTTGGTACTTGTGCCCTAATCTTTGTTCAGTGACCCCTGATGTATGAATTCACATGTCAATCAGTGTATGGTGGCAAACTGTTGGTAATATACTGCTTGTGAATGTTGGAGTTTCCTGAAATACATCAGTGTGGTTAATTAAGTGCCTGCTGTGTGTTTCTGACGTGGATCTGACATTCTATTGGTGGCTGTTAGGCACTATAGACGTCCCACGTGTTGTACATTTCACTATTGACAGGCGGAGCGTAAGCAGTATGGAGTGTGATAGTATGTTGAATGAGAAATTTAAACCCCCAAAGCATGGAAAGGATGCAGGTAATATGAGTGTTTACCTGTGTGATATTTGTTTTCAATATTTCTGATGTTGAGATGTTATTTGTGTTTTTGTATTGGACAAAGGTTAAATGATTGTCCCTTGAGCACTGTTGAAATTGGTTGTATACTATCATTTTATGTTATTGAGTAAAATATGATACAATTGTACCATGTGGAGCAGAATGACAAGTTACCATGGTTATAAGCAGGAATCAATGTTATGTTTTCATGGGTATAGGGTTTCAGATCAGTTCATTTTCTTGGACTTTGACCACTTGTTAGCTGAATGTCAATAAAACTGTCCTGAAGATTTTTTTCCAAATTTGGTAATGATGATGAAATTGAAGATTGTCAATCAGTGTTGATAATATCATGAACATGTCCGAATGCCATTTGCATTCATCAAAATCACCAAAACATCTTTGTCATACATGTATTCCTACATCATACGAAAATGATCAGTTTCTGAATGTGATGCATGGAAATAATATTTTGTCATGTTGTTTGAACTGTTTGTTCAATAGTCAGTGGTCAGATAATTATTTTGAAAATTTGACAAAATTGATATCGATAATGATCACATAATCTAACATGTCTAACATTGTGAATGATTTTGGTTGAACTTTGCTCTTGTTCATTTTATCTTAATTTTTGCAGCTACAAGCAACACCTTGTACAATTGATTTCGTTGCTGTCAGTAAATAAACATCTTGTCCAAATTTAGGTCATCTCGACCAAAGGTCTATTTGGGCTTTTGTTATGGTAAAAGATTGTCAATTATCTTTATGTATTTTGGAACATAGACTTTTAATGAGAAATAAATCAACAGAAACTGGAAGTCTGTATCAATGGCCTCAATCATGTTTGTTCAACCAGCCTCAAAACTAGAGTTTATTTTGGTTGTTGTGGCAACCATATTGGAAAAGCAATTTGGGTCATTAGTGTTTAATTTCTGCTTAATTTTTCATGTAACAATACTTTGTTACCATGGTTACTGAACAGGAGACTGATTTTTATCATGTTTAATGTTGGCATTTTGTATTTGGACATTTTCATTTTCATGATTGCGGAAACAGTTACTAGAGTTGAAAGCTGACTAAATTTTACTGGAACACTGCAAAATTTCTATCTATAATCAAAAGACACTTGTACTGCAGGGTTTGAAAACAGTTGTATTAAAGTGCTAAATGGTTAAGCATGAAATCACAATCGAAAAAAACTGTCCCACTTATGATTATTATTAATATTCTGTAAAACAAGTGAGAAGTGGAAACTCATGGAATATGAATTTTGTTTCTTTTAAACATTTTCTTTTGGTTGCCACACTTAAATTTCTACAGCACCCCTGGACATCTTCATCAGTGCCCTGTGGTACATGTGAAATAAGCCACATTTCTACCCTGGTAGTCTCTTCCAAAGACATTACAACTGGTAAACTGATTGATGCATTGTCTGCAATAGCCATTGTCATCTATGATGTAATTGTGCCATGGTTGTCCAGTTGTCTAAGGTGCTGCAATTTGCTGTGCAGAGTTGCATCCCTTGGGCACGACAGAAACCTGTGATTGTTAGTTCAAATCCCGCTCCTCCCTGATAATGTTTCTAGGTTTGTCAGCACCCTACCCATCCCCATTTGCGTCACTTTGGTCTTTCCTCCCACATCAAGCTGACAAAATGTGATGTACCTTATTCGGCGTAATAAGCACCCAGGGCGCTCTCAAAATTAGAAATGGGGGCTCTTATTAGAATATAATTTTGGTGAGAGAAAAAATTTTGTGGTTTATGCTGACAGCCTGAAATGATATAAAAGAAGAATCTGTGTGTATTATACAGGATAGATATATTTTCAAGAATTTAATTGCCCATAATTAAGGGTGCATATAACACACGAGTGCGTATTATACACGAATAAATAGGTCTTGTGTACATTGATCAATTGGAAAGGGTGCTAATTGGGATTGTTCACTAGCCAATATATTAGCAAATATTGCCATGGGCATTTATTAGAGCAGGGCGCTTATTACGGCGAATACGGTAACTGGAATACTGTTCAAAGCGACATTAATCCCATCTCACTAACTTACAATGATGTTAGATTAAGAAAGCTGATTAATTGTAGTGTGTCTCTGAAATAGCATGAGACCTAAGTTCATTTGTAATTAATTAACTTAACATTGGCAGAATATGCTATAAAATGATCTTAGTCAATGACAGCAGACAGTGTTACCCCAGTAATTAACTTCTTGTTCAGGCAGTGTTAATGTATGCAGTAAACACAGACAACAAAATAAACAGGGCAAACTGATTGGTTCCTGTACAACAACAAGGAACATGTAAGGTAAGTTCTGAAGTTGAAATTCATTGAGTTATCTCCCTTTTCCAGAGGTCAAGATGGGTCTGTGGAGCCAGATGAAAACATGGTTCATCCTTCATCTGCTCATTGGCTACATCTTCGTGGTTAGCGGTCTTATTGTCACCTTCCTCATGCTGTGTTCATGTGTCATTTGGCCGTTCAACAAGCTTCTGTACCGCAAGGTCAACGTCCATTTAGCATACTCCCACTGGTGTCGTAAGTGTCACAACATTTCTTGTTAATCTCTTTTCATAATGACGGAAGGTCCAGGGTTTGATCCCTGGCCGCGTCATACCAAAAGACGATAAAAGATGGTACTTGTTGTTACCCTGTCTGGCGCTCGGCATGAAGGGGCTAAAACAAGGACTGGTTGGCTCGGAGTCAGTCATGGGGTATTCATGTTAAACTGCGGCATGGTATCTCAGTGAGCTAGCACTATAAATCGGCATCAGCCTAGACTAGTACAAGCAGCCACACACATACATACACGTGCATGCACATCGCTATATAAGTGCAATAATCTTGGACCTGATGTTAAACTCCATTTCACCTCACCTTTTCATAATGACTCAATCATGACCTCTTGGGAATTCTGTACAAGAGATACCATATTTTCTTGAGTATAGTGCACACTTTGTTTCCAAAGAACACAGCTGTGTAGAAGGGGGTGCGTAGTTCCAGTACCCATCCCGTGGAAGAAGTCATTTTGGTCCCTTATTGGAGGAATTGGAAAAACATTTCAAACAACAGTAATTTCCGATTTTTCACGGGTCCTGTTGGTAACTTAACCATTCAGTATTCTAGTTGGGTCTTGTCAGACTAGTGACAGTTGCTAGTGGTGCTTTGTTTGTAGTTATCAGAGGAGAGCAACATTTCATAAGGGATCTTCACGGAGAACAAAATGTCTTTTAAATGACGCGGCCAGGGTTCGAACCTCAAGCCTTCCTCTCTCCGGGCACACTCTCTATGACTAGACCACAGAGACAGTCAAACGAAGAGAGATCAGCTAGTGTTATTGAAAGAGCATAGATAACAATAACAATAATTTGTCTCAACTGTACCACCATCTTCCCGAGGCAAGGGAGTTAACTGACTATAAAAGTCCAGTTTCCACCCTTGCCGAACTAGGCTGGTATTATGGAGTTACATTTTGGCTGGACTAACGAATCTATGCATAGTCCAATCACAATCACGCAACAAAATCGAAATCCGGTTCGTAAACTGTCGCGCAAATTTTGGTTGATTGCAGTATTTACAAAGCATGTGCACCGCCAACTCGGTGTTAACAGACATTTTCCAAATTTTTCCATGTTTTTAATCAAGGTGCTCAGATGATTTGATGCACTTTGCGATGTAAGACCCGTTTTATCACAATATAAATCTTGATTATTGATCAGATCGTCTTGACTGGGCGCCAGCATTTTGTTTGAAGCAAATGCAAGTGATACAAGAGTGGAATCTGATTGGTTCATAGGAGAGGCATAGAAGGGACATAACTCGTCATAGTGCCACTGGTGGCACTATGATTGAGCCCAGGAATTACAGCTTAGTTCGGCAAGGGTGGAAACTTTACTTTTAAAGTCAGCTAATCTCTTGCCTCGGGAAGATGCTGTAACACCGGCAAGCCTGAAATCTAGATAGGCATAGTGACCACGGTGCCCTGTACTTTAGAGAGATGCACCATGAAGATAAGGTGGTTACAAGATGTGATCTGACTGATTGTGTGTCATCATGCCTGGCAGCTTGGGTCAGGTTACCAACCGCTACCAGATACTGTTTTTAGCCATTCAGTACAGAGTATCTGATGGTCACTGGTCATATACCGATAAGATTTCAATTGGTTTGTTTAAGTAGTCGATAAAAATGCTAGGCAAGGCATCATGCTTTCAAACTTACATGATTAAAAGGTAAATAGTAAGGATTAATAGAACAGAACAATGATAGAACAATGCACAGCCATCAAAAATCATAATTGAAAGTCAGAGCAGACCGTGTCTTTGCATCATACTTTCTGTATCACAGGGAAACACAATCAGGAGCAATAGTGACTTAGGCAGGTGCTTTTCTTATCGAGACATTCATTGGCCAGATCATATATATACATCCAGTCGTATTTCATTATTTTGTTCTGATGGTTCGTCTGCCATCTTTGTTTATTTGACTTGTTGACTTTTGCCATTGACTTTTCACATTTCTTGGGACCAAGTCATTGACCTATATACAGCTTCTTGTGTCAAAATCACTCCTTTGGGTAGTCAATATATTTTTGCTCCTTTGGGTCCTGTCTTTTGGATACTGTTTGGTTAAATATTTCTCCTTAAATGTTTTTTTCAGGTGACTTCTACATGTTCTAATTTATATCTGTTCATGTTTGCCCCAAGTCATCTTCCCGAGGCAAGGGACAGTAAAAGTCCAGTTTCCACCCTCGCCGAACTAGGCAGGAATTTCTGGGATAGATCAAAGCACCACCAGTGGCTATTAAGAGTTATGTCCCTTCTATGTCCCTCCTATTGACCAATCATATTTCACCTCATATCACTTGCATTTGTTTCAAACAAACTTGCGGTGCGCAGTCACGACAATATGATCGATAATCAAAATCTATATAGTGCTAAAATGGGTCCTACTTCCCTAATTGCATCAAATCACATGAGCACCTTGATAAAAAAATATGAAAAGATTTGGAAAATATCTGTTGATGGCAAGTCAAATCCTACAATCGACCGAAATCTGCACAACAGTTTATGAACTGGATGTCAAATTTTTGTTACACAATTTCCATAGGACTATGCATAGGCTCATTAGTCCAGCCAAAATGTAACATAATTCCAGCCTTGTTCAGCAAGGGTGGAAAAAGGACTTTTACAGTCAGTTAACTCCCTTGGCTCAGGAAGATGACCTCAAAAGTGGGACATGTCACTTCTAGTGCTCAGTCACACCCTGTTTTGACCTTGCCAAACACCTTGCACACTAATAACACGCCATACTCCAAGTGCAATAAGGGAATAATGAGTATTGGAAACCAAGGAATAATTATTACAGTTAAGTGTTACTAACTGTTCCAGATTTCACATTTCTGGCACAGTGGTGGTCAGGTTCGGACTGTCTGCTACACGTCAGCGATGAAGATCGCAAGATGATCGGCAAGGAACACGTCCTCGTTATCATGAACCACAAATACGACATTGACTGGCTCATGGCCTGGATATTAGCAGAGCGCTTCGGCATGTTGGGGGTGAGTCTTAGTGTACACTGGCTAGGTAGCATCACTCCAACAAGTTACTAAGTTATCAACACTACTGGAGTTCCCCCACCCAGTAATACCCATTGTAAGTTAGTTTAGAAGTTTCCATCTTTACTGGAATTCCTTGACTGGATGACTGCTTCTGACTCTTTAATCATTACTATAAAGGACAACAGTACCCTCCATAGCCCAATGATAAGACGAATGGACGAATAGTTTTGAGGTGATCATAATTTTCAGGCATCAAAGCGACTAAAAAGGTTGCAAATGTGATCTAAATTTCAGTTTGTCTACTTTGTAATATTTAGAGTTTGCCAGATGACTACCTTGAAAAAATGTCGTGACGACTAAATTTGCTTCATATTTGTAGATACAATAATAAATAACGTGACTAACATTTGCTCCACTGTTTTCTCCATCGCCAGTTTCTGTTGCAATGCCACTTGTATAACCGCACTTATTGTCTGTCTCCATGAACAATTTAAGGCTCCATGCAGCAGTTTGTCAGTCTTCGGTCCCGCTAAATAATTATACTGCGCATGGTGCATACGAGTTTACGAACTTCCGATATGCGCAGATCATTTTGATTTACTTGTCACCATGGCGTTAATACAGTAATGAGTTTCTGGCAGCTCAAGCATTGTTGCAATAAAGATACTTGAAACTCAACTGTCTGGTGCTCGGCATTGAGGGGCTAAATCAAGGACTGGTCGGCTCGGAGTCGGTATACTGTGTCTGAGTTGGGTGTTCATGTTAAACTGCGGCATGGTATCTCAGTGAGCTAGCACTATAAATCGGCATCAGTCCGGACTAGTACAAGCAGCCACACAAACACACACACGTACATCGCGTCGCTATATAAGTGCAATAATCTTGGACGCGACGTTAAACCCCATTTCACCTCACTTGAAACTCGAAAAGTGTCCACTCCAGTCTTCCAGTTCTGAATATTGTATGAATGAAATGTGAGGATTGATGACATATTAGTATCATGATCATTATAAAACAAAAGAATTTTATGTTATTAAAAGACATTGTTTTTAAATTCAAATTTCAAATGTTTTTTGCTAGTAAGAATTTTGGCGTGTCTTTTTGATTTTACTAGTGGCTACCTTGAAAAAAGTACTTGTAGCTACTTGGTAAAAAATTAAACTTTGAGGGCTGATTTCTGAAACTCCCTCATTCTGTTCTGTGACTGACCCTGTGGGGATTCCAGGTTCGATAGGTCCCAAGCAACTTCTGCTGGTTGTGAGAGGTGAGGTAATGGATGGAGTGGTCAGACTCTGTGACTTGGTTGATGGCGTGTTAGCGTACCCCATGGTGTGGATCATTGCTCATAGTATCAATAGCTAGATTGCCTAGTCATGTTGGATTCTTTACAGACAGATTGCCAATTCATGTATGATTCTTTACAGACAGCTGTCATATCGCTGGATTAAACAGTGAAGCATTAAACAGCAAACAGAGTTTGGGACTGTTTTTCCAGATGGGCCGATTGTGCTGTCATTTGTCTAGTAATACCAATGGGAGGTTTGCTTGGGGGTAACAGACATTACTGACAATCCATCACAGGGAGATAGGTACAGAATTTGGTCCCTTTGAGGATGGGATAAATGTATCCCCTTGAGCTCAGTAATACCCATGGAAGGATAGTTTTAGTTAGAAATATTACTGAAATTCCCTCACTGGATTTTCCACTGGCCTTGGACAGTTGTATACTGTGTCATGTTTGAGTTCATGGAAGTTCAGTTGTGAAGTTCCCAAGTGCGTAGATCAATGCTCATGATGTCAGTCACTAGATTGTCTGGTCCAGACTCGATTATTTACAGACTGCCGTCATATAGCTGGAATATTGCTGAGTGCAGCATTAACAAACAAACAAACAAACAGTTGTGAGGTTACTGAAATGAACTGTGAGGCTTGTCTGCGCAGGGCACCAAGATCTACGGCAAGGAGATGCTGAAGTATGTGCCGCTGATTGGCTGGGCATGGTACTTCACAGAGAGCATCTTCCTCAAGAGGAAGTGGGAGTCGGACAGGAAGACATTAGTGGAAGACTTAGCACGTATTACCGACTACCCAGATGACTACTGGGTTACAGTAAGTACAGACGTTCATGGGGACAGTATGTCGACCATTCTGAATCATTTTTTGTCAACAATAGCCGATAACCCCTGAGCTTACTCGGCTCTGCTCGCCTTATTCTTTTACAGAATGTTCTTCTCCAGTGACCACACTTTGGGTCTAGGCTTATCACATGACCAAACTTCTCTCTTGTTTGTAAACAAACATACTTATTCTGAAATAGGAACAGATGGGCCTAATGCAAGACTTTCGTGCACTTTACACATTGTTTTGCATAATCATATTGAATGCTACTACAACTGTGGCAGTGAGGTGCATGGCAACATAGCTTTACACATCAAAGCAGCCATATCATTTGCTCTCTGTAAGGCTCCGGAGACAGAACGTTGATGATAAATAAGCAAATGGAAATAGTTTTTCATGTTTTAGGATATTTTCTCAATGAAAGTTATGTTTATTTAAATGGGTAAACTTGTCCAAAATGAAACAGATGTAAAACACATGCATGGACTGTGTAAGATGTGACAATATGACACAGGCACAAGGCTGGCCGCAAGGATCTCTGGATAGGAGAGTCATTGGCTTATAACGACCGAAGCATATTTATGATGTAATCTAAGTTTTGAAAATTACTGGATTCTAATCTAATCAAGCTGGCAATCAGTATTTGCAACTCATCTTTAAAAAAACATGCAAGCTTTCTCTTCGATTTGACTCTCACTAAAAACATGACTGAAACCAGTTTACTCTCTCCAGCACTTGCTGTGGGGAGCACATATTTTTTGGTGTGGGAATGGAATGGGGCATGTGACTTCGCACTCTGAAATGTTTTCATGCATGATTTAAAAACACACAAAACCATCAAGGTACTGTCCCTTTAACTGATTGCTGGGTGAAAGTACATACATGTGTAAGTGACTTTACAGTAAGCAGTTGCATGCAAAAATCAAGAGGTCCCTGAATCTTCATTCTTTAACATTAGGTTTATTCATTATGTTCACTTTCATGCTTAATCCCCATCACTGATCTGTTGTCCTTTATCAGCTGCTGCTGTTTCCGGAAGGGACACGGTTCACGGAGACTAAGCATCAAGCCAGTCTGGAAGTGTCCCGGGCCAAGGGCTACAAGGACATGAAGCATCACCTGCTGCCTCGGCCCAAGGGCTTCATCCTCTCCATCAATGGCTTGAGGGGCAAAAGTAGGTTACAGAGAGCTGCTTCAGCAATCAGAAGTGTCAAGAGTTAATGTTCTCCTACTAAGTGTTCAATCCATATCTGTCAGACATATTTCATTGATACCCTAAATTTTAAAGGTGACAGTACATCTGTGGTGTGTAGACAGATTCTAACTAACAATATCTTGTTACCGATCAGTAATATCTCCTTACCATACAGTAATCTCTCATTACCAGTAATATCTAGTAATATCTCATCACCATACAGTAATATCTCGTTACCATACAGTAATATCTCATAACCGTACAGTAATATCTCATCACCATACAGTAATGTCTCATTACCGTACAGCAATATCTCGTTACCGTACAGCAATATCTCTTTACCATACAGTAATATCTAATTACCGTACAGTAATATCTCATTACCATACAGTAATATCTCATCACCATACAGTAATACTCGTTACCATACAGTAATATCTCTTTACCATACAGCAATATCTCTTTACCATACAGTAATATCTCATTACCATACAGTAATATCTCTTTACCATACAGCAATATCTCGTTACCATACAGTAATCAAATCAAGTTTACAAATCTTTGAAAGAAAACATAATTTGGACGTACCACATTATCTGTCTTTGCATCGCAACCTGCCACTTGAAGTGTGAATAGACAGGCCCAAGGCTATGAAGTCCATGATTAGGTTCCAGGGCTGGGGTCAGGTGGGGCCTTAGTAGGACCTAGAACCCATTGTACTATTCAGACCCGTGGTTAGTCACGTGATATATTGTTTAATGAGAAACACTCACTACAGCTCAGTGGTTATACTACAAGTCGCTAATGATCGAAATAGTTTTGGCCAGATCTGTGCTAAAACAATTCCCAATCAGACATTTTGTTCCCAACTCTTGAGACCTACAGTGGGTACCTGGGTAGGGTCGGGTAGTACCGGTCGGGTACCTGGGTCGTAAGTTTGGACTCGTCCAAGCCCTATTAGGTTCCCACACTATCATGACTATGACTGAGCAACCCATGCTTGTCATAAGGGGCAACTAACGAGATTGGATGGTCAGGTTCGCTGACTTGGTTGATACATGTCATTGTATCCCAATCGCGTGGTTCGATGCTCATGATGTCAACCACTGGATTGTCTGGTCCAGACTCAGTTATTTACAGAATACTGTCATACAGCTGGAATATTGCTGAGTGCGACATTAAACAACAAACAAACAAATCACTATGAATGACATGGCATGTGCGAAAAGTTGAAATCTGGGCAGAAATTAAGAGTTGGATACGTTGTTTCTCATCAGTGCTTGAATATATAAGCAATATTAGGGGCAGGCAGGTCAGGAGTAACAAGATTGTTTTAAATAAGCCTAAATGAATATTAAAAATTTATTAAGGTTTGGAAATTTGATCTTTGACCCTTTTTTCACAATAATTGACTATTAATTTTTAGCACATTTTATATCCATTTATACTTTGGACTTTTTATGCAGTATTATGTTTGATGGCATCCGTTGTCCTTTCAGTACCTACTATTCTGGATTTAACAATCGGGTTTGACCAGACGGGACCAGAGCCGACATTGATGAATATCATTCAGGGAAAACCGCTGTTGTCTCGACTGAATGTCAGGTACGAGGGGCCCTCATTGTACGTTGGGTTTATGAATCTCTAAATATTTGTGATATCTACTGATTTATATTTATACAAAAGGATGGTAATTGGAGAACCAACACAATTGCAGATTATGTGAATGAGTATGCCTTTACTGCATTTATTAGCCATGTATACAAGGCAGGTGTTATCAGTAACTTTATGAGACCCGTGAACATCTGGGGTAGAATAGGTCTTCAGCAACCCATTCTTGCCGTAAAAGGCGACTAGGCTTGTCTTAACAGGCATTTTGTAGGCAATGCACATTCATTTCTATTATAGCTTATGTCATTTCTTCCCCAAATAAAAATTCTAAAACCTATTTGAGCTATTTTTCCAAATATGCATAACCTTGTATCTATCACGAAATCCATAGCACATAGTATTGAGGATAAGCATTTCCCAAACTGGCTCCCACAGGAGATATCGCTTGGATGAGATCAAGCGATATCTTTACACTGTAGATATCGCTGCAATGAAATCACATCACAATGCTTTGCAGACCATTGTGATATCACTGGTTACCATGACGTCACAATCAAATGAAATCACTAATCACTCTGCTACTGAAGCTGTTAGCAGTACTTTTTACACTGAAGACACTGCTAATTACTGTCTACAAATTGAAAAAGTTGGAAGAATGATGTTGGATGATAAATAAAATCTCACCCTCTTGTCTTTTGATATCAAATATATCAACACTCGTTGATAAAAGTGACAAAAATCCTTGGCAAGCCTCAGAATTTTTCCATTTTTATCAACTCGTGTTGATATATTTGATATAAAAAGACACTCGGGTGAGATTCTCTATGTGTCAGTCGAATTTAGGGAATATTGGTGTGCGTCAGTTTGCAGACGACAAATTGATAAAAGCATTTCTTAATTGTAAAGAATATAAAGTTAAAGTGCAATACCAGAGAAAATTGTACATGTAATTTGTATAACTGAAGCGGTGTGCTTGATCATGTGGCACATGCTGTTTCGATGATGGCGATAACTGGTACAGTTGGTCATCGGAAAATTTCTATTTCCACAGTTTTGATTCCCTGCCGTCCCGTTATAACAGAAATCTACTAATTTTATTTCCTGGGACAGAAATATGTGCATTTGCTCATAGTATCACAAGAATGAAAGTTATTTGCACAGTTAACTTTGACCACTGAATATTTCAGAAATAACCTGAAAAGAAATGCACTTGCTGTTCTCTGGTTTCAGGAGGATCAATCTAGAAAGTGTCCCAGTGGATACTGATGCTCATTGTGCAGAGTGGTTGAGAAATCTTTTTCATGAAAAGGTAATAGTATAACATCCTTTTGTAGAATGACATGACGTTCATATTTAGCAAATCAGAAGATGGAGGTAAATAACAGTGACATAATTGACAGATGATATTTACCTGTAAACATTAGCAGTGATGTGTGGAACAGAATTCTGCCGAAAGATTCGTTGAACGAGTTGAAAGAGTTGGTACACTGTCCATTTGGCCACAGGGTAGAATGTAGTAATGTGAGAATATGTCACCTGTCTGTTGATTGTATTGTGAACAGAGGTTTTTGACACAGGAAATAATCATGTTATCACTTTAGGTTATTGTAATAGTCTTATTGACTTCTGGAACTTCTGTTTAGGAGGTTCAACTTTCTAGTGAGTCAAAAGCACATGTCTGGTTTATAGTCATGTTTAATCAACTAAAGGGGAATAACTCCCGAGGATCTACAGTGTAGTGCTGGTACAACAACCAGCTATAATGACTGTGTACATAGCACTCTGGTGGAACATGCTATAATGTAAACACATTAGATATATTGACTTACTGCTACAATTATTATTATGTATTCTTGAGAAAACATGTATTTACAGTAGTTGCTCTAATAACCTCCCCTAATCCTGTTGATTGTACCCCACCCAGACATTATCTCTGTATTGTAAGAGCACCCTCTAGTGTTCATATTTGGATTTTTGAATAATAAATGTTTCCATTGATTTCAGGATGAGATTTACGACCATTTTGTTCAGACAAATACATTAAAGGGTAAAGGCTATCACGAACCGCGACGCTACCGGGATCTGATATTCTTTCTGATGTGGGCGGTGATCACCTGTGTTCCTCTGTTCTACTACCTGGGAGGGATCTTCCTGTCCGGGTCCCTCACGCAGCAGCTCATCTGTGTAGTCGTCGTCGCAATAGGTAGGTGGAGCTGTAGTCTTCGTCACAATAGGTGGGTGGATCTGAAGTTGTTGTTGCAATAGGTAGGTGAAGTTGTAGTCGTCATTGCAGTAGGTGGAGCTGTAGTTATTGCAGTAGGTGGAGCTGTAGTTGTCATTGCAGTAGGTGGAGCTGTAGTTATTGCAGTAGGTGGAGCTGTAGTTGTCATTGCAGTAGGTGGAGCTGTAGTTGTCATTGCAGTAGGTGGAGCTGTAGTCCTCGCAGTAGGTAAGTGGAGCTGTAGTCATTGCAGTGGATACGTTGAGTTGTAGTTGTCATTGCAGTAGGTAGGTGGAGCTGTAGTCGTCATTGTCATCTGCAGCATTGTATAAATGAGATGTGTTGTGAAACTAGTTATCTTCAACTTACCATCATTTTTTTTTACAGCATCAGTGGGCGTCCGTATGATGATTGGCGTTACCGAGATTAACAGGGGTTCAACATATGGGAAGAAGGAGAACTAGGAGGTGCACCACATGGGGAGAGTCATAGCCCTCAACTGCCCATCGTTTTCTACAATTGCAATCACCAAAGTTTGTGGCATGTCATTGTATATTTTTGAGACAGTATTTATAAACATGAATTTCCAGTTCTGAAATGTGTAATTTTGTATAAGTGTGAAAATCAGTTTTTGACCAACCTTGCCATTAAGAAAATGCCCGTTGATGAACATGATGAATGTTGGGCGTATCTCAATTGAGTTTTTTGTTGAATGTGTAATGAATGCTGCTGCACGAGAAACTCAGTACTGTTACGTTTTGTTACTTTGATGCAAAGTATGTAATAATAGGGTGAAGTATATCTTATAAGTATTTCAAGCATTGTTATTTTAAGTTTCACCTTTGAAGACTGAAAATGAACTCTCTTTTTTAATCAGGAAAAATATACAGTGTTAGCAAGATTTTATTTATTTCTGTTTTTTATCTGTCCACATTTTAAGGGATAATAATTAGAATTCATTAGTCCTGACTAATTTAAGTTGTTATTTTAAGGATTTTCTTGGTCAGTATGCCCAGTGTGGATTTGGTGTTAATTTAAAAAAAACATCTGAATATATTTTGGCACATACAAAAAGTTAAAAATAAAAGTTAAAACTGGTAACTATTTGTTACTTTCGCATGCATATAATAAGGAATTAAAATGGTCTTGGTATTCAATATCACACGTGTTTCCTGTTACATTTGAATAGGTTCCCCAAACTCCAAGGATGCCATCCATTATGATTAAGGCAGAAGTATTGCAATACTTTGAACAAAATAATGAAATATATATTATGACTTTTACGGGGGGAAAATTCACTGTTTATTTTAGCAAGATATTGACCTCGCTGCTACATATCAGCACTGTCACATTATAAAGAAAATTTTTATTATCAAAACCATAGTCAGTCATGCTAATAATAATTAATAATTGATAATGACTTAATTGAGATGACAGTTGACTAAGAAGTTACTAAAGTGCATCAGCCAGTGTCACACTGACTTTTAAAACTGCCAAACACTGAAAATAACCAGTCCGCCCTATTTTTTGTCAGTCCCAACTTTCAACAAACGAAAACACATATGTGAATTACCTGGTTTTAGTTCTTTCAACATCATGTTCAGTGCAAAGACGTCATCTCTGAAGTAACTTATTCAGATCTACTAAAAGTTCAGTCACAAATTACTCTCTTTTCCTAAATTTCGAGTGGAGGCTGCTACAAATGTATATTTGACCTCAAAGCAAAGCAAAATGTTATTTTTTTGCACTCAAAATAGACACGGCAAAACCCTGATGGTAGCAGACATTTTACTTCTTTAAAAAAATATACTTATATGAAGTATATCAAAGATTTATAAGGTACCGTAAATAACTGGTTAATACCGGTAAATGGTAACATTGATCAACTAGTTGTTGGCATCTCTGAAAGTCAAGGGAAAGTCTAGGGAAAGTCAAGGGAAAGTCAAGGGAAAGTCTAGGGAAAGTCAAGGGAAAGTCAATATCATCGGACAGTTTAAAACACAAATAGAATGCTCACATTTTTTGTGTGTAAGGTTATTTCTTATGTTTGTAAAGCCCGGTGCTTGATCTATGCATAGTCTCCTAGAATAAAGACCTAGAACACTTAGCATAGCATATACTCACCGCTAAAAGAAACGCGAACCATAGGAACATTTTGAGAAGTATGTACGTGAAGAAGAGATGTTTCGAATGTGTAGTACTTAATCACAAAACTAACAGTCAAGTGTTACCACAGACTGTTTTTGTTCTTATAATGATGTGATTTCCAAACTTAAAACACTAATCCTGCTCATGACAAAATGTTGCATCTCGAGTCATGGATCTATGACATCACATGTGATGCGTTCATGAGCATCAGTTCACACAACATAACAGTATGTTTATTTGTGCTTTGAACCAATCTAATATCTCTTGAATATAAGTAATTCTTCATATATTAACCATGTATGGTATTCGCTTTTCTTTTGTCGGTGAGTATATTTCAACTAGTGACATGTCGTGCTTTGTCATTTTTATGTTCAAAGCTTAAAAGTAGCTGCTATATGTACCATATTTATGAAGGAATATATGATATCTCATATTTGAGACAATCTCTGAAAATGCTAATTAGGTAGCATAATTTTCAGACGGTGTGGATTCAATCTTATTAAAATCAGATCTTAGTTCTCGCTACCGCTGAACAAAGATTTGAGGACATCCCATTACAGGTCACGTCATACTGACTTTGTGCGAACTTTGACCCAACAATGGAATGACCAATCAGAAGGCAGCTTTCTCGTGCTTTACGGCACTAATTTCAAATTGGCGACTACGCTTCGAAACATATTTTGACAAATTGGCGATTACAAGTTTGAAACCTGAACAAAAGAACATTCTAGAATGGCTAAAAGATGGTCTAGATTGTATGGATTCAGTCTTTAAACCCGTAACTATCGTTCGGAATAAAGTTTTCGAGGTTGCATGATTAGAAATCACATTCCGACTGTCACTTTCATAATCTGGTAAGCAACGCTCTGATTGGTCGGATGAAAGGTCGTTCTGATGTGACCCCTAATGGGATGTCCTCAGATGTTTGTGTAGCGGTAGCGAGAACTAGGGTCTGATTTTAATGAGATTGATGTCGAGTGTAAGCTGTAGCTGGGTCACTCAGAGTACATGGGGTTTCATGCGTCCACGAGCCGGGGCGGGTCAAATAAAACATATCGTAGGATCCATAAAACCCCTTGTACCCCGAGTGATTCTGCAAAAACAAATTTATCTTAACCACATTTTTTAATAAGAAATTGTTAAATATTTCCAAAAAATTCAAAATTCAAAGAAAACAGCTGTTCAATTTAGCTGAGGTTAGCTTGCGCTATGTCACGGAACTTTCATTGACTTCGAAAAAGCGTGCAGCTTTTTTGCTTCGAAGCGGGGTATAAAGTATCCATTCTGCCTCTCAGAAATCCACATGCAGCCTGACTTGTTCATGGCGGGGTATAAGAGATTTATTCCCCTGCTGAGAAATTAATTCCCCTCCAGGGCGAGATACTCAGTATTTTAATCAAGATCACGTGGTCCTATCAGATCTCGTCTTTCTGACATGGAGGTATGATAATGTAGCTTATGCTCTCGACCACTGGTTTCTCTGTCCCTTGATTGTGTTCAGGCCTTTTTGGTATGGATGGAATACTCCTGCCTTTGGCACAAAACAACATTTTTTCATTCTGGTTATAGGCTGTTATAGTGATCAGATCACGATATATTAATTGTTAGAATTTCTTCCCAAAGTTTTTTTAAATACGAGGTGGGAGGCAACTAAATGTTAAATGATGCAACTGTTCATAGCATGATGGTACATTACCTATTGTTGCTGTAGATGCTGACTATGCTTGTCGTAAGAAGTGATCTGGTGGTCAGGCCTACTGACTTGGTTGATGCATGTCATTGTATCCCAATTACGTGGATCGATGCTCATGATGTCAGTCACTGGATATTCTCATCCAGACTCGATTATTTACAGACTGCTATCATATAGCTGGAATATTGCTCAGTGTGGCATTAAACAAACAAAACAAATCATTACTTGTTCACAGATTTGACTTGGATGAAGAATGAATGTTTTATAGGTTTATGTTGAATTTCATCAAATAATGAACACAGTAACTTTGTCTGCAGTACTTTGGAACCACAGCTTCATGTGAGGTGGGTGGTAACGATGATGTGGGAATGAAAATCCAATAATTAATTCATCCTCTATTTCTCTAGGCCTGACATTTCAGTAAACCCATGCTTACTCCTAGATCAATTCCTGTGGTTCTCGCCATCTCAAATTACCCCCCTTGATTTTCATTAATTACCCACCAAGAGAAGGAAATGGAAATGGATAAGGGAGGTAACTCGTATTGCCTAGAAACCAAAGCCTCGGCAATTTCTAATGGACCTGAAGACATGCTTCATATCAAAAAGATATTTGAGGGCTTTCTTTTGTGTGTCTGTAGATTTTCAGTGTTGAATATCTCACACACTCTGTCGTATTCAATGGGACTGGCTGCCATGTTGTCGAAATCGCCAAGCCAACGTTGAGGCTAGTTTGTAACTCGCATTCTGATTGGTCCATTAGACTTGGTAGCGTACCGAATGAATTGCAAATGTAAATCCTGGGTAGGTAATTTGACATTGAAGAACCACGGGAATGGATCTAGGGGTTAGTGTAGGTTTACCGAAATGCGAGCCCTGGAAATATAGAGGATGGATCTGACACATAGCTTTTGGTGTGGCAGCCTGCTGTTTACTCTCAGATGGGCAATGCTTATGTAAATAAGGCCCCTTGCATTCATATGTGTATGAGCTCAGGGCAATTGTACATACTGATGATGTTTTTAAACAATATATTTTCACTTACACCATGTATACTGGTTGAATAGACATATGCAATGAGTACATCGTTTGCTAGTTCTAGTTTTGCATGGAGTTGTGTACATTCTTGTACATGTGTAATCCCCAAAAGTTCCTAACACCCAACTTTGTCATGTCACATGAAAACGATTGGTTGTTATTTACTTTTTTGAGTAGTATACATCATTATTTATTATTCAAAAGTCTAAAACAAAGTGATTATATTGAAGTTGGAAGGTATCCGGTTAAGGAGAAGTATTAAAATTATTTTCAGTGTAAAATTAATATACAAGGTATTTAGAAACCTAGATGATTAAAGAGGCGGTGAGGTAGCCTAGTGGTTAATGCGCTCACTCGTCACACGAAGGCCCTGGTTCGATTCCCATTTCTGGTGAATGAATGCATGAATATTGCTAAAAGTGACATAAAATCACACTCACTCACTCACTCACTAGATGATTAAGTTGTGCTTTGCTGACGATACATGTATTTAGATGTCAGTAACAGGTGGATCAGTCAGGGTCACATTCTTTGTGTAATCTTCAGTGGATGGTGGTCATAGCTCCACTATAGATTTGGACAGGCAGTCATCGGCTGTGTATTGTAACCTTGTTTCTTGATTATGAGAAATATATTACCTCAGCCAACAAACAGATAATCACTTTGTTATGGCTGACACATGTTATGTAGAGCGTTAGAAGAAGCTTGCTTTGTTTTGATTGTACGAAGGCAATACTTTGTTTGATGTCTTTGTCTCTGTTTCATTCATTAACGCATGTGTTTGCTGATAATGCTTCCAAGATCATTCCAAAAGATTATTTGAGAATTGATTTTATTTATCAATGTTATTAATTGCTTCACTCTTCTGTGGACATATTTATTTTTGTTATCCAATTTGTCTGCAGGACTAGGGTCATCTTCCCGAGGCAGGGAGTTAACTGACTATAAAAGTCCAGTTTCCACCCTTGCCGAACTAGGCTGGAATTCCTGGGCTCGATTGTAGCGCCACGAGTGGCTGTCACGAGTTATGTCCCTTCTATGTTCCTCCTATTGACCAATCAGATTCCATCTCTCATATCACTTACATTTGCTTCAAACCAAATGGCGGCGTCCAGTCAAGACAACCCGCTTGATGATCAAGATCTGTATTGTAATAAAATGGGTCTTACCCAGCGAAGTGCATGAAATCAAGTAAGCACCTTGATTAAAAGCATGAAAGAATTTGCAAAATATCTTCCGACGCCCAGTTGGCGGTACACCTGCTTTGCAAATCCTGGAGTCGTCCGAAATCTGCACGTTGAAATCCACGTAGTTTACAAACCAGATGTCTAGTTCGCTAAACGATTTGGATTGTACTATGCATTGACGCGTTAGTCCAACCAAAATGTAACTCGCATGATTGCAGCTTAGTTCAGCAAGGGTGGAAACTGGACTTTTATAGTCAGTTAACGCCCTTGCCTCTTGAAGATGGACGAGGGTACGACATACATGTTATGTATACACCATTCCTTGAGGTGTTTTGCATGCTTGAGATCATTAGACAAATTGGTGTGTTTAGACAAATGCTGTAATTGGGGATGAGGCATGACATGAGGTATAAGAAATGGGGTCTGGGACTGTCCTCTGCACGTTTGAGCAGCCCTCAGTCATTGCCAGGGTCGTACTACATGTACTTTGCACACACATGCATCAAATGATGAAGGGGTATATTTTGTGCCAATTATTTTGAACCTATGTCAAGTATGCTGATGTAAGAGATAGGCTTAACATTCTTGAAAAATCTGGAAAGCCTCTTATAAATCTGGAGTGGTGGGGTAGTCTAGTGGTTAAAGCATTCGCTTGTCACACTGAAGACCTGGGTTCGATTCCCAACATGGGTACAATGTGTGAAGCTAATTTCTGGTGTCCCCCCAATGATATTGCTGGAATATTGCTAAAAGCTGCGTAAAATCAAACTCACCCCCTCTCTATAGATTTCATGAGCACAAGGCTAAAGCAGTGGCAGTCTTATTGAAATCCAATCTTTTACTACACTTCACTAGGACTCTCCGTCAAGAGCTGATAAACCATAAGGAGGTTGTGTCAGGTTAACTTTTTTATCAGCCGATCAGGTAAAATTCATGGTAAGAGTGACGCAAGCTTTTGAATCGTCTGACTTGTACATCTCAAAAACGAAATTCTTAGCATAATATAGTACCCAATCCTCTCGGCTTCATCTTTCAACCAGTGGCATGAGGATTTCTTACAGCTGTTGTTTATTTACCCCCACACAAAACGTAAGTAAAATGCTTCTAGAGCGTTAACCAAGGCCACCTGTTTGACATTGAAACCAACTTGCGACATCTGACTCAATAGCCCATGCAGGCTTTTTTTTCACCTGACGTGACCTCTTATGGAATGAATTTCAGACGTTACCAGAGAGGAATCAAAGTGGAGTAAAAGTTGAATCTGTCAAATTTAGAAGTTGAAATTCTCTAATTTAACTTGTTTGTCAAACAAGTTAAATGAGTCTTGTCAAGACTCAACAGACAACATATGTCGTTGTATACATCAAGTCTCCCTCTCTACCCAGCTGATACTTCTGTTGCCTCGTAGTCTACATCGTGTACATGCTTAAATATGTCTTTGGCATCTTTTAAGATTATTGAATGATTTGTTTAGCTGGGCTTACTAGACAGAGGAAATTTTATTTGACACTTGCTTTGGATAGGATGGTACACACTGCTGATAATGTAGTTATTACATGTTATTAACAAAGTTTAGATGACTGTAGATGTGGAACTATTGATTGCTTTAGCACCTTGGTCAATAGTGTTTTTACACAATCAGTTTAACTTGACTTGTTTTGAAATAGTGTTTGATGTGATAACTAGATTTGGGGAGTCTTTCCAGATTGTCACTTGCCTTTCTCTCGTAGTTTAATTGACCGACTCCGTGGTCTAGTGAAAGTGCGTCTACCCGGAGAGCGGAAGGTCTGGGGTTCGATCCATGTTCAACCATATTTCTGTCATGTGATTGATACCGCATGTATCTCTTTCCCTTGTGGTAAGAACTTACAATACTATTGATGTGTTCTTCATCTGAATGCAATATGATCATGGTTTCAAATCACAGATTCACCTCAGATATGGTTCATACCCTTGATAACTGGTTTCGGGGCCCTGGGGTACCCTAGTGGTTAAAGCATTCGCTTGTCACGCCAAAGTCATGCGTTCAATTCCCCATGTGAGTACAATATATGAAGTCCATTTCTGTTATCCTCTGCCGTGATATTGCTGGAATATTGCTAAAAGGGGTGTAAAACCAAACCCACATGCTCACTGATAGCTGGTTTCACAAAAAAAATATTAAATGTTTGCAATCTGCCTCATAAAACTGTCACACTCCCTGATAAATGTCCATCACACTGTGGGGCGGTCAGGTAGCCTAGTGGTTAAAGCATTCGCTCATCACACCGGAGACCCTGGTTTGATTCCCGACATGGGTACAATGTGTGAAGCCCATTTCTGATGTCCCCCCGCTGGGATATTGCTGGAATATTGCTAAATATTCCTGCTTGATTAGGAAACACTGAACCACAATGCAAACTCACTGCCTCTCACTGTATGTACAGCTCTTCACAGGAATTTGAGCAACAGACCCACCATCAAAGATTCGAGTGGCCTTGGGAATTTTTCTTGAGACTAGTCACTGCTTCAGTGAAATGAGAAGCCGAACCATTTAACTTGTTTTCACAGAACATCGAGCAGTCAGTGAGTGAGTGAGGGAGTGAATGAGCAATATTCCAGCAATATCACGTCAGGGGACACCAGAAATGGGCTTCACACATTGTAACCATGTCAGGAATCGAACCCGGGTCTTTGGTGTGACGAGGTGAACACTTTAACCACAAGGCTACCCGACCACCCCCATCAAGCAGTGTAAAGGGGGAGATGTTTGAAGGTTGACGACAAAATATTTCCCCCACTTATTCTATCGGAAACATTAATATCAAATAGTTTGTTCCTAATATGCTTTTCAGGATTTCATTATTAACTAAACCAAACAGGATGTTAAACATGTTAACACTGGTTAAAACCTTAACAAACATTTTCAGAACTGAGTTTGGTAGTTTCAGTACTCACATGTAGGCCTTTGGGATTTACATCTCTTCATTATTTGAATTAGTTGAGTAATATTCTGAGATAGGGGGCTGGGACAACCTGGTTCAAATCAATTCTAAAATATCAGGGCCACCCCCCCCCTTCCCCCCCCCCCCCCCCCCCCCCCCCCTTAATTCCATATGGTTATACCTGAAATACCTTCATGATTTGGGTATGGTGGGGTAGCCTAGTAGTTCAAATGTTCATGTGTCATGCCGAAGGCCCATGGCTCACTCGCTCACTCACTCACTCACTCACTCACTCACTCACTCACTCAAAATGGGGAAACACTGTGAGGTTGTGGTTAAAGCAGGTCCAATGACTATAAGGTCTACAAGTAAAGCTCTGTTATGGCATCCCCTGCTGTGACAAGGCTAGAATATTAATGAAAGAAGCATGAAAAACATTCTCACTCACTCACTCACTCACTCACCCACTGACTCAATAAACTCATTATTCCCAATTACAACTTTACCAAACAAGATGTGTGATTATTTCAAAAACGGAATTTGTTCAAGATTATGTTAAAAAAAATAATTTGGCCCCTGGTTGTTTGACCAAGGTTACAACATTCAAGGTCTCACTAAAGCTTTCAAAACGTTTTATGGTAGACAGATGAACAATTGATTTGCCTTTGCATGTGTTTGTGATAGGTGCCACTGGTGGGGCAGGATATGCTCACCTTTTCACAAACACCTGGTATCATCACTATTTAATAGTGGTTCATATTCAAATGCTCATCATGAGGTTGGAATCGTACAATCGACTCTGCTTTTAGCAAAGATTTTATATGAATATGTAAAGGGTTTTTGTAGCTTTTATTTTCAAATATTAACAACTTTTCCCACTGGTCATGCTGGTTATCGTGATGTCCCCCCTCCCCTCCAAACTGTATAGGGGGCCACGCCAGCAACCTATGATTGTGGCTTTGAATCCCAGTTTGCTCCGATTACGTTTCAATGTTTGTTAGCACCATACCCGTGCTCGTGGGTTTCACCGAAGTGGTAAAAGTGCATCACTTCAGGGTTTCCTCCCACATAAAGCTGACATGCCGTGATATAACTGGAAAAAAGCAGCGTCAAACCCTACTCGCTCACTCACTCACTCAAACTGTTTGGTTTCTCCATTCAGAAAAAAAAGTTGTAGGTCTTGAAGCAGTGACAAAAATACTGTTAACAACACAACAAAAATACTGTCTACAACACAACAAAAATACTGTCTACAACACAACAAAAATACTGTCTACAACACAACAAAAATACTGTCTACAACACACCGTCCCCTACACACAGTCCCCTTCTTTCTCACACCAAATCCACACCCCGAAACCTCAAATGGTTAGTCCCGAAACAATATCACATCTCCTACTAACAGGTCTTTGGTTTCAGCTGAATGAGGACACACATACCTTCAATGTCTAGTTTGACCATCATCCCGAGAATCTAGTCCTTCTGTGGACAAGAGTTCAAATTATAAATTGTAAATACTGTAATATTTTTCAGAACTGACACAGGTTTTATGATGGAAATATATAGATGTAAACTATATATATAAATAAATCACGAGACACGAGTGTAGTGGTATGTGTTTTATTGCTTTAGTAGAGTGACATGGTTATTATTTTATTGGCAAGTATTTTTTATATTTGTATGTTATCACTTAAGTTATTTTATGTTCTTATTGTTAATAGTTGCCAGTTGGTACACAATCTTGTAACGATCGCTTAGAGATGAATGCTGTAAGACATGATTGAATAAAACAACCACTGAAGGTCATGTTTGTTTTTACTTGTATGCCTGGGCATGAATAGGTTGTTGTTGTTGTTT
Source organism: Haliotis cracherodii (assembly GCF_022045235.1). NCBI lineage: Eukaryota > Metazoa > Mollusca > Gastropoda > Lepetellida > Haliotidae > Haliotis > Haliotis cracherodii. The sequence goes on along the minus strand of NW_027266286.1, from coordinate 45,423,648 downwards.
GTTGTTTAGCGCTGCACTCAGCAATATTCCTGCTATATGACGGCGATCTGTAAACAATCGAGTCTGGACCAGGCAATCCAGTGATTGATATCATGAGCATCGATCCATGTAATTGGGATAGGTTGACACGCATCAAACCAAGTTAGGGAGCCTGACCACCCGATCCGTTAGTCGCCTCTTGCGACAAGCATAGTTGCCTTTTAGGCAAGCATGGGTTGCTGAAGACTTAATCTATGCAGGATCTTCAGGGGTCACATGAATAGGTTGACAGGAATAGGTGGCCAGAAAAGTTCCATGCTTGTCATACAATAAAGGTAAACAGTATATAAAAAGATATGGGCACCCCCTACAGAGCTGCAGCATTCCAATGAATTATTCAACAATGGTGGAAACTGGACTTTTATAGTCTGTAAACCAGTTGGATGGATGCTCATGATGTCAATCACTATACTGCCTGGTCGAGACTCGATTATATACAGACCGCCGTCATAAGACTGGTATGTTACGGAGTGGCACGTTACACAACAAACAAACAAATCGCATGAACCAAATTTGGATATGTTGTAGCATTGTGAGTGAAATTCTTTTAACATGGAAGTCAACGATATTCTTTCTACGTCTCAGCAGCGTGTAAAATACTGGAATGTGAAACAGGCAACTCATAACTGTTACCATGAGCAACATGGTCACGCCATTAGTCAGCCAACACTGTTACCATGGTAACTATCTGATGCCTGTTCAAGTCTTCTCTGCGACCGCCTCCATGGTGTTGTGGATAGAGCGTCTGCCCGGAGAGCGGAAGGTCGGTGGTTCGATCCCCGACCGCGTCATTCCAAAAGACGTTAAAAGATGGCACTGGTATGTTACCCTGTCTGGCGCTCGGCATTTAGGGGCTATAACAAGGACTGGTCAGCTCGGAGTCAGTATACTGTGTCTGAGTGGGGTATTAATGTTAAACTGCGGCATGGTATCGCATTGGCTAGCACTATAAAATCGGCATGAGTCCGGACTAGTACAAGCAAGCTACACGTCGCAAAAGAGGTGCAATACTCTTGAAGCCACGTTACACACCATTAAACATCACATCACTTAAGTCTCCCATTTTACAACGTCCGCCCGGAGAGCGGAAGGTCCGGGGTTCGATCCCCGGCCGCGTCATACCTACAGACTTTTAAAGATAGAACTTGTTGTTACCCTGTCTGGCGCTCGGCATTAAGGGGTTAAAACAAGGACTGGTCGGCTCGGTGTCAGTATACTGTGTCTGAGTGGGGTATTCATGTTCAACTGCGGCATGGTATCTCAGTGGGCTAGCACTATAAAACGGCATCAGTACGGCATAGTACACGCAGCCACACACACATGCATGCACGTCGCTATGTAATTTCACATAGGGTGCTGGGAACCTATTCTGCAAAGGACCCTACATCTGATTCTGACTCTCTCATCTGACTCTTAGTAACACTGGGGGCACGGGTGGCCCAGTCGTCTAAGGTGCCGCGATTCGCTGTGCAGAGTTGCGATATAACACGCCGCAATATAACTGGAATACGTTAAAAGCGGCGTTAAACCCAATTACTCACTTAGTAACACTACGCTCCAACAAGAGCGCCGATCCGTGAAGATCCTGGGTAGAATAGGTCTCCCTTGCCTCGGGAAGATGTTAAAAGATGATACTTGATACTTAAGGGGATAAACACAAGGACTGGTCGGCTCGGAGTCAGTATGCTGTGTCTCATTGGGGTAGCACTATAAAATCGGCATTAGTCCGGACTAGTATAGGCCATAAACACACACAGGCGTGCATACACGTCACTATGTAAGTGCAATAACCTTGGACGCTACGTTTAAACCCATTTCACCTCAACTCACCTGAGCACATCTTTAGCCATTGTCTTCTTTGCTCATGGCTCTGTTGATCGTTCTACTGCCACCTGGGAGGACCAGTGATGTAGTCCCAATGAGCACAGTTTAAAGGCAACAGCCATGCAGTTAGATATTGCATTCGCCCCCCTACTTTACATCAGTATAAGTGTTGAAGGTACGGTTGTATGAACCACATCCAGGGTGATTCCTGGTGAGGGTAGAGGCCCCCAACAACCTCCGCTGGTCGTTAGAGGTGACTAATGAATCGGGTGGACTTGGCTGATTGCATGTCCCCGTATCCCAGTTGGATGGATGCTCATGATGTCAATCACTATACTGCCTGGTCGAGACTCGATTATATACAGACCGCCGTCATAAGACTGGTATGTTACGGAGTGGCACGTTACACAACAAACAAACAAATCGCATGAACCAAATTTGGATATGTTGTAGCATTGTGAGTGAAATTCTTTTAACATGGAAGTCAACGATATTCTTTCTACGTCTCAGCAGCGTGTAAAATACTGGAATGTGAAACAGGCAACTCATAACTGTTACCATGAGCAACATGGTCACGCCATTAGTCAGCCAACACTGTTACCATGGTAACTATCTGATGCCTGTTCAAGTCTTCTCTGCGACCGCCTCCATGGTGTTGTGGATAGAGCGTCTGCCCGGAGAGTGGAAGGTCGGTGGTTCGATCCCCGACCGCGTCATTCCAAAAGACGTTAAAAGATGGCACTGGTATGTTACCCTGTCTGGCGCTCGGCATTTAGGGGCTATAACAAGGACTTGTCAGCTCGGAGTCAGTATACTGTGTCTGAGTGGGGTATTAATGTTAAACTGCGGCATGGTATCACATTGGCTAGCACTATAAAATCGGCATGAGTCCGGACTAGTACAAGCAAGCTACACGTCGCAAAAGAGGTGCAATACTCTTGAAGCCACGTTATACACCATTAAACATCACATCACTTAGGTCTCCCATTTGACAACGTCCGCCCGGAGAGCGGAAGGTCCGGGGTTCGATCCCCGGCCGCGTCATACCAACAGACGTTAAAAGATAGAACTTGTTGTTACCCTGTCTGGCGCTCGGCATTAAGGGGTTAAAACAAGGACTGGTCGGCTCGGTGTCAGTATACTGTGTCTGAGTGGGGTATTCATGTTCAACTGCGGCATGGTATCTCAGTGGGCTAGCACTATAAAACGGCATCAGTACGGCATAGTACACGCAGCCACACACACATGCATGCACGTCGCTATGTAATTTCACATAGGGTGCTGGGAACCTATTCTGCAAAGGACCCTACATCTGATTCTGACTCTCTCATCTGACTCTTAGTAACACTGGGGGCACGGGTGGCCCAGTCGTCTAAGGTGCCGCGATTCGCTGTGCAGAGTTGCGATATAACACGCCGCGATATAACTGGAAGACTGTTAAAAGCGGCGTTAAACCCAACTCACTCACTTAGTAACACTACGCTCCAACAAGAGCGCCGATCCGTGAAGATCCTGGGTAGAATAGGTCTTCAGCAACCCATGCTGGCCGTTAATGGCGACTATGCTTATCGTAAGAGGCGACTAACGGGATCGGGTGGTCAGGCTCGCTGACTAGGTTGATGCATGTCATCGTATCCCCATTGCGTAGATCGATGCTCATGATGTCAATCACTGGATTGTCTGGTCCAGACTCGATTTTTTTACAGACCGCCGTAATATAGCTGAAATATTACTGAGTGCGGCGTTAAACAACAAACAAATAAACAAACAAACAAACAAGAGCGCCATCGGGGGGCACCGTGAATTAGATATTTTCTAATTATATACAGTGGTATTGATAATAAGGTGACGGTTGTGGTCGTAATAGAAAAGACATAACTGCAACACATGAGCCGGAACTTTCATATATTATTATGTTGTGGCTACATTTTACACAAGTAATAGGCTTGATAGTAACGTCATATTGAAGTGACAATATCCTCACAGCGAGTTGGCAAGACACAACGGCTTTCTTTAAAGCTTATTGCTTTAAGTGCCGGCGCATGCTCAAGGTCCACTTTGAATAGTTGCATTACATATAGTTCTTCACACATTTTAATCTACACTGATGTATATATGTACTTGGAATAAAATTCAGCACGGCTTACCATATATGTCCGTATAAAGAGTGAGTGAGTATGGTTTTACGCCGTTTTTACGGCGGGGGAAACCAGAAATGGTTTTCACATATGGTACCCATGTGGGGATTCGAGCCCAGATCTTCGGTGTGATGACCGAACGCTTTAACCACTCGGCTATCCCACCTCCTCCTATATTAAGAACCATTTTTACTTTTTTAATTCTTTTTCTGACGAATAACACGTGCAAAGTAACATATTCATATTGAATTACAGGACGGGGGAGGGGAGACTCTTTATCAGACTCTTTACTTGTCAGCTGGGCAATCGGCCATGTCTTTGGTATTATGTGCACCTTTTCCAAAATCCTTGATCCGCTTCTGAAAATTGTCATTGATAATCCATGCGACACAAGTTAGTTCCACTGAAACTGTCATGTTGGAATTGATTCTGAAACGCTTGCTTCCATTGGAATCTGTTTCTCTGTTTATTAATACAGTAGTCGCGTTTGTATGGAATATTATCCCAAAGCATTCAGGTATATCGAGAACACTCAAAGTAAACATACACGGCACAAACAGACAAACAGGTATCCAGTAATTTGTCGTGGACCTAACGTATTTCAATTTCTTGTTGGTGGGAATTTTCATTGACACGAGATAGCTTCAACATTCCACACAAGCATTGACAAGCCAGTCCAAGAACCAACACTGGACGGAAGTAACAGACCATGAAAGAGGCCCAGCTTTGATTAAGCTTCAAGTGTCTTCCATATCACCTGGTAAATGTGTCTGAGAATGCCAATCCTACTTCTTAAGCTTGTAGCTCACTGAGGGATTTTGTAGTATTATTCGAACTGTCGCCGATAGAGTTTGATTCGGTGGTGGCTAACCTCTTACAACATTGATCCCCTAGACAGAGATTAACACAATGAATTTCAGGAACGGCAAACATCGAGTGGGGACAGCTATGTGTTTGTTGAAGCAGCTCCTTGTCGAATAGTCACGTGAGCACTACTGTTATTAATTTTGGCGACTCCTGGGTTCATATTTGCCTCGTCACATGACGCATAGTGAGTGAGTGAGTGAGTTGGGCTTAACGCTTTTAACATTATTCCAGTTATATCACGGCGTGTCAGTTTAATGTGGGAGGAAAGCCCGAAGTGATGCAGGTCTCAGACGTTTACCATCCCGGTGAAACCCACGAGCACGGGTATGGTGCTGACAAATCTAGAAACATAATCGGGGCGAACCGGGATTCGAACCCACAATCATTGCGAATCGCGGCGCCTTGACGACTAGGCCACCCGTGCCCCCTACATGACGCATAACAAGTCCACCGGCTTGTAAAGGTTCAAGCCGTACAACCGTACAATCTGCAATGAATGGTAACACGTTCATAGTGCTTCACATAACGGGTGGTATGGTTGGGGAACGCCTCACCAATTGCGAACATCTTTACGAATAGGAAAGAAAGAACGTCTTAAATTCGTGTTTAATAGTTGGTTGAGTCCATTTCATTACAAATAGTGAGTGAGGGAGTTGGGTTTAACGCCGCTTTTAACAGTATTACAGTCATACCGCGGCGTGTCAGCTTAATGTGGGAGGAAAGCCCAAAGTGATGCAGGTCTCAGACGGTTACTACTTCGCGCGGGTATGGTGCTGACTCACCTAGAAACATAATCGGGGCCAACTAGGATTCGAATCATTACAAATAAGTAAAGTCATAATGTTGATACTATAAACATCGTTGTCACCTTGCTTGTATACATGCACTCAGTTGACTGACTAAACTGTATGCACGCATTCTCCACCCCGTGATGCATGGCTGCTGGGGTCATGTGTTAGGTATCATTAACTACACCTGGGTGCTCACTACCTTCACATCTGAGCCATGACCGACTCAATAACCCAGGGCTACCACAATGCATCCTTTAGTGTGCAGTGACGAGGCAAATGGAGGCTCTTAGGTGTTGGGTGCCTGCGAAAGGTAGTTCTGTATATAGGACAGGCAGACTCTGCCCTTCCCTGATCACGTCAATATCTTCAGAGTTATAGTAGGCAATATATACATTGCCATTATGGACAAGCAAGTCTGACGGCTCCTTTCCAGATATGTGAGCGACCCGGTAGGGCTTCAGACGACGCCTGGTGACATCCTTTGCCATTAGTGACGTGAAATTATTAAAGTATAGAATCTTTGTATTTGGGTTCACACCAAGACCATGAATAAAACTTCTTTCAATTTCAATCAGAGTCCTTGTCTTGCCATTGTCGTAATTTATCTGGAAGATCTTTGTGTAGCTCACTACAACGTATATCTTCTTGGAGGTAAAATCTAAGGCAAGTCTCATTGGATTCCCTCCGCTGATCTTTGTAATTCTTTTCATGGAGCGAGATGAGTCACTTCCCGTATCGATATCCATTGCGAAAACTTCACGTGACCAGTAATTGGAGCAGATGACGACTCTTCTTGCCGCATCCACTTCTATCCCATAGGACAATGTGTTTGACTTGAGAAGGACGGGTTCTTGTTTCTCCGTACTATAGGAATATATGGCGTCTATTCTCCAATCTGACCAGTAGATCATCTTTCCGACAGGGTCATATGAAACATCGCCCACATACTTTCCTAAAGAATGGCTGAAGGTGCTAAGTGAACCAGACGTCAAATCCACCGTAAACACATCACTATAGTTTTGTTTGGCAACCAATAGACTATCTTTTTCTGATTGGTTAAGTGTAGGTCTTGGTCTTAGTGGTGGTAATGGTCTGAGTCTAGTTGAGATCAGAGTCTCTTCATTGTCACCACCAGGGTTTTGTTCTACATTTCCCAGAATGTTAAAGCTTGGTATAACAGTTGGAATCTTTCTTACATATTTCACTTTGGTTCTTCCTTGGGACGACACATCTGGGGTCTTCTGTAACACAATGTTTGTACTTTCTGAGCGAGGTTTGGTCGGGGTATTGTCTGTTTTGCCCCTAGTTGCTCTCTGATTCATCTCCATCTGTTTCTGGAGACCATTGAGTTTCCTCTCTATCTGACGGACCTTTCTTGATAGAGTGAGGTAGCTTTTTCTGTGTGATTCAAAATTCTTCTTCAACATGTCTGAATCTTCCTGAACCTTATCAGTCATCGTCGTCACATATTGTTTCATTTCTCTGTCATTTCTGGTTGTGTCTTGACTTTTCGATTTCTTCCCCAAGTCCTTCAGTTCCATTTCTGTCAACCTCAATTTCTGATTCAGTGTTTCAATATCTCTCCCAACTTCTTCTATAATCTCATCTTTAAGGGCATCACCCTCAATAACTCCCCTTCTAGGATAGTTATTCATCTCGTTTTTAACATCTCTCATTATTTCATCTCTAACATCATCATGCATTCCACCTTCCCGGTGAACTTTCGCCACTTCATTTCTCACTTCTTTCATCATGTCCTCTTTAGTCACATCTGTTATCCCTTTCCGATTAGATTTCTCAAGTTCACGTTTTACCTCCTTCATGATATCCTGTTTCAGAATCCTCCTCTGGTAAGGAGTCAGTTTCGTCTGTACCTTAATCACCCCTGATTGCACTTTTTTAATAACTTCCTTTGATAACGATTCCTGCAAATTACCAACCATTCTTGATTGCATTTCATTTTTGATCTCCTGTCTCAGCTCTTTGGCCAATTCCTCCTTCAGGGAACTTCTTAGGAAACCAGCCAGACCTTTATTAATTTCATTCTGGATTTGCTCTTGGACTGTAACTAGCAGGTCTTCCTGAATTGTGTTTCTCAAAGAACCATCAACCAATTTCCTGACTTCTCGCTGTATTTCTTGCTTAATGTCCCTGTTGAAGTCAGCCCTTGCTGGTTGACTGGGTTGCGACTGAAGAGCATTCTTGATTTGTTTTCGAACTTCTACCAGTATATCGTCACGAAGGTTGTTCCTCACTGGACCATCCATCCTTTGCTGAACCTCTCGCTGTATTTCCTGCCTTATGTTTCTACTAATATCAACTGTTACTGGTTGTCTGGGGCGAGACAGAATACCCTTTTGCATTTGCTGTCTCACTTCACCCAGCAGGTCTTCGCGAAGGGTGTTCCTCAAAGATCCATCCACTCTTTTCTGAACCTCTCGTTGTATTTCTTGCTTTACTTCTCTATTGATGTCAACACTGACTGGTTGTCTATTCCGAGACTGATAAGTGTTCTGTATTTGCGTTCTCACTTCACCCAGCAGGTCTTCGCGAAGGGTGTTCCTCAATGAACCATCCACTCTTTTCTGAACCTCTCGTTGTATTTCTTGCTTTACTTCTCTATTGATGTCAACACTGATTGGTTGTCTAGGCCGAGACTGATAAGTGTTCTGTATTTGCGTTCTCAAAGCTCCCATCAGGTCTTCACGGAGGTCGTTTCTCAATGAACCATCCACTCTTTTCTGAACCTCTCGTTGTATTTCTTGCTTTACTTCTCTATTGATGTCAACACTGATTGGTTGTCTAGGCCGAGACTGATAAGTGTTCTGTATTTGCGTTCTCACTTCACCCAGCAGGTCTTCACGGAGGTCGTTTCTCAATGAACCATCCACTCTTTTCTGAACCTCTCGTTGTATTTCTTGCTTTACTTCTCTATTGATGTCAACACTGATTGGTTGTCTAGGCCGAGACTGATAAGTGTTCTGTATTTGCGTTCTCAAAGCTCCCATCAGGTCTTCACGGAGGTCGTTTCTCAATGAACCATCCACTCTTTTCTGAACCTCTCGTTGTATTTCTTGCTTTACTTCTCTGTTGATGTCAACACTGATTGGTTGTCTAGGCCGAGACTGATAAGTGTTCTGGATTTGCGTTCTCACTTCACCCAGCAGGTCTTCACGGAGGTCGTTTCTCAATGAACCATCCACTCTTTTCTGAACCTCTCGTTGTATTTCTTGCTTTACTTCTCTGTTGATGTCAACACTGATTGGTTGTCTAGGCCGAGACTGATAAGTGTTCTGTATTTGCGTTCTCAAAGCTCCCATCAGGTCTTCACGGAGGTCGTTTCTCAATGAACCATCCACTCTTTTCTGGATCTCCCGTTGTATTTCTTGCTTTACTTCTCTGTTGATGTCAACCGACACTGGTTGTCTTGGTCTAGATAGAAAAGCATTCTGTACTTCCTGTCTCACATCTGTCAGTAGTTCCTGCTTTAAAGAGTTCCTAGCCTGAGGGAGAAACTGAGCCTGCACCTCGGCCAGGATGTCACCCTTGAGACTCATCTGCTCTCGCTGAAGGTTCTCCATGGATGTAGAGAGCATATTTCTCAGTAGCTGGAACTGCTTGGAATGAGCACACACCGATGGGAGGATGCACGTCACCACCAACAGTACTCGCCACGCTGCCATTGTCCTGAAATGACAATAACAATCATAGAAGTCCAATCATTTATTCATGAAAAACAGTGTGCCCTCGTTTGTCCGTACAATTAAATTTCCAGAAAGGAAACGTTTTGTTTCAGTATAAATAAGTATGTCATGTATTCCCAACAATATTCTCCCGGTAAATTAGAAACTAAGCCACAAATCTTATTTCCATAATAATTATATATAAAAATATTTGTCCATTGTATGATTCCGACAACATCACAAACATGTGTTTATGAATTACTGCCAATTAGTGTTGATAGTGTCCGCGAATAAGTAAGTGTATCCTGCCCCACCGGTGGAATTCGTCACAAACACATTCAACGGTACTTCAGGTATTCACTAGGGTGCCGTTGTACAAAGCGATCTTAGCACTAAGGTGATCTTAACTCCCAGCTAAGGTTGTCTTGTACAACGGCACCCTGGCATGTTAGCATGTAGGTCAGCATGTCCATCTGACGGTCTACCCTGAGTATGTGATGTGTGAATAGATGATGATGAGAGTCCATCTGACTACAATGTGTCTACAGGGGGCTGAGGTTTGTTTACAAGATCGGAACTGTGAAGTGAGTCAATGTTGTTTAACGCCGCCTTCAGCAATGTGCAACATTCAACTCTATCACGAAATCCTGTAAGTAATAGTGTATTGGACATGTCGAAGATAACAACGACTAACAACCAACTGTAAAACACTGTCCCCAAAAAGAAATAAAAAATGAGACCATCGGACGCAACATCTCACCCCCATATATACACGCCGTGATATTACTGGAATAATGTTAAAAGCAGCGTTAAACTCACTCACTAACTCACCCTTTTATACAGGAGACAGTGTGTTGGGTCGAGACTGCGTGGTGTCGGTACCAAGATATAACTACAGCGTCTGACTCACATTCCAGCGTCAAGTATATCACAGGACACCGTCACCTACATTACAGCATTGTGCGGCGTTTTACGATCCTGACAAAATCACGCGGTGGAGTGTAATTATGCATGCTGGGGACAGAGGGATATTACCCGGGCAGTGTGAGAGGCATCTAACCAGGCTGTTGAATATAATGCACATTACATTTCCCGTCCTTGGTCATTGTGTGGAACAGAACACGCTACAGCTGGTGTACTTGTAGTTTGAGAAACTATACACTGAATACGACTGGAGAGTGAGTGAGTAGAGTTTTACGCCGTTACCCCAGTCCTTACGGCAAGAAGGAAAGGTTTTCGGGAATCGAACCCGGGTCATAGTTTTGACCACGAGACTGCCCAGACACTCTGTACAATGTGAATACAATGCTTTATTGTAGTGCAGATGGACCAGATAGTATCAAGTCAGTTTGATGTTGGACAGCTTTTAGCTTACAGCCTCATCAAGGCGGATGGCTCTGAAGCATGGTCTTCGCACATTGACCACAATTTCAAAATCTGCCCCTAGGTAATGTGGAAATTACCTGTGTGCAAACAGTCGGTACCATAAGATGCCAGTTTGGTATTTGAGATCCGTCCTCGAATATGAAAGATATATATACATGTCTCTGTGTGTGTGTGTGTGCGTGCGTGCGTGCGTGCGTGCGTGCGTGCGTGCGTGCGTGCGTGCGTGTGTGTGTGTGTGTGTGTGTGTGTATCAAGGCGTGTGTATAAGGGGGTGAGATGTTGCGTCGGATGGTCTCCTATTTTTTTTTTGGGGGGGGTACAGTGTTTTACAGTTGGGGGTTAGTCGTTGTCCTCGGCATGTCCAATACACTATTACTTACAGGATTTCGTGAAAGAGTTGAATATTGCATATCGCCGAAGGCCACACAATGCTGTAATGTAGGTGACGGTGTCCTGTGATATACTTGACGCTGGAATGTGAGTCAGACGCTGTAGTTATATCTTGGTACCGACACCACGCAGTCTCGACCCAACACACTGTCTCCTGTATAAAGGGGTGAGTTAGTGAGTGAGTTTAACGCTGCTTTTAACATTATTCCAGTAATATCACGGCGTGTATATATGGGGGTGAGATGTTGCGTCCGATGGTCTCATTTTTTATTTCTTTTTGGGGACAGTGTTTTACAGTTGGTTGTTAGTCGTTGTTATCTTCGACATGTCCAATACACTATTACTTACAGGATTTCGTGATAGAGTTGAATGTTGCACATCGCTGAAGGCGGCGTTAAACAACATTGACTCACTTCACAGTTCCGGTCTGGTGAACAAACCTTAGTCCCCTGTAGACACATTGTGGTCAGATGGACTCTCATCATCATCTCGATAAAAGCTTTTGCAAATTATATTTTGACCTTTGTATTTAAACATTCTCATGAGCACGTGGTTATAAATGTATTACGCGTCTGCATCTTCCGTCATGTACAGTGCATTAAGCAGGAAAAAACATTTACAGATTTACTCATGTTTTTCAGTCTCGGGAATACTTTGTAGCGAAATATTGTCTTTTGAACCTGGTTAAAAACAATCTCCAATTTATAACAATTTACAAAAACAGAGCTCCGATTCCGACAAACAAAATAATACTTTTGTTTTGAGCATTGATGACAAAAAAACCATTACGTGACAGATGCTTAACAGCCATGTCAAGAGTAACGTAATGGTATTTAATAAATATTTTATATTAACATCATGCGATAGGATAGCATTCAAAGCCAGCAGTAATAAATCATTTCCTGACCACCATTTTCTATAACCATGACACGAAATGATCCAAACTCCATAATAAAAAAGAAAAAACTGATTTCAGGACGGGACAATAAAATACCGTGGTGTATGACATTGTATCCAAATAATATACGTTGACGTCGAAATCCAATAACATACATGGAAAACGAACATGCCTTACCTGAAACAAACAGGTGTTTCTCAATGATATGACACAGTACAGGATCCTGCGTTTGGCCCTTACACGTATAGCTTAAAACTCAGTTCACGTTAAACGCCATACTTCGTACCACTCGTGCGTTCAATGTGTATTAGCTATTCCAAATTGAATGCAGCAAAACACGAATATCTTCACATCCAATCTTCACCAGCGCACTGAGCAAGCAGATACAATCTACACAAACAACCTACATCCTTTGAAAAGTGACTTGTGACCTGAATCCAATACATGGGAACGGTAGGATTCATCCACACAGCTGCCGGTAAGGAATGCGAAGGCAACAGAACTTACCCATAAAACATTTCATCTATAACGCCCAGGAAACGTACAGGAAAAAACGCATTACCTTACTCTCACAGACGCACACCCAGTAAAATAGAGCCAGTATCCTTATGCCAAATGTATATTTATATCCTCGTGGGACATCATAATCATACACCCGGGGCCTCTTTGAGGCTTCTATCTATTCAAGTGGCAATAAGAAGGCTCGCCCTGGGCCTTGGGTATTATCTATGGAGGACCTGCCGTGGACAAGAGTGTTTAGGTTGGTTATTCAGTATGTGGCGGTGTTGTTGAGGCATGACCTGTTTGTGACCTGGAGAAATTGGCTTGGGTATGATAGAGTACGTGGAGACCGGGTGATTTAAAGTGACAGCTTGTCAACAAACACAGCATAACGCTTACGGTTGTCGTGTTTGTGTATGTTGGAGTGTGTTTATACACGGTTTTGTGTTAACCTTGTGTTGATGTACGTTGTTCTTATTCGTCATAGTATGTAATGATCTTATTTTAAGTTACCGGTGAGAAATGACATGTGGATGCACGCTGGTTCGTTGACACGTTATCATCATCAACGTTATCATCATCATCACCACCACCATCATCATCATCATCATCATCATCATCATCATCATCATCACCACTACCACCACCACCACCACAACCACCACCACCACCACCACCACCATCATCATCACCATCATCATCATCATCATCATCATCATCATCACCACCACCACCACCATCATCATCATCATCATCATCATCACAACCACCATCACCATCATCACCATCTCCATTTAAATTGAAAAGGAGCCCCAGTGAGGTGGGAGCCTCAGTACCAGAGTTGCTTTATTCAGGGCCTTTGTATAACAGAAAGGGCTGGGTGGAAGGGGGAAATAATATGGTTCAGGGATTGTGAGACAGACTAAGTGCCTCTCTCTTGCTGATACATCTGTGCGGGTGGCCGAGAATGGGCGAGAGAATCATTTCAGTAATATAGATGCTCTGTCCATACAGGTTATTAATCATCTTCCTATGACTTTGGACACTGTCATCGACACCTATACCCCATACGACGAAATGCATTGTCCGTCTGACCGCAGTTCAGCATGCCTGACTGACCACGAATGGACACTACACTGTTGATCCAGGTGTCTAAACCAGACAGGCGCATGAGGTAGACAAGAAGTATTCACAGTCAATATTTTGTATGCTCACGTTAATAATGCTATACGTTCCTACATGTCGCACCAGGCAGCTTGTTGCCAGTGTTGGTCTAAATGGCTGAACAAGGTTGGGTTCTCGAAGGATGATCACTTAGAGAGTACGTCTAACTGACCGAGTGTGTGAGTGAGGGAGTTTGGTTTAGCGCCGCTAGTTCAGTTATACCGCAACGATTCAGCTTAATTTGGGGGAAAGTTCCAAAATAACGCAGGTCCGTGGCGTTTACCACTTTGGTCAAAATGACGAGCATGGACATGGTGCTGACAACCCGAGAATCATAATTAGGGCGAAACTCGGATTTGATCTGACGATCAGCGGATCCTGTTACGACATAAGGAAACTGTGCTGATAGGATTTGTTTGTTTGTTTGTTGTTTAACGCCGCACTCAGCAATATTCCTGCTATATGACGGCGGTGTGTAAATAATCGAGTCTGGACCTGACAGTCCAGTGATTGATATCATGAGCATCGATCCACGCAACTGGAACCGATGACATGCATCAACCAAGTCAGCGAGCCTGACCAACCGATCCCGTTAGTAGCCTCTTACGACAATCAGTCGCCTTTTACGGCAGGCATGGGTTTCTGAAGACCTATTCTACCCCGATTATTCACGGGTCGTATTGATAGGATATCGGTCCTCGGTGTCATCGGTTGATGGACACACTTCCTCTATCTGCGTCTACACATCCTGTCCCCTCATGTTTAATTAATAGGGTGAAAGTTGTTTAATGCGGCAATCAGAAATATTCCAAATATACTACGACGGCCCGTTCGGTACCTCTTCTGGACCAGACAGACTTGAAGGTGATAGTATGTGAAACGTCCCACCTCCTCCAGTAATCGCATTTCGGTAAACCTAAACTTACCCCTTGATCCATTCCCGTGGTTATTTACGCATGATTTTTATTAGCAGAATTGATTTGTTTCGATACTCACTCAAACGGACCAATCAGAAAGCGAGTTACAAACACGCTTCATTGTTGCTTGGCGATATCAACAACATGCCGGCCAGTCCCTTTGGTTACGGTGGAGTTTGCCTGAAGCTCGACATTGAAAAACTGACTGACACTAAAACGAAAGCCCTCTAAAATCTTGTTGATAGAATTCAAAGGATATCTTTATGTCCATTTAACATGGCGGTGGCTTTGGTTTTTTAGGCAATACGAGTTACCTCCCTTCACCATTTCCTTTTTCCTTATCTCGACGTTTGATTGGTCGGTAACATGTTAATGAAAATTAGAGAACCACGGTAAAGGCCCCAAGGGTTAGTGCAGGTTTAACCTGGAGATATAGAGGATGAACGCCCCACGACGTCGGGGTACAATATATGTTATGCAATCAACCAAGTCACAGAGCCTGATCACTCCGTCAGTGTTGCTCGCTCGTTACAATTAACTGGCAATG